>NC_139017.1:94376459-94976459 GCF_964374135.1 Grampus griseus | reverse complement strand
CTCAGATTTGACCAGTGTCAGAACAACCTGGGTAGCCTATGAATAGGTTAAGTTCTGTGTTCTAGCATTAGGGGGAAAATATATATTTTAAGGTATTATTTGTTCTTAAAGTAGGAATTGGAATAAGATCAAATTATTAGATCCAGCTTCCTGAAATAACCAGTTTGATGAAAATCTGAGCAATTGCTGTGTGCATTAAAGCATGCTTCATTTTTACTTTGGAGTAATGTTAGTGTGACAGTGATGAACTACTTATTGATTGTTTGAACATCCATACCCAATAAAATGCGCCTACTTTCCAATGGTATGTAATAGCTTTTCCTGATTTAACTTGATGTCTTTTCACTCTGCCTGTTCTTCATTTAAAATACTATCATCTTGTCCTGATAAAGGATTAAATATTATTTAATATATAGGATTAGTACTAGCTTTCTAACCTTGCTGTATGTTCAAATTACTGTGGTTTTTCCATCTCTCCTCTTTGTTGTGGCATTGCCTTAAATTTGATGCAATTTTCCAGCTAAGGGATACTAATACTATCAAGAACATGAGCTCGGTCTCAGTATTGAACTACATCTTTGTCATTATTTCAGCATTGGTATTCTTCTGTTCCCTTCCCAGGGGGACTTGGGAATGTTACTTGACAAAGCATCAAATTGTTCTGAGGTCAGCACGGTTCAGGTGATGCCTAAATTTACATATAAGTTATTTAGGTACACACGGTATTTGCAGATAGAGCTGAAGGTTGTTCAAGCTTCTAATGTTAAATAGTGGTTTACATTAATTTGCTGTATAAATCCTGCAGCTGTTTTTTTTTTTTTTGCATTACGCGGGCCTCTCACTGTCGTGGCCTCTTCCATTGCGGAGCACAGGCTCCGGACGCGCAGGCTCAGTGGCCATGGCTCACAGGCCCAGCCGCTCCACGGCATGTGGGATCTTCCCGGACCGGGGCATGAACCCGTGTCCCCTGCATCGGCAGGTGGACTGTCAACCACTGCGCCACCAGGGAAGCCCCTGACAGCTGTTTTTGACTCTCCATTTGAAAGGATTCTTTAAAACACAGAACTTGCTTTTATCTCAAATACATTGGAGTTATTGCCTTGGTTGTTCAACTTAATTTGATACCTTTTTTCTTATATAATGTCAACAATATGCTAAATCAATAGAAAAGGATCTTATTTTAATCTTCCTCTAGTTTATTTTTGGCCAGCAGTAAAAGAGAGTAAGTGCTTTTTGTATATGTATAGAGGCTTATCCAATTAAAAAATTATCCAATATTTATATGAGTGTCTACCATAAGCTCAGTATTGTTTTAGTGGAGGAAGGTAAGACAAAGATGTGTAAGCCATTGTCTTCCACTAGATTGAAAGCTCCATGAGGGCATCTTCTGGCTTAGTTAATCTTAAGCCATCATTTTTCTGGTCCTTCAATCTGTCTTTGTACTGCTGCCAGAGTATGCTTAAAATCCTAGTTTCTTAATGTTATCCTTTGCTCCCAAAGCTTCTCAGTTGAAGAGTAAAACTAATTATTATCAGATTTTTCTCTTTTTCCTTGAAGTTCTACAGTTTCACCATAATATATCTAGATATTGATTCGTTATAGTTTGTCCTTTTTTGGCCTCAGTGTGCTTTCAGTCAAAGGGCTGATGACTTTTTCAATTATGGAAAATTGTCAACCATTATCTTTCTGGATAGTGCTTTTTGGCCTTTCCTCCTACTCTCTTCTTTTGCAATACCCCTAGACTTATGTTAGAGCATTTCAATCTGTCCTCAGTATTCTTGCCTTCTATTTTATGTTTTGAAATTCCTATTGCTCTGGCTGTGTTCCTTTTTTTAAAAAAAGTTTATTTATTTATTTTTGGTTGCATTGGGTCTTCGTTGCTGTGCGTGGGCTTTCTCTAGGTGCAGAGAGTGGAGGCTACTCTTCATTGTGGTGCGCGGGCTTCTCATTGTGGTGGCTTCTCCTATTGCCGAGCACGGGCTCTAGGCGCGCAGGCTTCAGTAGTTGTGGCGCACAGGCTTAGTTGCTCCACAGCATGTGGAATCTTCCCGGACCAGGGTTCAAACCTGTGTCCCCTGCATTGGCAGGCAGATTCTTAACCGCTGCCCCACCAGGGAAGCCCTCTGGCTGTGTTCTGATTGACTCCCTCCTATTATTTTCCAGTTCACTAATTCTCTTTTAACTGTGTCCATTCTGCAATGTATCCCTAACCTATTTACCTTTTGATTTCCACAGCCATAGCTTTCATTTCCAGCATTTATAATTCATTCTTTATGATAGTCATCTGTTCTCATTGGACCTGCCTATTTCATTTAATAAATTCTTATTCTTTTTATGGCTATTCTTCATTTTCTCACCTTGAGGATCTCAGATGATAAGTTGTTTTGAGATTGCTTTGTGGTTTGCCTGTTGCTTCAGCCTGTGAGAATTTGTCTCCTGATTGCAGACTTTGTCAGTTCTCTTGGTGTTCACGTTCCTTGTGTGCTTTAGAATTTTCATTTGTAGATTCACTTTGGATGAGAGTTTTTTGTTTCTCTCCCCCTCTCTTTGTTTTCCCTGCCTCACCTATTGGCTTTCTTCTTGGCTCCACTTGACGCCCTAGGTGTTCCAGTCTAGAAACAGATTCTTCATGTCCCAGCTTCTCCTCCTGTGGTGAGCTCGGGAGGCTGACTTCTCAGGCAAGGATGCAGCTGTGTACAAACCTGGCCCAAGGCATTGTTTGTGGCTTCCCTTGGCCCCTTTCACAGGTGGGAGAGCCTGACCCCAGCCTCAGATTCAGGCCAGCAGCTTTTAGCCTGTGTACCCCCAGGAATGGGACACCTGGCCACCTCTGCCAGCTTCCAGCTCTGTAGCCAGTGGCCTGCCACTGTGTCTTAGTTCATTTCTGGGCCATGAACATGTTGATCTTACTTTTGTGTCCTGTTGTGCTTTTCTTCCTCACATTTTAAAAATATTTGATTTATACCCAGAGTGGTCATTTGGAGCATAACTTTCAGCTCCATCTTGACATGAAGTAGGTTCAGTCTCTGGGGTTAACCATTCAGGGTCTTTTTGAGTCTTCCCCCCACCCTTATTTCAAACTCATTTCCCTTCACTCCTGAGCATGATCCTTTTACTTCTTCTATGTGGAACTTGAATATTCCCTGCTCCAAGGGCCGTCATCCTTTTCTTACATGCTATGCTCCCAACCTGGTTCACCTTTGCTTTCAGACTCCTTCCCTTCAGAAGTTAGCCTAAATCCTACTTCCTCCTCTGTGAAGCCTTCCTTGGCCTCACCCAACTATAGCAGTCTTGACTTTCTCTTAATTTGTCCTCTCTGTATTGGTCATTTGGCCTTTATCATTTCTGTTTCGTATTGAGAGTCACCTTTCCCATGGGTATATGCCTTGGATTCCCACTGAGTTGGTTGGTAAACTTGAGGTTAGAAACCGTGGCATCTTACTTTTATTAACTTCATAGTATCTAGCATTGGACTCTGCTTACTTATTTGATTATTGGTTTATTTATTCCATGTTGTCGTCTTTTCTAATATTGAGTAGGTCATTTATTTCTTCCAAAAATTTGAAATTTACTGTATGTGTGTAAGGTGTTTAACGCAGAAAGGCATGTTTTTATTGCAACCCCCTATTACACACAGACACACATACATGCAGGTGTGCATGCATGTGCAAACAAGCACAGATGCCCCATGCATGTTACTTGTAAAGTCATTGGATCTGCCCCTCATGGAAGAAATCTTTGGTAAACAACACAGGCTGTTTGCTGTTGAATATCTGAACCCACAGGGCTGATATGTGTGAGAGAGAACTGTTTATCCATAGAAGCAGATATTTCTCTCTCTTGGTCAGACTATTGTGAAACCCTCAGTTCCGTAATATTAATGAGTTCATCATCTGTGTGGGCTTTGGCATCCTCAGGTTCAGTCTCTGATTGAAAGTTATTAGAGTGAAAAGAAAGGACATTAAAAACCAGTATGTTAGTGAGCTCAGCTGCTATAACAAAATACCCTAGACTAGCAGCTTATAAACAACAAATTTATTTCTCACCATTCTGGGGGCTGGAAGCCAGAGATCAGGTGCCAGCATGGTCAGGTTCAGGTGAGGGCTCTCTTCCGGGTTGCAGGCTGCCATCTTCTCATTGTATCCTCACATGGCTGTAAGAGGGCGAGAGAGCTCTCTGGGTCCCTTTTATAAGAATACCAATCCTGGGGCTTCCCTGGTGGCACAGTGGTTAAGAATCCACCTGCCAATGCAGGGGACATGGGTTTGAGCCCTGGCCCAGGAAGATCCCACATGCCGTGGAGCAACTAAGCCTTTGCGCCACAACTACTGAGCCTGTACTCTAGAGCCCGCATGCCACAACTACTGAAGCCCATGTGCCCAGAGCCCGTGCTCCTCAACAAGAGAAGCCCGCACACCGCAATAAGGAGTAGCCCTCGCTCGCCGCAACTAGAGAAAGCCCATGAGCAGCAATGAAGACCCAACACAGCCAAAAATAAATAAATAAAATAAATAAATTTTTAAAAAAAAAGGAACACCAATCTCATTCATGAAGTCTCTACTCTCATGACCTAATTACCTCCCAAAGCATCTGCCGCCTAATACCATTATACTGAGGACTTTGGCTTTACTTTTTAGCTACCAAGCTACTGCCAGCATGTGTGACAACTGTAACATTTTTCTAATCCTTATCATCATCCTCATCAATGATTTACTGAATACCTCCTATGTGCCTCACATTGTATCAGGTGCAATATTTTACATCATCTTATTTATTTAATCCGTAATTGGTAGATGAGGAAATTAAGACTCAGAGAGGCAGTGACTTGCTCAGTCTCACAGCTACTGTATTTTAAACTTCCTTAACTTCAGTGATCTTTGCTTTTATTCACTTGGAAATCCATTTCATGGATCTTCTTATTGCTTAGAACATTGCTTCTGATGTCTTGAATTCTATAAGGCCCATATCAAACATACCGCCCGCCCCCCCCCGCACCCTACTGACTCTTCCCCATGACCTCTTTATGACCCTTGCCTGTTTCCCTTCACAGTTTACTTCCTTCTGTAGCCCCATAGTCATTTCTGCTTCCTTTTTCCAACATTCTCTGTTCCACTTGGACCTTTTTTCTGTAGCCACTTTATCACTAGCCTCCCAAATTAGATCAGTTCAGCCATCTCATGTCTGTTTCTAGTCTCTCTCTTCTGAGCTCTGCTGGAGAAAATCCCAACTTTGCCAACTGACTCCATTTCAAATGAATTTCTAATTTACCCTGACCCTTCAGTGCTCATAAGTAGTTTACTTATCCCATTTTGGCTCCCTTTCTCTTCCCCACATTGGCTGTTCCGAAGCTTTTTCACGCTCTTCATCAACATAGCTCCTCCAACCTTAGTTAACCTGGTCCTGAGTTCTCCTGAGAACATAGAATTTTTCAGGAATAATTCCTCTTCACTGTCCTCTTCTCTACCTCAGAGTGTATCTGCATCTGACGTGTCCTTTTATTCCTTTTTTAAAAAAGGAGGCCTACTGTTTTCCAGTGGTAACCCTACCTGCCTGAACTATTCTTTCCAAACTGTTCCTGGGAGTTGCCCCATCCACATCCTTTCTCTGCTAGATCTTCAGTCTCTTACCGTCCATTTGCCTGTCTCCTCACCTGTGAACAGGTACAGAGTGGTCTTACCAATTTCTCCCCTCAGTTCTGTCACCTATCATAGTGTCTCCTTTATGGACAAACTTGGACAAGGGAGGTGGCACCACAGTATGGTGAAAGTCTGTCGCACAGGCTGCCACTGACTTCCTTCAGCCAGATCTGATGATCTCTTGTTAGTCCTCACTCTTCTTAGTCTTCCTACAGCATTTGACTCTGTTGACCACCCTTTTCTCCTGTTATTTTTGGTCTCTTGAGTTTTGGAATATTATTTTCCCATTTCTCCTTTTCCCCCCATTAAATAGTTACCAGTTTGTCTTCCTCCACCCACCCCTTAATGATTTTTCCTAAGGCTCTGATCTTGGTCTACTTCTCTCTCTGGGTAATCATCTCCTGAGCATTGAACTTGCATTTCTAACTTCCTGTGGGCAGTCGTGGGAAAGAATACATGCTTTTTCAGTTGTCTACTCCTCCTTTTGTTTCCTGGCTTACTGATTGCGATCTTTATACATCCAATCATCCAAGCTAGAAATTTGGAATGGTCTTTGACGTTACTTCTGCCTTCCCTGTGCCACATCCAGCCACTAAGTCCTAGCAGTTTTCCCTTTGAAATGTCCGTATTTTGTCTCTCCATTCTTATCACTGCTGCCTTCATTGAGGTCTTCGTGGACTATTGGGTTAGCATTTTAAATTTCCTCCCTGCCCTCAGTATCTCTTGCCTTTAAACTTTCCTCTGTACTGCTGCCAGCGCTGGATGTCTAAGGCACAGCTGATTAAATCATTCCTGTGTTAAGAGTCATTCATCGTCTCCACTTTGCACACAGGGTCTGGTCTGGATCCCTTGCCTGCCCCTCGGCGCCCTTCCCCATCAGACCACGTGCCTCCCGCCCTGTCTTCTCCAGCAGCTCCACCCGGCATCCTGACTGGCGTTCTGCCTCGTGCCGAGCCCCTAGCACAAGCAGTTTACTCTGCTTTTCCTCCTGTCTCTGCTTGGTTTTTTATTTCCTGGCCTGGCTCACTAGTTATCTTTTTGATGACGCATTTGTGACCCATCCAGGCAGAAAGCCTTGTCCTTCTCATCTCTCGTGGGACTTTGTTCTCACCCTCTGGTTTCTCTCATAGTATAGTCAGCTGTATGTGATTCTCTCTCTCCTCTGCTGGCTTTAAGCTCCTCAGAGGCATCTTTGTTTTCTCAGGTTCCAAAGTGTGGAAAGCACCTAATAAATATTTATTGAACTAAACGTTGTATAATCTATCTAGGTTCATGAAAGTTAAGCAAATGGCTAATTAGGGGCCCATAATCATTGCAAGTGCAGGAAGCACTAATAAAAAGCAAACAACTTCTCAGCTTTAACTTTAATATACAGCAATCTGAGAGTTTTGTTTTGTTTTTTTCTACAAATGTGGCTTTACTAAAATAAAAGAAAATACATTTCAACCAAGCTTGCATCAGTATAAGTTTGGTGTTCAGATGAACTGAAAACACGCATGTAATGGTTGGCTGAGTCAAATTGAGTGTCAACAATCTGTCATCTAACAATTGAGCTCTTTGTGATTGTTGAAGAGCACATATTAAGTTCCCCTAGAAAAAAGAATCTATTAAAAGTTATGCAGGAAGGTGAAAGAATAGTTTGTATAGCATTTTAGTTAACCAAAATTGCATTGTTAAATCTTAGGGTCCCTGAAATGCTTAGAGAGCACTGTAGAAAAATGCTTATACCTCTTTTGAAGCTGATTTTATCACAAACCTGATTTTATCACAAACCTTAACCTAATATGATGCCAATAAAACCTTATCCAGCTATGCTTCTACTAGTGTTATTGCAGAAGTATTATCATGTTAGGAGAGGCAGATACTTTTCAGTAGTATTGTGAAACCACATTTGTGGAAGTATGTATCAATGCACCCATTTTGTGTGTTTTTAACTTACAAACATTACAACTGGAGACTCCATTGCAAAGCCATAAAAGACCCAGGAGTATAGAGGCAGTTATAGATAAATTTATTTTTCCCCAGTGTTTATTTTTTCCTCATTTGTTCATTAAAACTTAAAAACACTGGAGTTATATATAAGATACCATATTACCAAACATGTGTTTCTTTCCTTTAACTATCAGTGATGCCATTAAAACAAATCACTTTTTAAAAATTGAAGTATAGTTAATTTACAATATTGTGTTAGTTTCAGATGTACAGCAAAGTGTAAAACAAATCACTTTTTGCCTCTGTAGGTGCTTTTTGCTTCTGTAGTTAGAACTCAAACCAAGGTAACTAGTAGACTATTTTTTTCTTCCTAAGGGACTTGGGAAAATGGGGAAATGCAGGAAAGAAAAAGTCAGTGTGACAAAAGCACACGGTGATTTTGACCTACTAGGAAACCAACACTCCAGATCGTAGGGTCCTTTGGTCCAAGTTGTTTGAACACTAAGACATTATTGCATTCATTTGCTCGCAAAGACCTTAACTTTCATTATTCTTTACAATTTGCTGTTTCTGATAGTTTATAGTTTTATTTATTAACTATTTGTACAGTATTTATATCAATAATTATTAGACATTTTTCTATCATGATTAGGTAACTGGGCTGTTTAAAAAAGAAACACCCCCAGAATACCTAAATTTTTAATGTCACTACCTACATCTGCCAAAACAGATTAGTAGCACATTTCCAGAACAGAACAAATTGTCTTGATCTCCTTACCTAACACTGTGTTTTGTGTCAAATCCAGCTGCTTTCAGAGCAAGAATTCTTGCTGGAAGCTTATATTTTGACATAAAAATTTTGGGGGCTGCAATGTAAGGTAATTTTATCCTTCATTTGCAGGCTGAATATTGCTGTGTTACTAGTTTAGGGTATTCATACTGTAAAAATACCATATGATCATGATAAACTTGATCTGGCCTTAACTCACTGTGACCCAGTTGAACCTAATGGCCACATGAACTTGAATTTTCTATTAAAGAAATTAAAATCTCTTGGTTATATAAATAAGTGCTACTTTGTAAAATAATATTTACACCTCAGGTCTCGCTTCCTTCATAACCATATCATTGTCATTGCTGAGGGTTTTTTTTGTTTCTTTTTTCAGATACATTAGGTATCAATTCTATGGTAATGATAAAACAAATTGGCTAAGCAGAATTAAAACTTTAATCAGAATATTTAAACAAGGGTGTTCTTATAAAGAAAATTTCCTTATAGAATATTCCTGAAAATTCTTTTGGATTCAGTTCTATTGAAAATCATTTAAAAATCATATCTCCTTTGCAGTAATAAATAGTACACTCTCTTTTGTATGTTAGTATTTCTTTGCTCGCTCAGGATCATACCCTGCTCATTATTTGTCTGTGTCATGTGGTAGAGAATGTTTATTTGAATATGTAGTGAATCACAGGACAAATGCTGGAAGCGTCTTGAGGCATTATATTGTGGTGGCTAAGAGTTTGGGCTTTACAGCCAGACTGCTGGAGTTCAAATTCCTTTCTAGTTGCATGATCTTGGGCAAGTAACTTTACTGCTTTGTGCCTCAATTTCCCCATCTGTAAAATGAGTTGTTCAGAGCGTTTAATGAGTTAATACATGTTTACATAATACATGAGTTAATACATGTTTACATAATAAGATGTTTACAACTGTGCCCGGTATGTAGAAAGTACTCAATAAGCATCTTTTACAGAATAATTGACCTGTTAAGTAGTATATCTAATGTAACAAAAATTCCAGTTAGTTGTACTTCAGTTAATCTATTTTTTGAATAATAAAATCAATAGCAATAATGATATTGTTTATGGAGTACACAGTGCATTTTCATTTTTACTATAAAAATTAAAAGTGCCAATAACTGGGATATTAATAACTTGAGGATACATGTACATTTGGAAAACAAATGAACCAGATACCCTGAGTACAACCCCATTATATAAACACGTGGTGCCTGAAATCTGAATTTCTGTCACTATTGTTTCCCCAGTGAAAAGACCTCGAAATATTAGTTATACTTTTCAAAAATGATAGGTCTTGTAGATTTTAACAGTTCTCTTTCTTCCCTAAGTCCAGTTACATTAAGATTTTTGTTTTAGACTGAAAATGAAAAGGGGTTAATTTGTTACAAAACACCGATGTCGGAATAATTTGCTAAACCCGTTTTACTGATCTCTTATTTTCTTTAATTTTCTTTACACCATATAAAGAAACCATGGGACATGTTTGGTTTCGAGAACTTTGGTATCATATTTTTATCCCACAGTACCTAATATATACATACTATTGATGTTCAATAATTGTTGAATGAATTAATCAGCATGACAGAAGTTTCATTCTTTGGCCAAATCATGTCTTCATTCGTTTACAGAGGCCTGCAGAGAGAATTAGGCAATGTAAGTGAGCAAACTGGGTGAGTGGCAAAGGAAGCAGTAAAGACTGTGGTCCTCTGAATCTGAAGGCTGGATTAAACACCAGCCAGAGTTTCTGACCTCTGCTGTGTGCAAGGAAAGGCTGTCTGCCAGAGACTAATGAATATATACTTCACATGAATGATTGAAATCCTTAGTCTAATATTCTAAACTATTTCCATTTTCTAGTTCAGTGGGTATCATGATTCCATAAAATAAATAAATACATGTACACACATATTTACCCCCTATATATTGATGCATAATGTAAAACACTTCAACCTGGAAGAAAGTTAGTTTAACAAAGGTCGCTTGTCTAGTGTCTGTTCATTTGCTGTATTTCTGTTTATTGAGAGTTGATGGAACTTTAGAGGTGCTTGCAAAAACAACTTTGTTGTAAATTTTCAAGCAATCAGAGGAGCTTTATAATTTATGTTAGTATGAATAACTTTTCTAATTAGAACAAAAGCGAAAGTTAAAATATTCCCAAGAAAGCATTGGCCAGTGTATAGCATGCATGTGTGGCATTTTTGCTGCTGGGGAGACCTCGTGGCTCTGCCCTCTCTGCAGAGATTTCAGAAGAAACTGGGAAAAACCACCTAGAAAAATGATAGTCCACTTTCAAGCTCTAACTGCTAGGATGGTAGCTGATGTCCCACAAGTTAAATGGGCTTCAAGGCACTGGACCAGTTTCACTGGACTTTCTCAGAGTTTTACCTCTTATTCTCTCTGTGAGTTCAGGTATATTTACATTATAGTACCCTAAGTCTTGATCATCTCTCCTGTTTTGAAGCCTTGACATAAACTACATCCTATAGTGAGAAAGCCAGTTTGCCAAACCTTTTCCTTTTTTCTTCCTGCTCTTAACATTTAACCTCTTCCTTGAAACTTGCAGCCTCAAGAACGCACCTCCCTGCCACGACCTTCCTTTTCCGCCCCTTGCCTAATCTTTTGCTTGTGCACAATGTTACTCTCACCCTATGTATATTATTATTTAATGTTGGCACCTTTGTCTTTTCACTTTGTGTCTGTGTGACAGTGTGGTCTTTTGCCCTTTGAGGGCAAGGACCGTAACTTTTGACTCACGGTGTTGATAGATACTTATGTAGTAAATGGCTGTTGATAGGGTATAAAGTTCACTGGGATTTTGAAGCTGTTCAAAGATAGTTTGAATCCTTTTGTAAATTATATGCAAAATGGACAGATTCTTTTTTACTGATACCCATACTATCAATAAAATGGACCATTCTCAGAATTGATGACCTATTAATAAAATGCTGCAGATAAATTTGAAAAATAATTATTGGAGGAAGAGAAAAGGGCATTTGGTAGCAAATCAAGTAAACTTTATTTTTCTAAGGTATTTGACTAGAAGAATTATGCAAAGAAATTGTTAATGTTTAGGCTGATTTATGTTTCTTCTTTCTAACTGCTGTTTGCTGCTCAAAAATAACTGTTTGGCAGATTTTCTCTACCTGTCTTTATCTTTTCTTGGTTTATGTCTATTGTCAATGCATTCTGATTACATATCTGAAGCATGCTCCTTTTATATGTTCTTATCTAATGTGATGGGGGATGTTGCATTATTTATTTTTCTTGAAAGTTGCCCACTGTTTATTATGTTATGACTGCAAGACTCTTCTACACAAAAGCTTTTTGGGTCTTAAGATCAGATTTCAAAGCTATAAGTGCTTTGTGTCCCCCCTAAGTGGAAAGGATTTATAAGGTATTTATTATATCCATACATCCTTAAGGAATCTATTTAAATGACGGCTAATTCTCCTGCATTAGAAGCATTAACATTCATTTGCTATGCATTGCATTAAATAAAAAGTATATATATTCCTTAAAGTATACTCTAATAATCTTCTGTTTAGTTACAAACGTCATTTAGTACTTCTGAGTAAAACTCAATAGTATTGTACAAAAGCTTAAAAGCAAGTTTAGTGCTACCTACCAATTTCCAAATAATACTTAATTTTTAATCATTAGTATTAAATTAGTAAGCCTTTTAAAATATAAAGTTTTCTTGCAATTACTTTACCTAATTGAATATCTCATTCTTAGCAAATACTTTGTTTCCCTCATCTTTTTCTATTCTTTTCTAGTTTATTCATTTATCTTTTACATAATAGACCCAAATTGCCTTGTGTTGAAGGAAGAAGCTGCATAATGTACAAGAAATTTTGTGTGTGATGGAATTTAACCTCAGTTTATGTCTCTCCCCTGCACAGTCCCTTCAGTCTGAATATGTTCATTACTAAGGCCTTGCCACTCCGGTGAAAGCTGTTCTACTCTTAGACACAATTGCTTCATCTGGACGAGCAATGTAGAGAGAAAGCAGCTGCTTTTGCCAGAAGAATATCTCTGCCTTCTTACCTTAAATTAAAGAGAGCACTAAGATAACACCTTCATGAGACTTGAAACCAGAAAACTCTGGTTAATGACTACTATAAATGCACTGAAACTATGTTTATGAAGATGTCAACCCTTTTTAAGACAGTTTTCATGTTGAATTTGGTATTTTGAAAGGTTATTTTTTAATGTATTTCATAACACATTTGTTATTACATTTACATGTACAGTGTTATGTTATGTATGTATTGTGAACTTTAAAAGACTATTTTGATAAATTTATAAATATATAAAATTATGTAAAAACTAGACTATATTTTGACTTAGGTTTTCTTCCTGTTTGCTACCAAAAATTTGTATTTTGAATTTGTTTAGTATGGTTTTATCTACAATGAATAAATAATTCCTCTTTATTAAGAAAAAGTAAGGGAGAAAGTTTTTAGAAAGTGATTTTTCTGTTCCCACTATGAATATGGCAGAACAGTTCATTCTTTTGGGAAGTCAGTCTAACTTAAGTTTATCCGAGTTTATCTCTAGCAAGAGTACAGTCATTTGATATGGCTTATTTAGACCATTTCATTTCCCTTTGTGTTTGTTGCTGAGCCATTTAGTTTTGCATCTTTGGGGGTTTTAACAAAATTTAACATCCAGCTGAAGATCAGAATTCATCGAATATTTCTTCTGAAAGAATGGTTTTGCTCTATGAAATGACTCTACAGTCCAAATGCTTTTCTTTCCTCCTCTCAAAAGAGTTCGTAACCCAATTAGAGTATTCTGGTTTTTGGTACGAGGTTTTTGCCTGTATTCACACATGGTCTGGCACCAGTTCTAAATCAATGAAGAGAAAAAAAACTGAAAAAGATGCTGCTAAGTAGTTCAATGTAGTAATAGAGGAGATAAGTTTAAAACAGATCACAAACCCCTGACACACAAGCTGGCATATCTGAAACCTAACATGAAAATGAAAGGACTCCTAGGTACTTCACAGCCCTTTCATGTAAATGTAATCTTATATTTAGGCTCCAGAAGCCGGTAAGCTTCTTTTCCTTGGGGAGTTGGGGAGTCTTTGATCCTGTTTGTTTTCCATGCTGCTTAAGAATGGACTACTCAGAGACAGTTCAGTGGATTCATATGAAGCGCTTTACTCTCAACCATTGAGTTATTTATCATATATTTATTAGAAGGGGGTACATTGAGACTATTATACATGCTTCATCAAAACATCTTGTTTATGTTTTACATTTTAAAAAAGGCATTTGAATGAATGTTTGACTCAGGTTCGTTAATTTAACCTTCAAAAACTGAAGTACCAAACAATTGCACTAAACTGATGAAAAAAAGGAATTGTATGTTTTAGGAATCAAAACTTAAACTAAGTGGAATTAAACTGTATACCTTTTCTAAAGCTAAAATAGTAAAATATTTTATTATGAGTTATTGTAAAAAATGATTGGTTAATTGTATAGGAAAATGATGTATTTTTTCAAAATTATCAGTGAAGAGTAATTCAGATGATATTTGAGAAGTGGGGGAAAGGGAACCATATTGACAGTTTTAGTTCTATGAATACTAACTTATGTGCAGCTACTAAATGATTGTAAAATTGACTACTGTAAATTTTTCATAATTATGTGTGTATTTAGTCATATGTATCTACATGGGTATGTCTTAAAATTATTTATACACATGTGCATACATAAACAAACCGAGAAGTATATGTGTATAATATAGAAAGTATATAGCAAAGTGATTCTACTCCAATAATAAAAATTGTTTGACATGTATTTTGTTATGAATAGTTTACCTTCAAAAAGATATTTTGTTCTATTTTAAAGTGTAGAATAATACACTGCTAATAAATAATAAAAGTTTTATGCAATTTACATTCTCCCTGGCTTTTGTAATTTGGATTTGGAGTTATCAATGTACTGAAGTATTTTTATAATTTTATATTTAATCCACTCTGGTTGGTGCCTTTCGAGCTTCTGAAATTCTCTGTTGCAGGTTTTTAGTTTATAGACTTTCCAGGTTGTGGTCATTTCCTGAAATAAGTGACAGTGAGCACAAAGAAATCTTATACTTTGAATTTCACAAGAGTCAGGTAATGTCAGGCTCTTACTGTCTTCCTCTCTATATAATTTTCCTTTTTGTTAATAAAATACTGTTCATATCAGTGTTTTGGGCCTGCTTGATCATTTATGACTATTGTATGATACACTGGTCATCAGTTCCTTTTGAGAAAGAATAGCTGCTTTTTTTTAAAGGAGAAATTATAGAAATAAATCCGATGGCACAAACCTCGCCACTGTTGGATCTATGCCCTGAAGAGCTGGCGTGGGAGGGAGAAGCTGCATTATTTATTGGAGATATTTTATGTATTCAACTAGATCTCTTTGGGTTGTGATGTTTCTGAGGTTTTCCCCTTCTCTTTTGTCTTCTGAAATTTTTCAGAACACATAGGAAAGATTGTGGGTGGGAAGATAGTTTCACTTCTTGAGTTGGGAATCTGCCAATTAGCTGTTCTCACAACACTGCATGAGACAGTTGGAGTACCGAGGTTGTCATGGGACCACATCTTAGAGAAGGAGATTTCTTATGAATTCATCAACCTGTCTAGAAGGGCAGAAAATCAGATTTAGTTCTTACAAAAAACATAGTAGAAAAATCAGTTAACTAGTTCCAATAAATTTCTCACCTACCAGTCATTGAGTTCACATGGTTTTGTTACCCTTAGATGTCAAATGATTTCTTTCTTTCTTTCTTTTTTTTTTGGCTGCACTGGGATTTTGTTGCTGCGCGTGGGCTTTCTCTCTAGTTGTGGCGAGCAGGGGCTACTCTTCGTTGCGGTGCGCGGGCTTCTCCTTGTGGTGGCTTCTCTTGCTGTGGAGCACGGGCTCTAGGCGCGTGGGCTTCAGTAGTTGCAGCGTGCCGGCTCTGTAGTTGTGGCCTGTGGGCTCTAGAGTGCAGGCTCAGTAGCTGTGGCGCACAGGCTTAGTTGCTCTGCAGCATGTGGGATCTTCCCGGATGAGGGTTCGAACCCGTGTCCCCTGTATTGGCAGGCGATTCTTAACGACTGCGCCACCAGGGAAGTCCCTGTCAAATGATTTCTAGATCTCCAAACACACCTGGAGAGGCTACCCTATGTATGTATTCAGCTGTGATTCAAATAACAGCAGGAACATGAGTTGACCAACGGTAAGCTCTACAAATGTGTTTTCAAAATTGTTCTCACTTGTATGCTTTCCTTGGTGACATGTGTTAAACCATCACTGTGTTAAAAAGTTTCTACTTAAACCAGTTGTCAGTGTGTAAGCTGAACAGTACTCTGTGGTGTTTCATATCATATAAGAAGACTGTGCTCTTTCCCAAAGTGCCCTCCTAAGGCAGAGTTGCCTGCGAAAGCCTTGCAGTCCTCTTCGCAACACTCAGCACAGCAAGACTTTGCTCGCTGTGTATCTGCTCAGAAGATTAATTAGGGAGGTTTCCAATTACAGCGAGACACAATCTACAGCATAACAGAAAACTTTTTTATTTACACATAGGTTGTGTAGAGGTGGCACCTCTGGCAGAGAAAGGAAAGCAGAAAATAACTGCATTAAGTTATTTTGAGCTGGATTGATATGTTAATATATTCCCACCCAGTTCCTTCTCTATGGATTGAATTATGATAATCATCTCAAGAAGGAGAAAAATAGCTTTTCTAGAGAATTTAAAACTTTTTTTGGTGAGTACAAGTAGAAACTTATATTGGAAGACTGCTTTTAATACAAAATTCAAATTATTTGGAATTGGTTTTAAATGAACGAACATAAATTGACTTTTCACTCACCATACCTCGCTTTATTTAACCTGCATACCACCAAAATGGAGATGACTCACAAAGCCTACTTTGGTTTGAATCAAGTTGATCAAAGCTTTTATGAGAAGCTGGACTGCAAACGTTTACATTTACATTAAACTTCAGAATCAGGGGTAACGATCTATCAAATGTGTTTTGTTTATTTATATTATGGTTCTCTCCCAAAAGGATTTAAGGTGGCCTCAAAGATTGGAGAGGGCATATCATAGAGGAGTGAGAAGGAAGGGGCTTTGGACACCAAATTTTGAGGAAACTGATGCTGAGACTTAAAGCTGAGATGAACAGCCTTTCAGATGTCATAGGATATGGTCTACTCTTAGGTTGGGCACATTTATACTAAATGCACACCTCTGGTCGGTTCCAGAGCTCCTTATTGGTATTTATTTTACTCAAAACTTTAAATAATATAATACATGATTGTTAATTATAAGCTCTATGCTGTACAGTGGATCTCTAGAACTCATCTTTTGGAACTGAAACTTTGTTATTTGTTTGACTAATGTGCTAAGAGGGTAGATCTTAAGTTATCACAAAATAATAATGATAATAATAAAGAAGATGGGAGGAAACTTTTAGAGGTGATGGATATGTTTATGGCATGGATTGTGGTGATGTTTTCATGGAAGTATACTTACCTCCAAACTCATCAAGTTGTATACATTAAATATGTACAGCTTTTTGTATGTCAGTCATACCTCAATAAAGTAGTTTAAAATTTTTTTTAAAGAAGAGGTTATCTCCAAGTGAGATTGTCAGTCTTGATATCCAGATCCCCCAAAATGATTACGTCAGGTACATGGCATAGGAAGTTCAAAGGACAAATTGAAACCAGAGATCAGAATAGGATAATAATAGTCTATGTAAGTATCTATCTATCATCTATCTATCTATATCTATCTAGAATTTATCTGACCTTTACTGAGAGCTAGTGTACACTAAGCTGTAAAGTGTAACTTGTGCCTTTTTGAGAAGTAAAATTTGGAGGATACAGGGGTCCCAGAGCCTTGAGATTAAAGAAGCCAGTCCATTTTGTCTTAATTTATTTTTGGATTTGTTGGGTCTTCATTGCTGCACGTGGGCTTTCTCTAGTTGCGGCAAGCTGGGGGCTACTCTTCGTTGTGGTGTGCGGGCTTCTTATTGCTGTGGCTTCTCTTGTTGCGGGTGCTCTGGGCGTGTGGGCTTCAGTAGTTGCAGCATGCAGGCTCAGTAGTTGTGGTGCACGGGCTTAGTTGCTCCACGGCATGTGGGATCTTCCCGGACCAAGGCTTGAACCCATGTCCCCTGCATTGGCAGGCGGATTCTTAACCACTGAGCCACCAGGGAAGCCCCGTTCATTTTGTCTTTGTTTAAAAAAAAAAAAAAAGTAAAACTCTGGAGGAAATGGAACCATTTTTAAAAATCTAGTTTCCTTGCAGGCAGAGAGAATTTTAGCACCATACTGCACATACTAAGAGAGATCCCATACTCCAAGAGGCAAGTTCCACGCAGTTTTTTTTTTTTCAATTCTAGAAGGGTGTAACAAATTCACCTCTCATGTAGCTTGGGTTGTAAAGTAATATGGCATCTGCTGACAGTGACCAGCAGGGTTGGATAGACCTAGTTTTTCCTGATTTGAGGAAATATATAAAATTCACTTCCTCTTTCTCCCTTGGCCACTTTTCATACCAATTTCTTTCACAAGCATAGCAGCCGATTCCAGACTTTTCCTGCTGCTTGAGGCCTAGCCAGGAGCTTACATTACCACTTAGATCACAGGCCTTCAATGATCAAAGAATAAATGCCCAGGGCCATGTTGAAGGGGAACACTGCAGAAACCATAAGACAGAGCAGAGACACAAGTGGCAGAATCACTGTGCTCAGAGATTTTCGTGTCCCCTCACCAGAGAGCACCTCCATGGAGTTCTCTTTCTCAGATACTGCACCAGTGGCCGAATGAGGGACGCTGGTCCTGAGATGACTGTACTGTCACGACAAGAAGTGGAACTGCTGAGAGAGACCTTGATCATCCACCAAGCTGACAAACTGAGACTTTAGAAAGTTTGATCTCCGTTTTAAAGTCAAGTCATGGGGAAAATTATCCTTAATTAAGGATTCCAGTTTAAGTGCCATGTGGTTAGGACTGTTAATTTTTAGAGTAAACCGAAAGAGGGAAGTTCATCCATCTGGTCTGGAGGAGAGATACCAAGATAGGAACTAAACCAGGAACTAATTATTTATCAGCCAGTCTGGAGATAGGAGAAGCCCTGTTTGTCGGTGTCCCCAGGACCACCCCCAGGTTTGATGATTTGCTAGAAGGACTCACAAGACTCAGCACATGTTTGCACTGACAGCTAAGACTTATTATAGTTTGATGCAAAGCAAAATCAGCAAAGTTGCATGGAGTGAGGTCTGGAGGAAACCAGGTGCAAGCTTCCAAGAGTCCTCTCCCAGAAAGTCACACAGGATATGCTTAATTCTCCAGCAACCAGTAGTGGCAACACATGTGAAGTGTTGTCTCCCAGTGAAGCTCATTACACCCTAAGCACCCAAGGTTTTTTTTATCGGGGCTGGTCATGTAAGCACCCACCACCCAGCATGAACCAAAATTCCAGGCTCGAAGAAGGAAAGCAGGCATTCTGCATAAACTTTATTGTTTGCCTGGTCTAAGGACAGTGAACCACCCTTATCATTAGGGGAAGTCTGATAACAGCCCAGGGATCTGTTTACCAGTCAAGTTCCCAGGTGCAAGCCAAGGCCAACCTTGAAAGCAGGCTTTTCCTAGGACACCTGTCTCAGGCCTGCTACATAAACCCTTTTTTGCACACTCTGTATCTTAGCCAACTGATTTGTAGTAACTAAAGCACATTTAAATTAATGTGCAGTTAGCTTTATCTTAACAGGGCTGACCCAAAATCCCTGTTTTCAAAAGACTTCTTTGTGGTGGGGAGGAGTTGTGATCCAGGAGACAGGGGATCTATCCTTGGAGTCTCCACTGCTCCAGATGGGCCAGAGTTCCTGTTTCTGCTTTGTTTTTAAATGGATAAATTTGGAAGTGCTACAGCTTCCCCTTCCTAAACACTACTGGTTATAGTAGACATGCCACCACCCAATGTCTCCAATATTCTAATCCCTTTCAGGGCAAACTAGAGTAGGAAAAACTCTCTGAGTTTCTTTGCTTTAAGAGATGAACTAGTCTAAATTTTTCTCCTAATATTTACCCATTATTTAATATGTAAAAAGAAATAAAAATATGGGTTAATATTTTTTTTCTTTCCTTTTTTTAAAAAAATTTTATTGGAATATACTTGATTTACAATGTTGTGTTAGTTTCTGCTGTATAGCAAAGTGAATCAGTTATAGATATACATATATCCACTCTTTTTTAGATTCTTTTCCCATATAGGTCATTACAGAGTATTGAGTAGAGTTCCCTGTGCTATACAGTAGGTCCTTATTAGTTATCTATTTTATATATAGTAGTGTGTATATGTCATTCCCAATCTCCCAAAATATCCCTCTCCCTGCCTTCCCCCACCCCATAACCATAAGTTTATTATCTACATCTGTGACTCTATTTCTGTTTTGTAAATAAGTTTATTTGTATCATTTTCTTAGATTCCACATATAAGTGAAATCATATGATATTTGTCTTTCTCTGTCTGACTTACTTCACCTAGTATGAAAAAAAAACCAGAAATATAATTTTAAAATATTGCAATTTTTACAATATTAAGATAAAAAGTATTGAAAAATTAAATATAAAATATAATTAAATAAAAATGATAAAAGATTTATATAAGTTGATAAACTGCTTAAAATAAAAGGCAAATCTAAATAATAAAATATGCAGTGGAATAATACCATTAAGGAACTGAAGATTTAAAAGAATGAGGAAGATAATCTAAAATAAATTTAAAATAAATCAAACAAAAATGACCTGGATTGAAAAAAATCAAAACATAAAAAATAAAGATAAATTTAAAACACTCTTAACAAAGCAACAGGGCTGCTTGAGCAGAGAGATTTACAGATGCCCACAGGCCTCCCATTAAGCCTTATCCCAAGGTTGTGCTACCCTGGACAGGTGTGAGAGTCAAAAGCCCCAGGCAGAATATTCCAAGGAAAAGACTTACGAACAAGCTGTTTTGTCGGCTCAGATTCTCTCAGTTAGATTTCCAGGCTGGTGTGTGCAGACCTGCAAAAGCTGTTAAGCCTTGGGGGAATATTAAGAATACATTATTTTTATTGAGTCATTGCTTTAAGCCAGACATTGTGCTAAGTGCCATAAATCTATAAGTAAATCTATAAGCTATCTTACTATGTAGACCTGAGAGGTTTTAGGTGGACAAAACAGAGGTGGAGAAGTGAAGTGACTTGTCCAAGGTCATATGGCTAGCAAGAGGGACAGCCCAGATTTAGACACAGACTTAATTAATGCCGAAGCCCATCCCCTAAGCTTTTTTGCTATATTACATGTAGCCAAAGAGCCTCTTTTAAATATGGCCTGATTGCTGTGAAAGAACACATCAAAATAAAATACCAGACACACCAGGTATTATTACTTTGAAAATAGAGCATGTTTCGAGGCAGGGAGTCAGAGACACGTATATAAATTAATCATCTCTTGCTGAGTCTCAACTGGCATGAAAAATCTAAAAAGGCTAAGAATTCATGCACTGGAATCTAATGGATGAAAATTAAATTCTTGAAATTTTAAAAAATTGTTTTAATACAGTGTTGAAAAAATTAGCTGGCCAAAAAGCAGAGGGTTCAGGTTTGAAGTTTCCACAGCCACCTGGCTGTGCGTCTTTTTGACATGCCTGAGTGAAATCTCACACAACAATGAGCGATGTCTAATAAACAGGCCATTTAAGGAATTTTTAATATAAATTTTTACATTGTCCTAATAACAAACCCTGGGCAATTCTTTTCCAAAATATATTGTTCTCTTGGTTTTAATGGGCTCAAACACTGTGCATTAATATACCTGACATATCAGAATTAGAGTCCTATTTAATAAAATATTTCATTGAAAGCATACATTGTGGATTTAAGTTAATATGTTATTTTTAAAAGTAGGGCTTCCCTGAAAAATAAAAAATAAAAAGTAGGGCTTCCCTGATGGCACAGTGGTTAAGAATATGCCTGCCAGTGCAGCGGACATGGGTTCGAGCCCTGGTCCGGGGAGATCCCACATGCCCCGGAGCAACTAATCCCGTGCGCCACAACTACGGAGCCTGTACTCTAGAGCCCGCGAGCCACAACTACTGGAGGCCACGCGCCTAGAGCCTGTGCTCCGCAACAAGAGAAGCCATTACAATGAGAAGCCCATGCACCGCAACAAAGGGTACCCCCCGCTCGCCACAACTAGAGAAAGCCCTTGCACAGCAACAAAGACCCAAAACAGCCAAAAATAAAATAAATAAATTAATTAAAAAAATACATGATTCTTGTAAAAACAATCAGAGCTGTACAGAGTGAAAGATTCAAATCCTCCTTTCCCTCAAATCTGCTAACCTGAAGTAATTGTGATCACAGATTAGACTTCCAGAATATTTTTCTAAAGCATGTTCTGTACTTAAATAATGACTCTATCCGAACACCCAAAATGTTATGTGTTTTCTTGTTCCTGCACAAATATACTCAGTGTTCCAAACCATGTGCTGGATAAAAGTAGGCCCTGTCCCCTCTTGTGAGTTATGCTTTAAGGCTTCTTCTTACATATTTTTACGTGCCACATACAGTCAACCCTTTTAGTGGTTAGCATACTTTTTACCTTCTTCAAAAAGCCTTTTCCTACTTTGGATTCAGTGAACTGTCATTTTTTTGCCCCTCACTGCGCTGTGACATCTTTGATTAAGTCTGTAGGCCCTTTGTTGCTTATCCCAGGTACCCGACTCATAATAGGATAGTTTGGACCCTTTTATTTCACTTTGCTTTTTTTCATATTTTCTCTGAGTGCTTCAGAAATTAAGTGCTACATAGGTTTTATTTTCTAGGGGAGACTCTTAGTCATTAGATCCAGAAGTTTGAGTGAAATCTGGTTCAGGACGTCTTCCTGCTGGGAGCAGAACTTTGAAGAGGCTTTATCAGAAAAGATTTAGGAAAGTTTAATGTGCTGCTGGCTCTGGTGTCTTTGCTGGTCTAGAAAGAATGGAGATGATGAGAAAGGCATAAAAAAAAAAAACTCATACTGACCCACAGAGATTGGAAAGTTGACCGTAGATTAATATTTCATTCATTCATTCAACAAAGTTTATGAGAGGCTGCCAAGGAGCTACAGATATAAAGTAAAAGTCCCTGTGCTCAAGTTCACAGTCTTGGGAAGAACACAGACACCTAAATAATGCCCATGCAGTGTGATGACACCTTTTTCTTGGGAAATGCTGGCAGTCCCGAGGAGAGCGTGTGGGTAAAAAGAGGAGGCTTCCCAGAGCAGCAAGCATTTGTTGAGACGGTTTTGAGGACAGCAGGAGGTGTAGAATTAATGTTGGTCTTTTTTTTCCTAGTTAAAAACCTGAATGTGTTCACCCAGCAAGGAACTCAAAGAAACAATAATCTTGAGACCGGTGGAGTCACCTGCTGTGGTGATTCCCACCAGCTCTCTGCCCTAGCAGGATCCATACTTTTGAGACTTTAAGGTGGGCCCCAGAGGAGATGAAGTGGTTTGCAGGACAAATGAACTGCCTGCTCCATCCTTCCTGCTTTTCCACAAATGAACAAAATCGACTAAGGGAGGGGGGCAGGGTTGTGTGTTGGAGGGGGTCATAGAGGGACTGCAGGAATAGAGGCATGAAAACACTTTAACTTTATTGGAATGTGACTTTCCTGACACTCAATTTCCTCAACTGGCTGCTTTAAAGGATGTATATAAATGTAACATTAAAATGATTGTAAAGTGAGATTCATATGGAACTGTGATTCTAAATCCTGGCTGCATGAGAATCACTTGGGGAGTGTTTTAAAACCAGTGACGCCAAGGTCTTACCTCAGAGTAATTATACCAGAAAGTGGTGCATGGGGCCTGAAATTGCTTTTTTAGGCTTTAAAATTAAACAAAAACAAAAACTTCTTCATTAATTACTGGTACACAGTAGGATTAAGGAATTGAGGGGAGAAAGCCAAGGTTTCCAAATATTTAACACTGTCTTTTTAAAATAAGATATTTAATTGTTCAGAGTGGCTTTCAAAATCAAGATTTAGATTGAGAAATAATAAGCTAAATAGGGCCCCTCCCCCATCTATCAGTTAACAAATATGTTGCTCAAGGGCTTGTGCTCAGAACCCAAGGGAATAAGGGAATAAAAAGAAGGGGGAAAAGGGTAAGAAGGTATCTTCTCCCCGCCTTCATCTAAGTCTTCAAGGAGTTCACAATACAGTTGGGGAAATTATCTAATCATGTATTGGTTGGGTTTTTTGTTTGTTTGTTTGTTTTTTGGATTGTGAGAGATACCCAACTTTAACCAGCTTAGGACACAAGGAGCTTATAGAGCCCAAGGACTAGGAAGTGGCTGGACTTAAGGTAAAGCTGGACCCAGGATCTGGAAACCAGCAGGTGTGCCCTATCTCTCTCTCTGCACGGCAGACAACAGGGCTGCTGGGAGCTGCTGCTTTATCGCAACTTCAGCTTCAGTCACCCGGAGAGGTACTGGCTGCCTCTCAGACTCAAGCCCACACCTCTGGGGAGGGACTCACATTCACCTCTGGACTTACAAACCATATCTAGTCAGTTGGGATTGGGCTCACAGAAGAACAGGTCACCTCCCGTTGAAATCAAGTGAAGGATAGATTTCTGAACAACGGGTGTTCTAGTCCCAGAAGAGCAGGTGGAGGGAGTGGCCATCAAAACAAGCGTCCACTACACTGTTACAGGACAAGAAAGTTACAGGACAACCCTGAAGGACAGTGTGGTGCAGATGTAATGAGCAAAGGAATAGTACCGAGTACTGCTAGCCCCACCTGAAGAAAAGCCGGACCTTTGGAGCAGCCTCTTGGCAGGGTTGGGTCCATGTACACACTTAGGTTCCCCACTGCGTGTGGGGTATGGAGGTGTTTGGGAAGAAACGAGGCGGTACAATAGGGTGTTTGCGCACAGGGAATCGCCACCTACTCCATACCCAATGGACAGCAACACGGGAGGGGTTAGTTTTATCTACAGTGTTTGAGGGACACCTAAGTGGAGATGTGTGTGTTACAGTCAGAAATGGGGCAAAGTCCCCGACTTTTAAATTCCAGAACAGGGAGGCTTCTCACACATACTTAGCAGCTGCTTTCACCAGGGCTCACAGGGCTGGCCCGGTATCCAGAGGAATTCTTCAAGGATTAGAAAATAAAGGAATATGCTGAGAAAAGGGCTTCTGGAAATTGATGGGGATTGGGTGCCTTATTTCTGAGATGAGGAAAATAGAAAATATTAGTTTTTCTAACCACCACTGATTGCCTAGATGAGGCAGAAATAGGGTAGCAGCTTCTGGTCATCTTTCTCCCTAATCTAATTTAGACTTTAAAATTATAAGGAAATTTCTTAGATTTTTCTTGTTATTTCTTTCCTGATCTTGTCAATCTTGCTTACCGTCATCATTAAGGATGGCAATAATTGTGATCAGACACCCAAAAGTGTATGATTTTTTTTTCTTTTCAGTGATATGTGAAAACACACACACACAGCGCTCTCTTAAAGTAATTTGATCTCATCACTAAAACTACCTAAAATAATTCCTAAACACTTGACAACATGAAACTCTCTCCATCCAGTTCCTATCTCTTTCAGACAGAAATATTTTTTAAGCAGATTTAAAAAATAAACTATATTAAACCGCTTACTGGAAAAAAGTCACTTCTGGACAGAGACCAAGCCAAAGCAATTTTAGCTCAAATTGGTTTTCCTGGAAAAGCTGAAAATGTAGTTCAGAAAAGCAATGCCTTGGCAACTTTACAAATCAACACTCAGAAACTAACAAGATCAGTCTACATATCCTCCACTGCAGTGATTCTCAAATACTGGTGTAGGAAAGAATCTCCTGGGGAGCTTGTTAAAATGCAGATTTCCGGGCCCAGACGGTAACTCTGACCCAGACCCGGGTGGTTGTGGTACAGGAGATTTGAAGACCACAGTTCAATTAACTGAAAAGACAAACAGTGAGAATTATAAGTTGGTAGGACTAGAAGGAGGAATTGTGTTTATTATGTTGTTTTGCTATGAAGTTATTTTGTTATGAGGTAAACACAATTTATCTCTTAGCGCCCCTCAGTGGAGCCACCTGTCTTCGTGTCATGGGACAACTTGGCTTGAGGCACAGATCCGTCACTATGTGTGTAAGTCATTCACTCTCTTTGGGTTTCAATTTTCTTTTTTGTAAAGTGAGGAGACTGGATGACATCAATGGTCCTTAACCATTTTGAGATTACAGTCTCCTTTGAGCAGCTAATAAAATTCTTTTATCTTTTCTCCAGAAAAATACACAAATATACACATACATGTTTGCACACAAATTTAGGGAGGGTGACAGTTCCCTTAACAACCTCACAGGGACTTCCTATGGCAGTGACGCTCAGAGCTAGAGAACTGGCTCATCTAAACTATGTTTCATACCCCCTCCCATTCAGATTTGTTCCATTAAGGGGCATCCTCCACTCTCCGCCCCCTGCAGGGAACCACCTTTGTCACCAATAGGTGTGGCACACTTATAAGATGACCACTTCATGAAGCTGTTTGCATACATTTAATCATTATGTGACTCCTCGGAGGCAGTTGACATGATCTTCAATTTACAAATGAGAAAACTGAGGTTTGTAAAGGTGCAATCACTTGCCTGAGGTCACATGCTAATAACAAACAGGCTTTGGATTTGACCCTGAGCTCTTAACCTCTCTGGCTGGATAATTGTTTGTCGCAGGGGGGGTCTGTCCTGTGCCTTGGGAGATGTTTAGCAGCATCCCTGGCTCTACCCATTAGATGCCGATAACATTGCCCCACCCAAGCTGTGACAACCAAAAATGTCTCTAGACATTGCCAAATGTACCCTGGCGGGCAAACTAGCCCCCAGCTGAGAACCATGTTCCATGGTACACCCCCCTGATCACTTTACTATAGCGAGCTGACGTCACTGAGGAGGAAATAGAGAATCTCTCTGAAGGCAGGAGAAAAGTTGAGGGCCATCATGGCAAGGTCTCACGGACCCCAGGTAAAGGACTTCAGGATAGAATAAACTATAGGTCGTTTTCAGCTTCATAATTCTCTAAATTCTTAATTTCTAAAAACTGGACCATTGAGCTTTGTGGTAATGGTAGAATGCTCACACGCAGTTGAATTATTCCTAAGTTTGGCTGTGAAACATCAAAAGCTGTTGCTCTTCTACGGTCCAAACTGGCCCATACCCCACGATTCCCAGTTGTGTTACTTCTGAGAGACCAAGATCTGAGGAAGTACAGCTGGGATTTGAAATGGGATTTTAGACTGCCTCAGTGTTGTGCTTAGAGAAGCTGCTCTGTGGCTTGGCTGACGGCAGACCACAGGAAATGAGCACTTTGTCAGTGCTGCCACTTACCCCTTGATTTCGCAAAGCACTTGAGACAGTTGCTAGATCTTGTTTTGGTGGATTATGAAATTGAGTACTAGAAAAGTCCACACTGGATCCTGTCACGGGTGGGGTTATATGAGGAGGGGTTGTTAGGAACAAAAGTTCTATTTAAAGAAAATCTGGTGGCATAAAGCATGAAGATATGGTTACATGAAGCTTTTAAAGTGTTTGAGAAAAATCGCAACGCTTTGCAGCATGACTGAGGCTGGTTGTATCTCTTGAGAAGCAAATTGAGATAGAAATTTTGATCCCACATATCAAAGGTTCCCAAGGGACCTATTCAGTCAACAAATGTTTAAGTATTTCCAATGTGTCAGGCACTCTGATCAAAAACAGAGCCTGGCCCTGGACTAGCTTACGGTTTGGAGAGGGAATAAACATAGCCGGGAAGCCTGGCTGTGGCTGGGATACACTCGGGTGCTTTGGGGGCACCCAGGCTGGACACTCGCTTGTGGAGATCAAGAAAGACTCCTTGCACGAGGTGAAGCCTGAGCTCATACCTGGAAGCTGCGTAGGACTTAGCTGGGCAGGAGTGGGGCAGATTGTGGAGAGACAGCCATGAGGAAAGCATGCGCTGAACAAATAGAGATGCCCGGATGGGAAGGAGAGGAGAGGCTGGGCCACACTCAGGAAGGGCACGCCCACAGCATGGCTGGAGCACAGGTGAGGAGTGAGGATGCGGTGGAGAGGTGAGGATGTATGAGGTCACGTGGGGATTTATGTGGGACCGTTTTAAGACTTCTGCAGACCTCAACACTTTTGGAGGCCCCATCACAGGTCATATCAAACATGAAAATGTATCCTGATTCCACCTTAAACTAAGTTATGAATAACAATGAATTGAATTGCAGTTGACTATTAATAGCATGTCCCTTTCTATTTCAAAGTTTCCTTTTTGTTTTTCAGAGCCAGTAATTCTTTCTTTCAGATACCAAACCTTTTCAAAGGGTATTAAAAAGCTGGCATGAAACTATAATTCAAAAAGATACATGCACCCCTATGTTCATAGCAGCACTATTCACAATAGCCAAGACACAGAAACAACCTAAATGTCCATCGACAGATGAATGGATAAAGAAGATGTGGTACATATACACAATGGAATACTACTCAGCCATAAAGAAGAATGAAATAATGCCATATACAGCAACGTGGATGGACCTAGAGATTATCATACTAAGTGAAGTAAGTCAGAAAGAGAAAGACAAATACCATACGACATCACCAATATGTGGAATCTAAAATACGACACAAATGAACCTAACTATGAAATAGAAACAGACTCACAGACATAGAGAACAGACTTGTGGTTGCAGGGCGGGGGGAGAGGGATGGAATGGGAGGTTGGGGTCAGCAGATGCAAATTACTATATATAGAATGGATAAACAACAAGGTCCTACTGTATAGCACAGGCAGCAGTATTCAATATCCTGAGATAAACCATAATGGAAAAGAACATAAAAAAGAATGTATGTATAGCCAAATAAAATTTTCTGTACAGGAGAAATTAATACAACATTGTAAATCAACTGTACTTCAATAAACAATAAAATAAAATAAAAATGAAAAAACTAAAAAGCTGGTATGCTCTAGGCACTGTGTTTATAGGGCCCTAGTCACAATGTCTTGTTTTAAACTTGCAGGTTTAAACCTGCGTAAACCTGAGAACTGCCCCCCTCCACTGCCCAGCATCCATTCTCTCCGTTCTCCTGCCCCTCCCGAGTTTTAGTAGGGCACGTGAGTTAGAGTGGTCCCAGCTTCTCTTGCAGCAAGGAGCAGCCATGTGACTGCTGGGGTTTTGGCCACTGGGGTGTGTGCAAAAGTGATAAGTGGAATTTTCAGTTCACATCCTTATGTAGAAAGCTGGCTACCCCGCTTTCTTTTTATCCAATCCCTGCCAGCTGGAATGTGGACACGGTAGCAGGGAAACAATGTCAGCCATGTAGACAAGGATAACATCCCAGGGCACTGGCTCTTGTACTGTAGCATGCATCAGAGTTACCTGGAGGGCTCGTTAAAACACAGATCACTGGGCCCCATCACCAGGAATTATGATTCCTGGTGATTCACAAGTTTCTAAGTGATGCTAATACTGCTGGCCAGGGAGCACACCTTGAATACTATCATCACCCTAAGGGGTGGTAGAGCACTGAGAAGATACCTGGGTTTCTCAGTGGTCCTGGGAGGTTGATCTGTCTTCCATCTGGACTGCTCATTATTTTTTTAAACCTCTATAGTTTTGGGTCTCCTTGTTACATTAGCTTAATCTACCTCAGCTAATCCACGTTAAGAACATTAAACTTCACCAAAGGAGGTGGTATAGTGTAGTGGTTGAGTATGGGCTAGTGGGTTTGAATCTTAGTTATGTCACTTCCTAGCTGAACTTGGGCAAGTTATTTAACCCCTTTGTGACGCTGTTTTCTCATCTATTAAATGGATTTAAGGGGACAAGTTTCCCTACACCTTACATCCCTTTCTAGACCATGTTCATTACCAGGAACCCAGAATTCTGTGCCTGGTGGCCATGAACGCACTTCCATGACCTGTGTGGACCTCCTCTCTGGCTTTGCCCTTCTGATGACCGACTATGCTTTCCAGGTACCACCCTAGGTCTGAGGTGTTGCCAAGGAGTGGCTGTGTGACAAGGATGTGAATGAAACTTGAATGGGCAGGCTGGCATGTCCTATGTTAAAATAAGGCCCCTCTGGCATGTGGGGAAAAACTGGGGTGAACTGTGGGCCAGAGGCAAACTCTCTGAGTTTTCACATTCCAGTGGCATGAAACAATTTATAAATCTGAGAATTCTAAATTTGAGCCTGGCTTTCTAGCATATTTGTCAAGATAGGAGAATAGAACATGTTTTATTTAACAGTTTGATAGCTTGATTTATGATTTTAAAATATTTAGACATGTGACCTATGGACTTTTATCTGGACTCCTGCCCTGGCCTGCAAATTTAGGCCCTAGCCTGGCTACCTTGTAGGTCTGGCACGAGGACTAAATAAAACAAGAGATGAAAAATACTCAAAACAATGCTTGGTACATATGGTATGTGTACATCATTAGCAAAGATGATATTTATGAGTCTCCTGAGGGCAACAGGTGACCCAGTGAAAGGTTTTAAGCAGAATGTGACATTTTCTTGCTAGTTTTCCTACAAATATTGATTAAGGGTCTACTATGTGCCTGGTACTGTTCTGGGAGCTGCCAATAATAGTAGTGAACAAAGTAAACCTCCTTTTTCCAAGGAATGTATATTAGAGTAGAGGGTAGGAAACAGATAAAAATAAATATATTTAATATGTCAAGTGATGTCTTTTGGTTTTAGAAAGATCATATTGTCTGGGGGAAGGTAAGATTGCACATAGAGTTAGAGCTTGTTGGAGTAATTTTTTTTTTTTTTTTTTTTTTTGGTACGCGGGCCTCTCACTGCTGTGGCCTCTCCCATTGCGGAGCACAGGCTCCGGACACGCAGGCTCAGCGGCCATGGCTCATGGACCCAGCCGCTCTGTGGCATGTGGGATCCTCCCGGACCGGGGCATGAACCCATGTCCCCTGCATCGGCAGGCGGACTCTCAACCACTGTGCCAACAGGGAAGCCCTTGTTGGGATAATTTAAAGAAGAGATGATGTTTGTCTGATACCAGGTAGTGCAAAGTGAATAGAGATCAGTGAAAAGATAAAAAAAAATTAATATGGTAGAATGATGACACTTGGTGATTGATGGATATCAGGAGTAAGAGAGAAAATAAGGAATCAAGGGTAATAGCTAGGATTCTGACTTAGGCACCAGGATACTGGCGATACTGGTCACTGAGAACACAGGAGAAGGAGGAACTGATTTGGAAAGAAGAGGAAGGGATCAGTTTTGGACATCTGGGGTTTGAGATACCCATAGGTTAGCCATGTGGACATGTCCAGTAGGCAGTTTTATATATGGGCAGACCTTTGATCAGTTGGAAAGTGTCTCAGTGGTGAGAGCCAAAAGCAGTGTGGGGTGGGCATTCAATGCGAGCAAAGGAAGTAGAAACAGAAAGCGAGCACTTTTGCCAGGAAAGGGAGTGAGCTGTGTAGGCACCTTGAGAAGGAGGTGAAGTGCAGGGAAACTTTATCGGATTGCAGTGAAATCAGCATTTTTGTAAGGCCAATGGAAAGCAAGCAGTGGAGAGTAGAGAGATTGGGTCAGCATCAGAGGGCATAGTTCACAGAGCAAGTTCCTGCGGGGGTAGGAGGAAAGAGATGCTAATGAAAACTATTTACTGACTCACCATGGAAAGAAATGAAACCATTTATACACACATCCATTCGCTGATTCACTAACAAGTATATTAATTATAATTGAGTGCTGTTTTGATGCTGGGAATAAGATAGAAAAAATTCCCACCCTATATTATGTAAATGCAGTAGCTTAAAACAAAAACAAACCCCCAAGCAAACAAAAATTTGTCCCTTTCCAGGCCAGGGCTAAAGAAGGGAGGGTCTTGGCAGAAGTGTGTGACTGCAAGGCATCGGAGTTCCCCAGCAGGGGCTTCGCTCATTCCATGCAAGGCAGCAGCTGGGACCAAGGACCTGAAACTTGAATCCTTCCCCACCACGTGAGAGGAAATTTTTATTTCAACAAGTTTTAACTATAAATGATTAGAGGGATCTCTTGCAGGCTTGCTGTGCTTGATGTACTCAAAGCCTTAAGACAAATAACAGATAAAAGACACTGGCAAAAAATCCCCCGACTCAACTATCAGATACCACTTAAATGGACCAAATCCATCAAGTCCTGCTTTAGTCCTACCTCCTCAGAGTTGTCATTAACTAACCCTGTTTCTGAAAGAGAGAGAGGGAAGCAGAGAGCAGAGGAGGTGCACTTTGTGCTTCATCCTGAATAGACACCCTTAGGGACAGACTGGAAAAAAACTGCTGCCGTGTGACCTGAGACTGACTACATTACATGTTAGACGGAGTAGGTATATTTCAGATGTCAGACTAGGGTGGAGAAATGTCACATTTATGCATGAGGATTCATAGAAAGTTCGAACAGAAAGGGCCTTGGAAGTCACTGAGTGAAACTTCTTATTTGACAAGAGTGAAATGATCCATCCCAAGGCCATTTATTTGGTGGACATCCAGCTTAGAACCCAGGTGTCCTGAAACCCCACCTAGCATTTTTTTCTATTATGCCGTATTACCATATTCTATATTGAGTTACATTTTCAAATAAATGATTTTCCTGGTGAAAAATGATTTGTGGGAGGTGATGACTTTTATGAAAAATTTCCCATGTGGAAGATTCCAACTTCAGACTGCAAATCTCTATCTAAGACAGACCACAAGATTAAAAGTTCTGCAGTAAAGAGACAACTTTGCCCCTTAACCTGTGTAACATTCAGGGCCCTTGCTTTCCCCCAGATACCCACTTGTATTTAAACTTCTGACCATGTCATTTTTACCCTCGATTTCATTACTGAAACAGAAGCCACCCTCTAGAAAGGAGTTTGATGATGAGAAAAAAACTGAAATTATGATTGAAATTAAGACTTGGAGATTTTGTGTGGATAATGACCCATGTCCCACCTTACCAAAGAAAAAGTGAATTTCAATTAGAATGTAAGTTCTCCCTGAAAATGTGGGATGGAAGAGATCAGTCGTAGGTATTAGGAGTATATTTATCTCTCAGAAAAACTCACCCCCAGGATGCATCAGACTGGGATGAAATACATTGGGGGTATATTAAATTTTATTCTAGCATTGATGGAAGGAAAAAAAAAGAAGAAAAGAAAAACGAAGCAAAGTGAAAAATAGGGTGATTGAGAGACTGAGAAAAAACAGAGAAACTTGTTTAATGACAGCACTTTCTGAGCAAGATATTTTTCTTCCCTTTCACAAGTTAGAAGCTATTGAATAATTCATGCAAGTGTGGAAAGGCTGCCTTTTCCCTGCGTGATGTATAACTGAGCAGGAGAGTGCTTCGAGTGGGTTCCCCTCATCAGCCACCACTCTTGCTTCTGAGCACGGAGTGCTTGCTCTCCTCTTGAGCTGAGCTTCTGCTTTTGCAGCCAAGCATCCTTGCTGCTGCCGCCTGACTACCTGCCCACCTGCCTGGGCTTGCAGCCTGCCACTTCACTTTCTCCAGCCCTGCTGCCAGCTGAGAAGTCTCCCTGCAGCTGCTGGTTTCTGCCTAGGGCCATGTGCGTGGATGCTGCATTGGAGAAGGAGGCACTTGGCTCCTGGCACTGATCCCAGATGAGTTTCTCCTATTGATTTCGGGACCACAGATGCTGCTGCTGAGGAGGTATTTCCTGGCATCCCTCCCTCTGCTACTGCCAGCTAAGGACCAGCCCGAAAGTAAGATACCCCCAACCCCTTTCCCCTGGTATTTTCCTCAGGTGGGATATCTCTGCTTTCTCCTGGAAACTGGGGGCTCCATCTGCCATTCCCGTGTGTGTGTCTATGTGTGTGTTTAGGGGGAGAAGAGGAAACTGTTCTCCGTATTGCTCTGTCCTAGGGCTTCCCTGGTGCTTGCTGAATGTAAAGAGGCCCTTCGCCTGGCACTAGAGACACTTCCCAGGCAGGCACCTGTCGTTTGCCACCCCCGTTCTCCTAGAGCTCCCTCTCTCCCCCTCCCCCAGCCCATTATTCTGCTTCAGCCTTTTGTGTCGGTGGCAGAGGGCTGAAGGGATGTCTCTGCCCTCTCTGCAGGCGGGTGTCAGGATGCGCCGCGCTGCGAGAAGCCGACGCTAGCCAGAGAGGTGTGAAGAGTTGGCCAGAATGACCAACTCTTCCACGTCCACTTCCTCCGCCACCGGGGGATCGCTGTTGCTGCTCTGCGAGGAAGAGGAGTCGTGGGCGGGCCGGCGCATCCCCGTGTCCCTCCTGTACTCAGGACTGGCCATCGGGGGCACGCTGGCCAACGGCATGGTCATCTATCTCGTGTCGTCCTTCCGAAAGCTGCAGACTACGAGCAACGCCTTCATCGTGAACGGCTGTGCCGCCGACCTCAGCGTCTGCGCCCTCTGGATGCCGCAGGAGGCGGTGCTCGGGCTCCTGCCCGCGGGCTCTGCGGAGCCCCCTGGGGACTGGGACGGCGCCGGGGGGAGCTACCGCCTGCTGCGGGGCGGGCTGCTGGGCCTCGGGCTCACCGTGTCCCTCTTGTCCCACTGCCTGGTGGCCCTGAACCGCTACCTACTCATCACCCGGGCGCCCGCCACCTACCAGGCGCTGTACCAGCGGCGCCACACGGCGGGCATGCTGGCGCTGTCCTGGGCACTGGCCCTGGGCCTCGTGCTGCTGCTCCCGCCCTGGGCGCCGCGTCCCGGCGCCGCGCCCCCACGCGTCCACTACCCGGCGCTGCTGGCCGCCGCGGCGCTGCTGGCGCAGACGGCGCTGCTGCTGCACTGCTACCTGGGCATCGTGCGCCGCGTGCGCGTCAGCGTCAAGCGGGTCAGCGTCCTCAACTTCCACCTACTGCACCAGCTGCCCGGCTGCGCCGCCGCCGCCGCCTTCCCGGGAGCCCCTCACGCGCCAGGCCCGGGTGGTGCCGCGCACCCGGCTCAGGCCCAGCCGCTGCCCCCAGCGCTGCACCCGCGGCGGGCGCAGCGGCGTCTCAGCGGCCTGTCGGTGCTGCTGCTCTGCTGCGTCTTCTTGCTGGCCACGCAGCCGCTGGTGTGGGTGAGCCTGGCCAGCGGCTTCTCGCTGCCCGTGCCCTGGGGTGTGCAGGCGGCCAGCTGGCTCCTGTGCTGCGCTCTGTCCGCGCTCAACCCGCTGCTCTACACGTGGAGGAACGAGGAGTTCCGCCGCTCCGTGCGCTCCGTCCTGCCCGGCATCGGCGACGCGGCGGCTGCGGCCGCCGCCGCCGCCACGGCTATGCCTGCGGTGTCCCAGGCGCAGCTGGGCACTCGCGCCGCAGGCCAGCACTGGTGACCCGGGCAGGGCGGGCGGGAAGCGGAGATTCCCAGCTTCCATTGCCCTTGGGCACCACCGCCTCCTGATCTTGGAAAGCATCCCCTGCCTGAACGAAGACTCCTGCGGGTGAAGCTCAATAATATATCGGTGCGAAGATTTCGCCTTCGACCCCAGTGGGATACCTGAACCGAGGTTTCCGTATACATGGGGTCCGCGAAGTCATTTTCGACGGCCACCTGATTTTTACCTTTTGTTTGCGTGTTTTGGAGAAATCCTAAAGTCAGAACACCGGGAAACTTCAGGAACTTGCACACTGACATTTTGAAAGAACCGGTTAATTTCTTTCAACACAGTTTTGGAAAAACAGCTTTGATAACATAATTACCATTCCCACCTTCATCATCTTATAATATATATGAAGCGCGTTGAGTGTGCATGAGCCAAAGGAAATAATATTGAAGGAAATAATATTTATGAAGCATTTTAGAAAGTAACCTACCTTCGATAATGCTTCTGCTATAACTTAGCCTTTGTATATTAACCTGAAGAATGAAGCCACAGATGTGCACACCAGTATGAGTTGCCATTAAGACCTTAAGCCCTTTATTTTTAAAAGGGTTTTTATAAAGTAAAATCATTCGCGAATGAGATAGCATCTTAGCCAGTGAGGGGGAAAACCCCCAGATTTATTATTTTACACCCCCCCCCCCCGGCCCTTTGCACTTCTAAGACTGAAAATCGGCATTGAGTGTTAAAGTGACAGATTTCCATTGTGCTGATTGATGGTCTGAGCCAGCTATGGAATTTTGGAAAACATAAGGGGGCTATCTATTTTAGGTACCACTTTCAGGTTTTCTATAGCATGCACATTAGTTGCTACCCTCATTTTGTCATCAATTTACCTGCCTTATGAGTGTGATTGCAGCTGTGAACATTCTGTACTCTAATGGTTGCTAAGGAGAATAAGTCCTTCTGTTTTCTCTTTAACATTTAAAATATCTCAATGCACATGAAATAATTAAACACTAATAATACCATGACTGCATAGCTAATATTAACCTCTATTGCATGCTCTCCTAGATGCTAGAACTTATTGGGCATGTGGTACTAAAGCAATACCCATTTGACAAGGACATTTTACTTCTTCCACACACCAGAAGAAGTGGCCATCAATTATTTGAAAAGAGACACAGAGACACCTCTGGCTACCTAGAGTTCTTCTTGTCTTGACCCAATTTATGAGAAGACTCCCAGGTGGGACTTTATCTTGCAAATGAACCACAGTCAAGATGGATCAATAATATGATTTGGCTCTGCAAAGCCAACTGTGCTCTTTTTAGGGTTTAGACAAGTCACACATTAGAAAGTAACAGTGTTTTTTTATGTATTACCACGACACTTACCATTAATATCATATCTGTTAAAGAAGGTGTAATAAACTCGGTTATATAAAATGAACAGTTCAAATGGGAATCTGTTCTAAAACATATGATTTGAGGCTTGCCATTTTCATCTCTGGTTTACTAAATTTATTTAGAAATATTTGAAATGCAAAATTGTGTGAAATCACTTTAGCAAATAAAAATGAGAGTAAAGTAATAAGATACTCAGCTATCAGCAATTCTGACTGTTCACTACATCAGATCTGGGGCTGAACAGCCTCAATTAACTGTGTAATTCAGGAACCAAAACAGCTTGCTTTGTTGGCCTCCTGGACATTTATTTGTAAGCCAGGATAGTGGGAACACTTGTGTGTTTGAATAATTATGGGAGTTGCAGGAAACTTTGACATGTTTGTAGAAAAACAAAACAAAACAAATGTGTTTATTACCAGTAATAGATCAGCAGTCATTTTATTAATCTATCCCCTTTGTGCATGCACCATTTCTCTCTTACTAAGGTTTCATCTGTTCCCATTTTTCTTGATTCAAATATTTAATTAAAGTTCAGACAACTATTCCTCCGAGTTTTTTTCTTCGGTCTCTGATCTTCTTGCATACCTCCTCGAGAACGCTGAAGCAGATGACACTGTATCCCGAAGCACTGGTGATGAAAGTAATTTCTTTGTTCTGGCCTTATTTAATTTTACTTTTAGTTTCTAAAATTATTTCTACCTTTTATAACTAAATAGGATCCACATGCCAGCATTGAAAAGAAATAGGTGTAATTTCCTTTTTGTAAGTATAACTGATTTGGGGAATAGGCTGCAACAACAGAGAGCTGAATTTTTTGGGGGGGGGGGCTGGGGGACGCTTGTCTAAATCTCTATCAAAATCTCTATCAAAAAGGTCTTCTTTTAATTAGGCCTTTATCCATGTTTCTCACTGTGGATGCTACTGACGATTTTTCCCGCTATTCCTATAAACTGTTGCCAAGCCTATAAACTTAGCTTTTCAAGTATCTGATACCTTGCAGTGTTTCTGGCTAACACTGAGAACACCTTATGCTGGTTCAGTGCCAAGTGGGAGAACTACTTCAGGTTGTATTTACCGGTAATTAACTCCACAGGACTGATTCACTTTAAATTTCGAAGTAGCAATGATGTTTCTAAAAATGCCTTACTCGCGGGCTTCCCTGGTGGCGCAGTGGCTGAGAGTCCGCCTGCCGATGCAGGGGACACGGGTTTGTACCCCGGTCCGGGAGGATCCCACATGCCGCGGAGCGGCTGAGCCCGTGAGCCATGGCCACTGAGCCTGCGTGTCCGGAGCCTGTGCTCCGCAACGGGAGAGGCCACAACGGTGAGAGGCCCACGTACCGCAAAAAAAAAAGAAAACAAAAAACAATAAAACTGCCTTACTCGGGCAATAGCTGGGAGTTGGAGTTACTGCTTTTACAGATTAAGTTAATGAAGATTGTGTTCCTATTTAAATGAAACTACACATTATCCACTCAAGAAAAATCCTAATTGCTGTTTTGGGCTGCCCTACTTTGCCTTTTCTACTTTTTTTCTTTAGGTATATGCCTGTTAAGACATATAGCACGCTCTCCCCCTGCACCACCCTTGTATTTTAATGGTTAAATTCTAGGAAGTAATAGGTATTACTTGTAGCACTTTCCTTCTTCCAAAATGAAATATGTGCTTAAACAATAATTCTGTTTTGTACAGAGGTACAGAAGCATCCACAGGTTTGTTTGTTTTGTTTTGTTTTTTAAATACTATAGGGTTTTGACTCTCTAATAGAGAAAGCCCTTGAAAAGATCTGCTTACCAAGGAAATGTTGGTCTGCCCTGGCCCCCTGGTTTAATGCAACTCTGTTCTTCTGATGACAACTGTATTGGCCAACTTTCTTGTTTCACATGTGACCATTTATTCCATTCTTCCAGGTACTCAGACGCTGCTCGTCTGGGTCTTTGGCAATCCTAGGGGCTGACCTGACAAAGGGCATCAGTAGCATAAATTTAAATTCAAGAACGTTGAGGAAAATTATAGACGTTCCTCACTTTTAAAGCGCTGCCCTTATTGTTTGTGGGGCATGGGGGCAAGAATGGATCTCCGGACGAGAGCTCTTGGTCTGCAGAAACAAGGCCTTTCTGCCTTTCCTCTCGCAGTCAGCGTGCTGAGGGGCCTCCACATGTGTGCGTGGACTCAGCCCACAGGTCCAAGCTCTGCCCACATCCACCTCTCAACCAGCCACTTGCCAGTGCCTAGTGGTGCACGTAGAGGGTAGAGCATGTCCTGGTAGTCACCTCAAGCCATTTAGGCAGGGAATTCTGGGGATCCAGGAACCAGGCCTGTTGAAGGAGTCACAGACTTTGGATTTGCACATTTCCTTGGGACCCCTTTTTGTGTGGGAAGGGGAGACACCAGAGGCAGGTGGGAGCAGGCCCTTTGAAGCATGAGACACAGCTTGGGACCCCAGTATCTCCAACCTAAGGGCAATGCTGCTTTCACATGGGTCCTTGTTGGGTATCCTTTCCTAACTCTACCCACCTGCAGGGACTCCTTAAACAGGCGCCACACATAGAGTTTCCCCAGATGCTTAATCACATCAGGCCTAGTGCTATAGGTAAGGAGGATAGTAGGGAGGGAGTGGGAAGGGTGTAGATGAAAGAAGGGAGGTCAGATGTCGAAGGTTATTGAAGGGGAACAATGGGTACATGGGATGTATTGCACATTTCACTTGTACGTATCTTTGAAATTTATCATAATGAAAAGTTAAAAAAAGTGAAGTCAAACTTGAAAAGAAAAGAAGGAAGGGAGGAGAGAAGGAAGGAAGGAGAGAAGGAAGGAAAGAAAGAAGGAAGAGAAAAAGTAAAGGAAAAAACGTAATTAATGTGCCTAAGGTCATGTGGCAACTTAAATGGTGGGGCTGGGATTCAAACCTTTGTCTGACTCCAGAGAATGAGATGGTAACTACTGTACTGTAGGACAAAATCGGAGTTTTTAGTTAAGTGTGGAATTCCCTCCATGACGGGACTGTTCCCTAATTTCCCCAATCTCTCTCTCCCCTACTTGCATCCTTCACTATAGCCTAGTTGGTCTCTACACTGCCTTCTAAACATGGCCCATGTTCTGTGTCTGTAACTTGTTCATTCAAGGACCTTCCTGGAGTCCCTTCGTGTCTCATCACTTACCCAACCCTCATCCTTCCTTCCAGAAAGGCTCACTTTGTTTCTCCCCTGCTCATCAGAGCTCCCCCAGCCATAAGCTCTGCCCCAATAGAACTGCGCCTCTTTTTTTTTTTTTTTTTTTTTTTTTTTTTGTGGTACGCGGGCCTCTCACTGTTGTGGCCTCTCCTGTTGCACAGGAGCACAGGCTCTGGACGCGCAGGCTCAGCAGCCATGGCTCATGGGCCCAGCCGCTCCGCAGCATGTGGGATCTTCCCAGACCGGGGCCCCGTGTCCCCTGCATCGGCAGGTGGACTCTCAACCACTGCGCCACCAGTGAAGCCCAGAACTGCACCTCTTTGATCGTACCACATATTCCCTTGTATTCCCTCTGTTTTACTGTGTGTGTCATCTTCAAAACTAGATAGGAAAGATTTTTTTGGTTTATTTCTTTATTTTTGTAGAGCAAATACTGCCTTTTATCTTTTAGTAACCAGTTACCTGAAATATACTAAATAATTAATATATGTTTATAGTTGAAGACAGTAATTTTGAGAGAAAAAAGATTTGATCCTTTCCTTGCACATATATTTTCCTCTTAATGAAACAGACTGAGAATAAATCCTATCTCCCAACTCATATCTTGCTAAAGGATATCCCAGAGTAATAATGTATGGGACTATGAGCCATGTGTATAAATCACAGGCTGTCATTTGGGGGAGATTTATATTCCTGTTATCCAAGCTCTGTTCACACTGACAAAAGCAACAATAAGTTTCAGTCCTAAATACTACTTTAAATTCAAGGTCAAATTACTGAACATATATTCAGTAATTACACATATACTTTTTTGGTCAGGGTCTTGTATAGTAAAGCTGTGTGATTTTGATTTCTAAAAGCCTTAAACTGCTAATCAATGGTCATGCAATTTTGCTAAAATCCTGGGAGGAACAACTGTGGGAATGTCTTTACTTCGGGTCAGTTCACTGGATGGTAGCCCTGAAGATCAGCTAGCCAGCCCAGCCCCCTCCTATTTTTATTTAACAGAAAGTGCTTTAGTTTTTAATCTTTCCTGGTATAAATTAGGCCCCCTTCCCATTTTTCTATTCTCATGTAGTAGATAAGTACATAGCCTCCTTTGTATAGTAATGCTATAGTGGATACTCTGCTTTTAGCCAAATGAAAGTTCTATGAAATGTTGGCATGGTTGAATTCTGGTATTACTACAAAAAAAATCTGCCCCTATGAAAGTTTTATTTCTTGAAAATAAAGGGTGTTTTTCTATGTGCAGATTAATGTCTGTTTTCATAGCAAATTTGTAAAATATAGAAACGTAGAAGAAATTATATCATTCATTACCACTCTTAGCATTTTACTGTACTCATCTACTTTTAAAAATTTCTTTTCCTATGTATATTTGATTGTACATAATTATAGCCAGAAAGTATATATTGACATACATTTATATGTATGTGTATTTATACATCACCTATGTTTTTTTTTTTAATTTTTGAAACATCTTTATTGGAGTATAATTGCTTTACATTGTTGTGTTAGTTGCTTGTATAACAAAGTGAATCAGCTATACGTATACATGTATCCTCATATCCCCTCCCTCTTGTATCTCCCTCCCGCCCTCCCTATCCCACCCCTCTAGGTGGTCACGAAGCACTGAGCTGATCTCCCTGTGCTATGCAGCTGCTTCCCACTAGCTATCTATTTGACATTTGGTAGTGTATGTATGTCCATGCCAATCTCTCACTTCGTCCCAGCTTACCCTTCCCCCTCCCCATGTCCTCAAGTTCATTATCTATGTCTATGTATTTATTCCTATCCTGCCCCTAGGTTCTTCAGAACCATTTTTAATTTTTTTTTAGATTCCATATATGTGTGTTAGCATACAGTATTTGTTTTTCTCTTTCTGACTTACTTCACTATGTATGACGGACTCTAGGTCCATCCACCTCACTACAAATAACTCAATTTCGTTTCTTTTTATGGTTGAGTAATATTCCATTGTATATATGTGCCACATCTTCTTTATCCATTCATCTGGACACTTAGGTTGCTTCCATGTCCTGGCTATTGTAAATAGTACACTCACCTATATTTAAAAAGTGTAAGCAAAAGAAAGATGTTACAAAGAGGGGCCTAGGCCTTGTAACAATTAGAATATGTTCAACTACAAGTAATAGACTACCTAACTAAAAATGCTTAAACAATGATGACGTTTCATCATCACACAATTGAGAAGTCTGTAGGTAGTTTCCAGAATTTTTTCAGTAGCATCTTTTTTTTTTTTTTTTTTTTTTTTTTTTGCGGTATGCGGGCCTCTCACTGCTGTGGCCTCTCCCGTTGCGGAGCACAAGCTCCGGACGCGCAGGCTCAGCGGCCATGGCTCACGGGCTTAGCCGCTCCGCGGCATGTGGGATCCTCCCGGACCAGGGCACGAACCCGTGTTCCCTGCATCGGCAGGGGGACTCTCAACCACTGCGCCACCAGGGAATCCCTGTTCAGTAGCATCTTGATGTCATCAAGTGCCCAGGTTCTTTGCATCCTTCTGCTTCATCAGCCTCAATGTTGTTGGGTGATAGTTCCAAGATGTCTGCTATAATCACACGACAGCACCCAGAGCAGAAGAGAGGGAAAAAGCTTCTGCTTGCTTGCCTCTCTTTTTCATGAGAGAGGAAAGTCTAAGAACTCCCCTAAAGATGTCTCCCATCTCATAGGTCAGAAGTAGGTCACATAGCTACCCCTAAAGGAAGCTGAGCTGTGAACATCTGGCATTAAAAAAATATTATCATGAGAAATCTATCCAGTGCTTGTCAATGTACAGGATTCATTGTTTGCCATTTGTGCTGCTCTCTACTTACTCGGTGGATTTTATCTCTTTTTCAGAACTTACAGCTGGACTGCAGGTTAAAATGAGTAGGTCCTTGTGCAATTTCTAGTGTCTAGAAGTCATTTATTGTTAAGTCTGTTGCACTGAAATAGGATCTCCTCTGACCCCTATTACTTAGCTTCTTGACAGTGAAAAGATGGAGCATGTAAAAATCTACAGTCTACCAGGTCTCTTTCTGTTTCTGTCCCTCTCATAGTTGCTCTCTGGCTGGTTGTAGAAAGAGAATTCCTGCTGCGGGCGGAGCGGGCAGAGGTGAGAGCAGCCCTCAGTCTTCCTTGCACATCAGCACTCATGCGGTAGGACTATTTCCAGATCGTGGTCAGAACATACTGAGGTCTGGAGGTGGCCAGGAAATAGCGCCCCTCTTCACTCACTGAGTTTTAGACCATGTGATACATAAGAACATAAAGTGTGCAAATGGTGAACCACAATACCACTTCTATATTGATAAAGGCTAAGTTAGAGGATGTAACTTAATGTGAGGGCCGAGATGGGCTTACTAATGCCCTCCCTACCAGTCTAGTCCTTGGAATAAGCAGGTCAACTGGCTCTCGCTAGTCCAAGTGGAGAGGAAGGAGAAAGATACCACATCTCTTGGGCTCAAGACCTTGCTAGATTAGTTCCACTCTGATGAGAAACTTGGCTAGTGGTTGTTGCCTATCCACTAGGTAACTCACTTCACCTCCAAGAGGTAGACCAAAAGATGGGGCAACACTAGCAAAAGTGACTTCTCTGGAGACCAGACGAATGAGAAAAAGGCATTCTCCTCTAAAAGTGTAGACCTGTGATCTTGAACCAGGGTGCAGTCAGGAGGAACAGGCAGGCTTCCGGTACAGTTGCTCAGATGAGCTGCTTTTCTATCCAGTTTTATTTATTAGAGGAAATGCCTCCCAGTTTCTGAGAATAGGTAAACTGCCTGTTGTATCAGGAAGTGTTAACCAGGTATAATTTAAACTAGCCCCTAAATGCAAACTTAAGCTGTAAACCAGTGCAGTATCCAGATCTGGGAAAGAATAATTTTTGCCATATTCTGAGGTACAGTTGAAGGAGATGCTCGGCTTGGAGAAGACTATATGGAAAAATAAGATGCTTGCAAATGTCTGAAAGGCTGTCAAGCAAAATAATAAAGCCAGATCCCATTTATTGGTAACATACTATGTGTCAGACGCTGTGCCATGCACTTTATGTATATTACCTTCTCTGATTTTCACAACCCTATAAGGCAGGTACGATGACTCCAGTATTATAGTTGAAAATTTTGATTCTTCGAGAGTTAGGCTTGCCTAAGTTTATGCAGCTGGCAAGGGAAACAGCTGACAGTTGAATTCAAGTCCAGCTGATTCTAAAGCCTGGCCTTGTAAACAAACACAGCACCCAACCATAGAGCAAGGAGAAAACAGGTGAGGGGTGTGGTCCTAGAGGGAAAATCTGGCTCAGTGGGTGGGAGATAGATTTCAGCTTATTATGAGAAAGAACTTTGTCTCAATAGGTGCTTAAAATAGAATGGGCTGTCTCAGGAAATTGTGACTTTCCTAACACTTGAGGAATTCAAGTAGGGTGTGGAGGACTAGCTCTGGAAAGAATGTCTGTACTGTGTGGGAAGTTTTATCAGAGCAACTCTGAGATTGCCTTGAAATCTAATTTCTAAGATTATATAATATCTCTTCTTCTACTTGGAGGTGACAGAATCTTTCTTGCTCTGGGCTTATAACATTTTAAATAATTAGTGAGAAGGACTGCCTTTGCCAAAAACCTTACCCACACCAGCTAACAGAGAAGCAAGCCTAGGTGACCAGGGATGTCCCTCCTTGGGTACAGGGACATGAATATGCAACATTCTTTGCCTCTATGCAACAATATGCAACAAAGACATTCTTAGTGTTTCTGCCTTGTTTCTGATGCTTTTTTTTTTTTAAACATGAGAAGATCAAAGTTTAATAACATGTATACATACATGGGAGGGACCTAGGAAAACTGAGTAACCTGTCAAAATGGCTGAAGCCCTTACCTTAAATACCATTCTCAGCTAAAGACAAAAGGAAGTCAAGCATGAGGAGAGTTGGTTAAGAGAGGTTGCAGGAAAAGCACAGTAAACAAGGATGATTTTGTTACAGATTTAAGTCTTTGCCTATTCCATTGATAAGTTTCTAGAGATTTGGTCATCCACCTATTCCAGAGTCAGAGAGGGAGATGCCCTTACAAACAGAGATTTCCCTCACAAATATAATGTTTCTTAAAAAAGTGCAAGTCCTACTTGGTTGTTTTTTTTTTTTCAATCTCACTTTATTTTTTGAATTTATTTTTTTATACAGCAGGTTCTTATTTGTCATCCATTTTATACACATCAGTGTTTACATGTCAATCTCAATCTTCCAATTCATCACACCCCCACCCCCACCCGCACACTGCTTTCCCCCCTTGGTGTCCATACGTCTGTTCTCTACATCTGTGTCTCAATTTCTGCCCTGCAAACCCGTTCATCTGTACCATTTTTCTAGGTTCCATATATATGTGTTAATATGTGATATTCGTTTTTCTCTTTCTGACTTACTTCACTCTGTATGACAGTCTCTAGACCCATCCACATCTCTACAAATGACCCAATTTCGTTCCTTTTTATGTCTGAGTAATATTCCATTGTATATATGTACCAAATCTTCTTTATCCAGTTGTCTGTCGATAGGTATTTAGGTTGCTTCCATGACCTGGCTATTGTAAATAGTGCTGAAATGAACATTGGGGTGCATGTGTCTTTTTGAATTATGCTTTTCTCTGGGTATATGCCCAGTGGTGGGATTCCTGGGTCATGTGGTGGTTCTATTTTTAGTTTTTTAAGGAACCTACATACTGTTCTCCATAGTGGCTGTATCAATTTACATTCCCACCAACAGTACAAGAGGGTTCCCTTTTCTGCACACCCTCTCCAGCATTTCTTGTTTGTAGATTTTCTGATGATGCCCATTCTAACTGGTGTGAGGTGATACCTCATTGTGGTTTTGATTTGCATTTCTCTAAAAATTAGTGATGTTGAGCAGATATTCATGTGCTTCTTGGCCATCTCTATGTCTTCTTTGGAGAAATGTTTACTTAGGTCTTCTGCCCATTTTTGGATTGGGTTGTTTGTTTCTTTAATATTGAGCTGCCTGAGCTATTTATATATTTTAGAGATTAATCCTTTGTCCATTGATTCTTTTGCAAATACTTTCTCCCATTCTGAGGGTTGTCTTTTGGTCTTGTTTATGGTTTCCTTTGCTGTGCAAAAGCTTTTAAGTTTCATTAGGTCCCATTTGTTTACTTTCGTTTTTATTTCCATTACTCCAGGAGGTGGATCAAAAAAGATCTTGCTGTGATTTATGTCAAAGAGTGTTCTTCCTATATTTTCCTCTAAGAGCTTTATAGTGTCCAGTCTTACATTAAGGTCTCTAATCCATTTTGAGTTTAGTTTTGTGTATGGGGTTAGGGAGTGCTCTAATTTCATTCTTTTACATGTAGCTGTCCAGTTTTCCCAGCATCACTTACTGAAGAGACTATCTTTTCTCCATTGCCTCATTTGTCATAGACTAGTTGTTCATAGGTGTGTGGGTTTATCTCTGGGCTTTCTATCTTGTTCCATTGATCTATATTTCTGTTTTTGTGCCAGTACCATATTGTCTTGATGACTGTAGCTTTGTAGTATAGTTTGAAGTCAGGGAGTCTGATTCCTCTAGCTCCTACTTTTTCCCTCAAGACTGCTTTGGCTATTAGGGGTCTTTTGTGTCTCCATACAAATTTTAAGATTCTTTGTTCTAGTTCTGTAAAAAATGCCATTGGTAATTTGATAGGGATTGCATTGGCTCTGTAGATTGCTTTGGGGAGTATAGTCATTTTCACAATACTGATTCTTCCAATCCAAGAACATAGTATATCTCTCCATCTGTTGGTCTCATCTTTAATTTCTTTCATCACTGTCTTATAGTTCTCTGCGTACAGTTCTTTGGTCTCCCTAGGTAGGTTTATTCCTAGGTATTTTATATTTTTTGTTGCAATGGTAAATGAAAGTGTTTCCTTAATTTCTCTTTCAGATTTTTCATCATTAGTATATAGGAATGCAAGAGATTTCTGTGTATTAATTTTGTATCCTGCAACATTACCAAATTCATTGATTAGCTCTAGTAGTTTTCTGGTGGCATCTTTAGGATTCTCTATGTATATAGTATCATGTCATCTGCAAACAGTGACAGTTTTACTTCTTCTTTCCAATTTGTATTCCTTTTATTTCTTTTTTCTTCTCTCATTGCCATGGCTAGGACTTCCAAAACTATGTTGAATAATAGTGGTGAGAGTGGACATCCTTGTCTTGTTCCTGATCTTAGAGGAAATGCTTTCAGATTTTCACCATTGAGAATAATGTTTGCTGTGTATTTCTCATATATGGCCTTTATTATGTTGAGGTAGGTTCCCTCTATGCCCACTTTCTGGAGAGTTTTTATCATAAATCGGTGTTGAATTTTGTCAAAAGCTTTGTCTGCATCTATTGAGATGATCATATGATTTTTCTTCTTCAATTTGTTAATATGGTTTATCACATTGATTGGTTTGTGTGTATTGCAGAATCCTTGCATCTCTGGGATAAATCCCACTTGATCATGGTGTATAATCCTTTTAATGTGTTGTTGGATTCTGTTTGCTAGTATTTTGTTGAGGACTTTTGCATCTATATTCATGAGTGATATTGGTCTGTAACTTTCCTTTTTTGTAGTATCTTTGTCTGGGTTTGGTATCAGGGTAATGGTGGTCTCATAGAATGAGTTTGGGAGTGTGCCTTCCTCTGCAATTTTTTGGAAGAGTTTGAGAAGGATGGGTGTTAGCTCTTCTCTAAATGTTTGATAGAATTCACCTGTGAAGCCATCTGGTCCTGGACTTTTGTTTGTTGGAAGATTTTTATCACAGTTTCAATTTCATTACTTGTGATTTGTCAGTTCATATTTTCTATTTCTTACTGGTTCAGTCTTAGGAGGCTATACCTTTCTAAGAATTTGTCCATTTCTTCCAGGTTGTGCATTTTATTGGCATAGAGTTGCTTATAGTAGTCTCTTAAGATGCTTTGTATTTCTGCAGTGTCTGTTGTAACTTCTTTTTCATTTCTAATTTTATTGATTTGAGTTCTCTCCCCCCTTTTTCTTGGTGAGTCTGGCTAATGGTTTATCAATTTTGTTTATCTTGTCTAAGAACAAGCTTTTAGTTTTATTGCTCTGTGCTATTGTTTTCTTTGTTTCTATTTCATTTATTTCTGCTCTGATCTTTATGATTTCTTTCCTTCTGCTAACTTTGAGTTTTATTTGTTCTTCTTTCTCTAGTTCCTTTAGGTGTAAGGTTACATTGTTTATTTGGGGTTTTTCTTGTTTCTTGAGGTAGGCTTGTATAGCTATAAACTTCCCTCTTAGAACTGCTTTTGCTGCATCCCATAGGTTTTGGATCATAGTATTTTCTTTGTCATTTGTCTCTACTTTTTTTTTGATTTCCTCTTTGATTTCTTCAGGGATCTCTTGGTTATTTAGTAATGTATTGTTTAGCCTCCATATGTTTGTGCTTTTTACGTTTTTTTTTTCCCTGTAGTTGATTTCTAATCTCTTAGCATTGTGGTCTGCAAAGATGCTTGTTATGATTTCAACTTTCTTAAATTTACTGAGGCTTGATTTGTGGCCCAAGAGGTGATCTATCCTGGAGAATGTTCTGTGCACACTTGAGAAGAAAGTGTAATCTGCTGTTTTTGGATGAAATGTCCTATAAATATCAATTAAATCTCTCTGGTCTATTGTGTCATTTAAAGCTTGTGTTTCCTTATTAATTTTCTGTTTGAATGATCTGTAGATTGGTGTAATTGAGGTGTTAAAGTCCTCCACTATTATTGTGTTACTGTCAATATCCTCTTTTATAGCTGTTAACAGTTGCCTTATGTATTGAAGTGCTCCTGTGTTGGGTGCATATACATTTATAATTGTTATATCTTCTTCTTGGATTGATCCCTTGATCATTATGTAGTGTCCTCCCTTGTCTCTTGTAACATTCTTTATTTTAACATCTATTTTATCTGATATGAGTATTGCTACTCCAGCTTTCTTTTGATTTCCATTTGCATGGAATATCTTTTTCCATCCCCTCACTTTCAGTCTGTATGTGTCCCTAGGTCTGAAATGGGTCTCTTGTACACAGCATATATATAGGTCTTGATTTTTTTTTTTTTTTCGGGTTGTGGGCCTCTCACTGTTGTGGCCTCTCCCATTGCGGAGCACAGGCTCCGGATGCGCAGGCTCAACAGCCATGGCTCATGGGCTTAGCCGCTCCATGGCACATGGGATCTTCCTGGACTGGGGCATGAACCCGTTTCCCCTGCATCGGCAGGTGGATTCTGAACCACTGCGCCACCAAGGAAGCCCTAGGTCTTGTTTTTGTATCCATTCAGCAAGGCTGTGTCTTTTGGTTGGAGCATTTAATCCATTCACGTTTAAGGTAATTATCAATATGTATGTTCCTATTACCATTTCCTTAATTGTTTTGGGGTTTTTTTTTGTAGGTCCTTTTCTCCTCTTGTGTTTCTCACTTAGAGAAGTTCCTTTAGCATTTGTTGTAGAAGTGGTTTGGTGATGCTGAATTCTCTTAGCTTTTGCTTGTCTGTAAAGCTTTTGATTTCTCCATCAAATCTGAATGAGATCCTTGCTGGGTAGAGTAATCTTGGTTGTAGGATCTTCCCTTTCATCACTTTAAGTCTATCATGCCACTCCCTTCTGGCTTGTAGAGTTTCTGCTGAGAAATTAGCTGTTAACCTTATGGGAGTTCCCTTATATGTTATTTGTTTTTTTTCCCTTGTTGCTTTCAATAATTTTTCTTTGTCTTTAATTTTTGCCAATTTGATTTCTATGTGTCTCAGTATGTTTCTCCTTGGATTTATCCTGTATGGGACTCTCTGCACTTCCTGGACTTGAGTGGCTATTTCCTTTCCCATGTTAGGGAAGTTTTTGACTATAATCTCTTCAAATATTTTCTCTGGTCCTTTCTCTCTCTGTTCTCCTTCTGGGACCCCTATAATGAGAATGTTGTTGCATTTAATGTTGTCCCAGAAGTCTCTTAGGCTGTCTTCATCTCCTCTCATTCTTTTTTCGTTATTCTGTTTCACAGCAGTGAATTCCACCATTCTGTCTTCCAGGTCACTTATCCATTCTTCTGCCTCAGTTATTCTGCTATTGATTCCTTCTAGTGTAGTTTTCATTTCAGTTATTATATTGTTCATCTCCGTTTGATTGTTGTTTAATTCTTCTAGGTCTTTGTTAAACATTTCTTGCATCTTATCAATCTTTGCCTCCATTCTTTTTCCGAGGTCCTGGATCATCTTCACTATCATTATTCTCAATTCTTTTCCCGGAAGGTTCCCTATCTCCACTTCATTTAGTTGTTTTTCTGGGGTTTTGGCTTGTTCCTTCATCTGGTACATAGTTCTCTGCCTTTTCATTTTGTCTACCTTTCTGTGAATGTGGGTTTTATTCAACAGGCTGCAGGATTGTAGTTCTTCTTGCTTCTGCTGTCTGCCCTCTGGTGGATGAGGTTATGTAAGAGGCTTGTGCAAGTTTTCTGCTGGGAGGGACTGGTGGTGGGTAGAGTTGGCTGTTGCTCTGGTGGGCATAGCTCAGTAAAACTTTAATCTACTTGACTGCTAATGGGTGGGCCTGCATTCACTTCCTGTTCATTGTTTGGCCTGAGGCAACCCAACACTGGAGCCTACCTGTAATCTTTGGCGGTGCTAATGGTGGACTCTGGGAGGGCTCACACCAAGGAGTACTTCCCAGAACTTCTGCTGCCAGTGTCCTTGTCCTCACTGTGAGACAGAGCCACCCCCCACCTCTGCAGGAGACCCTCTAACTCTAGCAGGTAGGTCTGGTTCAGTCTCCTATGGGGTCACTGTTCCTTCCCCTGGGTCCTGAATTGCACACTACTTTGTGTGTACCTTCCAAGAGTGGAGTCGCTGTTTCCCCCAGTCCTGTCAAAGTCCTGCAATCATATCCCCCCAGCCTTCAAAGTCTGATTCTCTAGGAATTCCTCCTCCTGTTGCCGGACCCCCAGGTTCAGAAGTCTGACGTGGGGCTCAGAACCTTCACTCAAGTGAGTGGACTTCTGTGGGATAAGTATATTCCAGTTTGTGAGTCACCCACCCAGCAGTCATGGGATTTGATTTTATTATGATTGTGCCCCTCCTACCATCTCATTGTGGCTTCTCCTTTGTTTTGGGGTGTGGGGTATGTTTTTTGGTGAGTTCCAATGTCTTCCTGTCGACGATTGTTCAGCAGTTAGTTGTGATTCTGTTGTTCTCACAGGAGGCAGTGAGAGCACATCCTTCTAGTCCGCCATCTTTAACTCATCTCCTTTCTGATGTTTTTTTTGTTTGTTTCTTTTTTGTTCCCACTTCATTCCCAAACATTTTTTTAATGGAATATAGGCTGAAAGAAGTGCATCATATTTAAGATTTCTTAGGCTAAATATTAGAGTTTTATGTACTACCTAATTCACTTAAGAACTTTTATAAACACAATACTTTCGAAGACTTTGTTGGGAGTTGAACAGATTTTAGAGAACACTACTTGGATGAGAAATAAGCTATTTATTGTCTACTGGGTAAAAGCTACCTTTGATGAAAATTCCTGGTTGAGTTTTTCTCATGTGACAAAGTCCCCTGCAGATTTTAACCAAAGTCTGCTTGTACGTTCAGAACTGGGGCAGCAAAGTGACTCTATGGCCCCTTCCAATGTTCTGACAAAATGGGAAATAGATTGAAACACTAAAAGTTACCAATACAAAAGCTAAGTTAAGAGTTCTTTTGGATTCGTTGGAGATCAATAATAGACCAATAAACCTAAAATCTATAGACACTGTGTTTTCCAATTTACTTGAAAAAAAATTTTGAAACTCTTCAATTTATAAGCACTGAAATTTCCTGGTATTGAGATATGGAAACGATGCCACTTACCTTCTTGTTTTACTAGGAATGAACGTGGCTTTCTTTAATCTTTGTCATTGTTGTTATTGTCATTGTCATTATCATCATCATCATTGTGAGTACCATCAAAAATTATTCACAAATAGGTCAATGCAGAGCACTGAGTTATATGTATTAGCTTTTGCTGTTTAATAAACTACCCCCAACCATTGACTTTAAACAACAATCATTAATTAGCTCAGGAATCAGTGGGTCAGAAATTTGGATGGGGTCATCTGGATGGTTCTTCTGCTGATTTCTGCTGAACCCACCCTTGAGTCTGCAGTGAGTGGTGGTCCATGGTTCATACACACCTGTCTGACATTTGATCAGCTCTTGGCTGGGCTAGCAGTTGGATTAGTTGACTGGGCTAGTCCAGGCTCATTCATTTGATGGTGGTCTCAGAGTCAACTTTCTTCTTCTACATTTGCTAATCTACATTGATCAAAGCAGGTTACAGGACCAACCCAGATTCAAGGTGTGGAGGAATGTAATCCATCTTTTGATGGGAATATCTTCAAAGTCACATTGTAAGACTGTGGAAGGAAAGGATTTGTGGTCATTTTTGCAATGGACTGCAATTATTAATACATCATTCATGTTCCTAAGGTTTTTACAATCTCATTATAGAGTTAGAGCATAAGCATGAAGAAATAACTAGTTGCCCTACATAAATATATGTGCCAACACATAGAACAGAGTAGGGAGTGAAGTCAGGATTGCTTCACTGAGGATGTGGGATTTGGAAGAATGTAGGAGAGGAAAGGGCATTGTAAACACAGAGAAAGATAGGAGCAAAGACATTGTATTAGGTTTTTATTGTTGTATCATAAATTGCAAGAAAATTTATGGCTTAAAGTAACAAAAATTTATTATTTTACAGTTCTGTAGGTCAGAAGTTCATTACGGTCTTTCACCATTTATCAGTTAAGTTCCCTCTCTCTCCCCTGTTTCTTCAAACCGGATCCTCCAAAATGTTGGCAGGCTGTGTTTCTTTCTGGAGGTTGTAAGGGAGAATCTATTTCCTGCTTATTTGGGTTGTTGGCAGGATTCAGCTCCGTTTGGTTGTAGGACTGGGGTCCATGTTTTCTTGCTGGCTATAAATTAAGGATGATTCCCAGCTCGTAGAATCTGCTGCATTTCCAGGCTCATGGTCTCCTCCCTCCAACTTCAAAGCCATCAATGGTGGGGTGAATCCTTTCTGTGTCTTCTGACCTTTCAGCCTTCTTGCACTTTTCAAGGATTTATGAGACTAGATTGGATCCATCCAGATAATCCAGGATAATCGCCCATCTCAAGGTCCTTAATTTTAACCTTAATACAAAGTCCTTTTTATCACATAAAGTAACATGATCATAGGTTCTGGGGATTAGGACATGACATATTTGGAGGGGGCATTATTCTGCCTACCACAGACATGGAAGCAGGACTGTGTATGGTGTGTTTGACTACAAAGAAAAAATTAACATAGGGAAAAGGAGACAAGGTAAGGTAAAGCGAGGTAAAAAACGAAGGGAAGGTGGTACTGAACCAAACATATTTCTTTTCTTACTTGGGACCAATCTTCTTTTGTTTTGTTTTGTTTTTGTTTTTTTGCGGTGCGCGGGCCTCTCACTGATGTGGCCTCTCCCGTTGCAGAGCACAGGTTCCGGACGTGCAGGCCCAGCGGCCATGGCTCACAGGCCAATCCGCTCCGTGGCATGTGGGATCCTCCCGGCCTGGGGCATGAACCCGCATACCCCGCATTGGCAGGTGGACTCCCAACAACTGTGCCACCAGGGAAGCCTGGGGCCAACCTTATGACTGGGTTTTTTAGACTTTTGCCCTCCTTGACCAAAGATAAAAATCTTTGGCCTCTTAGTGATTCCAAAACCTTTTCTCCATATGCTTATTAAACAAGAAATGTATACCAAGTTTTAATTTTTAATGTTGTATTACAAAACAATATTTTTAAAAATATAAAATTATACCTCAAAAATACTTAAAAAGCTACATGTCCTCTCCCCACCTCAGCCTACCTGATATTCAGGTCCCCGGTTGTCTTCTACTCCCTGCCCCCCACAAGAAACGGGATTCTCACAATGAGATCCCTCCTCTGTGCTGACACCACCTTTCAGCTGACAATTTTGCCAACAGCACTGCATCTGTTAACCCAGAAAGCTACCTGACCTTGAAGACATCTTCAAGACATTATATAAACTGTATTTGTTTGTGAGAGCTTGTAGCTCATTTTTATATGACATGACCTTTTTACAAATATAGTAAAAAAATCTATGTAAGGCCAACTGGCCCGAGGCAGGGGAACACAATCAGATTCACAGGTTGCATCAGACCGAAATTCTCCAGACCACCCAGTTCCAGAAACTGCCCTGGAGACATTCCGGACCACCCAGTTCCAGGAACTGACTTGGGGACTTTGAACCCAGCCCAGCCTTCCCACCTTTCGAGGGGCGGGACCAACGGTCCCCCAGGATACCCGAAAAGACCACCAAATAAGGAATACCCTGCATCCTCCCAGATTCACCACACCCCTTTCCCTTCTTCCCCTATAAAATCTTGCCCAACCCTCTCCCAGGTGCGACTTCTCTGGCCCCTTTCTCTCGGACCAGTGAACTTCGCCCGGGAGCACTCCTTAATAAAGCTCACTTGAAGCTTTCCTCTGTTTCGTGGTGCCGTTTGTTAAGACCCGACCTTACAATCTATAATTATACAATGTCAGTTTCTTATTAACCAGTTGGATAGAATTGCATGGAACACTATGTCTCTGACTAGACTCAGAGTCAAATCTTCAATTGTTTTCTTTGGACTGAGTTTCCCCCACCCCAGTTTGAGTCTGCAGTGTCATTACAAAAAGTATGGAAGGACCATCCTTACTCTCAGGAATAGCAACAAGCAGCTCTCCAAAATCTCTTTGAACTTCCAAGCTGGGGTGATGAAAGGAGAAATGCTCTTTGTCTTAAAGACTATCTTCTCTCTTCATGAAAGAAGTCCGTCTTGATGCTGAAAAAATGTAAGAACAAGAGAACTCATTTGCAGAGATAAAAATCTAAAAGCATAAAGGAATGGTAATTTGCTGTAGCTAAAAATAGACCCCACCTTGATGCATTTGCATCACGTGGGTTGTTGGCAGCGGGTCCAGCCTTCATCTGCGAAGAGACCATGTCAGAGCCTGCAGTCAGAATCAGATACAGTTGGTTTTAACGTGCTTTGCTTCCAAGTGGAACACATTCCAGTGATTTCTTCTTCTGACTCTCCCCACAGAGATAAGGGGAGACATACTTATTACATTTTTGGTTCCAATCGTTTATCGTAAGACTACTATATACCTGTGCAAAAAATAGAGTTGTGGTCCCTGCCTTTTGGGGACTTAGGTCCAGTAGGGGAGAGAAACATCAAACAAATAATTACACACATTATTCATTCATTACAGTTGGGATAATTGACAAGAAGCAAAAATGGTAAGTGCAATGAACACTTATGAAAGGAAGCACTAAATTTGTTTTCTAGAATGATCAGTGCTCTCTGTAGCCTCTTGAACATCATAAACTGTGTCCTTTGTTTAGAAATCAGGTGATTCCTTCCTACTACCTTACATTTTTCTGGCTTTTGGAAATTGTCTTTGACCTCCTAAAACTGAATTAGGTAGCCTCCCTACATGCTCTCATAACCCCTTATGATTAACCTGTAGCTCGTATCTCGCGATATAGCAATTGTTTTGTTTAGTTTTTGGTCTGTATGCCTATGTAGGCCATAAATTCCTTAAAGGCAAGGACAGTGTCTTATTCAGTGACATATTTCCTACTACATAATATACACCAGATAAATGCTGAGAGTGTGAAAATGAGCCAGTTGACACTGATCTCTTCAGTGAAGCCATTTATCAGTTAAGTTCCCTCTCTTTCCCCTGTTTCTTCAAACTGGATCCTTCACATCAGCACTTCAATGTGTTCAAGCTGATTCCTCTGCAAAGAAATCCTCCCTATGGAGGATGAGCTATCTCCATCCAGGTACCACCTTATTTCTCTCCTTACCTTTATAGCCCAGCTTCTTGAAAGAGGTATTTTCTCTTGCTGTCTCTACTTCCATTTGTTCACCCAACTCACTTTCTATCTCTCATTTTACCACACTCTCTAGCTTATCAGTGACATCGCTGTTGCCAGATAGAGTAGTCTCTTATCTTACTGACTTCTCTGCAGCATTTTGCACTGTGGGCATCCTTCGTTGCTGTTCTTCCTGCTCATTCCTGGTCTCCTTGGTGGGCTCCTCTTCCTCTGCCCACTCCTCAAAGGCTGGTTTTCCCAGTGTTTTCAGTCTTGACTCTCTTCTATTCTCAATGCACGCAATCTGTTTGAGAGAGGTTATCCATTCCAATGATTCAAACAACAATCTGTATCCTGCTGATCCAGCCCAGATGTCTCTCATGAACTCTACATCTCTGTTTACCCTTGATTGAATATACACACGTGGATGTTCCACCAATTCCTTCAACTCAAATTGTCCAAATCTGAAATAATGAACATTCCTCCCCAATTTAGAATTTCTATGTTTTCTACCTCAGTAAATAGTATCACAGTCATCTGACTTCTTATTTATTTGTTTGTTTATTTATTTTATTTTATTTTTTAAAAACATCTTTATTGGAGTATAATTGCTTTACAATGGTGTGTTAATTTCTGCTTTACAACAAAATCAATCAGTTATATATACACATATGTTCCCAAATCTCTTCCCTCTTGCGTCTCCGCCCTCCCAACCTTCCTATCCCACCACTCCAGGCGGTCACAAAGCACCGAGCTGATCTCCCTGTGCTATGCGGCTGCTTCCCACTAGCTATCTACCTTACGTTTGGTAGTGTATATATGTCCATGCCACTCTCGCTTTGTCACAGCTTACCCTTCCCCCTCCCCATATCCTCAAGTCCATTCTCTAGTAGGTCTGTGTCTTTATTCCTGTTTTACCCCTAGGTTCTTCATGACATTTTTTCCCCTTAAATTCCATATATATGTGTTAGCATACGGTATTTGTCTCTTTCTTTCTGACTTACTTCACTCTGTATGACAGACTCTAGGTCTATCCACCTCATTACAAATAGCTCAATTTCGTTTCTTTTTATGGCTGAGTAATATTCCATTGTATATATGTGCCATATCTTCTTTATCCATTCATCCGATGATGGACACTTAGGTTGTTTCCATCTCCGAGCTATTGTAAATAGAGCTGCAATGAACATTTTGGTACATGACTCTTTTTGAATTATGGTTTTCTCAGGGTATATGCCCAGTAGTGGGATTGCTAGTTTTCTCAGGGTATATGCCCAGTAGTGGATTGGTAGTTCTATTTGTAGATTTTTAAGGAACCTCCATAGTGTTCTCCACAGTGGCTGTATCAATTTACATTCCCACCAACAATGCAGGAGGGTTCCCTTTTCTCCACACCCTCTCCAGCATTTATTGTTTCTAGATTTTTTGATGATGGCCATTCTGACTGGTGTGAGATGATATCTCATTGTAGTTTTGATTTGCATTTCTCTAATGATAAGTGATGTTGAGCATTCTTTCATGTGTTTGCTGGCAGTCTGTATATCTTCTTTGGAGAAATGTCTATTTAGGTCTTCTGCCCATTTTTGGATTGGATTGTTTGTTTTTTTGTTATTAAGCTGCATGAGCTGCTTATAAATTTTGGAGATTAATCCTTTGTCAGTTGCTTCATTTGCAAATATTTTCTCCCATTCTGAGGGTTCTCTTTTGGTCTTGCTTATGGTTTCCTTTGCTGTGCAAAAGCTTTTAAGTTTCATTAGGTCCCATTTGTTTGTTTTTATTTCCTTTTCTCTAGGAGGTGGGTCAAAAAGGATCTTGCTGTGATTTATGTCATAGAGTGTCCTGCCTATGTTGTCCTCTAAGAGTTTGATAGTTTCTGGCCTTATATTTAGGTCTTTAATCCATTTTGAGCTTATTTTTGTGTATGGTGTTAGGGAGTGATCTAATCTCATACTTTTACATGTGCCTGCCCTGTTTTCTCAGCACCACTTATTGAAGAGGCTGTCCTTTTTCCACTGTATATTCCTGCCTCCTTTATCAAAGATAAGGTGACCATATGTGCGTGGGTTTATCTCTGGGCTTTCTATCCTGTTCCATTGATCTATCTTTCTGTTTTTGTGCCAGTACCATACTGTCTTGATTACTATAGGTTTGTAGTATAGCCTGAAGTCAGGGAGCCTGATTCCTCCAGCTCCGTTTTTCATTCTCAAGATTGCTTTGGCTATTCGGGATCTTTTGTGTTTCCAGACAAATTGTGAAATTTTTTGTTCTAGTTCTGTGAAAAATGCCAGTGGTAGTTTGATAGGGATTGCATTGAATCTGTAGATTGCTTTGGGTAGTAGAGTCATTTTCACAATGTTGATTCTTCCAATCCAAGAACATGGTATATCTCTCCATCTATTTGTATCATCTTTAATTTCTTTCATTAGTGTTTTATAATTTTCTGCATTCAGGTCTTTTGTGTCCTTAGGTAGGTTTATTCCTAGATATTTTATTCTTTTTGTTGCAATGGTAAATGGGAGTGTTTTCTTGATTTCCATTTCAGATTTTTCATCATTAGTGTATAGGAATGCCAGAGATTTCTGTGCATTAATTTTGTATCCTGCTACTTTACCAAATTCATTGATTAGCTCTAATAGTTTTCTGGTAGCATTTTTAGGATGCTCTATGTATAGTATCATGTCATCTGCACACAGTGACAGCTTTACTTCTTCTTTTCTGATTTGGATTCCTTTTATTTCCTTTTCTTCTCTGATTGCTGTGGCTAAAACTTCCAAAACTATGTTGAATAAGAGTGGTGAGAGTGGGCAACCTTGTCTTGTTCCTGATCTTAGTGGAAATACTTTCAGTTTTTCACCATTGAGGACGACGTTGGCTGTGGGTTTGTCATATATGGCCTTTATTATGTTGAGGAAAGTTCCCTCTATGCCTGCTTTCAGGAGGGTTTTTATCATAAATGGGTGTTGAGTTTTGTCGAAAGCTTTCTCTGCATCTATTGAGATGATCATATGGTTTTTCTCCTTCAGTTTGTTAATATGGTGTATCACGTTGATTGATTTGCATATATTGAAGAATCCTTGCATTCCTGGAATAAACCCCACTTGATCATGGTGTATGACCCTTCTAATGTGCTGTTGGATTCTGTTTGCTAGTATTTTGTTGAGGATTTTTGCATCTATGTTCATCAGTGATATTGGCCTGTAGTTTTCTTTCTTTGTGACATCCCTGTCTGGTTTTGGTATCAGGGTGACGGTGGCCTCATAGAATGAGTTTGGGAGTGTTCCTCCCTCTGCTATATGTTGGAAGAGTTTGAGAAGGATAGGTGTTAGCTCTTCTCTAAATGTTTGATGGAATTACCCTGTGAAGCCATCTGGTCCTGGGCTTTTGTTTGTTGGAAGATTTCTTTTTTTCTTTTTTTTTTTTTTTGCGGTACGCGGGCCTCTCACTGCTGTGGCCTCTCCCGTGGCGGAGCACAAGCTCTGGATGCACAGGCTCAGCGGCCATGGCTCACAGGCCCAGCCGCTCCGCGGCACGGACCGGGGCATGAACCCGCGTCCTCTGCAACGGCAGGCGGACTCTCAACCACTGCGCCACCAGGGAAGCCCTGTTGGAAGATTTTTAATCACAGTTTCAATTTCAGTTCTTGTGATTGGTCTGTTCATATTTTCTATTTCTTCCTGATTCAGTCTTGGCAGGTTGTGCCTTTCTAAGAATTTGTCCATTTCTTTCAGGTTGTCCATTTTATTGGCACAGAGTTGCTTGTAGTAATCTCTCATGATGTTTTGTATTTCTGCAGTGTCAGTTGTTACTTCTCCTTATTTCTAATTCTATTGATTTGAGTCTTCTCCCTTTTTATCTTGATGAGTCTGGCTAATGGTTTATCAATTTTGTTTATCTTCTCAAAGAACCAGCTTTTAGTTTTATTGATCTTTGCTATCATTTCCTTCATTTCTTTTTCATTTATTTCTGATCTGATTTTTATGATTGCTTTCCTTCTGCTAACTTTGGGGTTCTTTTGTTCTTCTTTCTCTAATTGCTTTAGGTGTAGGGTTAAGTTGTTTATTTGAGATGTTTCCTGTTTCTTAAGGTAGGATTGTATTGCTATAAACTTCCCTCTTAGAACTGCTTTTGCTGCATCCCATACATTTTGGGTCGTCGTGTCTCCATTGTCACTTGTTTCTAGGTATTTTTTAATTTCTTCTTTGATTTCTTCAGTGATCACTTCGTTATTAAGTAGTGTATTGTTTAGCCTCCATGTTTTTGTATTTTTTACAGATCTTTTCCTGTAATTGATATCTAGTCTTATAGTGTTGTGGTCAGAAAAGATACTTGATACAATTTCAATTTTCTTAAATTTACCAAGGCTTGATTTGTGACCCAAGATATGATCTATCCTGGAGAATGTTCCATGAGCACTAGAGAAAAATGTGTATTCTGTTGTTTTTGAATGGAATGTCCTATAAATATCAATTAAGTCTACCTTGTTTAACATATCATTTAAAGCTTGTGTTTCCTTATTTATTTTCATTTTGGATGATCTGTCCATTGGTGAAAGTGGGCTGTTAAAGTCCCCTACTATGAATGTGTTACTGTCGATTTCCCCTTTTATGGCTGTTAGTATTTGCCTTATGTATTGAGGTGCTCCTATGTTGGGTGCATAAATATTTACAATTGTTATATCTTCTTCTTGGATCGATCCCTTGTTCATTATGTAGTGTCCTTCTTTGTCTCTTCTGATAGTCTTTATTTTAAAGTATATTTTGTCTGATACGAGAATTGCTACTCCAGCTTTCTTTTGGTTTCCATTTGCATGAAATATCTTTTTCCATCCCCTTACTTTCAGTCTGTATGTGTCTCTAGGTCTGAAGTGGGTCTCTTGTAGACAGCAAATATATGGGTCCTGCTTTTGTATCCATTCAGCCAATCTGTGTGTTTTGGTGGGAGCATTTAGTCCATTTACATTTAAGGTAATTATCGATACATATGTTCCTATTCCCATTTTCTTAATTGTTTTGGGTTCGTTATTGTAGGTCTTTTCCTTCTCTTGTCTTTCTTGCCTAGAGAATTTCCTTTAGCAGTTGTTGTAGAGCTGGTTTGGTGGTGCTGAACTCTCTCAGCTTTTGCTTGTCTGTAAAGGTTTTAATTTCTCCATCAAATCTGAATGAGATCCTTGCTGGGTAGAGTAATCTTGGTTGCAGGTTTTTCTCCTTCATCACTTTAAATATGTCCTGCCACTCCCTTCTGGCTTGCAGAGTTTCTGCTGGAAGATCAGCTGTTAACCTTATGGGGATTCCCTTGTGTGTTATTTGTTGTTTTTCCCTTGCTGCTTTTAATATGTTTTCTTTGTATTGAATTTTTGACAGTTTGATTAATATGTGTCTTGGCGTATTTCTCCTTGGATTTATCCTGTATGGGACTCTCTGTGCTGCCTGGACTTGATTAACTATTTCCTTTCCCATATTAGGGAAGTTTTCAACTATAATCTCTTCATATATTTTCTCAGTCCCTTTCTTTTTCTCTTCTTCTTCTGGAACCCCTATAATTTGAATGTTGGTGCGTTTAATGTTGTCCCAGAGGTCTCTGAGACTGTCCTCAGTTCTTTTCATTCTTTTTTCTTTGTTCTGCTCTGCAGTAGTTATTTCCACTATTTTATCTTCCAGGTCACTTATCCGTTCTTCTGCCTCATTTATTCTGCTATTGATCCTATCTAGAGCATTTTTCATTTCATTTATTGTTTTGTTCATCATTGTTTGTTTCATTTTTAGTTCTTCTAGGTCCTTGTTAAATGCTTCTTGTATTTTCTCCATTCTATTTCCAAGATTTGGATCATCATTACTATCATTATTCTGAATTCTTTTTCAGGTGGACTGCCTATTTCCTTTTCATTTGTTAAGTCTGGTGAGTTTTTATCTTGCTCCTTCATCTGCTGTGTGTTTTTCTGTCTTCTCATTTTGCTTATCTTACTGTGTTTGGGGTCTCCTTTTTGCAGGCTGATTGTTCATAGTTCCCGTTGTTTTTGGTGTCTGTCCCCAGTGGCTAAGGTTGGTTCAGTGGGTTGTGTAGGTTTCCTGGTGGGGGGGACTAGTGCCTGTGTTTTGGTGGATGAGGCTGGTCTTGTCTTTCTGGTGGGCAGGTCCACGTCTGGTGGTGTGTTTTGGGGTGTCTGTGGCCTTATTATGATTTTAGGCAGCCTCTCTGCTAATGGGTGGGGTTGTGTTCCTGTTTTGCTAGTTGTTTGGCATAGGTTGTCCAGCACTAATGCTTGCTGGTCGTTGAGTGAAGCTGGGTGCTGGTGTTGAGATGGAGATCTCTGGGAGATTTTCGCTGTTTGATATTATGTGGAGCTGGGAGGTCTCTTGTGGACCAGTGTTCTGAAGTTGGCTCTCCCACCTCAGAGGCACAGCCCTGACTCCTGGCTGCAGCACCAAGAGCCTTTCATCCACATGGCTCCTTAATTTGGGATGATTCGTTGTCTATTCATGTATTCCACAGATGCAGGGTACATCAAGTTGATTGTAGAGCTTTAATCCGCTGCTTCTGAGGCTGCTGGGAGAAATTTCCCTTTCTCTTCTTCGTTCTCACAGCTCCCAGGGGCTCAGCTTTGGATTTGGCCCCGCCTCTGCATGTAGGTCGCTGGAGGGCGTTTGTTCTTCGCTCAGACAGGATGGGGTTAAAGGAGTCGCTGATTCGGGGGCTCTGGCGCACTCAGGCCAGGGGGGAGGGAGGGTCACGGAGTGCGGGGCGGGCCTGCGGCGGCAGAGGCCAGCGTGATGTTGCAGCAGCCTGAGGCGCGCCGTGCGTTCTCCCGGGGGAGTTGTCCCTGGATCCCGGGACCCTGGCAGTGGCGGGCTGCACAGGCTCCCCGGAAGGGGGTGTGGATAGTGAGCTGTGTTCGCACACAGGCTTCTTGGTGGCGGCAGCAACAGCCTTAGCGTCTCATGCCTGTCTCTGGGGTCCGCAGTTTTAGCCGCGGCTCGCGCCTGTCTCTGGAGCTCCTTTAAGCAGCGCTCTGAATCCCCTCTCATCGCGCAGCAGGAAACAAAGAGGGAAGAAAAAGTCTCTTGCCTCTTCGGCAGTTCCAGACTTTTCCTCGGACTCCCTCCCGGCCAGCCGTGGCGCACTAGCCCCCTGCAGGCTGTGTTCACGCCGCCAACCCCAGTCCTCTCCCTGCGCTCCGACCGAAGCCCGAGCCTCAGCTCCCGGCCCCGCCCGGCCCGGCGGGTAAGCAGACAAGCCTCTCGGCTGGTGAGTGCTGGTCGGCCCTGATCCTCTGTGCGGGAATCTCCCCGCTTTGCCCTCCGAACCCCTGTTGCTGTGCTCTCCTCCGCGGCTCTGAAGCTTTCCGCCTCCGCCACCCGCAGTCTCCGCCCGCGAAGGGTCTTCCTAGTGTGTGGAAAGCTTTCCTCCTTCACAGCTCCCTCCCACTGGTGCAGGTGCCGTCCCTATTATTTTGTCTCTGTGTTTTCTTTTTTCTTTTGCCCTACCCAGGTACATGGGGGGTTTCTTGCCTTTTGGGAGGTCTGAGGTCTTCTGCCAGCGTTCAGTAGGTGTTCTGTAGGAGTTGTTTCACGTGCAGATGTATTTCTGGTGTATCTGCGGGGAGGAAGGTGATCTCCACGTCTTACTCTTCCACCATCGTCCCGGAAGTCAGTCATCTGACTTCTTGTTCTTCCTCACCTTTTACTTTTGTTCCTACAAACAATCCCCAGGATTTATGCCCCCCACGCCCCCCAGAATTCTCTCTTTTATTTTTTATGGTTTCTACGTCTCCAGTGAAGTCCCCATCTGATCTTGCATGTTTACCATCTTTTCTAGTAGAGGTTTTAACATCTTAATTGTTAAATTTCCAGTTCCAATACTGCTTGTCTCTTGGCAGTGTGTTGTTTTTCTCATGCCTTTTCTATAATTTTCTGTTGAAAGCTACAAGACAGAAGATGCTGAGGCAGAGAGTTTTATACCTGGAAATGGGCATATCTTTCCTTCTGCTGGGCCTTTAGTGTGGAGATTTGAATTAATCTAGTTAGGAATTAAGATTTGAGGTTTGCTTTTGCTATAGTTGCCCTCTGCACCAGGTTTCAAATGCCTCTAGGGATCCCTTGTGTTTCTGGTGGGACTGGTTTGTCAGAGGGTTTTCACAATGTCTGCTCCAACCTCTGCCTTAGGTTTTCCCTTTGTACTGTACTCACAGAGGGCCTGTTTCCTTGTTATTCACTATTTGCCAGCCTTGTAGGGAAGGTGAGGGGAGCTTTCTGTTCCTCTGATTCAGCTTCAGTCTCAGCAGGTACTATATCCCTGGGTCTCAGGATGTCTCTTTTCCAGGGCTCCTCCCCCACCTCCCCCAGTTGTAGTTCTAGCTCCATCATGTATCCCTTCCCTTCCCCCTGGAGTAGAGAGTTTTCCTATAACCTTCTCCAGCTGTGATGGGTTTTCAGCAGCGCCCTAAGAGCAACATTCCCTCCCACCTCCTTGGACCCCAGGAACTGTAGCTATTTTTTTCTTACTCCTTTACCTTTTGTTGCTCTCTCTTACTGGCTTCTGTTCTACAGAATTTTACTGGCTGAAAAACTTACTGGCTTTTGTTTACTGGCTTCTGTTCTACAGACACGCTCAGGTCCTTCACAGCCAAATTTATTCATTAAACAGTCTGTCCTCCATGAACCTATTTTCTCAGTCCTTTACCTCTCCTAACCCTTTCCAGTCTGGCCTCCACTATTCCTCTAATACCACTCTTGTCAAAGTTTCCATGGTCAGTGCTGGGCCCTGTAGACTGCAATCCTCAGAGACCAGACTTGACTGGGTGCACCATTTGCAGATCATCTCTGCAAAATAATGACTGAGAAGTAGGAAAACAAATGCCCAAAGAGTAACCAAGCCAGCCACATGCAAACATTATAGTCAATGATTGATAGCGCAGCAGAAATTTGCTCTCAAAAATTAAAGATGATGATTGGAGGCATCTGGCTGTACCAAGCAAGTGGTATGCAGTGGAGGGCTTTCTTTATTTACAGTTACTTACTCTCCCTTATTTACCATTCGTATCTACTATTGAACTGGAAATTCTAATTTAATGTGCTTTATTTGTAGTTTATATTAATGTGGAGTTAAAGTCTTATATGCTTTCCACCCCACCCCCCAGATAGTGGGTTAAATTTCAAACATAATCTTTTCTGAATGTTTACAACTTTTGTACATTTATTTGGTTGTTGATCTCAAGGGTTCTTTCTGAGCACTGGTGACCAGAAAATAATACTTCATTGAGCAAAGTTGCTATCATTTATTCCTTTTGACACAGATTAGCACAAACTGCCTCAGCACATAAAGATACCGTGTCTGACAGTGAAGATAATTAACACAGAATGGTTTCATATGAAGTGCAAGTTAAAATTGAATTTGAGAAAGCCATTTTCCTTTCTTCTGTAAGGGAAGCCTAAAGAAAAAGGACAGGTGGGACAGTGGTTAAAAGCACTAACTTTTGAGTCCAATAGTCACTGACTTCACCCCTTACTAGCTATGTTACCTTGTTATCAGTGTTTGTCAGGGGCTTTGTGGGGAAGGAAGGGAGGAATGGATAGATGGAGCACAAGGTATTTTTAGGACAATGAAATGTAGGACAGTGTGATACAGTATTGATGGACACATGTCATTGTACATTTGTGAAAACTCATAGACTGTATAAAACAAAGTAAACCCTAATGTAAACTATAGACTTCAGTTAATAATAATGTATCAATATTGGTTCATCAATTGTAACATGTTTCGCACACTAATGCGAGACATTAAGAACAAGAAAGTGTGGTTGTGTGAAGGGGAGAGGGTGGAGGGGTGTATGTAAACTCTCTGTACACTCTGATTAACTTTTCTATAAACCTAACACTGCTCGAAGTACATACTCATTAAAAAAATCCTTAAATTGTCAGGTCTGTCTTAGGTGTTTGGGGAATAATAACATGTATTATAGGAAAATAAATCTCTATACTACTTCCTTCAATTTACAGAGACTGCTGGAGGGAGCAGTGCAGAGAAGGAAAGAATAAAATCTCACAGCCTCTACTAGTGACACTGGGGCTCCAAGTGGATGGTTGTCTGCCTAACAGAGCCCATCAGGGTGTCTCTGGATGAGCCAAAGAAGGACCAGCACCAAGTAGGGTGTAGAGAGATAAATCTCTCTGCAAATCAGGTGACGGGACTCTTGATGCAGGAGGGTATGGCCAGGGAGAGTGAGCTGGGCTGTAGGAAGGAGGTTGGTTCCTTTGGGAAAAGGCAAAGGGCAAGATGCCTTTCAGCACCGGATGCCTTGTAGTGTACATTCAGTTGCTTTTGTTATTGTAAAATTTTCTGCATCTTCAAACTTTCAGTAACGTTTGCCATCTACTCAATTGTTTATGTGAGTGGTTTTGTTTAAGAACTCTGAATGGGGGAGTGTGTGAGGGGTAGTTTCATTGGGGATGGGTGAAGAGGAGGGGAGGTGAGCCTCAAGTGAGTTTCGATGTGTGGCGAAAGCAGGGACTTGAAGCCAGAAATAAACACAAGCCCCTGAGATTCTGTAGAAATCTGAAGTAGAGCAATAAACTTCCCACTGAATGAGGGGCAGGGCTCGACATACTTTCATATCAACTTCAGAGGACAGTGTGATTTCAGTTTACATCTGGATTAGTGTTTCAAAGATATTTGGTTTCCAAATTAAACATTTTCTTCCCTTTCAGTGTCTTAGCTTTCGTGTGTTGTGGGTCAGTGGGAAGCAGCTATGGTTCAGCTACATTGTAATTCTGACCATAGAGAGGACTTACACATGATTCAAATCAGTAATGTAACAGTGGAAAGAAAGCGATTTTGAATTTTTCCTATTCCACGCAGTATAGTGGCCTATGCCTAATCCACTTTAAAGGTTAAGTAATTGAAGCTCAGTGAGGTTGTCAAGAAGCTAATAAGTTCAAATTTATATTCGCTGACTCCAAACTCAGTGCTCTTAAACCTCAGTAAAACGGCAAGGAGAGATTTGTCAAGTTTCTTTCACTTCTGGCTTCATTTTGTGATGTAAGAACATGTTGGTTAGTTTGCAAGGACAGACTGTTTTCTCACTAAAACAGCTAAAGGCTTCATGGCAGTTCTGATAGGCCTAAGCTGGGAAATAAAAATAATTCTGAGGTTTGAACTCTGGATGAACTTCACATATTTTTAGCAGGGCTTTGTGGGTATTTAGCGGAGCCTGTTACTGTTTTTCATTAAGACTGGAATTTCAACAGCACTTTGGATTTTCAAAATGTATTTCCATAACTTTCTCCTCCTCCCCCCTTCTCCCCGCACTGCTCTCCACCTCTGCGCAATAACTCCTTCAGGTAAACACTATGGGTTACTTGGCCAGGGTCCCATACCAGGCTGTGGCATCAGCTGACTTGGCAGCAGTGTACCAGTTGGCTGGCCATCCCTCTGAAACCTTCCCACACAGATCAATTTCAGACGTAGCAGTGTAAGTACCAGCTCTGGTTGGGGGGAAGTTGTAAATCAAAGAGACAGCCTGTAATTTCCTTGTGTCCTTTGTTTTGAAATTTGCAAGTAGATTATTTGAGATAGTAGCAGGACTCCCCAGATCTGTCCCTTTGAGGAAGAAACAGTTTACTTCCTTTTTCTGATTTCAGGAGTAGCTGTACTCTCCTTAACAACTACATGCATTTTTTTCAACTGTGCTGTTTATCATAAGTCCTGTCTTACATACAGCCTTAGTAGTAAAATGCTTCTATTAACTATCTCACTTTAGGAAGAGAAAATTTGTGCATTTTACAGGTGTATAAAAATAAGCATTAGCTTGTAGCTTTGAAGGATGCAGAAGGTTAGTCAGATTCTCTGTGTACAGGAAGAGTCTTATAGAGAAGGTTATTAAGATGGCTACACACACACACACACACACACACACACACACACACACACACACACACACACACACACACACACACACACAGAGAGGCAGTCCTAGGTTAAAGAAGATTAAGCAGTTGCCTATACCAGATCTTGCTGGACCTTAAGAACACTCACTTCCTCCAATATGGAAAAGTTGACTTTTGATTGTTGCCTGTAGACATGTGGTATTTCATTCACATGAATACAATTTTGTTGAATTTTATCATATAAGTAAAAGTAAAATTTGCAATTATTTTTAAAGGGGAGACATTGTGTTCTGGGATTTTCACCTGCAGAAAGTGATTATCAGATATCATTAGTTATCAGATTATATGCTGGGTTGGCCAAAAGTTCTGTAACATCTTATGGAAAAGCCGGAATGAACTTTTTGGCCAACCCCATATTTAGAATAAATAAACAATAAATTATTTATCTCGGTAAAGTATAAAATGTTTCTCATAGAACTGAATCTCTTTTACAAATGTGCCTCTCCAGCTATCTTTTGGACCAATCTTACAGGAATGTGAGAATTTCAGTTTGTAATTTTCCTGGCACATCACTCACCCTCAGAGATTGCTGGTTTACTACAGTTATTGAAACTCAGTTACTAAAGTGTAAGAGTAGTTTTATAAACCCATTAAGTCAAACTAAACACATTAAATCAAGTCAAATTGAATTAAATCAAATTGTTCATAGACAGTAACCAATAATCAAAATAAAGACATGGCTATTAAAAATATTCAGAAAGAAGTAAACAATACATGAACATGATGTGCAATAACACAAGAAAAGGAAATAAAATATATACAGATTGGGCAAGAAGAAACAAAACTGTTTTTGTTGGCAGATGACATGATTGTTTATGCAGAAAATCTCATAGATTGACAACCCCTCACCACAAACAAATAGAAACCTCCTGAAACTAAAAAGGATTATACCAAGGTTGTAGGATACAAGGTTAATATACTAAAGTCAATTGCTTTCCTATGTACCAAAAATGAGCAATTGGAATTTGAAATTAAAAACAGAAGACCATTTATATTAATTAAAAAAAAGACAAATTCTTAGGTATAAATGTGGCAAAATATACACAAGATCTATATGAGGAAAACTACAAAACTTTGATGAAAGAAATTTAAAAAGATCTAAGTAAATGGAAAGATAGTCCATGTTCATGGATGTGAAAACTCAAGATGTCAGTTCTTCCCAGCTTGGTCTATAGATTCAATGTAATCCCAATCAAAATCCCAGCATGTTATTTTGTGAATACTGACGAAAACTATCAAGTTTACATGGAAATGCAAAAGACCCAGAATAACCAACACAATATTGATACAGAAGAACAAAGCTGGAGGACTGATACTATGCAACTTCAAGACTTTCTATAAAGCTACAGTAATCAAGACAAAATTGGTATTAGTAAAAGAATAGACAAATAGATCAATAGAACAGAATAGAGAGTCTGGGATTAGACTCCCAGAAATATAGTCAACTGATCTTTGACAAATGAGCAAAGACAATTCAATGGAGAAATGATGGTCTTTTCAACAAACGATGCTGAAATAACAACATCAACATGCAAAAAATGTAATATAGAAACAAGCCTTATGCCTTTCACAAAAATTAACTCAAAATGGATCATAGACCCAAAAGTAAAACATGAAACTGTAAAATTTCTAGAAGATGATATAGGAGAAAGTTTAGGTGCCCTTGGGTACGGTGATGAGTTTTTAGATACAACACCAAAAAGGACAATCCATGAAAAAAAAAATGATATACAGGACTTCATTAAAATTTAAAAAAATCTGCTCTTTGAAAGATACTATTAGGAGAATGAAAAGATAACCCATAACTGAGAGAAAATATTTGCCAATTATGTATCTGATAAAAGACTATTATCCAAAATATACAAAGAGCTCTTAAAACTCAACAATAAGAAACTAAACAACTTGATTAAAAAATAAGCCAAAGACCCTGACAGAAACCTCACCAGAGAAGATATACACATGACAAATGAACATGTGAAAAGATACTCAGCATCATATGTCATTAGGAAATTACAAATTAAACAATGAGATACTGAACACTTGTTAAGATGGCCCAAATCCAATCACTGACAATACCAAATGCTGACAAAATTGTGGAACAACAGGAACTCTGATTCATTGATGGTGGGAATACAAAATAGCACAGCCACTTTGGAAGACAGTTTGGTGGTTTCTTACAAAACTAAACATACTTTTACCATATGATCCAGCAATCATGCTCCTTGGTATTTACCCAAATGAGTTGGAAAATTATGTCCACTCAGAAACCTGCACATGAATGTTTATAGCAGCTTTATTCATAATAGCCAAAAATTAGAAGCAACTAAGATGTCCTTCAGTAGGTGGATGGATAAATAAACTGTGGTACATCCATACAATGGAATATTACTCAGCATCAAACAGAAATGAACTACCAAGCCATGAAAAGATATGGAGGAAACTTAAATGTGTATTGCTAAGCAAAAGAAGCCAATATGAATAGGTCAAGTCCAACCATATGACATTCTGGGAAAGGCAAATTGATGGGCACAGTAAAAAGCTCAATGCTTGCCGGGGGTCACAGGAAAAGAGGAGGGATGACTAGGTGGAGCACAGAGCATTTTTAGGAGAGTGAAATTATTTTGTATGAAATTACAATGGTGGATACAAGTCATGATACATTTGTCAAAACCTATTGAACTGTACAGCCCCAAAATGAACCGTGATGTAAACTATGGACTTTAGTTAATAATAATGTATTAATATTGGTTTATCAATTGTAACAAATTTACCACACTATGTAAGAGAATAATAATAGGGGGAACTGTGAGAGAGAGAGAGAGAAAAAGTGAGAGAGAGAGAGAGAGAGTGTGTGTGTGGGGGGGCATAGAGGCAATATGAGAACTCTGTGTACATTTTGATCAATTTTTCTGCAAACGTGAAATTCTCTAAAGAATAAAGTGAATTAATTAAAAAATATTGAATCAGTGTTTGGGAGAGGACAAGAACAGATGATCTGGAGATAAATGCAGTTTGTGTCACCTAGAGGCTAACTAGCTCTGGAACTTTCTTAGAAACCAAAACACACTGCATTTGGGTATGATTTTCAAAACCTCATTGCAGATGGGAACTTTGGACAGCTAGAGAAAGTATGACTAGAAGATGCTTACTGAAGGAAGATAGAGTATTTGTAGAAGTGATCATGATCTTAATTGACTGATGTGGCTCTTGCTTGTGCCCAGGAGGCTGACCTGGCTGCCACCCAGAGCCATCACCTCTCGCCACCTCCTCACCCTAGTGATTGGTGAAGTTTCTCTCAGGAAGTCTGGAGAGAATCCTTCCCCCGCAGGTATAACAATGCTATTGGGCTCCTTTGAAGCTGACCTCTGTGCCGCCTTTTGTTTTTAACCCACTACAAGTTTCCCCAGGGCTGGGTCAGGATGTTGAGATAACTGTAGCCAAGTTTGTTCCCAAGAGCCCCTGTCTTTTCTGAAAATCAAACATACTCCAGAAAACTCTTGTTATTGCAATCCTTTCCTCCCATCACCCATCCTCTAAAGTTTGGGTTTGTGTCTCCCATCCAGCTCTCCTTCAAGTCTGTTCCACAGTTTTAGTTCCTGGAACCAATCATCAGTCAAAAATATCATTCATCTTTTACAAGGAGAAAGAGAAAAGTACTTTAAAATGGGCCCTCTTCACTGTTTCTTGTAAGAAGCCCTAACATTTCCGAGTGACTCTGGTCACTCCTGAGAAGACAGGTTGATTTGTCTTTCCCTCAGACCCTCTCATCTCATGTAAAAGATACCACACTTATTCCTTCTATCCTTTTATAAAAAGAGGTCTTTTCTAGTAGTATCAAGGGATATTTCATGTGTGTTCACAGAAATTGCCCTTGGCCATTGAGCGTAACGATTCTGGATGCTTCTGAGTCTCTTTCAATATCCTGTTATAGATTTATTATCCATTAATTAACTTACACTCTTTCTGAATCAATGGCTCCCATTGTGCAATTATAAAACCCATCTTAACCGTACAAATGGAAGTGTGGTGGCCTGGCCTTGATAAGCTTGGTTTACTTCTATGAGTGTACCAAGCTAGGACCATCGTTCTATTTTAAAGGACTTTCTTGTGGGAGAATTTCTGATCCCTAAAACCTGCCTATTGGTTCAGGGGTAAAGTCAGAGGTGATTTACAGAAATACGACCAATCTCCCTGAAAACATAATTGATATTATGGACATATTTCCCCTGGACTGGGAACCAGTATGTAAAATATTGTGTTTGTAAAATCACATATTTGTTTGAAATTCAAATATGCCTATAGAACCGTGAACATATAAGGATGTAGGGTGACTTTTATGTGGCTGACAGATAGAATCAAACAACGAAGTAAAAGCAGAAACACCCTCCACACCCCGGGCATGCAATAGAAACATAAGGATGGTGTTGAATAGTCACCAAAATGAAAAGGGGAGGAGAGAGAGGTCTGGTGACAAAGGCAGGCCAAGATTGCAGGGCCATGAAGAGCTGGGGATCAGGCCACAGGTCAAATCCCAGGAGAGAATGGAAGAGAATGAAAAGGAAGTGCTCTAAAACCTGGGTAGCTTCTATACTAACCACGAGGCTTTAACTCTGTGTAAACCATCCAGATAACATGACTATGGAACCTGAGGGAATTTCAGTTCCTAGATTTATGGATTCTAATGTTGTGTTTCAAAATAATCTCAGATGCTCCTTTCTAGATACTGTGCTCTCCTCTGACTTCACCCCTGCATCCTCACCCCCACCCCTTCCTGGGCCTCAGCTACCACTGCTGTCTCATGTTATAGTGAACCTGTGTTTGCCTTGGTTTAGAAGGAAGAAAAAAAATACTAAGGACACTTAGAACCTAAGTAAAGTTTTCTCTCTTACATAAATCAGAGATTTGAAGTACAGACACTTTGGAGAGAAAATCCTGTGTTGAGGAAAGACGGCAGGGCTGTTTTAATTCTGTGGTTCTCTGGACCCTCTCCCCGGAGATGGGGGAGGTGTTCCTGAGCCCCATGTTTGTTTGGATGGTGAAGTTCCAGGGACTTCTGTTGAACAGACTGTTTCTGATTCAAGGGCAAGACTGCTGAGCGTGCAAAGTTCAGCCTTTAAAATAACATCTCTCTGGACAAGTATCTCTCAACTAGGTGAAGGGCCTTGCATATTGGAATGAGACAAAAGATAACCATGGGATTTGGAACTTTAGTAAATAAAGAGGGCTTGTGGGCTCCAGGAGGTTGCTTTTTTGTTTTTTAAATTTTTTTAAAGAAAACAATGGACAGTTTTTATAAATTGACCAAGTTGTTACCAGACTCTCAGTTATTATTGTCACTTATGGGTAGTGTCTGGCATAATTGAAAACTGATTAAGACTAATGATTGCCAGGGACTCTGGACCCAAACCGTTGTCTCTTTCTCAATCGCTTTTAATTTTGCATAGAAATATTTCAATTAGGGTAACTAAAATGCTATTATAGTTTGTGAAATCCTGGGCAAACTATTTATATTTCTGAGTCTATTTCCTTTTTGTGAGTTGGGACTAAAGGAGGTTTGATGTGAGAAATAAATAAGATCATAAAGTGAAAACTTTAGAATGAAGGAGACACTCACCTCCCCCATCTCAAATATGTTACTGAACTTCTTGAATCCTTTTTCTTTGTAAAGATTTGTAAATAAGGACGACTTGGAAGAATGTTTACCTTCTGATCTGTTCTGATAAGAGGGAAAGATTTGTTCCTTTAACTAATGTTCACGGAGTGCTATTCATGTGAAGGTGGATGCCAAGCAGTAGGGAAATGAGGAAACAACACACTGCACATCCCACGTCCTGAAAAAGCTTCCAGTGCAGTAGAGAGCATAAAGCAGGACATGATAGACATTCTGTAAATGGGCAAATAATAAACACTCTGGGAGAGTGTGTGGGAAAAGTAGAGTCATTTCTGGTTGGAGCGAGCATCCTGTTGGGACAGAACAGAACCAGCGTTTACTGAGTGCTCACCAAATGCCAACAGTGTGCTATGAGCTTGTATATGTTATCATGTAATCCTCACAATAATCCTGTATAGTACAGACTCACAGATCCATTTTATGATTTGGAAAACTGAGGCTCTGAGAAGTTGAGGAACTTATCTGAGGTCACACAATTAGTGAATGGTGGAGTTGGGACGCTAAGCCAGTTTTATTTGATGTGTTTGCTCTTTACTCCATACTGCTTCAAGGTACTGATACTAGGCACAGATAATAATTACAGACAATTGCCCATTTTTCAAAGTGGAGTTGATAGAGACGGTAGAGGGTTCTCACCCTTGCAGGTGAGAAAAGAACATGGAGAAAGTCATGGACAGGACAATGTAGTCTCACTTCTGGTCACGGAATCTTATCAAGGCACCATTGCCATGAGGGAGACCCATCAAAAAACTGGATCTATAACACCTCTAAGTGGAGCAATCTAGGGCTTAAATAGGAAATGCCACTGATTAATGAAAAACAAAAAAGAAAAGTGAGGGCACTTCTGCCTGGCATCGTCACCTGAGAGCCAAATCACAGTTCTGGCTTTGCCATCCACTTACTGCGGCCCCGAGGCCCCAGGAACCATGATTGTACTCACGTGTCTTGGCCACCCCCCACTTTGTAATCCTCTAGGCTCCAAGCGAAAGGGTTTTTTTGGTTGTTGTTTGTGTGTGCTGTTTTATAAGGAATCTTGCTGACTTTTCTCCTCGTTTAGACTACAGGGACAGAGTCTCTCTGGACAGTTTGGAGCCTCTCCAGGAACGCTAACCTTCTCTGAAGGGGGTTGCCCTGAACAGGGGAAATGCTTGCTCTTCAAAAATGCCTCCTTATGGAGGCCATCAGCTGCTTCATTTTTGCACAGTCAGGGAAGTTTCGTCCTCAGATGAGGGATTTGAAAAGAGTTGGCTCTGATTGTCTAAAAGACTCCACAAGGACAAATGTCCAGATGATAGTCACCGCCACTACCCAGGGGCCAAGGTCTCTTTGTTTATCCCCCTTGTAGCTTTTTCCTGTATTCCTGTCCTATCTGTCTCCATCTCATGCCCTGTTTGAAGTCTGGAAGGAATCACAGCCCCTGGAAGAGTATCTGGAATAATCTATAGGGAATCAATTTATAATGTGCCTTTTTCTTTCATTCATTAATTTGTTAGTTCATTCATTATTTATTCATTCATCTGAGTAGAATTTTCTATTGTTAAGAAACATTTGTTACATGACATCATTGTTTTCCTAACCACAAGTGGTGGAGAGGATGCTGACTTCCTTTGTTTTGTTCCTCTAAAGACCTGTGAAATCAAGGTTTCTAAAGAATTAAGTACTTTGATGAATGGCATTTCTACTTCCCATCAGGTGATTGGAAACGTTTGACACTGAAGGTGAACCAGTTTTCCAGCTTAGTCTCCCCTCAGGATCTGTGAAAGATCAAAGATTTAAGAGTGTAAAGCAGTGGGCAACCAGTGGGTTCAGGCTCAAGTGTGCCAGCTAGAATCCAAGTCCATCCAGCCCCCAACTAGGAAGGGAGCCCTCCCTCTGGCACATGCACACTCCTGAGGGTTGTGGGTTGGTCTGAAGATACAAGTCCCCAAATGTGTCTTTCTCATTCCCCACGTCTCTGTTAGTCCAATGGTAGCATCATGTGGTGTTTACATGTTAATAAGAGTTTTGTTCTTAATTGTGTCCCTAATACATCCTCAAGGAGGATGGTGATATAAAGACTGTAAAGAGAGTGTGTTAAGAACCTCATTATCAATGGTGTATCGTATATAAAGGGAATGTTTGCTTATACCCTGAGGAAATGTAAGGGAGATTTTATACTCATTTATCAAATCAAATGTCAGCCAGAGTACCATTTTAAAACAGAAGTAACTCAGTGCAGTGAGCAGGCCCCAGGCTATTTTCTTGTGCCATTTGATATCTCCCATCATTTCTGCTTTTCCCTCTCCCCGACTTTGACAGTACCTTCTCTTCCCCCCTTACACTCTCTCTCCCTCCTCTTCCTTATCAAATCTCCTGTATCCAGAAATCACCTGAAACTTACTACCTCTCAGGGGTAGAAATGATTCAATTTGGTATTTCACTGATGGGACTTTGAATGTAATAAAATAAAGAAAAAAGCAATGAAGACTTAAATGCAGACTTTCCTACATGTGGGAACTGGCTGGGCAGGTCTTTAACTGATGAGAGCTTCCTGGAGTCACTGGTATGAAATGGCTTAGATGATATAACTCACCCCTGTTATTTGACTTCTCAGCAACATCTGACATATTAACAACTCCCTTTTTTATGAAACCATCTCCTGTCTTGGATTTTCTGTTACCATACTTTATGGCTTCCCCCATTTCATTGTCCAAAGCATCTCAGAATTCCTTTGATGGACCCATCTCTAATCAAGATCTGAGGTCCATCCTCTCCTCAGAGTGTGTCTCAGATCCTCTTTCTTTCTTTCTTTCTTTCTTCCTTCCTTCCTTCCTTCCTTCCTTCCTTCCTTCCTTCCTTCCTTCCTTCCTTCCTTCCTTCCTTCCTTTCTTTCTTTCTTTCTTTCTTTCTTTCCTTCTTTCTTTCTTTCTCTTTCTTTCTTTTCTTCTTTATTTCTCTCTCTCTCTTTCTCTCTTTCTTCCTTTCTTTCTCTATGCTCTCCCCTACGTTGGCTTGTCCATTCTCATGGCTTTTAAAAACAATCTTTGTGCAGATGACTTACACATTTTTATATCCAGCCCCCTGAGCTCTAGACTCATTCAAACATTTACTTGATCTGTCCAATTTAAGATAGCTAAGTCAAAACCTGGACTTTTAACCTCTAAAACCTGTTTCACTTCTCTACCAGTCTTTCTTATCTAAATAAATGGTACCCCCAGAAGCCTGATTTATGACTTCTGCTAGAAATTTAAGAACTATCTTTGATTCCTCTCTTTTCCTCACCTCCTATAGCCACTGCATCATCCAATCCTGTCAATTTTACTACCAAAATATATCTGAACTCCATGAGCTTCTCTCCATCTCCAATACCTCCTCCATCCATCCTGATTTATGCACCATTATTTCTCCCTTAGATTCCTGGAATAGATCCCTAACTGATATCTCTGCCTCCACTCTTGCCCTCTGCCCCACCTCACCAAATTCTTATTCAGCAAAAACCAAAAGTGTAGTGGTTAACACATATATATGGAATCTAAAAAAAAAAAAGGTTCTGAAGAACCTGGGGCAGGACAGGAATAAAGTCACAGATGTAGAGAATGGACTCGAGGACAGTAAGCTGGGACGAAGTGAGAGAGTGACATGGACATATATACACTACCAAACGTAAAATAGATAGCTAGTGGGAAGCAGCTGCATAGCACAGGGAAATCAGCTCAGTGCTTTGTGACACCTAGAGGGGTGGGATAGGGAGGGTGGGAGGGAAACGCAAGAGGAAGGAGACATGGAGATATATGTATATGTATAGCTGATTCACTTTGTTATACAGCAGAAACTAACACACCATTGTAAAGCAATTATACTCCAATAAAGATGTTTAAAAAAAAAAAAGTGTAGTGGTTAAGAGTGAATACTCAGGAATCATATGGCCTGGATTTGAATCTTGGCTCTGCCGCTTCCTAGCTCCATGAACTTAGGCAATTTATTTAAGTTTTCTGTGCTGCAATTGCTTCAGCTATAAAATGATGATCATAATAGTACCTACCTTGTAGAGTTATGATGAGTGAGTTTTTCCCTTTTGACGTGAGTGGAACTTATTATTATGTCAATAAAACCATGTACTTAAGATCCTTCAGTGCCTTTCCATGTACTTGATATAAAATTCAAGCTCCAAACCAGGGCATCCACGTCCTATGTTCCCTGGCCCTGCCTCCACTCTCTCCCTCCCTCACTGTGATCCAGACACACAGGTCTTATCTTGGCTTCTCAGGCATGCGAAGCTCTTTGCTGCCTCAAAGGATTTTCATTTGCTGTTCCCTCTGTCTAGAAACTCTTCCAGTGCCTGACTCCTTCCCCTACCTCGTACTCAGCCTGGGTGACACTTCTTAGCAACCTCCTCTGGCCACCCTACTTAAGGTAGGTCCCCTTTCTATTCTCTACCACAGCCACCTTGTTTGTTTCCTCCGAATCACTTATCTCAGTATTTGGTAATTTTATTTGTTCTTGTTTTCTCTCACCTCTACCAACATGTAAGCAGCTCTTGTGAAGTCAGGACCATGATTGTCATGTTCATTGTTGTATCAGTAGTGCCTGGCACAGAGTAAGGGCTCCATAAATATTTACTGAATGAATGAAATGAACAACTGTTAAGCCAACCTTGACCTTCAGTAGGAACTCAAGTGTAAGCCAGAATCCAAGTTCTGCAAGATAATGTCAGATGATACACCAGCAAGTACTGGCCACCTGACTTGCTTTGTTGTTCAATAAAGCAAACAATACAGTGGAACAGTGTCAGCTGGTGAAGGAGAAGGAGTCCTGGACATGGAGCCAGAAGCCCTGGACTCAGTGCAGGATCTGATACTAACCAGCTCTGTGACCTTGAACAGGCTCTACACATATCAGAAGCCTCCCATCTTATTGGAGAATGAGAGTGAATGGAATAAGCAACTCTCAAGGTTCTTTCTAGCATAAATATTCTGTTTTGGATGCCATGTTTTCTGCAGAGAAGATAAGATTGGTGCACCATTTAGTTTTCCTGGGGGAGATAAATCACGAGCTGAGTTTTAGGAGAATCAAAAAATCATCAGTGAGGGCTTAGGAAGATTCTTCTTGGGGCTATTTTAAATTGGTGGGACTTCATCCATTTGACAACTATTTATCCATTATTGTGTATTCCCTGAGTCGTGCTCACTGTACCCTGTCTGGAAGCAGCTCCTCTCCCTTTTCTTTGTTTCCATAGCTCTCACACACATATGCATGCACACACACACACACACACACACACACACACACACACTCGCTTACTGACGTACACACACACCTTTTTTAATGCTAAGCTTTTTACTCTTATCGCCTAACAAAATCTCTCTTCCATCAATTTATGAAGAACAAATATCCCTAATCTCATCAGAAAAGGATCATTGGCTACACCTTGACCCAGAAAAGGAAGTCAGTGTCTCCACATCTTCATCTCTCTCACCTTGAAAGCCTTTGTGTGCACCCTGGGTCCTGTCCAGAGCCTACAAAGGTCTTCATTCCCTGCCTGCTCCACTCAATCACTTTTTCACAAGAACAATTTAAAACTATTTTTGACTCTACTGATAATTAGTATTAATGTAATAATATTATTAATATTAACATTGAAAGGATATAATTTTAATATATTTTATACCATAATAGTACAATGTTTTAGCTACATTTGGGGATAATGGGCTCTCCTAGGTTTGGTAAAAAGAGAAGTCTCCATAAGTAAGTATCCGTAAAGGGTTAAGTAGATCTGTTTAAGATTTACTCTCAGCAAATTTCAAGTATACAATATTGTATTATTCAATATAGTCTCCATACTGTACATTAGATCCTCAGAACTTATTCATGAAAAAAAAAAAAGGTAAGCCTCCATGAACCATCTATTATTGTTTGAACTCTACCAAGTTTTGGAGGACCAACTCACATGCTACCTCCACCCTAACCTTTCTTTATTCGTTTGATCGGAAGTACTCTGCCCTTTCTTTGGACTGCTGTAACACATCATTGTTTCATTTGCTCATCTAGTCAACAAATATATACTCTGTGTAGACAACAGTCTCTGCTCTCATGGAGGTTATAATCTAGTGGGGGGGGGGATACAAAAATATATATATATTCTATGTTAGATGATGATAAATGTCCTGGGAAAAATAAGACAGGAAAACGGTATAGAGTTCCAGAGTGGGGGGAGAATAGTTGCAATTTCGAGTAGAATGGCCTCATGGAGAAACGATCTTCAACCAGAGACCTGTTGGAAGTGAGGAAGTGAGCTGGGAGGTACTTGAGGGGGAGGAAATGACAAGTGCAAGGCCAGGGAGTCCAGAGAAGAGTGAGTGAGTCTAACAGGTGAGGAGGGCAGATGTGTGATGGTGGGAGGGGGACGGGGTGCAGATCCTGTAGCTATTTAAGGATTTGGCTTTTAATCACAGAGCGATGGGAAGCCATTGCAGGGTCTGAGCAGAGAAGTAACATCATCTGACTTATATTTCAAAAGGATTGTTTCAGCTGCTGGGTTACAAATAGGCTGGCATGAAAGCAAGAGCATTGTCCAAAGGCTAAGACCTTGGTGGTAATGGTGGAAGTGATGAGATACGGTTAGCTTTTGCAACTGTTTTGAAAGTAGAGCTGGCAGGAAATCATACTCAGATGTGAAGTGTGAAAGAAAGTTGGGGAAGATGGGGAAGGGAGTCGGTTGGAGGAAGGTTATAATTTCAGTTGTGAACATGCTACGATTGCGGTGTCTCTGTGGCATTCAGGTCTAGATATGGAGTGTGGAGTTGTATTTATGATATTGGAACCATTGGAGAGGTCCAGGCTGAAGATGTAAATTTGGAAGTCAAATACATATGAGTGCTATTTAAAGACCAAGACATTACCAAGAAATGATGCTTTTATCTGTGCCCCCTTTAAGCATGCTTTCTACATTTTATTATTACTTGTAAGTTTCCTCTCATCCATTACTAGATTATTTCCTTGGAGATAGGTTCTATGTCTGAACTGTCACAGAGTCTAGTCCAGAGTCTGGCTCCAGGTAGAACCTTAGTAAATGATTTTAGTTTGAATCAATAAAACAACTTAGTAACAGTGCAAGACAGAGGGTGATTAGAGTTTAAATTGTAGTAGAGTTAATACTAAAGATTTCAGCAAATGACGTGCCCATTGTGGTCTGGGAAGGCCTGGCCCAGAACATAGGCACTGAAAGGGGATATAAGGAAAGGGAAGGGACTGGATAAGGGAAGGAGAGAGAGGAGAAAGGATCCAAGAATTGGGAGAACAGAAAAATGAGACTTGTTCTGGTTCTATAAAGATTATGCTAATTGAAGAAGAGACCCCAAATCCTGAATTTGGTGAGACTAAAGACTGAACATTCGCCCCCCCTCACACTGCCAATGTCCACCACCACCCAAATTCATATGCTGAGACCTAATCCCCAGTGTGCTGAGACCTAATCCCCAGTGTGATGGTATTTGGAGGTGGGGCTTTTGGGAGGTGATTGGGTCATGAGAGTGGAGTCTGCATGATTGGGATTAGTGCCCTTGTAAAAGAGACCCCAGAGCTCCCTTGCCCCTTTCCCCCGTGTGAGGACACAGTGAAAAGATGGCCATCTATGTACAAGGAAGTGGGTCCTCACCAGACACCAAATCTGCTGGCTCCTTGATCTTGGACTTCCCAGCCTCCAGAATTGTGAAAAATAAATGTTTGCTGTTGAAGCCACCCAGTCCATGGTATTTTTGTTTTAGCAGCTTGAATGGACTAAGGTGATAAGACTAAGAAGATGATTGAGGAAGGGGCTGGTTTAAAATGGTGACTCTCAAACTTGATCCTGCTTAGAGGGCTGGTTAACACCACAGATTGCTGGCCCCATTCCCAGAATTTCTGACTCGGTCTGGAGCGGGGAGGAGAATCTGTATTTCTAACCAATTTCTAGGAGCTATTGTTGCTGCTCCTTCGAGGTCTGCACTTTGAGAATCACTGGCTTAGAAAAAAGACAGCCTTTCTTTCTCTTTTTTTTTTAAAGTCAGTAATATGATTATTAGTCACCTCTACAAGAGTAATAACTTAGAAATTATATTTTCACAATTCATTAAGCATTTAAACCTAATTTTTATATACAATGGGGTTATAACAGGGCAATGTTAGTTGGCTCATTGTATATTCAGCTTCCAAAGATGTTAACCGATATTTACTAATTTGATAATTGATCTGTGTCATCTTAAATTGTTGGTATAATCTTCGATGGAGAAAAGGAAAGTATTGCTGGAACCTCAGGGCACCTACAATTTTTTTCCCCAGTTTTATCGAGATATAATTGACATACAGCAGTGACTATGTTTAGGGTATACAACATAATGATTTGACTTACATATATTGTGAAATAATTATTACAGTAAGTTTAGTAGATATTCATCATCTTACATAGATAAAAATTTTTTTTTCTTGTGATGAGAACTCTTAGGATCTACTCTCTTAACAATTTTCACATATATCATACAGCAGTGTTAACTATATTCATGTTGTGCATTATATCCCTAGTACATAGTTGTCTTATAACTGGAAATTTGTATCTTTTGACCACTTTTATCTAATTCCCCCTCCCCTCACCATCTTCAATGTTTAATTTCTGTCATTTGTGGATAAAAATTAGGTCATCGTAAATTCATGAAATTTTTCAAGAGATGATATCAAGGCTCCAGGGAGTAGCTCACTTCACTAGAAAAGACAGGCTTTCTAAATTAAATTGGCAAACTGTACTTTGCATAAATATATGTAACAAAAATCATACTTGGATTTGTTAAGTACTTTTCTAGGACTTTTGGCCTTTCAGGTTTTTATTTCAGTCTTATATATTGAAACATTTTTTTCAGCAGGTTAATATTTTTGCCGGCTTTACTTGGCATCACCTCCAACTCTCACCAGACTTCCCTTCAAGCACTGGGCCAATGCTTGCTGTCAACACGCATTATGAGACGGGAGGGTTATAGAATTGCAGAGCTTGAAGAGAGCGCAGATATTATGGAGTCCAAGCCCCTTCCTTTACATATTAATTTATTTAATAATCATTTACTGAGTTCATGATGTGTTCCCAATGCTAAGCTAGATACTGAAGATATGATAACAATTATAGTAGTAACCATGCCATTTAATATTTTTGAGAGCTTCCTATGTACTATGCAGTGTTCCAATGCTTTACATGCTTTACTCTTTCAATAGACACGACAAGCCTATGCAGTAGTACTCTTATTATCTCTGAAGATCAAGGATAGACAAACTATGGCCTGTGGCCTATTTTTGTAGGGCCCATGAACTAAGAATGGTTTTTACATTTTTAGAACATTGTAAAAAAAAAGAGAGAGAGAGAGAGAGAAGCAGAAAATGCTACAGAAACTGTATTAGGTTTTGCAAAACCTGAAGCATTTACCATCTGGCCCTTTATAGAGGACTTTTCCTGAGTCCTGTTACAGATGAGACAACTGAGCCAAAAGGAAGTCCACTGTACCCAGGCGGTCTGTCTCTGGGAAAGACAAACTATTTCTGAGTTGCTCACAATTAAGTCCCAGAGAGGTTAAAGAGACTTTCCCGAGTTGTACAGTCAGTTACTGGCAGTGCTGGGACTCTATGCCAAGATTTCCAGTTCAGTGTTATTTCTGATACACCCCAGGATGTTCTTCTTGGTACCTCCCTAGACTAGACCTTAGAAATCATCAGTTTTAAACATGTTGAATACTTTAATTTCGTCTCCTATTTACCCAATGCAAAGTTATCTAATGAGGAGAACTCCAAGACAGCTCAACTCATTTTGGGATAGATTTAGGGATGAGAAATTTGTTATCAGATATATGGATAGTTGATGTCCCTCATTTGTACCTTGTCTTGCCTTCTTGCAAGGTTTGGGCTGCTATGAAGAAGACATAGCTCTAACTGCCTGGGTAAGTCTGAAAACTTTTCTGTGATGATATATTGTATTTTCTTCTTCTCTTTTTTTCTTTCTCTTGACTCCACTACCACATGGTTCTGTAACAAGTTTTAGTTTCCATTCCTTAGGTTAAAATTATTTCTTGCAATAAGCTGAAAACTTTAAATAGAATGGATGATATACCTTGAGGAGCTCCAAAGTAAATCTTGGGGCCAGAGAGATAATTAGGGCAGTGCTCCAGGTATTATCAAAAGGAGTCTCTGGGGCTTCCCTGGTAGCACAGTGGTTGAGAGTCCACCTGCCGATGCAGGGGACAGGGGTTCGTGCCCCGGTTCGGGAGGATCCCACATGCCACGGAGCGGCTGGGCCCATGAGCCATGGCCGCTGAGCCTGTGCGTCCGGAGCCTGTGCTCCCCAATGGGAGAGGCCACAAGAGTGAGAGGCCCGCGTACCGCAAAAAAAAAAAAAAAAAAAAAAAAGGAGTCTCTGTACCGAAAAGGCAAGTTCTTCATGTGCCCTAAAGAGAAGCCAGCTAGACCACATGTCTCTGCCCACTCACATTTAGGATTACATTGATCAATATCCTTATTCCTTGCTAAGGGAAATGCCATTTCACTTGGGCTCAGGAAACGGAATGCAGCCACCAATAACTGATCAGTACAGATACTCATTTTAGATATGAGTAGCCAAGAATCAAAACCACTGGAGGAGAAACCAGCAGCATGAAAGAGAGGCTTCAAATAGGGGGGAAAAATAGAGAAACTAAATCCTGAGGAAATAGAGTTAGTACAGGATATAGGAATTTAATAAAATTCTGTTTATCTCCAGAAATATTTGAGAAGCTTTTAAACTCACAAAATAAGAGTAGTAGCTACAAAAAAGAAGCAACTAGAGAACACAAAAGGGCTTTAGGAAATTAAAAACTTGATTTACAAAATACCCCACACCCCTCAGTAAAAAGGTTGAATGTAGCAGCTGACAACTGAATTAGCAATGGAGAAGAGATCTAACCAAAATAAGTACAATGCAAACCATATATATAATTTAAATTTTTCTAGCAGCCACCTTATGAAAGTGAAAAAACAGGTGAAATTAATTTTAGTGATATATTTTATTTAACCTGAAATATTATCATTTTCAAATGTAATAGATATGAACAATTATTAATGAGATATTTACATTCTTTTATTTTTCATTCAAAATGTTTGAGTACCTGGTGTGTATTTTGTATTTACAGCACATCTCATTCTGGACCAACCATGTTTCAAGTGCTCAGTGGCCACCTGTGGCTGGTGGTTACCATATTGGACAGCATAGATCTAGGAGGTTGAACTGAAGGAATTACCCTAGAATAGAGTAAAAGTGCGAGAGAAAAATGGGGAGACATATTCGATCAGGGATGAAAGAAGAGAGGAAGAGTTAGAAGCTGTTGTAGAAGTTCAGGGGAGATGCATAACAGTGGGGCAACAATAGAAATGGAGATCAGCGAGAGGTGACAGGATGCCTTTGGGATAGAAACGTGGGGTTTGTTGACAGAAGAGGAGGACCAAGGCATAGTTCTAAGTTTCTGGCTTAACAGTTTGATGACCAAAAGGTTCTTTTTTTGAGGGGATGCAGTGTAGAACGTAGCCCAAAATTTGAACCAGAGAGATACAGTGTGGCGCTCTGCTAAGTCAGTCTTTTCAGCACCGGTGGTAAGGATTTTTCTGGACACAGGCAACCTTTCTTCTTACCTTCATTTATTGCAGTCTGAAAAATAATTTGCATATTTTATAAACTAAACTAGCAAAGGGAGAGAAGCGTGTCTCACTGTGAATACACAGTCGTTTTAGTCTGTGAAGAGCATGAAAGCGAAGCATCAGAAACAGCAGTGACTGTTGAACGGAGAGCTCAGAACCTGATTCCATTGTTCTGTTATCAAGGACTGGGAATTTCCCCCCTTCTCCGGCTCTCCTCCCTAGCACTTTTCTGGCAATAAGTGCTTTCACCATCTTTTGAACTGTGGAAAATACTAAGCCCTAAAACCAAAATAACAATTTTTACTTCAGTTCATTACATGTATCTGCTTCTCAGAAACTAGTTAAGGTTAAAAGAAGCCAATTTCTTAAAGTTCAGTGGTAGGACAAAACTACCATTGTTCTTTTTTTAGGCCCAGCTGCTCCGCGGCATGTGGGATCTTCCCTGACCAGGGCACGAACCCGTGTCCCCTGCATCGGCAGGTGGACTCTCAACCACTGTGCCACCAGGGAAGCCCCCATTGTTCTTTTTAAAAGCAAAGCATCGGTGAATTTATATTTATTATCTGAATGTTCTTTATAATCAGAATGTACAAAGATTCAAACCAACACATGCATAATATCATACAGTTTGCCATATGCTTTTAATATATAATCTCATCTAATCTTCATAATTGCTATTTAAGGAGTTATTACCAACTTTTTAATAGGTGAAGAAGTATATTTTGAAAGATTCACTAACATGAGCTAATGTACATGAAGTGCTTAAAAGAATGGCACAAAATACATGCTGAATGCTTTCTATTGCATTAATAATACTACTGGTAATGATAATAATAATAATGATAATAATGATATTAACTTGTTCAATGTCACATAAGTGGTGGGGATTTGAACTCAGGAATCCATGATAACTTTATGAGCAAATTAACTTGTCAAAGTGAATCTATCTTTATTCATTTTTATTATAGAAGTAATGTACTTACACAGAGAGTTTGATGGAGAAAAATAAGTCACTCACCCGTAATTCTACCATTTCAATATAATAGGTATTATCATAAAAAGTGATTTTAGATTTGTAAAGGTTTCTTTTGAAAAGTATTACTGATGCTTTAATTTGCCTTCTTCTTTTCTGGAATCTTTCTAATTATTTTTTCAGAGTAGAAATAAAAAACACACTGGTTTTCTTCCTCTTTTTCTTTCAGTGACATTAAAATATCTAGATTGCACATTCTAATCATTCTAATTAAGAATTGTTTTGGGTATTAACCCTCTTTTAGACATTTGGTTTGCAAATATTTTTTCCCATTTCTTAGGTTGCCTTTTCACTTTGTTGAATGTTTTCTTTGCCATGCAGAAGCTTTAGATTGATGTAGTTCTACTTGTTTATTTTTGTTTTCGTTTCCTGAGCTTTTGTTGTCAAGTACAAAGTAATTGCCAAGATTAATATCAGGAGATTTTCTTTCTTTAATTAATTTTTATTAGAGTATATTTGCTTTACAATGTTGTTAGTTTCTGCTGTACAGCAAAGTGAACCATCTATACATATACATATAACCCCCCTTTTTGGGATTTCCTTCCCATTTAGGTCACCACAGAGCACTGAGTAGAGTTCCCTGTGCTATATAGCAGGGGTCCCCAACCCCCAGGCCGTGGACTCTGGCCTGTTAGGAACCAGGCCACATAGCAGGAGGTGAGAGGCTGGTGAGCGAGCGAAGCATCATCTGTATTTGCAGCCGCTCCCCATTGCTCGCATTACCACCTGAGCTCCACCTCCTGTCAGATCAGTGGCAGCATTAGATTCTCATAGGAACGCAAACCCTACTGTGAACTGTGCATCGAGGGGTCAAGGTTGCACATGCCTTATGAGAACCTAATGCCTGATGATTGGAGGTGGAGCTGAGTGGTGATGCTAGCACTGGGGAGTGGCTGCAAATACAGATTATCATTAGCAGAGAGGTTTCACTGCACAGAGACCATAATAAATCAGTTGCTTGCAGACTCATATCAAAACCCTATCAGTGAGTGGCAAGTGAAAACAAGCTCAGGGTTCCCACTGATTCTGCATTATGGTGAGTTGTATAATTATTTCTTTATATATTACAATGTAACAATAATAGAAATAAAGTGCACAATAAATGTAATGTGCTTGAATTATCCTGAAACTGTCTCCCTGGCCCCCGTCCATGGAAAAATTGTCTTCCACCAAACCGGTCCCTGGTCCCAAAAGGGTTGTGGACTGCTGCTATACAGTATGTTCTCATTAACTGTCTATTTTATACATAGTACCAATAGTGTATCAATCAATCAATAGTGTATATATGTCAATCTCAATCTCCCAATTCATCCCTTCCCCCACTTCCCCCTTGGTATCCATACATTTGTTCTCTACATCTATGTCTCTATTTCTGCTTTTCAAATAAGATCATCTATACCATTTTTCTAGATTCCACATACATGCATTCATATACAATATTTGTTTTCTCTTTCTGTTTTCTCTTACTTCACTCTGTATGACAGTCTCTAGGTCCATCCACCTCTCTACAAATGACCCAATTTCATTCCTTTTTATGGCTGAGTAATATTCCATTGTATACATGTACCACACCTTCTTTATCCATTCCTCTGCTGATGGACATTTAGGTTGCTTCCATGTCCCGGCTATTGTAAGTAGTGCTGCAATGAACACTGGGGTGCATGTGTCTTTTTGAATTATGGTTTTCTCTGGGTATATGCTCAGTAGTGGGATTGCTGGGTCATATGGTAGTTCTACTTTTAGTTTTTTAAGGAAACTCCATACCATTCTCTACAGTGGCTGTATCAATTTACATTCCCACCAATGGTGTAAGAGGGTTCCCTTTTCTCCACACCCTCTCTGGCATTTGTCGTTTGTAGATTTTTTGATGATGGCCATTCTGACTGTTGTGAGGTGATATCTCATTGTAGTTTTGATTTGCATTTCTCTAATAATTAGTGATATTGAGCATCTTTTCATGTGTTTCGTGGCCATCTGTATGTCTTCTTTGGAGAAATGTCTATTTAGGTCTTCTGCCCATTTTTTGATTGGGTTGTTTGGTTTTTTGATATTGAGCTGCATGAGCTATTTATATAATTTGGAGGTTAATCATTTGTCAGTTGCTTCATCTGCAAATATTTTCTCCCATTCTGAGGGTTGTCTTTTTGTCTTGTTTCTGGTAGGAGATTTTCCTCTATGTTTTCTTCTAGGAGTTTTATGGTTTCAGGTCTTATATTTACATCTTGAATCCATTTTGAATTGATTTTTTGGGTATGTTATAAGAATGCAATTTCATTTTTTTGCGTGTGGATATCCAGTTTTCCCAACACAATTTATTAAAGAGACTATCCTTTCCCCATTGTGTATTCTTAGTGCTTTTGTCATATATTAGTTGACTGTATATGTGTGGGTTTATTTCTGGGCTCTCTTCTGTTCCATTGATCTATGACTCTGTTTTATTCCAGTACCATATTGTTTTGCTTACTATAGCTTTGTAATATAGTTTAAAATCAAGAGGAGTGATGCCTCTTCCTTCTCAAGTTTGTTTTGGCTATTCAGGGTTTTTTTGTTCCATATGAGTTTTAGGATTTTTTTTTAAATTTTTGTGAAAAATGCCACTGGTATTTTGATAGGGATCACCTAAATTTCCAGATCACTTTGGGTAGTATGGACATTTTAACAATATTAATCCTTCCAATCCATGAATATGGAATGTCTTTCCATTTCTTTGTGTCTTCTTCAATTTGTTTCATCAATGTCATATAGTTTTCAGTGTACAGGTATTTTTCAATAGCAAAAACCAAATAAGCTGATTTAAAAATGGGCAAATGATATGAATAGACATTTTTCCAAGGATTTTCCAAACAGATATATGGAAAGGTGAGCAACATCACTAATTATCAGAGAAATGCAAATCAAACCCACAATGAGATATCACCTCACAATTGTTAAGATGGCTATTCTCAAAAAGACAAGAGGGGCTTCCCTGGTGGCACAGTGGTTAAGCATCGACCTGCCAATGCAGGGGACATGGGTTCGAGCCCTGGTCCAGGAAGATCTCATATGCCACGGAGCAACTAAGCCCGTGCACCACAACTACTGAGCCTGCATGCCACAACTACTGAAGCACGTGTCTGAAGCCCATGCTCCACAACAAGAGAAGCCACTGACATGAGAAGTCCGTGCACTGCAGTGAAGAATAGCCCCCACTTGCCGCAACTAGAGAAAGCCTGAATGTAGCAACAAAGACCCAATGCAGCCAAAAAAAAAAAAAAAAAAACCGACAAGAGAGAGGAGTCAAGATGGTGGAATAGGAGGATGCGGAATTCATTGCTCCTCACAAGTACGTCAAGAATTCATCTACAAATGGAACAATTCCCACAGAGCACCTGTTGAACATTAGTGGAAGACTTCAGACATCTAAAAGTATGAAAGAAAGAAGAAAAAAAGAAAAGTGGAATAAAAAAAAGGGACCAGCAATCCTAGTGGGAAGCTGATGGTGAAGGGAGGTCCCCACACTCAAAAAAACTCCCTCACCCTGTGGAAATCAGCAGGGACAGAAAAGGACCTCCAGGGGATCAAAGGAGAATGCAGCAGATGGTCTGTGGAAGGCAGGACAAAGTAAGAATTGCACGCATGCTCTACACCGCACCTCTGCGTGTTCCAGCCTGAATTGTGAGTTGCCTGTTGTGAAAGGGGTCTGAGTGTTGGAAAGTGAGGTTTGTAACGCCGACCCAGGGAGGAGATAGTTGTTGGCTGTGAAAAGACAGCCTGAAAGGACAGGAGTAAGGAGCTCCACCACTGGGAAAGTCTGCGGAAAAAACCTGAGATACCATAAAAGCAAGGTGTCATTGTTGAGTGGTGCACAAGGGGTGGAGCCGCCATTATAACTCCCTTCCCTTTCCCTTCCCAAGGCTTCCTTGGCCTCCGGCACTGGGAGGAACTCCCATTTGAATGGATCCACTCCCCCCTCAGGCCTGGGTCTCCTCTACCCATGAGGGCTCTGGGTGCCTGGGTGCCAACTATTCCAAAGCCTCCTTGGGAATCAGCCCTGGGCACCCCTGCCTGGGACAAGAGTCCGCTGATGCTGGCGGGGACTGAGTGCTGAAGCATGGGGTTGGGAGAATGGGGCTGGGGAGAGGAAAGCTTTTGGGAGCATGGATATAGTAGAGGGGATGGGAATGAGGGGGTGCATGGCCAGGAATGCCCCTAGAGAGAGTGTAGTCTGCCTGAAAAGTGAGGTGCCATTGTTGAGAGGTGTGCAGGGTGAAGGGCTGCCACCAGTCCCATACGCCAGCTCCACTGGGAGGGACACCCACCAGAACAAGTGTGCCACAGTCTGTTCCAACTGCTTGTTGGTCCTGCTGCCGCAGGCAACTTGCAAACACTATATTCATGGTCTCAGTACCCCTACCCCGACATGAGTGAGTAAGTGTGCCTCAAGCAACTGCTGGTTTTGCCCCCTCTCACCGGGGCAAGGAACAGATGCCTGAGGGCAGTGCACACACAAAGGTGGAGTCAAAACCAAACCTGAGCTCCAGGAGCGGGGTGACTAAGGAAGTGGAACAGAAATCTTTCTGTGCAGCTGCACAAGCTGTGGATTACCCAGCCCAAGATTGGCTGGGTAAATCTTGCATCTGTGGAATACCTGAATAGACAATGAGTGTTTCAACAATTGAGACTTGTCTAGCCTTCACAGCACTGGACTCAGAGGACAAGTACACTTGGGGATCAGGCCAGGTCAGAGTCTGAGCTGGCTCCACAGTGCCCACCGCAGGTTCAGAGACCTAACTAGAGGTATTGGAAGGGGAGGTGAGGATTGGCTCTGGCTCACTGTGGGAGCAAGGATACTGACAGAGGAGGCACCAGGAAAATATTCTTATTACTATTATTTTTTGTTTGTTTTGTTTTACTCAGTTGTTGGTGTTGTTGCTTTTATTATTTTTTATCTTTCATTTTTAATTTATTTACTTTTTTAATATATATAATTTTTTATTTTTCTATTTTTACTTTACTTTTTTGTTGCTTTGCAGTGTTTTCTCTTATCTTTGTTCTTTTTAAAATTTTTTTTCATTTTTTTCATTCTTTTAACGTGTATATTTTATGTTTTCTTCCGTTTTTATTGTTTGTTTGCTTTTTGTTTTATTTGTCATTCTTGGTTTTTGTTAGTTTAGTCCTTATTGACTGTTCTCATATTAGAATTCTTCTGTTTGTTTGCCTGTCCCCTTGGGTTTTTTGTGTGTTTGTTTTTCCTTTTTTCTGTATGTGTGAGTGTGTGTGTAAGTGTGTGATGTGTGGTTGTTGCTGTTGTTTTTTGCTGTTGTTTTTGCTATTTCTCTTGAGTTTTGTTTGTTTTCTTTTCTTTTTTGTCTTTTCTTTTCTTTCTTTTTTCTTGGGTTGCACTGTGCAGCTTGTTGGTTCTTGGTTCCCCAGCCAGGGGTTGGGCCTGGGTGTTCAGGGTGGGAGCGTAGAGTCCAGGATGCTGGACTGCCAGAGAATTCCTGGGTCTGGGGAAAAGTAATCAGTATGCATGCTCCCAGAAGTATCCATATCAACACAAAGACCCAGCCCCACACAACTGCGTGCAGGCTCCAGTGCTAGACACCTCACACCAAAGAACCAGCAAGAGAGGACCACTGCCCCACCCATCAGCAGACAGCCTGCCTTAAGTCGTATTAAGCCCACAGAAACCCCAAAACACACCACCTGATGAGGACCTGCCCTACAGAAGGAAAAGACTCAACCCCACGCACCAGAGTGCAGGCACGATGTCCACTCACCAGGAAGCCTACACAAGCCCTTGGACCAAACTCACTCACCAGGGGGCAAACAACAGAAGCAAGAGGAACTATGACACTGAAGCCTGCAGAAAGAAGACCATAAACACAGTAGGTTAGACAAAATGAGATGACAGAGAAATATGTTGCAGATGAAGGATTGTGGTAAAATCTCACAAGATCAAATAAATGAAGAGGAAATAGGCAAACTATCTGAAAAAGAATTCAGAGTAACGATAGTAAAGATGATCCAGAATCTCAGAAATAGAATGGAGGCACAGATTGAGAAGATTCAAGAAATGTTTAACAAGGACCTAGAAGAACTAAAGAATAAACAATCAGTGATGAACAACACAATAACTGAAATGAAATATACACTAGAAGTAAACAACAGCAGAATAACTGAGGCAGAAGAATGAAAAAGTGAGCTGGAAGATAGAATGGTGGAAATAACTGCTGAGGAACAAAATAAAGACGAAAGAATAAAAAGAATTGAGGAGAGTCTCAGAGACCTCTGGGACAACATTAAACACACCAACATTTGAATTATAGGGGTCCCTGAAGAAGAAGAGAAAGGGAAAGGGCTTGAGAAATTATTTGAAGAGATTATAGTCAAAAACTTTCCTAACATGGGAAAGGAAATAGTCAATCCAGGAAACACAGAGAGTTCCATACAGGATAAACTCAAGGAGAAACACGCTGAGACACATATTAATCAAACTAACAAAAATAAAATACAAAGAAAAAAAATTAAAAGCAGAAAGGGAAAAATAACACACAAGGGAATCCCCATAAGGTTATCAGCTGATTTTTCAGCAGAAACTCTGCTGGCCAGAAGGGAGTGGCAGGATATATTTAAAGTGATGAAAGGGAAAAACCTACAACCAAGATTACTCTACCCAGTGAGGATCTCATTGAGATTCGAGGGAGAAATCAAAAACTTTACAGATAAGCAAAAGCTAAGAGAATTCATCATCACCAAACCAGCCTTACAACAAATGTTAAAGGAACTTCTCTAAGTGGGAGACACAAGAAAAGAAAAGGACCTACAAGAACAAACCCAAAACAATTAAGAAAATGGTAATAGGAACATACATATCTATAATTACCTTAAATGTAAATGCAATAAATGCTCCAACCAAACGACACAGACTAGATGAATCGATACAAAAACAAGACACATATGTATGCTGTCTATAAGAGACCCACTTCAGACCTAGGGACACATACAGACTGAAAGTGAAGGGATGGAAAAAGATATTCCATAGAAAGGTGAATCAAAAGAAAGCTGGAGGGGCAATACACATATCAGGCAAACACACTTTAAAATAGAGACTATTACAAGAGACAAGTAAGGACACTGCATAAAGAACAAGGAATCAGTCAAAGAAGAAGATAAAACAATTGTAAATATCTATACACCCAACACAGGAGCACCTCAATACCTGAGGTAAATGCTAATAGCCATAAAAGGGGAAATAAAGTCACCCACAATAATAGTGGGAGATTTTAACACCTCACTTACACCAATCAACGGATCATCCAAACAGAAAATTAATAAGGACACACAAGCTTTAAATGACACAATAGACCAGATAGATTTAATTGATATTTACAGGACTTTCCATCCAAAAACAGCAGATTACACTTTCTTCCCAAGTGCGCACAGAACATTCTCCAGGATAGATGACCTCTTGGGTCACAAATCAAGGCTCAGTAAATTTAAGAAAATTGAAATCATATCAAGCTTCTTTTCAGACCACAGTGCTATGAGATTAGAAATCAATTACAGGGAAAACAATGTAAAAAACACAAACACATGGAGGCTAAACAATACGTTATTAAATAACCAAGAGATCACTGAAGAAATCAAAGAGGAAATCAAAAAATACCTAGAGACAAATGACAGTGAAAACATAACGATCCAAAATCTATGGGATGCAGCAAAAGCAGTTCTAAGAGGGAAGTTTATAGCTATACAAGCCTACCTCAAGAAACAAGAAAAATCTCAAATAACCAATCTAACCTTACACCTAAAGGAACTAGAGAAAGAAGAACAAACAAAACCCAAAGTTAGCAGAAGGAAAGAAATCATAAAGATCAGAGCAGAAATAAATGAAATAGAAACAAAGAAAACAATAGCACAGATCAATAAAACTAAAAGCTTGTTCTTAGACAAGATAAACAAAATTGATAAACCATTAGCCAGACTCATCAAGAAAAAGAGGGAGAAGACTCAAATCAATAAAATTAGAAATGAAAAAGGAGAAGTTACAACAGACACTGCAGAAATACAGAGTATCCTAAGAGACTACTACAAGCAACTCTATGCTAATAAAATGGACAGCCTGGAAGAAATGGACAAATTCTTAGAAAGGTTTACCCTTCCAAGACTGAACCAGGAAGAAAGAGAAAATATGAACAGACCAATCACAAGTAATGAAAATGAAACTGTGATTAAAAATCTTCCAAGAAACAAAAGTCCAGGACCAGGTGGCTTCACAGGTGAATTCTATCATTTAGAGAAGAGCTAATACCCATCCTTCTCAAACTCTTCCAAAAAATTGCAGAGGAAGGAAAACTCCCAAACTCATTCTATGAGGCCACTATCACCCTGATATGAAAACCAGACAAAGATACTACAAAAAGGAAAATTAGAGACCTATATCACTCATGAATATAGATGCGAAAATCCTCAACAAAATACTATCAAACAGAATCCAATGACACATTAAAAGGATCATACACCATGATCAAGTGGGATTTACCCCAGGGATGCAAGGATTCTTCAATATATGCAAATCAATCAATGTGATACACCATATTGACAAATTGAAGATTAAAACCATATGATCATCTCAATAGATGCAGAAAAAGCTTTTGACAAAATTCAGCATACATTTGTGATAAAAACTCTCCAGAAAGTGGGCATAGAGGGAACCTACCTCAACATAATGAAGGCCATATATGACAAACCCACAGCAAACATCATTCTCAATGGTGAAAAACTGAAAACATTTCCTCTGAGATCAGGATCAAGGCAAGGATGTCCACTCTCACCACTATTATTCAACATAGTTTTGGAAGTCCTAGCCACGGCAATCAGAGAAGAAAAAGAAATAAAAGGAATATACATTGGAAAAGAAGAAGTAAAACTGTCACTAGTTGCAGAAGATATGATACTATACATAGAGAATCCTAAAGATGCCACCAGAAAACTACTAGAGGTAATCAATGAATTTGGTAAAGTTGCAGGATACAAAATGAATGCACAGAAATCTCTGGCATTCCTATACACTAATGATGAAAAATCTGAAAGAGAAATTAAGGAGACACTCCCATTTACCACTGCAACAAAAAGAATAAACTACCTAGGAATAAACCTACCTAAGTAGATAAAAAACCTATATGCAGAAAACTATAAGACACTGATGAAAGAAATTAAAGATGATACCAACAGATGGAGAGATATACCATGTTCTTGGATTGGAAGAATCAATACTGTGAAAATAACTTTACTACCGAAAGCAATCTACACATTAAATGCAATACCTGTCAAATTACCAATGGCATTTTTTACAGAACTAGAACAAAAAATCTTAAAATTTGTATGGGTACACAAAAGACCCCGAATAGCCAAAGCAGTCTTGAGGGAAAAAATGGAGCTGGAGGCATCAGACACCCTGACTTCAGACTATACTACAAAGCTGCAGTCATCAAGACAATATGGTACTGGCACAAAAACAGACATATAGATCAATGATAAAGGATAGAAATCCCAGAAATAAACCCACGCACATATGGTCACCTAATTTATGACAAAGGATGCAAGAACATACAATGGAGAAAAGACAGCCTCTTCAATAAGTGGTGCTGGCAAAACTGGACAGCTACATGTAAAAGAATGAAATTAGAACACTACCTAACAATGTAAACAAATATAAACTCAAAATGGATTAAAGACCTAAATGTAAGACCGACACTATAAAACTGTTAGAGGAAAACATAGGAAGAACACTATTTGACATAAGCCACAGCAAGGTCTTTTTTGACCCACCTCCTACAGTAATGAAGATAAAAACAAAAATAAGCAAATGGGATCTAATGAAACTTCAAAGCTTTTGCACAGCAAAAGAAACCATAAACAAGACAAAAAGACAGCTCTCCGAATGTGAGGAAATATTTGCAAATGAAGCAATGGACAAAGGATTAATCTCCAAATATACAAACAGCTCATGGAGCTCAATATTGAAAAAACAAACAACCCAATTAATAAATAGGTGGAAGGCGGAAATAGACATTTCTTCAAAGAAGACATACAGATGCCCAACAAACACATGAAAATATGCTCAACATCACTAATTATCATGGAAATACAAATCAAAAGTACAATGAGGTGTCACCTCACACAGGTCAGAATGGCCATCATCAAAAAATCTACAAACAACAAATGCTGACGAGGGTGTGGAGCAAAGGGAACCTTCTTGCACTGTTGGTGGGAATGTAACTTGATATAGCCATTATGGAGAACAGTTGGAGGTTCCTTAAAAAACTAAAAATAGAACTACCATATGACCCAACAATCCCACTACTGGGCATATACCCAGAGAAAACCATAATTCAACAAGACACATGCACCCCAACATTCATAGCAGCACTATTTACAATAATCAGGACATGGAAGCAACCTAAATGTGCATTAACAGAGGAATGGATAAAGAAGGTGTGGTACATATATACAATGAAATATTACTCAGCCATAAAAAGGAATGAAATTGGGTCATTTGAAGAGACATGGATGGCACTCTCTATGACACTAGAGGGTGTCATACAGAGTGAAGTAAGTCAGAAAGAGGAAAACAAATATTGTATATTAACGCATATATGTGGAATCTAGAAAAATGTTATAGATGATCTTATTTGCAAAACAGAAATAGAGACACAGACGTAGAGGAGAAATGTATGGATACCAAGGAGGAAAGGGGTGGGGTGGGATGAATTGGGAGATTGAGATTGACATATATACACTATTGATACTATGTATAAAATAGACAGCTGAGGGGAACATACTGTATAGCACTGGGAACTCTACTTAATGCACTGTGGTGTCCTAAATGGGAGGGAAATCCAAAAGATAGGGGATATATGTTTATGTATGGCTGATTCATTTAGCTCTGCAGTAGAAGCTAACACAACACTCTAAAGCATCTATACTCCAATAAAAATTAATTTAAAAAAAACACAAGTGATACTTGTAGGTGAAGGTATGGAAAAAAAGCAACCTTTGTAAACTGTTGATGAGAATGTAAATTGGATCAGCCACTGTGGAAAACATCATGGAGATTTGAAAAATAAATAAAAATAGAATTAGCATATGATCTAGCAATCCCACTATTGGGTATACAGCCAAAGGAATTGAAATCAGGATTTCAAAGAGATATTGGACCCCTGTGCTTATAACATTATAACATTATTTATAATAGCCACAATATGGAAACAACCTACAACTTAAGTATCTGTTCACAAATGAATAAGAAAATGTGGCATATATACACGATGGAATATTATTCAGCCATAAAAGGAAGGAAATCTTGTCATTTGTGACCACATGGATAAACCTGGAAGACATTATGTTTAGTAAAATAAGTCAGACAGAGAAAGACAAATACTGTATTATCTCATTATCTGTAGAATCTACAAAAGTCAAACTCATAGAACCAGGGTAGAATAGTGGTTACCAGGGACTGGAGGGTTGGTAAAATAAGGAAATATTGGTCAAAGGGTACAAACTTTCAGTTATAAGAGGAACAAATTCTAATGTACAACATAGTGACCAGTTAATAATACTGTATTTTGTACTTGAAACTTGCTAATAGACTAGATCTTGTGTTCTCACCATACCAAAATAAACAAATAAATAAAAATGGTACTATGTGAGGTGATAAGTGTGTTAATTTACTTGATTTTGGTAATTATGGATACATATATCAAACTATCCCATTGTATACCTTAAATATATACAACTTTTGTCAATTATACTCAAGAAAGCTGAAAAAAATTTTTTTTGAATTAAAAAATATGATTCTCCTCCTCCCCATAAAAAAAAAAGAGAGAATTAGTATTGTGGATCAGTAATGATTCAGGGAAATGGAAAAGTTTATAATTATAAGGAGAAAATGTAAAAATGTTAGTAGTTGTGGTTATAGAAACACCTAAAACAATTTAATTGAAGTGTGATATTAATTTATCTAGTAGAGTTGAATACAGTTTATGATGAAAAAGCTATCCTTTTCATCTGTTCTTTGATTAGAATCATATTATCACAGTGGGTATTGCGGGGAGATGTTCATCAATTTTTCCCACTCTTGCACACACTATCAAGGTAAGTGAAAGTTCACTCATACCTTTTACTGCCTGCTCCCCCACCCCAAGTAATCTCTTAGCATTGATTGGAAATAGCTTTATCCATTTAGACTGACCTCTAATTTTTAATGACAAGCATTAAAAATCCAATTAGAAATTTAATTAAAATGTGACTTTGCTAACCTGTGTTAGATGGCTTTCTAAGCTCCAGGAATAATATTAGAGTCTTTAGCTCATCAAAGACAATAAATCTGCTCATGAGACTTTAAAAATTTTTTAAACAAGCACTATATAACTACTATCTTAGTTTTGATTCCCATCCCTCAACATTTCCTGTTATATTGATACTTCTGCAATAGCTTCCTGTCTAATTATTCTGCCTCCATTCTCTCTACCCCAAATTCATCTTCCATACAGCCATCGGAGTGATTTTTCAATAACACACATTTGATCATATTATTCTCCAACCCTTGCCTTTAATATCCTTCAGTGGCTCCCTGCCACCCTCAGGATGAGTCTGAACCCTTTGTCACAGCATACAGGGTCTTTCATAGTCTAGATTCTGCCTATTTCCTCAACCTTACACCTTTTCATTTTGCATTGGATGTTCACAATGGATACAGTCATATCTACAACCTGAAGTTCCTAAAATGGACTATTATTTTCCCACACCTCTTTGCCTTTGCATCTGCTGTTCCCTTCCTCTAGAACACTATTCCAGGGTAAGTTTCTCATCCTTTGTACCTCAGCTGTGCATTGCCTGCTGTTTACTTTTTGCACAGACCCTACTATGCTATGTGTGCATCAAACCCTACTTCCTCGTCCCTCTAGAATCAGGTAGACTGCTTTTCCAGACTCCCTCACAGTTAGATATGGCCTTGTGAGTTCTGACAAAAGGAACTCACAAGTTCCTAAAGCCTAAAGCCTCTGGATAATTTTCTATGCTCTCCTTAGTTTTTCATCTTCTGGTCAGATGCAAAGGATCCAGTGGAGGATTCCAAGGTCCTAGGGGATAGCAGAGCCCCTAGATTGAGGGTGACTGCTCACCCATTGGGCCATCTGACTAGGAACGCCTGTGAGGACTTCCATCTGAGCAAGGAATAACCCTTTACTGTGTTAAGTTCCTGAACTTCAGGGGTTGTATATCATAGCAGTTATTTCCCAATGACGACTACACCTCCCTTGGTGCCAACTTTCTTCCAAAGTCCCTACTGCTCTGAAAAATTATGTGTGAATAAAGCACCCCTTTCTTCCAGCCCAGTCTAGGATTGGTTTATTGATGTAAATGAGAAAGAGAAAGTCTCTTCCCTCATAAAGTTCATATTCAGGTGGAGAAGACAGGCAATAAATACTTAATAAAAATTTGAAGTGTAATTTCAGGCAGTGATAGCACTGTGAAGCAAGATAAAGCTGGGTAAGAGGATGGAGAGTGAAGGGTGTGGGGTCTCTTGTTTTTTCATAATGCAGTCAGGGAAGCCCTTTCTGGGATGTTATATTGAGCGCTGAGCTGAATGAAGTGAGGGATAAGTCACATGAAGTTTAGGGAACTGGAAAGGGAAATAGAAAGAGTTAAGGACCCGATGTAGACAATAGTATGGCTATTTATATCCGGGATATCAATAGCATAAGGAAGAGGAAGAAGGCCAGTGTGGCTGGAGAGGAAGAAGAGAGAGGGAGAGAAACAAGAGGGAGTTCAAGGAGGGAGGAAGAGCCTCAGGTCACAGAGAGCCTTTAAAGGCCTGAGATTCTCCTCTCAAGGAAATAAGGAGTCATTGGAGGGTTGTGAGCCGTTGAACGACACTTTAAAATGATCACTCTGGCTAATGCGTTGAGAATAGACCATGTCTTGGATTTCTGTGGACAGACTCCCACCCGCTCCCATGCCGTGGGCCACCATAAGTTTTATCTCCAGTCCTTCCTCAGCAATGAAACCAAAGGCACATGCCTAGCATGTCTCGTATGCTTCATTTCTCTCCCATCTTATTTCTTTCCTCCTCTCATTTCCCTAATTTTCCTGCCATTTCACCAATCATATGCAAAGGGTTTTAAAAAATACTTTATTGAGCATTTTTAGATATTATGTAGAAGGCAGGTTTTACAGTTTCTGGTCAACTCTACTGCCAGAAATCCTGATTGCTTCTACTTTTCAGTGAAATAAGAAGCAACATCTCTACTCAAAGATATGGAGAACAGACTTGTGGTTTCCAAGGGGGAGAGGACGTCAGGGAGGGAAGGATTGGGAGTTTGCGATTAGCAGATGCAAACTATTATATACAGGATGGATAAACAACAAGGTCCTACTGTATAGTACAGGGATCTGTATTCAATATTCAAAAAACATAATGAGAAAGAATATATATATATGTATCATTGAATCACTTTGCTGTATAACAGAAATTAGCATAACATTGTAAATCCACTATACTTCAATAAAATTTTTTAAAAAAGAAGCAATCTTTAGTTGGGAATGAGAATGGTATTATCGATGTGAGGAAAGAGGAGACTGCTTCAGAGAGTGGGAAAGTCAATTCACGAGGGAAATGCAGGGTTTTTGTTTTTGTTTCTGATAAGGTCACAAGGGATTAGGCAGGGGTTGGTCATTGTGTTCAGGATTATAGCAATGGAAAGACTAAAAGATATAGTCTTTCCCCAGGAAATGTAGACTAGTTGGAGAAACAATGAGCAGTAACACATGAAATAATTAAAAGGTTTTATTTCATTCTTTCAACCATTTATTAACTCAATAACAATGTATCAATGATTATTTTAAAGCAGAAGACTAAAACACAGTCCCTGCTTAGATTCTAATAGGGTGAGGAAAAAAATGAGTTCCCTAACAGATGTATGTGCACCAAGGAGGCAGTGTCTCAGTTTGTCTGAAGGAGGGAGTGTGTGTGGTCAAGAGCAGTGTAGAGAGCAGAGATGAGTCTTGAAGGATGAGTAGGACACTCCAGGTACACGACTGGAATGGGCAAGGAAGTGCATGCAGAGTAACAAAAGACACAAGGAAGAACTGAAAACACAATGTAACTCAGAGATGAAATTATTATTGGAGTTTGGTATAGTTAGGGAAGACTGCATAAAAGAAGTGGGGCTTGAAAAATTGGAAGGATTTGAAAGGGAGAATTAATGGGGAGGAAACTTTAGTCTGGGGAAAGCATTTACAACAGAGGTGGGAATACTGATGGCATATGTTGAGGTGGTTAGAAGGAATACGCAATGTGGGTAGTCACCACCATAAGCACTGTATATGCTACAATACATATTCTCCTCCTGCAGAGTGTAGGGGTGATGGGGTGGGGAGAGGCTAGATAGGATGGTGGGACTTCTAGATTGTAGAAGATCTTGCCTAAGTCCAGGGTCCACCTCTGATGGTCAGTTGTCTTTGCAGGAATATGAAAGGAGAAACTTTCTCCTTTCTCTATTTCTGCCTCATAAAGCCTTAGCACATTTCTGAATCCAGTCTAGTTTCTGTAGGCATTTGAGAACACCTAGTGATGGACAAATATCCCTCAGGAGGGAAGCTAGGTGGCACTACGTTACTGCCCAGCCACTGGTCTTTCAGAGCTTAGGGCATCCTAAGCTCTGAAGTACAGAACTATTAGTGGAGCTTTGAGAAAGATGGCCTGGAAGCCTTCTAGAGAAAGAAAATTTGTTCCTTTCATGAATTTTTATGTAATGAATCACTGTGATTTGGACCAGAATTAGCTAGCTGATCTGCCTGAATTCTGCTATGAAGGACATAATTCTATTTGCAGATGAAGATCACACTGTATTTTTCTATTTGAGAAATGTCTTTATTGTATTCTGTAAGTAAAGCATTATAGTGATCAAAGATATATCACTATTTCCTCCTAAGCTTTAATAAAGAATAAAAAAGTCCTTTTTGTTAGTAAGAATTCAAAAGTTGAAGTTGAGAAATAATGTTGCCTTCTTTTGCCCTTAGTGGTAGAGTTAGGACTCCCACCAAGAGCTAATGACAGCTAAATAAGTATTTGCCTGGATAACCTGCTGCTGTTTTGATTTCCTCAAAGTTTTTCTGGGGAAAGTAGCATTTAGAGCTAGGTTAATTTGATAACACTTTGTACCTGATGTAGCCAGTCAGTAGGTTTCGAAACAAAAGGTGCTTGCCTTTATGGCAGAGTGGAACGGGAAAGGTGTCTAGACATCCTCCACTAACAGAACATGTTGGTCTAAGATATAAATTTGCCGCGGAATAAGTATGGTAGAGAACAAAGAACAAGTTTATCTAAGGTGGACTTCTTTTCCAGGGGCTGTAGTTAACATTAAATCTTGGCTCCCCTCCCCCATTTTTCCTCTCTCTTTTTTACCCCCCTCTTTTTCCTTTTTGGGTGCACTGCACGGCTTGGGGGATCTTAGTTCCCTAACCAGGGATCTAACCTGGGACACTGCAGTGAAAGGGCCGAGTCCTAACCACTGGACCGCCAGGGAATTCCCTCCCCTCTCTTGACTTCTACTTATTATTGTATGAAATTATGTTACCTAAGTTAAGATCAAGCAAAATATTTAACCACAATCCTACCTAATGCTTCGGTTTCAGAGTCACCCCTTGTAGGAAGTTAGGGGACTATATGGGACATGGAGGAGAGTGTGTTTTGGGTCAGTAGGAGTCAGCTGAGGTGGAGGATAACTCAATCAGCATACTTCTTGACTTGCCTGGGATCATATTTATGCTACCCTCCTGAATAGCTGCATAATTTTTTGCACAGTCTCCGGACGCACCGGCCCAGCGGCCATAGCTCACGGGCCCAGCCGCTCCGCGGCACGTGGGATCTTCCCGGACCGGGGCACGAACCCGTGTCCCCTGCATCGGCAGGTGGACTCTCAACCACTGCGCCACCAGGGAAGCCCATAGCTGCATAATTTTGTATTTCCAATACTGTATTAAAATACATACATTTGGGCCCTAGTACCATGAATAGGTGGAACTGTCCAGTTCAAAAATAATAATACAAATGGTCATTCAGAACTCAGTAAGATGTCAGGGCACATGAAAAAATTATAGTTAGTGGGATTTCCCCAGTGGTCCAGTGGGTAAGACTCCGTGCTCCCAATGCAGGGGGCCTGGGTTCGATCCCTCGTCGGGGAACCCGACGATCCCACATGCATGGCGCAACTAAGTCCGCATGCCACTGAATCCACATGCTGCAACTAAGAAGTCCACATGCCACAACTAAAGATCGCACATGCCACAACAAGCCACAACTAAGACCCGGTACAGCCAAAAATAATAAATAAATAAATAAAGTTAAGTATTCTTAAAAATTTTAAGAAGACTTTAAAAATTATAAAACAAAAATCACAATTAGTGAAACAAATATGGTAGAAAAATATTCTGTGAGATGATTATTTCACTATTAACTAACCTGATTTTGATGAACTAGAAAGTAAGAAAAAAAGACATATAATGCTTCTTACTTGTGTGTTTATGCACATATTCTGACTATCTCAGGTTAAAAGCCTTTGACTGTGGTTTTGAAAAGTCCTGAATGTTTCTCCATAGAATATGTTAACTCATAAAAACAAAACTAAACAAAACAACCACTCTCCCACCCAAAACATTAAATTCAATTCTTCGTAAAAAGGATTGTTTCCATGTTTAATAAAACTTTTATTGTCAAAATGTTTATTTTCCCCTCAATCATTCTCTTTCTCTCTCTATTTTAGCCCAATGAGAGAGCAAATTTCTTTACCTCACATAGTCATGAGAGTCACAGAGATCTGAACCAACCTGTAAACCCTGTGACTTTATAATAATACCAAATCGTCATAATAATTCCTAATTATTAATATAACAGTAAACACTTATAGAGCACTTACTATGTGCTAGGGCCTGTATTAAGCTCTTTTTATATATTAATCAAATGATTCCTCATAATAATTCTAGGAATTAAATTGTTAATTCAGTAAAATTCAAAGCAATTTTCTGAGTTTATGTAAAAATTACTGGAATCTTCCGAATGTTCTGAAGTTATTCTTAGTAATCTTCCTTTCAGATCTGCCTTGAAGAAAATGTTCTAAGGATCTCTGTTTCTCCCTAATGTCCCAATTTCCCAAAGCGGAAAGCTGACTGGAGACTTGAGAAGAGCATCTTATTCCTTGTTTTTCAGCTTAGACGTAGTATTACAACCAGGCTAGGATTTATTGCCCTTCTCAGCAGCTTTATTGAAAAGCACATCACATTCTATTGGCTGGGGAAAGGACGTTTGTTCTGTTCTTCTAAAATGCATAATTGTGCACTTTATTAAAGCTAAAGTTAAGGAATTCTTTCTTTCTCAGCAGGCCAAAGGCAGGCAATGCTCTGACAATAACCTCCTGTTATCCCAAGCGTCCTGCTGGAGGTTCATATTGTGACTTTGAATTGTCCCCGTTACATGTTCCTGGGGGTTAAGGGATGTGTTTAATGTCAGCCAGACTCCTCGCCTTCTCCAGAAGTAAGGGTAATGCCAGCACCTCAGTTATTAGGGCCGTTAACAGTTTCTTCATTCAGCACGGCCTTGGTTTCCTGTTTTGATAACCCAGTACTGTACGTTCTCTTTCAATCTGGCAGAAGCGGTGCAAGGTTCTTGTTAGTCAGCTTTATTAGATGCTCATGTCCTTTGGAGGCTAGTTTTTGTATTTATTTCCAACATGAAGATCATGGGTCTGAGACCAGCTGAAAAATGCTCAACCTCTTCAAGATATCTCAGGGCACGCTCAGTCTGGTGTCGTGAGAGTGCCTGAAAGCTCAGGGTCCACATCCCAGCTGTACTGGTCATTGCCTCGGGAACCATGTGAGAGTCACTCAATCTCTTGGGGCCTCAGTGTCCTCAAACATGTGAGAGTCACTCAATCTCTTGGGGCCTCAGTGTCCTCAACTGTGGGGTTAGATAAACTATCAAAACAATATTAATATTAAAAATAATAGCTATGTGGCTGCTTCCCACTAGCTATTGGTTTTACATTTGGTAGTGTATATATGTACATGCCACTCTCTCACTTTGTCCCAGCTTACGCTTCCCCATAGCACAGGGAGATCAGCTCAGTGCTTTGTGACCACCTAGTGGGGTGGGATAGGGAGGGTGGGAGGGAGGGAGATGCAAGAGGGAAGACATATGGGGATATATATATATATATATATATATATATATATATATATATATACATATACATATATATATATGTGTATAGCTGATTCACTTTGTTATAAAGCAGAAACTAACACAGCATTGTAAAGCAATTATACTCCAATAAAGATGTTAAAAAAGAGGAGGAATAATAATATCAAAACTACAGTTATGATGTTTATTGAGTATTTTGCCAAGAGCCTTAGATGACATCTCTCATTTAATCCTCACAACAGTACTGTGAGGCAGGGACTATTATGGCCCCATTTCACAGAGTTGACTGGCGAGGGATTAGCACATTCGTTTGCTTGCTGTCGGGTAGTCAGTAAGTGGTAGAGACTGTACTTGAGGCACTTGATTCTGTTTATTCTCAAAGTGTGACCCACAGACCAGCAGCATCAACAATATCTGTGAACTTATTAAAAATGCAAATTCTTGGGCACACTCTAGCTCCTTTGCGTGATTTCCATGCACACTACATGTTGAATCACTGTACTAGAACCTGTGTTCTCAACCTCCATATTGTGGTTTTCTGCATTCAATGAAGTTTTCAGATTGTCTGGAACATTGCCCTGTTGACTCTGGTTGGTTATGTGGTTGTCTCCCCGACCATCCCTTGCCCCTCCCCCCAACTTTGTGCATGTCCATCCCTTGTGCAACTGTGTGTCTGCTTCACAGAATGACCTGTGCCCAGAGAAGAAGCAGTCAAGGGCATATGAAGAGCATATTTTTCTCTTGTAATTGCCAGTATCCTTCCTCATGCACCATCAAAGTTAATGCTTATTAAAGTTTTGTTGCCAGAAACCACTGTATTTTACAAGTTTAAAAAAAATACTCTGCATATGAGAACTTATGCCTGTTAAATGCATAAACTTCCCTTCATTCCTGGGAGAGAGCTTCTGATAAACTTTATCAGTTCCAGGAGATTTCGAGGTGTTTAGTTATGTGAATTAACAGGAGAACACTGCATACTTTTCTTTCTGTTGGAAAAAAATCAAGTTATGTTTATGACCACCAATGATAACAGATACTGTAAATACAACAATTTCATGTATAGCCAGATTGTTATATAAACCTTAAAGGGCCTTTAAAAATTCTTCTAGGAAAAAAAAAATGGAATTTTAATTTTTTCTATGTGGCCTCCAATTTATCCTCATCACCATTAGATATCATATCATCAATATGTTTTTTTTTTCAGAGTCTGAATTCCTTCCACTTAGTTGCAACTAGTGAAGGGTATGATAGTAAGTGTTGCACTTGAAGAGTGTTAAGAAAAATATGACAGTAAAAAAGAAATGAAATTCCAGCAGGAAAGAGAAAAGGTATGTTTAGGTGTATCTTTTTTTAAAAAAAAGAAAAAAAATACTATTAGAAAAATTCAGAAACTGTAATAAAGTACAACAGGAAAATAAAAATCATTCACTCTCTTACTATTCAGCACTGTTAGCATTTTAGTGTATATATCTTTCCATACCTTTTTTTGGCATATATAGACATTTATACTCTAGCTCTGTATTTTACCAAAAACTAGGTATTATTTTGTGTACTGTTTTGTAAATGTAGTAGCTGTAGTTCTCCCTTCATATCAACCCATATAGATGTGTATAGCTTTCCAGGGTGACTCTTCTTGCTGGGAAGAATTGTTAGCAGGCCCTCACATAGTCCTGGTGGTGTTGGCTCCCATGTCGTGTATGCTTGGGACATATCCACAGTCACCTGTTCAGAATATAAGGAAATAACTGGGCAGTCATAATATACCTCTTATGGTTGGTCACTTCAAAATCAAATAAAATGACTAATGTGAAGCTTCCAAATCACTCATTCTACTGCCAATGGCTTGCTTGCTTTCTGTATTTTAAATTTACAAGTACCATGCAGTTCTGTTTTAGAGAATTCAACTTGAAGACCTACTTTCTGTGATTAATAGCTCCATTTCCTTACAATACAGAAATTCCAAAATAAAGTTTGACTTCATTTCTTTTGTTCTTTTATTTTCTCGGGGAAATTCTGCCCCAGGGAAAGCACTTTTAGGGAGATTCCAGAAATCAGATTCAGGCCATGTGAACCATGTGTTAACTGTTGAGTTATTGGAAGTACTTAGGGAAAGAAACTTTACTGTAAATCTAGAAGGATCTAGATTTAGGCCTTAACTACACATAAGTTAGCTTGGGAAAAAACTAGCTGAATTCAGGGTAACAACTAGTGATGAACTAGCTACTGCTTAAATGTACTTTGCTGCATTTTTTCAAGCTGATTTTTATGGGAGGCTAGAATAAGATTCTTTTTGGGTGGTAGGTTTCTCTGTTTTTCAAACACAAAGGTTTTACAAACACAAATGTTTTGCCAAGAGATGTTTACTCCAGAGACATGCCAATTCAAGAACAGAATACTCTGTCTGAATCTGATAATAGACAGTGGCAAATTCTTTATTTTAGTAAAGTATATTAACTGAAGAACATACAGGGCAGGCACTCATGAAGGAAAGTTACCCTTTTCTGCTCTAGATCATGATACACAAATAATAACATGTACTGGAATGGGACTTGGGGGACATAGAACAAATTCTTGAAAGTGCACTGAACTGCCCTTGGATGGTTAGAAAGTATTTATGCAACTTTAAGAATTCCTCTACCACCTCTCCCTAGGCAGATATACGTAAAACAATAGTGTCCAGTTTATCAAGAATTTTCACTTTCTGCTAACTTGAATCATTAACATTTCAAGTCTTTTGCTTCTTCTCTTTCTAAAGAATAGATGATATTCTTGATCATCTGTAAAGATTAAAGACTACAAATTATATATTTAAAATGTAACAAATAATTCCAGTTTAGAAGCTAGGCCTTAGAAAGGAAATTAGAAAACTGAACCATATATGTACCTTTTATCCTAATTCTGTGACTACCCAAAGTCAAAACAATCCACTGAGAATAAGCCAAACTGGTTATTAGAAACCTGTGAGTAAAAATAGGTATCCGAGAGAACAAAATGTTTGTTTGTTTGTTTGTTTGTTTTGCGTTACGCGGGCCTCTCACTGTTGTGGCCTCTCCCGTTGCGGAGCACAGGCTCCGGACGCGCAGGCTCAGCGGCCATGGCTCACGGGCCCAGCCGCTCCACGGCCTGTGGGATCTCCCCGGACCGGGGCACGAACCCGTGTCCCCTGCATCGGCAGGCTGACTCTCAACCACTGCGCCACCAGGGAAGCCCAAAAATGTTTTAAAAAATCTAAATTGATAATTTATGTAGATGCTTCCTACTCAAGGAGGTGGAGCATAATGTCCCAGCCCCTTGGATATGAGCTTCATGTAGTGATTTCCTTTCAAAGATTACAGTATGGAGAGTGTGCAGAGTAACTTTACAAAGAGAAACCTGGCAAACACTGTCCCAGCCAAGTGATCAAGGTGAACATTAACAGTGATTTGATATTAACAGACATGTTGATAGCATTTATTCTTGATATCATGTAATGAGAGCGGCACTCTGTGGTCTTCCTCCCCCAAACTCATAACTCCTGTGTAACCATGAAAAAAACACCAGACAAATTCTAGTAGATGGACATTGTACAAAATATCTGACCAGTGGTCCTCAAAACTGTCAAGGCCATCAAAAACGAGGAAAGTTTATGAAACTGTCAAAACCTAGAGGAGCCTCAGGAGATATCATAATTAATAGTAAAGTGATATCCTGGATAGGATGCCGGAACAGAAAAAAGACATTAGTAAGAGCTAAAGAAATCTGAATAAAGTATGGACTCTAGTTAATAATAAGGTATCATCAAATAAACTTATTTATAAAAAGAAATAGACTCACAGACATAGAAAACAAACTTATGGTTACCAAAGGGGATAGTCTGGGGTAGGGTTGGGGAGGGAGAGATAAATTAGGAGGTTGGGATTAGCATATATACACCACTGTATATAAAACAGGTAAACAACAAGGACCTACTGTATAACACAGGGAACTATACTCAATATCTTGATAATAACCTATAATGGAAAAGAATCTGAAAAAGAATATATATATATATATATATATGTGTGTGTGAATTACTTTGCTGTACACTTGAAACTAACACAACATTGTAAATTAACTATATTTCAATAAAAAAGAAAAAATAATAAGGTATCAATATTGGTTAATTAGTTGTGCCAAATGCATCATGCTAGCAAAAGATGTTAATATCAGGGGAAACTGAGTGTAGTGTATGGGAACTCTCTGTACTATGTTTGCAACTTTTTGGTAAATCTGCAACTATTCTAAAACTAAAAGTTTATGAAAAATCTATAATAATTTGACAAAACTATTTATTTTTAAAGATATACTCGTGGAAAATCCATACCAATAGTGGAAAAGGGGAAAATGTTATCCATGGTAGAGGGAGTAGCATGTGCAGGGTCCTCAAGTGAGAAAGCATAGAGTGAATCTGACCACTGGCAATGGCTGCAGCACAGAGCTAAAAAGGAGGAAGTAGTAAGAGATGATACTGGACTCCTCAACTTGGGACCACTCACAGGGGGTCTTATTTTCCATGCTAAGAATTTTGGCCTTTCCACTGGCAATGAAAAGCCATCAGAGGCTTTTAAGGAAGGAAGTGGCATGATCTGGTCTTACTCTAGACAGCCTACCCCTACTGAGTAGAATGAATTAACACAGGAGACTGGAGGTAGAAAGAGCGGTCCAGCCCTCTTCAAGTCAAATTAAGAAAGCATGATGGGCTTCCCTGGTGGCGCAGTGGTTGAGAGTCCGCCTGCCGATGCAGGGGACGCGGGATTGTGCCCCGGTCCGGGAAGATCCCACATGCCGTGGAGAGGCTGGGCCCGTGAGCCATGGCCGCTGAGCCTGCGCGTCCGGAGCCTGTGCTCCGCAACGGGAGAGGCCACAACAGTGAGAGGCCCGCGTACCGCAAAAAAAAAAAAAAAAAAGAAAGCATGAGACTATGCAGCTCAATATCAAAAAAACAAACAACCCAATCCAAAAATGGGCATAAGCCCTAAATAGACGTTTCTCTAAAGAAGATATACACATTGCCAACAAACACATGAAAGAATGCTCAACATCATTAATCATTAGAGAAATGCAAATCAAAACTACAATGAGATATCATCTCACGCCAGTCAGAATGGCCATCATCAAAAAATCTACAAACAATAAATGCTGGAGAGGGTGTGGAGAAAAGGGAACCCTCCTGCACTGTTGGTGGGAATGTGAATTGATACAGCCACTATGGAGAACAGTATGGAGGTTCCTTAAAAAGCTAAAAATAGAACTACCATACGACCCAGCAGTCCCACTAATGGGCATATACCCTGAGAAAACCATAATTCAAAAAGAATCATGTACCACAATGTTCATTGCAGCTCTATTTACAATAGCCAGGACATGGAAGCAACCTAAGTGTCCATCGACAGATGAATGGATAAAGATGTGGCACATATATACAATGGAATATTAGCCATAAAAAGAAATGAAATTGCGTTATTTGTAGTAAGGTGGATGGACCTAGAGTCTGTCATACAGAGTGAAGTAAGTCAGAAAGAGGAAAACAAATACTGTATGCTAACACATATATACGGAATCTAAAAAAAAAAAATGGTCATGAAGAACCTAGGGGCAGAACGGGAATAAAGACGCAGACCTACTAGAGAATGGACTTGAGGACATGGGGAGGGGGAAGGGTAAGCTGGGATAAAATGTGGACATATATACACTACTAAATGTAAAATAGATAGCTAGTGGGAAGCAGCCGCATAGCACAGGGAGATCAGCTTGGTGTTTTGTGACCAACTAGAGGGATGGGTTGGGAGGGAGGGTGAGAGGGAGAGAGATGCAAGAGGGAAGAGATATGGGGATATATGTATATGTATAGCTGATTCATTTTGTTATACAGCAGAAACTAACACACCATTGTAAAGCAATTATACTCCAATAAAGATGTTAAAAAAAAAAAAGCAAGCATGAGACTAAATAAAGACAATGAAGTGAATGTGGGGAAAAGAGTGGTGGGAAAATGTTAATGCCTCCTCCATCTGTATGTCATTTTTTCATTCAGTAGGTCAACCAACAAATCTCAGAGGCCACTATATACAGCCCTAAAGGTGGTGCACCATCTGTGAGGCTGAACACAGTGCCTGTACACTCTGTGAATAGCACCCCCTGGAGCAGAGCCATGGCATGCCTCTAGGGTGAGTGCTCTGGCTGGCACTGAGCTAGATGCTTAGTGAACAGTTCCGAACAAAACAGGTACAACCCATGTCCACATGTAGCTCTCCCTCCAGGGCCACACCAAGACTGGTGGCTCCCCTGGGCAAAGGAATAATTTGGCATTCCTTCAAACAGAGAGAGAGGAATCAGAGTGCTATTTGGTAAGAGCGCTCTGCCTCTTCTCTGTAGTCCGGAGCAGTTCAGCTCTGGACCCAAATTTGCAACTTTCATCCAGCAAAGCAACAACCCTGGGGCTAACACTTCCTACCTCCTTAGAAGGCAGTTTAACTTGTCCCTTTGATTCTTTCACTCCTTTTAGGAGACAGTGTTCCTTCCATTCATATTCAGTATTCTAAAAGTAGTCAGGTCAATACACATTTCTTCCATCTTACCACATCTTGGCGAGGTTGTAGTACCAGGTGTTTTGTGGCTCCCCTTTTAGATTGGTGTTAGGGACAGCTCTCTGGCTGGGTTGCCTCTCAATCCAGCTCTAGTTTAATGTGGAAAATAAAGTAAGTAAATAAACCTTTATAGTACTTGGTTGGCATTAACTTGATTTTGTGACTTAAATAATAAGATTACCCCAGTACTCCCAGGCAAATCTCTTTATCAGTCCTTTCTTGAAGCCTCTTCAGGAATAAAGTTAATGGCTGTGCGGGACTTCTTAGACAAGGTCTGAATAAGCCCGTGGGACAGAGTTTCCCACCTGTGATCACCATTCTCCACATCATGAGGAAAATGCTGCCCCCTCTGTGTACAGTGGAGCAGCGTGGGACGAAGCCCTGGAGAAGCGCTGATTTATACCAGTTGTATAAATAGATTTTGCCAAGAAATGGATTCATTTCTTCAAATAACTAGCTTATCAATATAAATTGCATATAAATAGCAGCAAGGGAGACAGGAGGCAAGGTGGGAGCTTGGTTTTGTGTGTGAAGTCCCATACATTAGATTGTGAGGCTCCAGAGTGGAAAGAATAGGTAGGGGGCCAGTGTACATCCCCTTTAATTCTTTCTTGGAATGGGTTGATTGACAATCAGCAACTTGGTAAGTATAGTTTGATGTCAGAACCTACATGCTTATTTCTGAATATTCTCCAGGTCCCTCCATGCCCTTTATAGTGAGCTGCTCTTCCTCTGTTTCTCTGCAGTCTCCAATAGCTAAATCTAACCAACACATGTCACGTCTAGATTAGTGTGAATTTAAGCCACCTTTACTTTTTGAAGGGGTATTTGTGTTCAGCTTCATTTTCATGGGGACATATGAAGGTTTATGCCCTGGTAAAATCACTACAGACATGAGCTGAGAGTTAGGCGGGTTTGGGGGTCTGTGGCGAGGGACTTACCAGGGAAACCTCCGAATTCATACAGAGCAGAGGCTACTCATTCAGCTGTGTCCTCAGAGGCAGAACAGGAGCTGTGTAGCTTCATGGCTGTTGCTGAGGATTCAGGAGCATCAGCCCACCCTCCTTACCCTCTGGGCTCCTGAGTCGTTCCCATCAGTGATGCTGAAGACACAGCAGTTAGAAGATATTTCTCTATCAACCACCTGACTTCTTTTGAACTCCAATTCCCTTACTTGCTAGTTGGGCAGATTACTTAACCTCTTGGAGCATCAGATACCTCATCTGTAAAATGTGGATAATAATAGATACCACCTCATGGGACTGTTGCGGGGAAGGTTGAATGAAATGGCGCTTAGCATGGTGCCTAGCCCTTTGTCAAGCTCTCAAGTGAGTTATTAGCTGTTACCATGAAAAGAAAAGCCAAACCAAGATGGTGCTTGCTACTATTTTCTATTGAGTTTGAACAAACACTGGTCTTGTTTCCACCAAGGAGAGGGAGGGGATGCATAGATGGAAGAGAAAACATGCAAGTTTCAGCAAGCTCCAAATGATCGTGTCAGACAGCTGGTGGTACTGATGCAGCTCAGACAATGGCAGGGATGCTCTGAGTGACACTTTTCCTACTCCCTAAAGACTTAGTGCTGAGATAATGACATAGATGACAGGTTTTCATTTTTTCCCCAATTTTCCTGCCTACATGGGTAATCTAGGGGCTCTATCTGTGTGCTGTATCTGATGAAGAATATGAAATTCTAATAAAGATGTCTAAAATGAATTAAATTTTTTTGCATCCAAGAATAATGCAAAATCAATCCAGGGACTCTGGCATATCAGGTAAACATAAACATAGTCATACCATATATTAAGATTTTAAGAAGCTGCATTCTGGAGCCAATAATTTGAGCTCTCATTATTTTTAGACAAATTCAAATAGAAAAAAAGAAAACAGTGACTGCAACAGTAATTAAACATTATAATGAGTTATTTAATGGACAATAAATTCTCATTTCTCTGAGGTGATCAGAGGAAGTGACGTTGCCTGAGGGGTGGATGAGATAACAGGACATACCAAGCTCTCTCTCAGCCCTGTCTTATTCAGTGCAGGATCTCGTTCATGTGCTTTATATTAACCATTTCACATAGCGGCTCAGATTTAACTATATATATATAGTTTAAAAATATATATAGTTAAAAAAATATATATTTTTTAATAGATCTTTTTTTTTTTTTTTTTTGCCGTACGCGAGCCTCTCACTGTTGTGGCCTCTCCCGCTGCGGAGCACAGGCTCTGGACGCGCAGGCTCAGTGGCCATGGCTCACGGGCCCAGCCGCTCCGCGGCATGTGGGATCTTCCCAGACTGGGGCACGAACCCATGTCCCCTGCATCGGCAGGCGGACTCTCAACCACTGCGCCACCAAGGAAGCCCCTAATAGATCTTTTTTTTAATTTTAATTTTAATTTTTGGCTGTGTTGGGTCTTCGTTTCTGTGCGAGGGCTTTCTCTAGTTGTGGCGAGCGGGGGCCACTCTTCATCGCGGTGTGTGGGCCTCTCACTGTCGCGGCCTCTCTTGTTGCGGAGCACAAGCTCCAGATGCGCAGGCTCAGTAGTTGTGGTTCACGGGCCCAGTTGCTCCGCGGCATGTGGGATCTTCCCAGACCAGGGCTCAAACCCGTGTCCCCTGCATTGGCAGGCAGATTCTCAACCACTGCGTCACCAGGGAAGCCCTAAATAGATCCTTACTGGAGTATAATTGCTTCACAATACTGTGTTAATTTCTGTTGTACAACAAAGTGAATCAATCAGCCATATGCATACACATGTCCCCATATCCCTTCACTCTTGAGCTTCCCTCCCACCCTCCCTATCCCACCCCTCTAGGTGGTCACAAAGCACTGAGCTGATCTCCCTGCGGTATGCTGCTGCCTCCCACCAGACAACTATTCTACATTCGGTAGTGCATATATATCGATGCTACTCTCACTTCGCCCAGCTTTCCCCTCCCCCACCGCATCCTCAAGTCCATTCTCTATGTCTACATCTTTATTCCTGTCCTGTCACTATGTTCATCAGTACCAATTTTTTTTTTTTTTAGATTCCATATATATGTGTTAGCATACGGTATTTGTTTTTCTCTTTCTGACTTACTGCACTCTGTATGACAGACTCTAGGTCCAGCCACCTCACTACAAATAACTCAGTTTCGTGTCTTTTTATGGCTGAGTAATATCCTATTGTATATATGTGCCAAATTTTCTTTACGCATTCATCCGTTGATAGACATTTAGGTTGGTTCCATGTCCTGGCTATTGTAAACAGTGCTGCCATAAACATTGTTGTACAATGACTCTTTTTGAATTTTGGTTTTCTCAGGATATATGCCCAGTAGTGGAATTGCTGGGTCATATGCTAGCTCTACTTTTAGTTTTTTAAGTAACCTCCATACTGTTCTCCATAGTGGCTGTATCAATCTACATTCCCACCAACAGTGCCAGAGGGTTCCCTTTTCTCCACACCCTCTCCAGCATTTATTGATTGTAGAGTTTTTGATGATGGCCATTCTGACTGGTGTGAGATGATACCTCATTGTAGTTTTGATTTGCATTTCTCTGATAATTAGTGATGTTGAGCATCTTTTCATGTGCCTCTTGGTCATCTGTATGTCTTCTATGATGAAATGTCTATTTAGGTCTTCTGCCTAAATTTTTAATTGAATTGTTTGTTTTTTTGATATTGAACTCCACCAGTTGTTTGTATATTTTGGAGATTAATTCTTTGTCCATTGTTTCATTTGAAAATATTTTCTCCCATTCTGAGGGTTTTCTTTTCGTCCTGTTTATGTTTTCCTTTGCTATGCAAAAGCTTTGAAGTTTAATTAGGTCTCATTCATTTATTTTTGTTTTTTTTTCATTACTTTAGGAGGTGGCTAAAAAAGATCTTGCTGTGGTTTATATCAGAGTGTTTTTCCTATTTTTTTTTTCTCTAAGAGTTTTATAGTGTCTGGTCTTTAATCCATTTTGAGTTTATTTTTGTGTACAGGGTAAGATAGTGTTCTAATTTCATTCTTTCACGTATAGCTGTCCAGTTTTCCCAGCACCACTTATTGAAGAGGCTGTCTTTTCTCCATTGTATGTTCTTGCCTCCTTTGCCATAAATTAGGTGACCATATGTGCATGGGTTTATCTCTAGGCTTTCTATCGTGTACCATTGATCTATATTTCTGTTTTTGTGCCAGTACCATACTGTCTGGATTACTGTAGCTTTGTAGTATAGTCTGAGGTTGGGGAGCCTGATTCCTCCAGCTCTGTTTTTCTTTCTCAAGATTGCTTTGGCTATTTGTGGTTTTTGTGTTTTGATATGAATTGTAAAATTTTTTGTTCTAATTCTGTGAAGAATTCCATTGGTAGTTTGCTAGGGATTGCATTGAATCTGTAGATTGCTTTGAGTAGTATAGTCATTTTCACAATATTGATTCTTCCAATCCAAGAACATGGTATATTTCTCCATCTGTTTATGTCATCTTTGATTTCTTTCATCAGTGTCTTGTAGTTTTCTGAGTAAAAGTCTTTTGCCTCCTTAGATAGTTTTATTCCTAGGTATTTTATTCTTTTTCATGTGGTGGAAAATGGGATTGTTTCCTTAATCTCTCTTTCAGCTTTTTCATCATTAGTGTATAAGAATGCAAGAGATTTCTGTGCATTAATTTTGTATCTTGCAAACTTAGCAAATTCATTGATTAGGTTTAGTAGTTTTCTGGTGGCATCTTTAGGATTTTCTATATATAGTATCATGTCATCTGCAAATGGTGACAGTTCCTCTTTTCCAATTTGTCTTCCTTTTATTTCTTTTTCTTTTCTTATTTCCATGGCTAAGACTTCCAAAACTATGTTGCATAAGAGTGGTGAGAGTGAACATCCTTGTCTTGTTTCTGATCTTAGTGGAAATGCTTTCAGTTTTTCACCATTGAGTATGATGCTTGCTGTGGGTTTGTCATATATGGCCTTTATTATGTTGAGGTAGGTAACCTCTATGCCCATTTTCTGGAGAGTTTTTATTGTAAATTGTTGTTGAATTTTGTCAAAAGCTTTTCTGCATCTATTGAGATGATTACGTGGTTTTTATTCCTTAATTTGTTAATATGGTGTATCACATTGATTGATTTGCGTATATTGAAGAATCCTTGCATCCTGGGGATAAATCTCACTTGATCATGTTGTATGATCCTTTTAATATGTTGTTGGATTCTGTTTGCTAACATTTTGTTCAGGATTTTTGCATTTATGTTCATCAGTGATATTGGTCTATAATTATCTTTTTTTGTGATATCTTTTTCTGGTTTTGGTATCAGGGTGATGGTGGCTTTGTAGAATGAATTTGGGAGTGTTCCTCCCTCTGCAAATTTTTGGAAGAGTTTGAGAAGGATCAGTGTTAGCTCTTCTCAAAATGTTTGATAGAATTCACCTGTGAAGCCATCTGGTCCTGGACTTTTGTTTGTTGGAAGATTTTTAATTACATTTTCAATTTCATTACTTCTGATAGCTCTGTTTATATTTTCTAATTCTTCCTGGTTCAGACTTGGAAAATTGTACTTATGCAAGAATTTGTCCATTTCTTCATAGTTGTCTGTTTTATTGGCATATAGTTGTTTGTAGTAGTCTCATAATCCTTTGTATTTCTGCAGTGTCATCTGTGATTTCTCCTTTTTCATTTCTAATTTTATTGATTTGTGTCCTCTCTCTTTTTTTCCTGATGAGTCTGGCTAAGTGTTTATCAGTTTTGTTTATCTTTTTTTTTAACATCTTTATTGGAGTATAATTGCTTTACAATTGTGTGTTAGTTTCTGCTTTATAACAAAGTGATTCAGTTATACATATATATATATATCCCCATATCTCTTCTGTCTTGCATCTCCCTCCCTCCTAACCTCCCTATCCCACCCCTCTAGGTGGTCACAAAGCACTGAGCTGATCTCCATGTGCTAAGTGGCTGCTTCCCACTAGCTATCTATTTTACATTTGGTAGTGTATATATGTCCATGCCACTCTCTCACTTTGTCCCAGCTTACCCTTCCCCCTCCCCACATCCTCAAGTGCATCCTCTAGTAGGTCTGCGTCTTTATTCCCGTTTTGCCCCTAGGTTCTTCATGACCATTTTTTTTTTTTTTTTTTTAGATTCCATATACACGTGTTAGCATACGGTATTTGTTTTTCTCTTTCTGACTTCACTCTGTATGATAGACTATAGGTCTATCCAACTCACTACGAGTAACTCAATTTCATTTCTTTTTATGGCTGAGTAATATTCCATTGTATATATGTGCCACAACTTCTTTATCCATTTATCTGTCAATGGACACTTAGGTTGTTCCATGTCCTGGCTATTGTAAATAGAGCTGCAGTGAACTTTGTGGCACATGATTCTTTTTGAATTATGGTTTTCTCAGGGTATTGGCCCATTAGTGGGATTGCTGGGTCATATGGTAGTTCTATTTTTAGTTTTTTAAGGACTGTCCATACTGTTCTCCATAGTGGCTGTATCAATTTACACTCCCACCAACAGTGCAACAGGGTTCCCTTTTCTTCACACCCTCTCCAGCATTTATTGTTTGTAGATTTTTTGATGGTGGCCATTCCGACCAGTGTGAGATGATATCTTATTGTAGCTTTGATTTGCATTTCTCTAATGATTAATGATGTTGAGCATTCTTTCATGTGTTTGTTGGCAATCTGTATATCTTCCTTGCAAAAATGTCTATTTAGGTCTTCTGCCCATTTTTCGATTGGGTTGTTTGTTTTTTTGATATTAAGCTGCATGAGCTACTTGTAAATATTGGAGATTAATCCTTGTCAGTTTCTTCATTGCCAATATTTCTCCCATTCTGAGGGTTGTCTTTTCGTCTTGTTTATGGTTTCCTTTGCTGTGCAAAAGCTTTGAAGTTTCATTAGGTCCCATTTGTTTATTTTTGTTTTTATTTCCATTTCTCTAGGAGGGGTTCAAAAAGGATCTTGCTGTGATGTATGTAATAGAGTGTTCTGCCTATGTTTTCCTCTAAGACTTTGATAGTGTCTGGCCCTACATTTAGGCCTTTAATCCATTTTGAATTTATTTTTGTGTATCGTGTTAGGAAGTGTTCTAATTTCATTCTTTTACAGGTAGCTGTCCAGATTTCCAGCACCACTTATTGAAGAGGCTGTCTTTTCTCCACTGTATATTCTTGCCTCCTTTATCAAAGATAAGGTGACCATATGTGCATGGGTTTATCTATGGGCTTTCTATCCTGTTCCATTGATCTATATTTCTGTTTTTGTGCCAGTACCATACTGTCTGGATTACTGTAGCTTTGTAGTATAGTCTGAAGTCAGGGAGCCTGATTCCTCCAGTTCCGCTTTTCCTTTCTCAAGATTGCTTTGGCTATTTGGAGTCTTTTGTGTTTCCATACAAATTGTGAAATTTTTTGTTCTAGTTCTGTGAAAAATGCCAGTGATAGTTTTATAGGGATTGCATTGAATCTATAGATTGCCTTGGGTAGTATAGTCATTTACATCAAGTTGATTCTTCCAATCCAAGAACATGGTATATCTCTCCATTTGTTTGTATCATCTTTAATTTCTTTCATCACTGTCTTACAATTTTCTGAATACAGGTCTTTTGTCTCCTTAGGTAGGTTTATTCCTAGATATTTTATTCCTTTTGTTGCAATGGTAAATGGGAGTGTTTCCGTAATTTCACTTTCAGATTTTTCATCATTAGTGTATAGGAATGCCGGAGATTTCTGTGCATTAATTTTGTATCCTGCTACTTTACCAAATTCATTGATTAGCTCTAATAGTTTTCTGGTAGCATCTTTAGGATGCTCTATGTATAGTATTATGTCATCTGCAAACAGTGACAGCTTTACTTCTTCTCTTCTGATTTGTATTCCTTTTATTTCTTTTTCTTCCTTGATTGCTGTCATTAAAACTTCCAAAACTATGTTGAATAATAGTGGTGAGAGTGTGCAACCTTGTCTTGTTCCTGATCTTCGTGGAAATGGTTTCAGTTTTTCACCATTGAGTATGATGGTTGCTGTGGGTTTGTCATATATGTCCTTTATTATGTTGAGGTAAGTTCCCTCTATGCCTACTTTCTGGAGGGTTTTTATCATAAATCGGTGTTGAATTTTGTCAAAAGCTTTTTCTGAATCTATTGAGATGATCATATGGTTTTTCTCCTTCAGTTGTTAATATGGTGTATCACATTGATTTGCGTATATTGAAGAATCCTTGCATCCCTTGGATAAACCCCACTTGATCATGGTGTATGATCCTTTTAATTTGCTGTTGTATTCTGTTTGCTAGTATTTTGTTGAGGATTTTTCATCTATGTTCATCAGTGATATCGGCCTGTAGTTTTCTTTCTTTGTGACATCTGTGTCTGGTTTTGGTATCAGGGTGGTATCAGGTTGCCTCGTCAAATGAGTTTGAGAGTGTTTCTCCCTCTGCTATATTTTGGAAGAGTTTGAGAAGGGTAGGTGTTAGCTCTTTTCTAAATGTTTGATAGAATTCGCCTGAGAAGTCGTCTGGTCCTGGGCTTTTGTTTGTTGGAAGATTTTTAATCACAGTTTCAATTTCAGTACTTGTGATTGGTCTGTTTATATTTTCTATTTCTTCCTGGTTTAGTCACAGAAGGTTGTGCTCTTCTAAGAATTTGTCCATTTCTTCCAGGTTGTCCATTTTATTGACATATGGTTGCTCACAGTAATCTCTAATGATCTTTTGTATTTCTGCAGTGTCAGTTGTTATTTCTCCTTTTTCATTTCTAATTCTATTGATTTGAGTCTTCTCCCTTATTTTCTTGATGAGTCTTGCTAATGGTTTATCAATTTTGTTTATCTTCTCAAAGAACCAGCTTTTAGTTTTATTGATCTTTGCTATCATTTCCTTCATTTCTTTTTCGTTTATTTCTGATTTGATCTTTATGATTTCTTTCCTTCTGCTAACTTTGGGGTTTTTTGTTCTTCTTTCTCTAATTGTTTTAGGTGTAAGGTTAGGTTATTTATTTGAGATGTTTCTTGTTTCTTAAGGTAGGATTGTATTGCTATAAATTTCTCTTGTAGAACTGCTTTTGCTGCATCCTGTAGGTTTTGGATTGTCATGTTTTCATTGTCACTTGTTTCTAGGTATTTTTTGATATCCTCTTGATTTCTTCAGTGATCTCTTGGTTATTTAGTAGTGTATTGTTTAGCCTCCATGTGTTTGTAGTTTTACAGATTTTTTTTCCTGTAACTGATATCTAGTCTCGTAGCATTGTTGTCAGGAAAAATACTTGATACTATTTCAATTTTCTTATATTTACCAAGGCTTGATTTGTGACCCAAGATATGTTCCATCCTGCAGAATGTTACATGAGCACTTGAGAAGAAAGTGTATTCTGTTGTTTTTGGATAGAATGTCCTATAAATATCAATTAAGCCCATCTTGTTATTGTATCATTTAAAGCTTGTATTTCCTTATTTATCTTCATTTTGGATGATCTGTCCATTGGTGAAAGTGGGGAGTTACAGTCTCTTACTATGATTGTGTTACTGTTGATTTCCCCTTTTATGACTGTTAGTATTTGCCTTATGTATTGAGGTGCTCCTATGTTGGGTGCATAAATATTTACAGTTGTTATATCTTCTTCTTGGATTGATCCCTTGATCATTATGCAGTGTCCTTCTTTGTCTCTTGTAATAGTCTTTGTTTTAAAGTCTATTTTGTCTGATATGTGAATTGCTACTCCAGCTTTCTTCTGGTTTCCATTTGCATGGAATATATTTTTCCATCTCCTCACTTTCAGTCTGTATGTGTCCCTAGGTCTGAAGTGGGTCTCTTGTAGACAGCATATATATTTGTCTTGCTTTTTTATCCATTCAGCCAGTCTGTTTCTTTTGGTTGGATCTTTAATCCATTTACACTTAACGTAATTATGAATATGTATGTTCCTATGACCATTTTCTTAATTGTTTTGGGTTTGTTATTGTAGCTCTTTTCCTTCTCCTGTGCTTCTTGCCTGGAGAAGTTCATTTAGCATTTGTTGTAAAGCTGGTTTGCTGGTGCTGACTTCTCTTAGCTTTTGCTTGTGTGTAAGATTTTAATTTCTCCATCAAACCTGAATGAGATCCTTGTTGGGTAGAGTAATCTTAGTTGTAAGTTTTTCCCCTTCATCACTTAAAATATGTCCTGCCACTCCCTTCTGGCTTGCAGAGTTTCTCCTGAAAGATCAGCTGTTAACCTTATGGGGATTCCCTTGTGTGTTATTTGTTTCTCCCTTGCTGCTTTTTTTTTTTTTTTTTTTTTGCAGTACGCGGGCCTCATTGCTGTGGGCTCTCCCGTTGCGGAGCACAGGCTCCGGATGTGCAGGCCCAGCGGCCCAGCCGCTCCGTGGCATGTGGGATCCTCCCGGACCGGGGCACGAACCCGCGTCCCCTGCATCAGCAGGTGGACTCTCAACCACTGCGCCACCAGGGAAGCCCCTCTCCCTTGCTGCTTTTAATATTTTTTCTTTTTATTTAATTTTTGATAGTTTCATTAATATGTGTCTTGGCATGTTTCTCCTTGGATTTATCCTGTATGGGACTCTGTGCTTCCTGGACTTGATTAAATATTTCCTTTCCCATATTAGGGAAGTTTTCAACTATAATCTCTTCAAATATTTTCTCAGTCCCTTTCTTTTTCTCTTCTTCTTCTGGGACCCCTATATTCGAATGTTGGTGCATTTAATGTTGTCCCAGATGTCTCTGAGACTGTCCTCAGTTCTTTTCATTCTTTTTTCTTTGTTCTGCTCTACAGTAGTTATTTCCACTATTTTATCTTCCAGGTCACTTATCCATTCTTCTGCCTCAGTTATTCTGCTATTGATTCTATCTAGAGCATTTTTCATTTCATTTATTGTTTTATTCATCATTGTTTGTTTCATCTTTAGTTCTTCTAGGTCCTTGTTAAACGCTTCTTGTATTTTCTCCATTCTATTTCCAAGATTTTGGATCATCTTTACTATCATTATTCTGAATTCTTTTTCAGGTAGACTGCCTATTTCCTCTTCATTTTTTAGGTCTGGTGGGTTTTTACCTTGCTCCTTCATCTTCTGTGTGTTTCTCTGTCTTCTCATTTTGCTTAACTTACTGTGTTTGGGGTCTCCTTTTTGCAGGCTGCTGGTTCATAGTTCCCATTGTTTTTGGTGTCTGTCCCCAGTGGCTAAGGTTGGTTCAGTGGGTTGTGTAGGCTTCTTGGTCAGGGGACTAGTCCTGTGTTCTGGTGGATGTGGCTGGATCTTGTCTTTCTGGTGGGCAGGTCCACTTCTGGTGGTGTGTTTTTGGGAGTGCCTTTGACCTTATTATGATTTTAGACAGCATCTCTGCTAATGGTTGGGGTTGTGTTCCTGTCTTGCTAGTTGTTTGGCATAGGGTGTCCAGCACTTTACCTTGCTGGTTGTTGAATGGAGCTGGGTCTTGGCGTTGAGATGGAGATCTCTGGGAGATTTTTCGCCATTTGATATTATGTGGAGCTGGGAGGTCTCTTGTGGACCAATGTCCTGAACTTGGCTCTCCCATCTCTGAGGCACAGCCCTGACGCCTGGCTGGAGCACCAAGAGCCTGTCATCCACACGGCTCAGAATAAAAGGGAGAAAAAGAAAGAAAGAAAGAAGTAGATATAATAAAATAAAATAAAAATTATTAAAATAAAAAATAATTATTAAAAATTTTTTAAAGTAATAAAAAAAAGAAAGAAAGAAGAGAGCAACCAAACCAAAAAACAAATCCACCAATGATAACAAACGCTAAAACCTATAGTAGAGAAAAACCAAAAAACCAAAAAAACGGACAGACAGAACCCTAGGACAAATGGTAAATGCAAAGCTATACAGACAAAATCACACACAGAAGTATACACATACACACTCACAAAAAGAGAAAAAGGGAAAACAATATATATATATCGTTGCTCCCAAAGTCCACCACCTCAATTTGGGATGATTCGTTGTCTCTTCAGGTATTCCACAGATGCAGGGTACATCAAGTTGAATTGTGGAGATTTAATCCGCTGCTCCTGAGGCTGCTGGGAGAGATTTCCCTTTCTCTTCTTTGTTCGCACAGCTCTTGGGGTTCAGCTTTGGTTGGCCCCGCCTCTGCGTGTAGGTCACGTGAGGGCGTCTGTTCCCACCCTGACCGGATAGGGTTACAGGAGCAGCTGCTTCGGAAGCTCAGGCTCACTCAGGCCGGGTGGAGGGAGGGGTACGGATGCGGGGCGAGCCTGCGGCGGCAGAGGCCAGTGTGACGTTGCACCAGCGTGAGGTGCCGTGTGTTCTCCTGCTGGATCATGGGACCCTGGCAGTGGCGGGCTGCACAGGCTCCCGGGAGTGGAGGTATGGATAATGACCTGTGCTTGCACTCAGGCTTCTTGGTGGCTGCAGCAGCTGCCTTAGCATCTCATGCCCGTCTCTGGGGTCCACGCTGTTAGCCGTGGCTCGCGCCCGTCTCTGGAGCTCCTTTAAGCGGTGCTCTTAATCCCCTCTCCTGGCGCACCAGGAAACAAAGAGGCAAATAAAAGTCTCTTGCCTCTTTGGCAGCTCCAGTCTTTTTCCGGATTCCCTCTCGCCTAGCTGTGGCACACTAGACTCCTTCAGGCTGTGTTCACGCAGCCAACCCCAGTCCTCTCTCTGGGATCCGACCTCCGAAGCCCGAGCCTCAGCTCCCAGCCCCCGCCCATCCCGGCGGGTGAGCAGACAAGCCTTTCGGGCTTGTGAGTGCTGGTCGGCACCGATCCTCTGTGCGGGAATCTCTCCGCTTTGCCCTGTGCACCCCTGTTGCTGTGCTCTCCTCCATGGCTCCGAAGCTTCCTCCCTCTGCCACCCGCGGTCTCCGCCCATGAAGGGGCTTCCTAGTGTGTGGAAACCTTTCCTCCTTCACAGCTCTCTCCCACTGGTGCAGGTCCCGTCCCTATTCTTTTGTCTCTGTTTATTCTTTTTTCTTTTGCCCTACCCAGGTATGTGGGGGGTTTCTTGCCTTTTGGGAAGTCTGAGGTCTTCTGCCAGCGTTCAGTAGGTGTTCTGTAGGAGTTGTTCCACATGTAGATGTATTTCTGATGTATCTGTGGGGAGGAAGGTGATCTCCACGTCTTACTCTTCCGCCATCTTGAAGCTCCCAATTTTGTTTATCTTCTCAAAGAACCAACTATATGTTTTTAATCTTACCTCCTTTCTAAGGCAGAATATACCAATATACAGTGTTAATAGATCTATCTCTATCACAGCTCCTATAATAATTAAGATAATTGGAAATAATACTAAGCATTTATTATGCTTACTAATTATCAGGCCTTGTGCTAAACAGTTTACGTGTTTTGTATCCACTGAGCTCTAAATTTTATATTTAACTTACTACTTGACAATACCACTTGGATCACCCATAGGCATTTCAAACTTAACAGAACCAAAACAAAATATGATTTACTCCTGTACCTCTGATATTTTCCATCTTAGTAAATACCACTGGCCAGACAGTTGTAGAAATACATAGCAGTCATCCTTGAATTTGTAATTTTATTCATATTCTATATCCAATCTCTCAGACAGCCCTGATGTTTCTATCTCCAACATAAATATAAAATCTGCCTATTTCTCTCCAAATCCACTCTCACCATTTTAGTCCAAGTTGCCATCACTCTTCACTTTGGCCACTGTAATAGCCTCCTCCCAACTTTCACAGTTGTTCCCTAAATGCTGTGTACACAGAGATCAGAGTGACTTTCCCCCAACATTTGACTATGAAAAATTCAGCAAAGTTGAAATAATTTTTAGTGAACATTCATATCTACCACCTAGATTCTACCTTTAACACTTTACTTATGCGTATTAGTTTGCTAGGGCAGCCATAACAAAATACCACAGTCTGAGTGGCTTAAACAACAAAAATGTATTTTCTCACAGTTTCAGAAGACCAGAGGTTCAAAATCAAGGGTTAGTTTGTTCTGAGGCCTCCCCCTTGGCTTGGAGGTGGCTGCCTTCTGTCTGTCCTCACAGGGTTGTCCGTCAGTCTGTGTTGTCTGTTTCCTAATCTCTTTTTATAAGGATACCACTCATATTGGATTAGGGCCCACTCATATAATCTTACTTCACCTTAATTGCCTCTTTAAAGGCCCTATCTCCAAATAAGGTCACATTCTGAGATACTAGGGGTTAGGATTTTATGAATTTTGAGGTGATAAAATTCAGCACATAATACATATACTTGCTTTAGTACATTTCTCTCTACCCATCTATCCCTCAATTCACCCATTAGTCCATCTTTTTGTTTTCTTGGCCTCACCGTGCAGCATGTGGGATCATAGTTCCGTGACCAGAGATTGAATCCGGGCCCCCTGCAGTGGAAGCGAGGAGTCTTACCCACTGGACCGCCAGGGAAGTCCCTAGTCCATCTTGGGTGCATTTCAAAGATATTGTAGACATCAGTATTCTTGCCTCTAAACACTTCAGCTTACATATAGTTAACTGGAGTTCAATATTTGAGTAGTTCTTTGTCTTGTTTCTTTTAATGTAAAATTTAATTCCTAAATTTACACCTGCTGAGTTTTGACTGTGTAACCCTAACCCTTATCAAGTATAACAGTAACTCCCTCTTCAGAAAGTTCCCTTCTACCCTCCCCAGGCAATCCCTGCTCCCACTCTCATCTCCAAGGAAACCACTGTTCTAAGTTTTTTCCACTGTAGGTTAGCTTTGCCTATTCCAGGATATCATATAAATGGAATCATGAGATATGTTGTTGCAGTATCAGTAATTCATTTCTTTTTGTTGCTGAGTAATAATTCACTTAAGAATATATTACAGTGTGTTTATAATGTTTAAAAAATTGATAGATATATGGACTGTTTCCAGTTTTGGGCTATTACGAATAAAACTGTTATGAATATTCTCGACACAAGCCTTTTTGTGAATGCATGTTTTCATTTGTTTTGGGTGAATATCTGGGAGTAGAATTGCTGGGTAGGTGTATGTTTACTTTTAAAGCAGAGTGATCTTTTAAAAATGTGTCAAATAATGTCACTCCTCTGTTTACAATATTCCAATGACTTCCATTGCTCTTAGAATGAAATTCCCGCAAGTATAAAGCCCAGAAAGACGGACTCCTTTCTCCTCAGCTCAATCTTGTGCTACTCCTGACCGCCTCCCCAGCCAGCGGGTCCCACTCCAGTCTTTTCCTCACACAAGCCAAGCGTGGTCCTGACTCACTTACATCCTTGCTGTTACCCCAGCCAAGAACTTTATTCTCCCAACCCATTACCTGACTGATTCCTGCTCATACTTCCAGTGTCAGCTTAAATGTTACCTTTTCAGAGAAAACTGAGTGTTAGAGAGGTTAAGTTATGCAGCTGGGAGAGCCGAAATGCAAATCCATGCAAACAGGCAATGTGACCCCAGAGCCCTTGCCCTAAGCATCTTAAAACACAAACCTTCCTTCAACTATATGTCTTGTGATAGCTTCTTGCCTTGTCTCTCTCATCTACCATTCACAGTCTATTCCACTTCAGTCTGTTTTATTTTTTTCTTTGCTTTTTCTATTCCCTGAAACTTTCTACTAAGGTCACCCATGACCACCTAATTGTCAAATCTGGTGAAAATAGTTTTCAGGCCCCACGTGACTTTGCCTCTCTGCAGCATTTGGCACTGTTGATATTTCCTTTCCTTGACACGTTGCATTTGGCTTATATAAACATATCATTTCATGGTTCTCTCTGCTTCTATAGCCCCACATTCTTGGGCTCTTTTAGGAGACAGAGAATTGCTGTTCCATTGCTTACCCTTCAGATGTTGGTGTTTCAAGGTTCTTCCTCAGGTCTCATTCTTGTTGCACTCTGCACATTCTCCCTGGGAGATCTCATCTACCTCCATGGTTTCAATCACCAATTGCATATTGGTTGTCTTCCCAGCTAGATCCCTAGCCCAGATCTCTCCCTGAACTAGAGACCCATAACTTGAATACCAATTAAACTTCTCCAACTGCATGTCCCAAAGGAACTGTGTTAGTCTTCAAAGATGGGCTTGATGAAGTATGCTTCTCTATCTTCAAGCCCCATGGAGTGTCCACTCCTTGAATCTGGGATGACCCTGTGAGTCACTCTTCACCATGATATGGTTCCCAAGGCTATGTCCTTAGAAACTTTGCAGCTTTTGCCTAGGCTTTTTTTTTTTTTTTTTTTTTTTTTGGCAGTACGCGGGCCTCTCACTGTTGTGGCCTCTCCCGTTGTGGAGCACAGGCTCTGGACGTGCAGGCTCAGCGGCCATGGCTCACGGGCCCAGCCGCTGTGTGGCATGTGGGATCCTCCCGGACCAGGTCACGAACCTGCATCCCCTGCATCGGCAGGCGGACTCTCAACCACTGCGCCAGCAGGGAAGCCCCTTGCCTAGGCTTCTTAAAATGCTTGCTCGTTGGACTCTATCTCTTGTCACCCAGCTATCTTGCTGAGAGAGGCTCAAGCTATATGGGGAAGCCACGTGTAGGTGGAAAAGCCCAGCTGAACTTCTATCCAAAAGGCAGCAACAATTGCCACCCACGTGAGTGAGCCACCTTGGACAGCAAGCCCAACTGAGCCTTTAGAAGATTGCAGCCCAGCCAACAACTGACAGTAATTATCTGAGAGCCTACAAGCAAGAATTGCCCAACTGAACACAGTTGACTCATAGAACCATGAGCAACCATCACAAATTATTATTTTAAAGTGCTGTTTTAGGATGGTTTGTTATGTAGCAATAGATTGTGAGAACAGGCATCTCAAATGTAATATTCCCAAACCGAACAAACTGTCTTTTTCTTAAACTGGGCACTCCTCTTACATTCCGTGTCCTGGTTAATGTCATAGGTTCTACCCTATCCTGAACCTAGAAGTTATCCTTTCCTTTTCTTCTGGATCAACTTCTACATCCACCCAGTTTCCCTCCCAGTTCTGTAAATTTTATCACTTAAATAGCTCCTGTTGTTCTCCCTCCCTCCCTTCCTGCTCCTATTCCCTTTGTCGGGCCCCTCACCATTTATCACCTGTACAGCTATCTGACTGTTTTCACTGGTCTCCTGCTCACCCACCCCTCTGCAATCTATTCTGTACTGTGCTGTTTGTCGTCTTCCTGAAACGTAGATCTGAGCTTGGGTATAAAGACTTTCATGGCTCCAGTTGCTCTCAGGGTTAAGTAAGAACTTTAGCAGGGTACATAGATTCTTCATCATCCTGCATATTACCTCTTCACTTCCATTTGCTTCCGATGCTCCCTCATGAAGACTCTGTCCCATTCATATTGACTGCCATTTCCTCCAGAAGGCCCTGACCTCTCATCTCTGGACCTTTGCATATATCTCTGTCTGTGCTATCCTCTGGTGGTTAAGAGCTCAGGCTCTGGTTCTCATTGTGCCTTTGACACTGTCTAGCTGTGTGATTCAGCCAAATTAGTTGGTCTTTCTGTGTATCAGTTGCTAGAATGGAAACAATAATAGAGACTCTGTCATCTGGTTCTTGTGAGGATTAAAGAGATTGACACAGGTAAAGAACGTAGAACAGTGCTTAGCACATTGTAAACACATCAGTGCCTAACACAGCAGTAAGTGTTGGCTGCTGTTAGTACTTTTCCTTTCCCTGGAGTTCTGTCTTGGCTACCTGATCCTCTGCCTGTACTTATTTTCCCAGAAAATCAAGAGATCTTGACATATGTATGCCTTTCTCTCCCTGTCCTCATGCTTTGTAGATTTCTTTTTACTGTGCTTATCACCCTATGCATCAAATATTTAATTACTAGATAGAAGCTCTGGAACATACTCCTCAGTGCCTGGTACAGGACAGCAGCTCAATACATATTTGCTGTGTGAGTGATGGATGATCAAATAACCACATGGAAGAAACCAGGGCAGAAAATATTTTCAGTCAGCTTGAGGAAGTGAGAAGTAGGGAAGAAATGAATGAAAGAAGTTGGGTTTTGATGAAAAACATTTTTTGTCAATAAAGCTCAGTTGTGGGGTATTGCAGCTAATTATTATTTTCTTTTCTTCCCAAGTCCATGTAAGTTGTACAGACAGTAATAAAAATTGCATCTTGAGCTTGTTACTGTATTGCCATTTGGTTAATCTTGTCTTCCTGCCCTGCTGCCCCATCACTACAAGGGGTTAATACTCACAGAGGGGTCACAGTGCCCTTCTCATTTCTCTCACACACCCAATCATCCACATTATTTCCCAAATATGAGAAACCAAGCAGGTTTCTTCACCCAAGAAATAGCTAAGTCCTGGCTGCAATTCATTCCAAAGATGCCCAAGGAAAGTGCCCTGGAAGAAAAATGGCTTGCTCACGGCAAAGGGGACTCAAAAGCCAGAGCTCCTGACAAGTGTTATTGAGGGTGGTAAACATAAGAACTTGACTCCCTGAGATTTGAGACTATGCCTACCGAGGAGAGGGAGAGATCTTATTCCGAGTAAGTTTATGACTGAATATGACACTAATGCATGTGGTTTTAAGGTTTCAGAGGAAGGGAATATGTTGTTTTCTGCATCGGGAAATAATGATCCCTTCTGTTAGGACTCTTTCTTCTTGGTGGCTGTGAGCCCTGGATTTGGGCAATCCAAGAGCTGGAGTGGAGTCCTGCTACTTATAAAATGTGTGTGTTTTGTAGAAGAGCATTCTTTCAGGATGCCTGCAGTTTACTGAGGGCTACTGCCCATGCTGTGATGCTCAGAGCAACTCTTTTGGTCCAACAGCTGTGCCCAGGGTAGGGTAACATTGGAACAGAGGCTTACACTGCAGTCTCCGTGAGAGGGGGATCAGGGTCCTTTCTTCAGCTGCAGCTCTTAGTGTTTTCAAAAGCAGCTGTAGGGGTTCCTTCAGGACCTGAGAGGAAGAATTTTCCTTTTGTAGAAACTACAAAGAGTTCATACGACACAAAAATTTCTACAGCCTAGGGGAGAGCCCCACTAGAAAAACAAAACTGCAACATATTTTATAATATTTGTTTGAATAGGTGGGATTGTGTTCACTCAGTTTTTAAACAAATATTTATTGAACAATTACTGTGTGCCAGGTCCACCTTAGGAGCAGGAACTACTTCTTATTTATGTTTATGTCAACAGCACCTAATACAGTGCCTAGCCCATAATATGGGCCACGCGCTATACGCAATGCTGTTTCCCTCAGCCTGGCCAGAGCTCAGGGTATGGCTGATGTATGAGACTAGGTACTGGATCTCCTTTCTCTCCCTGAAGCTAACAAACCTCTCCTGAGATTTGAAGCTCCTGATTTTGGCTTCCTTAATCAACCAGGTCAACTAACTCAAGTCAGAGGGTCAGCGACTATTTGGATTGCTAAGATACTATTTAATGAGGATCTTTGTGACTAAGCTCCTAAAGTTGAACTTAAGCAAGTAACACTGGCTAAAAACCCCTGTTGGATAAACATTGCCACTCCCTTGAAAATTCTGGGAGTTCCAGCTTGGGTGCTGACCTTTCTTTGTTGTTTATCTATTTGTTTAGCACAAGCATTTCTTAAGCTTCCAATGTATACAGAATGTGGCCATGGGTTCTGGGAAATACAGTGAGCTATGATCCCTGTCTGCAAGTTGATCACAGTTTTAAGTGGGAATGCAATAAATGACATACTCAGACAGCTTAACCTTTTTAAACATAGAAAACAACGTTTATGGGCAAGAGGTTTCAGCAACTCCAGACACAGTATTGCCCAATTATTTGGCCACGACATTGTCTTCAGTCACAGAGAGGAAAAGAAATTGTGGGAAGATTGTCAAACATGTGGAATTAACAGTATGTTCTTTCTAGCCTCTGGGCCTTTGTACATGCTGGCTCCTCCTCTGCCCACCTCCCACCCCTCTATCAAGCTAACTATCAACTACAGTTTAATCCTATGAGCCCCTGTTGACCAGCTTCTACACACACACCTACCTGCAGTAGTTGCCCCTCCTTTGTGGTCTCAATAGTGCACTATAATTCTTCCTTTTTGATGACATTAATACAAGCTACCGTGATTTCCTCTCAACTTCTCTGTACCCCTTCTCCCACTAGATTGTAAATTCTGTGATTGTGGGGACCGTATCTGTCTTGTTTACCAAGACGTTTCTAGTGGCCAGCACCTAGTAGCCATTCAACAGCTACTTGCTGAATGCATGAATAAAATAACAAATGAACAGCAGAACCAACATTAGAGTACAATTTTTATCTGCTGTTCAATTACTTTGTGCAGTAACTTCCTAGGTATTTTACTGATCTCCATTTCTGTGGGCTTATGCTGGCATAAAGTTGTTGCAGTGATATAGTGTTTCTTAAATGCCTGTTACCTGTAGGATTTAGTGCTTGTTACAGGAAGAAGGATAAGATGCTACTGATCTGAAGTCACAGGCCTGATACCTGTACAACCCAGTTGGCTTGTCACCTGGAGCTCTCTGCCTTAAATTGAGCTGCCTCTGGACCAGCCATTTTCATTCATTACAGTTGCCAAGTGGTCCAGAGGTGTGTGACATAGTAGGAGAGGGGGTATGAATAGGGTAAAACAAACTACAAAAAGACATTCTAGAGATATGTGACCCACCAAATTCCTTTTCCATTGCAAATAAGACCAAAATCTACGGAAATCACAGGGAATATATTCCAGAAATATAGCAGTAGAGGTGAAGGGGAAATAAGTGGTGGTATTTAGGCTGAAGTGAAAGAATTTCATTTCAAAAAGCAAAATATGGTAAAATTTATGGTCAATTTTTGTTCTGAAGTGTCCCCTCTGAAGCTCACCAAAATAAGTTTTCAATTTAGCTTCCTAAATCCAGTTTTTGCTCTGTTAGTTATTAGGGTTTTTTTGACTAAACAATCCATGCATAACTCTGCACTCTGTCCCGCTGTTTTCTGACTTAAATTATGGTCATCCAGAAAGGATTTCTTTTTCATATTAAAGTCTGGCAGCTTAGAAATATGGTACCTCCCTCCTGATGTATCATATACTTCCCAGAATTTTGAAGATTAAGATAAATCATCGTAAGTGAAATGACCCTAAACAGAGAACACAGAGGGCTGGTACATGTTTGCCCTAACCTTCCGAGAGAGCTCTTCATCTCGTTTACAAGTTCTTGAGAGGTTGCCTTCCGTACTGTGATGAATGAGCCATCCGGACTGCCAAACCTCCCACGGCTTTACTGTGCAGGAATTGTTTCCTCAGAGGTCCTGTGCGTCTGGATTACCTTTTAATCACAGGCCATGCTATCTGCTGCATGTAAATAAAAAACATGCATGTTTCTAATCCTAGAGTTCAGGAGAGAATATATTTTTCATCATTTGGCAAATCAGGGATTTTTTTAGAGACACCAGAAGAAGGCACATTTCAGAAAGAGTTAAAAGCACTTCTCGGGCTTCCCTGATGGCGCAGTGGTTGAGAGTCCGCCTGCCGATGCAGGGGACGCGGGTTCGTGCCCCGGTCCGGGAAGATCCCACATGCAGTGGAGCGGTTAGGCCCATGAGCCATGGCCACTGAGCCTGCGCATCCAGAGCCTGTGCTCCGCAACTGGAGAGGCCACAACAGTGAGAGGCCTGCGTACCACAAAAAAAAAAAAAAAAAAAAAAAAAAAAGCACTTCTCTTAAAATGACCCAATTTCCCTCAAAAAAATTGTTGCTTAAAGTTGATGGGACATGCATTAAGAAATAAACTTTTCAATCTTGCCTGGGTAATGTGACCAGGGAATTAATTAGTCAATATCATGAAAGAGCCAACTTGCTAAATATAGCTCCTGTTCCTTAAAAATGTTATTTTTATCCATCAGAATAATAGCATTGTTATTAAATGTCATTTAGGGTTTACTTTGTGAAAGAAACTCAGCTTAGATATAGGGAATCAAATATGAATATGACACAGCCCTGCCCTCAGTGTCCTTAAGTGGGAAGGTAGAATACACCCATTTAAAAAAAGCCATACTCAGCATCAAGGGTTAAATGCTTTATAACTGATGATTGATAGCACAAGAATGACTAATTCTCATCTAGAAAGAGAAGACATGGGCTCTAGTTTTGTTTCCACCACTTATTAACTTTGTAAGCTGGGAATATTCACTTAAATTCTTTGAGTTTTCAATTTTTCAAAGGCTAAATGGAGATGATGTCTGCCCTACCATCCCCATAGGGTTGATGTGAGTTTCAAAGAAGCTAAGGTTTATGAAAGCACATAATAAATTATAACACTAGTGCCCTGATCTATGACATGATCATTTTCCTTCCTCTGTCTCCTCATAGAATGAGAGTAACAAACTTCCTCTGTTTTGTCTTCTGTCTTAGTTTATGAAATCTCTGAAAGTTGTATTTTTGTGTGTGTGTATCACCACATCTTATTAACCTGAAGCACCAGAGCTAAACAGACATCTGGACTCCTAAATAATATCCCAACACTTAATCTTGAAGACAACAATATGTTGCACCAATTTCAGAAAAGTGTCAGTGTCACCGTCAATTTACAGTGGAGGAAACAGAGCATTCATTCATGCAATACCTATTCAACAAATGTTTATGAAGAGCCTTCCCTGAACCAGGGACCCTGCTATTAAGAAAAGGCAGGGAGCTCAGTTTTAACCTTGACCTTTGCTGTTAATTTCTTGGCATTGGGTAAATCATTCATCTTCCTGTCCTTTAATTTCCTCCTCTGCTAACTGAAGCACACAGCCAATATTATGCCTGAAAATATTGAAATATAGAGACAAAGAATAAAAAGGAAGGGTATGAAACCCCTTTGCATTCATTCAGCTATATGAGAGGGTGGTGAGTGTTACTCTTGAGAGTTATGAGAGCGGACAGTGTTAAGAACAATTTGTTGGTGGAAGCCACTGCGAGCATTGGGTGGATACGGGAATTTGAGTGAGTTGGGTAGCTGGGGAGGGAGTTGGGGTGAGTTAAGACTGCCAGCTTCCAGAAAGGGAGCTTCGGGGGTAATTATCAGAGATGAGCCAGGAGATAGTGCTGCTTAGTATTTAGGGAACTTTAAAACTAAAGTTGTTATGGGCCAAGGGAATTTTTGAGGGATAATGAGAGATCTCAAATTTTGTCAATAAGCCTAAAAGTAGATGATGGGTCTACACTAGATGATTTGGCACTTTTTTTCATCCTGGATTAGACAATTTTGTGTGTGTGTGGTTTCTCAGCTTATTGTGAAACATATTAAACATAGGGGAAAGCAGTATTTAACTAAAAGATAAAGCGAGAACTCTGAGAACTCTGCACAATACTCTGTAACAACCTAAATGGGAAAAGAATTTGAAGAAGAATAGATACACGTATATGTATAGCTGAATCACTGTGCTGTACACCTTAAACTAACACAATATTGTTAATCAACTGTACTCCAATATAAAATAAAAATTTTTTAAAAAGAAGTGAAAAAAGTAAAAAAAAGTTAATGAAATAATATTCAAGATAGGAACCAAAGTGGACTAAGGGGGCCTCCCGAGAGGAAGAAAACTAACATGCATTAAGTTCATGTGAAAGCTTGTGGAGCCCTGGGAACTTTCACATCTGCAAAATAACCTCATCATAGCCACACAAGGTAGTTGTCATAAAGATCTGAAAACAGAGGCACAAAGAGAGTCAGCAACTTGTCTAAAGTCAGGAATGACTATGTTGTTGAGCTTGGGTTTGAGCTGTGGAGAGTGTGACATTTTTCTTCTCTCAGAAACTCTGTCATAGACTCAGCACCCTTGGCATCATCACTTTATCATTAGAGAATGGTCTCTCTTGGAAAAGAGAGCCCCTTTCATACCACTGTCGCCATGTTAGCATTATTGAAAGATATATTATTCCAGTGGGGGCACTTGCATTCAGGTGTAGGCATCTGTGGCTTCTACTGTGGTAACCTCTGGGGCTGGCATTTCACAAAACCTGCTCACCCTGCTTAGTTAGTTAACCATGGGGGAAGGGGGAGGATCCTCAGTCCCACTGTCATTTGGAAAAATGTCCAGTGAAAGTAGGCTATCAACTTCCCAGAGGCAAATCTTTTTGAATATGCATAGTTTCACAGACTCAGAGAAATTCAGAGCTGAAGAGACCTGAGAGACAGAATTTTTGCCCTACGGGCACAGTCTAGGTTAGGGGAAAGCTAGGACAAGAGTTCATTTATGGCCTTCCCGTCCTGTCCTCCTGGACTCAACGTTTTCCTGTTTGTGGCACTGGGTGCATGATTAAGCTATTTAAATCATTCCCGAATTTGTAATTTATTAACCCAGGAATAGGGCATTTATCACTTGAATCATCCCAGAAGCATGTGTCAGAGTTATGGAGGGAAAGCTTTATTCTAAAAATTCTGTGCTAAGCTATTTAAGGTGACTATCTTTGCCCACTTTGGGGACTTGTACATGCCTTACTGATCCCTGGACCGAGTTCTCTTAGCCCTAATGAACTTGGAAGTACCAGCCCCAAAGGTTCTGCTTGATGGTTCCCATCAAGAATAAAACTGAAAATAGGAACCCTCTGGTTGCTGACTAGGAGATAAACTTGCTTAAGCAGCCTGCTAAAAGCAGTGGATCATATGAAAAGCCACATGACAAACCAGAAATAATTGGAGCTTAAAAGATGCCAGTGTCAATGAGTAAGATTTCTTTAATCAGAGGATCTAGTTAAAGCAAATTCACCCACTCACAAGTTCTTAAGTGCCTGAGTTCTTTTACCCTGAACCATTTCACTTGCCCTGATGTGGCAAATTAAGTGATTTAATTAACACAGAAATGTCAGCCTTTATTGACTAAACTAACTGTCCATGTTTTTTGCTTTATTATTAATTCATTTTTTTCTCTATTCAGCACATCTTTAAAACCTATTATATGCTAGGTGTAGAGCAAGATACAAATAATACTTTACGCAACTTTTTCTGGTTTCTCCAGTGTAATGCTATTTCTCCCTTTCCTGAAACCTAGTGGCTCTTTGTTTGCAGGTCTCCAAAGAGATTTATGATATTTTGCATTGTATTGTAGTAACCCGAAAACATGTCTTATCTTACTACTCAGAACTAAGAGAATTGAAGACAGACATGACACTTCATGAATTTTTGTAATTTTCATGATACTTAAAGTAGTCTTGGCATAGGGTATAATCTCAGGATTATGAAATGAATGACTGAATATTTGTTGAATTGGATAAGAAGTGGATTCAATGTAGGCTAAATTATGCTGCCTTAACAAACAACCCCCAGGTTTCAATAACTCACAGCACAATGGTTTATTTCTCATTTGTGTTAATGTCCACTGTGAGTTAGGTGTACCTCTACTTCCCATCTTTTTTATTCTGGCATCTGGACAAGAGGAGCAGCTAATTGGGACAAGCCTATCTTGTGGCAGGGGGACAAAAGAGATGACAGAAACACACGATGGACCAGAAGTGGCATATATCACTTCTGCTCAGATTTAATTGGCCAAAGCCAGTCATGTAGCTAAACGTCCCATGAAGGGCAGACAGTTATGATTCTTCCACAAAGACAGTAAACATTTGAGAATAATAATATAATCTACCAGAGAAGCCATCCTTACTTTTAAGGAGTTTAAAATACAGTTGAGGAAGTAGCTAGACACAACCACAATTTTAAAATTGAAGTGTAAGCAACATTTTATAGATGTAAGAGGAAGGAGAGATTTCTGTTGACTGGGGTTGGTCATCGATTTCTGTTGACTTAATAGAGGATGCGTCCTTCAGACTGGACACAAAAAGTAAGATTTTGTGAGAAGGAAACGGGGAAAGTTAGTCTAGATGAAGGAGAGTATTAGGAGACATATGAAGGTCCTCAAACAAAAGGTGTACTCAGGAAAAAAGTGGGTAGTACACTTTTGGTGGAGGGTAAGAAGCCACATAAAGAAATAATAGTGCATTAAAGCTCAGACTAAAGAAATTAGAATCTATTCAGCAGGATATGGCAAGCATTGGAGGTTTTGGAAGCTAATTAAAGGGGTTGGAGAGAAACTGAAGACATTTATAAGACTACCTGAAGTGCTCGCTTTGGCAACACATATACTGTAAGACTACTTGAAGAGTCTAGGCAGGAGATACTAAAGGGAGAACCAGGGCATTGTCAAGTATGATGAAAAGGACAGAACATACATAGACAACCTTCACAGGAAATCAACAAAGCTTGAAAACTGATGGGTTTGGGGAGCAAAGGAGAGAGAGAGGAGAGCTACAGAGGCAGAGAGAGAGACAAAGAGAGACAGAGAGAGAGAGAGAGAGAGAGAGGAGTTGAAGATGACTGAAGAGTGGTGGTGTCATTAATGGAAAAATTAGAAAGAACTGACTTGTGAAATGGGAAAACAATAAGCTTTATTTTAGCTATGCTGAGTTTGAAGAATTTCAGATAGAAATATTTAGCAGGCATATGGATCTATGGAATAGAGTTTAAGATTGTGATTATGATTGAAGATGTAGACCTGTGGGACCCCCTAAAGAGATGACAGTTGAAACCATGGATGCAGGTGAGATTATCAAAGGGGAATATGGCTAAAAGGCAGAGTCTTGAAGGCTCCCCACGTGCAGGGTGTGCAAAGCTGAAGATAAACCTGGGAGGGAGCCTGAGGAGCACTGATAGGGAGAAGAGGGGCAGAGGACAGGAGAGCCCAGGAGCACTGTGCTGAGGGAGAGGAGGGTCTGAGGAGGAAGCAGAGGTCAACAGTGTCTAACACTTTTAGAGAGCTCCAGGAGGAAGAGAAAGTGGAAAGTGGTACTGGGCTTAGAGGAGGAAATTAGTGATGATGGATAAGGAAACAACTTCAGTGCAGAATGGGGATGTTCTTTTGAGATATATCATAGTGAAAATTATAGACATTGAATGATGGAAGTGTAGTGGGAAGGAGTGGAATCAAGAGCACAATGAGTGGGCTACCCTCTTGAAAAGAAGATGGATATATTCTTTGACGGGAGGGCAGAAGGAGAATATACACTAAGAGAGGAAATCGTCAATGGGAAGGAGTGACTTTAAGGTAGCTCTTACCACAGTAGAGAATAAGAAATATGTTAATTCTTTGAAATTTAAAAATAATTATATTATTGAAAAATCAGGTTACATTTTTTAAACCATGTATATAAAATTAGTCACAGGAAGCAGAGGGGATCTTCCAAGTGACTATATTGAATTTATTTTTTACATATTTAATGTCCAGCAAGGGCTTGCCATATACTCATATGCAATAAATCATTTTGGGACTATGTTATTGGGCTACAGGATGGATAATTTTAGGAAAATATGTTTGTTGCCCAGAGCTTATTAATTGGTCCAAGTGTCCTTTTGATGGGAGAAGGGCATTTCTGGCCTTTTATGAGGGCATATTAGAAAACTTTTCTTCCTACCAGTTTGAGGTTGTTGGTATTTCTTCAAAGTGACTGTGACCTTGGCAACCCACAGAGCTCTGGGGGGAAATAAGACCCAATCAGAGCATAATCTCATTATGCTAGGTTGCTGTCTGTGATATGAGGAAGAACTGGTGAACTTAGCAAAGAGGGATGTTTATAATATTTATTTCTTCATTCTTCATTCATCATTCACACTCATTCAACATTCTACAATATTTTCTGAGTACCAGCTGTGTGTCAGGTACTATTCTAAGTGCTGGAGACAGAGCCTCTCCACTCATGGAGACCACATTGCTGTGGACAAATAACAGTGTTACAAAAAGTCATGTAATGATGAACATTATAAAGAAAAAAATAAAGCAAGTTGAAGAGATAAAGAGTAAATTGAGGGTGAGGGAGGTGGGTGACTACTATTTCATATAAAACTGCCTTGGGAGGTCTCTGATGAGAAAACACTAAACAGAGATCTGAAAGATCTGGAGAAAGACGTCCTAGGAAGAGTGAACAAATGATGCTAAGACTATTCATTCTTGAGACAGGAATGAACTTGGCACGTTTTAGAAAGAGCAAGTTCTGTGTGGCAGCAGTAAAAAGAACAGGTGGAGAGTGATAGATATGAAGTTGGAAAGAGAGGCCAGATCATGTGGGGCCTGGAAGGCTTTTATTTTCAGTGTGATGAAAAATTGTTGGATGGGTTTGGAGCAAGAAACCAACATATTAGGGATTATGTTTTTAGAGGATCACTTTTTCTTTCTTTTTTAATTTTTTTGAATATTATCCTTTGTTTTATTAAAATTTATCTAATTATACATTTACAAAATTTAAGTTTTAATGATGTCTGTACTTAACAACTGGCTTAGAAAATTCTTGAAAACTTAACAATAAGCACTTGTCAACTCACACAAGCTGACTCTACCATGTCTTAGCGGATTGCTTTGACTGTTACGTGGAAATAAACCATAAAAGGGCAAGACCTAAAGCAGAGAGACTAGGTAGGAAGCTGCTGCAGTAATCCAGCAAAAGAAGATGGAGGTTTGAATAAGGATGACAGTGGTGGTGACAAGAAGAGGTGGAAAGATTCCAGATGTATTTTACATTTTTTTAAATAATAGCTTTATTGAGGTATAATTCACATACCATAACATTTGTTTTAATTGTACCCATTTAAAGTGTAAAACTCAGTCGTTTTAGAGATAGACATGACAGGACTTGATAATGGAGTTGATTCAAAGTATGAGGTGAGGGACTTCCCTGGTTGGCACAGTGGTTAAGAATCCACCTGCCAATGCAGGGGACATGGGTTCGAGCCCTGGTCCAGGAAGATCCCACATGCCACGGAGCAACTAAGCCCGTGCGCCACAACTACTGAGCCTGCGCTCTAGAGCCCATGAGTTACAACTACTGAAGCCTGCGTGCCTAGAGCCCGTGCTCCACAACAGGAGAGGCCACCACAATGAGAAGCCCGTGCACCACAGCAAAGAGTAGCCTCCACTCGCTGCAACTAGAGAAAGCCTGTGTGCTCTGCAATGAAGACCCAATGCAGCCAAAAATAAATTTTAAAAAAATTAAAAAACAAAACAAAACAAAAAAACCCCAAAGTATGAAGGGAAGAGAGTCATCAAAGATTTCATTTGGTTAGGGAATATGCAACTTGATGGGCACTAGTGACATTTGCTGAGATGCAGAGAACTGAGGGGAAGAAAGCACCTTTATCCTTGGACTAGGAGATGACCTATAAGCACATAGAAAAATGCCTAGTATGTTGTAAATGTAAAATATATTGGCTACTTTTCCCCTACACACTTCCTCTCTATTTTTGGACAAAAAAGGCAAATCAGAAGTCCAGTTACTGAAATTAAGATATAGAGTCAGAGGGTTTCAGCAGGAAGACTGATCTGATGTTCAGAAATCCAACTGTGGATCTTTATATTTCCACTTTCTGGCGGCTGGAAAAGTCCATTAGTTATGGCAAAGGATTAATATCTCCTGGAAGCCAGATAGCAAATTATCATGTTGGATATTTTTAGTGGACCATACAATGGCTTCCATTAGTATCTTTTTGTGGAAAAAGAATAAGAGCATATATCAGATGAAGTATTCTTGCTGCCCAATAAATCATTGACATGTAAAATTTGGTGATCTCCATTGGGATTCCCCACCATTAATTCTACCATCCTGACTTTGTGATGTGCCAATAGCTTTTGTGAATTGTGTGTATTTATATAGTAAATTTATAAACAAATTTTAAGATTTATATATACATGTACACATATATAAGACTTAGGCTTAACAGTAATAATTCACATTCATTACTAAAATTAGGAATAAAACAACTGGAGAAAGGCCAAATGAGTTGGATGTGGACAGGGAAATTCAGAGATAAAATTTTTAATGGGAAGTACTTGGTTTGGATTCTTGCCTTATCCTGAACCTTGAGAATCATTTGTCTTAGTTGTCTACAGTATGTAATTAAACACATTAACACTTAGTGGCTTAAGACAGCAATTTCTTATTATCTCTCCTAGTTTTGTGAGTTGACTGAGCTTGTCTGGGCAGACTTCACTTGGGGTCTCTTGTGCAGTTGCTGTTGTAGAGCTGCTGAGTTGGAACCATGTGAAGGTTCAACTGGGCTGAGTGTCCAAGATGGCTTCTTCATCACATGTCTGTCACTTCTGAGCTCCTCCAAGTAGTCTTTCTGTCTAGCAAAGTATCTTGCACTTCTGACATGGCAGCTCAGGGCTCCAAGAGGCAGGACATGGAAACTTCCAGTCCTTACAAAGACCAAACCCAAAACTGACACAATGTCATCTGCATGATATCCTATTGGTTGAAGCACTCAGGGGAGAGCTCAGATTCTGAGTGGTGAAGGAATGGACTTCTCTTTAGATGGAGGTGTTGTGTGCATGTAAAAGGGGGGAAAGAATTGATGACAGCCATTTGGGAGATAAACTACATTTAATCAGCATTTAATCAGTTTGTAATCATTCTCCTCTCATGCAGGAATTGCCAAGCCTTTTACAAAAGACTATTTTTAAAAATATTAAATTTAAAAAATTTTTTCCAAAAAATTAATATTTAAAAAATAGTCTTTGAAATCAGGAAAGAAACTACACTAAATATCTGGTAACTAGCACTATACTAAGTCCATTCTGTAGTCAGAAAATCAGAGATTTCCAATTGTATGGTGTCATATAAGACTTATGCAACATCAGAAAATGATTTTGACATATAGTTCCTTACTTATTATTAACTCATTACATGCTACTCCTCAAGAAAATAGGTAAGCAGATTTAGATTCTCCTGCAACTATTTGTTGGTTTTTAGAATCAACAACTTGATTACTCTTTGATTTTATTTTCAAGCCTAGACCTGTAGGCTAGTGGAAAGAATAATTTCCAGAATCATCCTGGTCATAACTTTTGGTCAATGTGATCTATTCAGTGTAACCATACAGAGGTCCCTAGATATAGACAACCATATGTGCCTTTGTCAATCATGTCCTGTGTATCAGATCTAGAGTGCGGTTATACAAAATGGGAAACCAAACAAGGTGGAACAAGTCCAGAACGGACCAGGCGTTGAAATATCTGGGAGGAATCAGCAAGAGTTAGCAGGTGTAACATCAGGAGTCAACCAGAAATATCGCCATGAGTTTCTGAAAAAGGGAGAAGGACCTGCAGCCCAAGCAGAACAAGAGCCAACATAAGAACTGAGCTGCAACCCAGGAGAAATTCCAACCTTAGGGTAGCAGCTGAACAGCCATATAGAAGCAGAGCAGTAAATTATTAACGAGCTGCTTTAAATACTTAATAACACAGAGATAGGGCAAAGCTAATAATGCAGGAAGCAGCAACTGAGAAAATACATTCATGAGTTGGACCAATAATTATTCAAGACAGGAAAGTCTTTTAAACTCAGCTACTCAACCCCTTCCCTCAAGAAATTTCCCTCAGACTGAACAAGAATCTGTAAAGTCCATAACACCCCTAGGTTAAGGAATTCCCCATTCTTATTGTTATAAAGAGCTATTTCACACCCTCCTGTAATCATGAATTTTCAGTTAAACCCATGTAAATTGTTTGCGGGAGTGTTTGGCATGTGGCACTCAATGAAGGTTAGTTCCTTCCCTGCCTTTCTTTTAGTGACAAAGTATGCAAGAGACTACTTCGCAAGAAGCAGCTCTTGGCCCCATCTCGTGAAGGTAGAGCTGATCTTGTTTTGTAATCGACATGTTGACTATTCTCGATTTGTCGGTGTCACCCAGGCAGCCAGCCACACGCTACTGATCAATTTGAATAAAATTATCGTCACCATAGTTTTCTGAATTGTGCATGTAGATTCCCACATAGGAACAACGTTGATAATCATGAAGAGTGGTTGCCTACACAGTCTGCTCTGATCCAAATTCCTTTGAAACAAAGTTAAATTGAGCCAAAAGAGGTTAAGGCCATCAGAAGGAAAAAAATTTGAGGGCCACACTGATCTCTATGATAAGGGCTTGGTAGAATTTTTTAGTAAAGGTCTAACATTGACTCTCTCATTTATTAAGATCTAAATAAAGATTCGTATATAAAGGTGAAATGACCTCAGAATGAACACTTTCATGAGAATCCAAACTGTTGCATCCTGTATTAGCAGAAACTCTCAGCAGCACACCCTGATATAGAGGGCCAGTGATGAATACCGTAATTCACGTGAGGAATGACAAAAGCCGATGATTTCCAGAACTGCCCAGTTAATCAAAAAGCCTGGAACTATTTCCAGGATGCTTTCTTTAAAAGTCTAGACGAAACCTCAAGATAACCTTTGTACAATTGATCTAATGCCAATGGGATGTGAGAAGACAGTTGAGATCCTCATTATCAAAGGCGTTTTACAGAGAATAAAGTGATTTGCAAAAGAAGACTAGGACAGAAAAGGTAAACACGAATCATTTGTGTGTGGTGGTTGGGGGGAGGGTGGGGGAGAGCAAGGAAACCTTCAAGGGAAAGAAGAAACAGTTCTACAATGTGGAGGAAGTTGATCAGACTTCAGCTTCCCCAGAGAATAAGCATAATATAATTATTAACTTGTACTTGGCACCAGCTTTATTCCTTGTGCAAAGAATTAACTCAAACCTAGGAAAAACCCTAAGAGGGAGGGAGAAACATTTTATTTGAAAGTGGGTGCTGTGGATAAAATAATAAATGAAAATATTTTTATTCTCACCAATGACTTCCAAGTGGAAGTTCCAAACCCTACAATGACCAGTGGACAACATAAAGCTAGATGAGAGCATGGTTTACTTCCCTGTGAAAAAGTATTCCTCAGTGATTACTTGGGGTCCAGATGGAGTTTCGTCCTGCATCAAAGCTCTTATAGTTGGGTCTAATTGGAGCACTCTCATCTTTCCAAGAATTTTTAATGACCAGAATATTTGGAACTTTGGCATTTCCTGAGAGGCTCAAATAAATCACACAAATAATTCTCATTTGACCCAGGTGCTATAGACACTCGTCATGAACGCCAAAGAAATCCCAGAGGTAAAATCGGTTGGTAGCAGTTTCTTTCCCAAATGAACATCGTTTTGTTGGGAGACACTGTTTCTGGGTAAAAGTTCTTGAAAGCTGTGCCCTCATCGTCTGCAGTGCCTCCAAATGGCTGGGGGAGCACTCAGGTTCATAACCCTTGTCTCTGGTTCAATTTCAAAACCCAGCTTCTTGGTTGCTATTTTGAAACCATGGGAAAAGGTCAATTGAATCTCAGGGATGGTCGTGGAGAAATCACAGCTTAAAAACAAAACACTGAAAAGATACTTAAGCATCTTGCAGAACCTCAAGAAGCCAATGCTTTTAAGAGAGAAGCTCCAGCCCCTGAGGCTTGACAGGTACATGGAAACCCAGAAGCAGTGTGGGGCTGGGGTCTGATTAACAGTAGTTTAGGGTGCTCTCTTGATTGCTGCCGCCTGCAAAAGGGTTCTTGCACCAGCTATTTACGGAGAGTAGTGGGTAAACTTTTCAGTCAGCATCATTTGTATGCTTCTAGAGAATGTATGAATATTAATAAGTTGTAGGGACAAAGACCTGTGAATGTTATAATGTAGAATTTGTCAAGCAGTTATTTTTGTGATTTAGAATTAATTTATTCAATATCTACTTGTGTCAAACACCTACTAAGTACCAGCACTGTCATACGTACTGGGTGTGCAAGGCAGCCTCTAAACTCGTGGAGCTTACAGAACTGCTCTAAGACCAAATGTCTTCATTTAAGCAGTCAACCTCTCCTATGATTATTGTGAGGATTAAATGAGGTCATGCACGTCAACTTCTTTTCCATCGTGTGGCAAATAGCAAGCCCTCATTTTATATGTAGACATAGATGTTGACACAGACTTATGAAGGACAGGGTGCTGTGGCAGCACGCAGAAGGAGTACATCTGTCAATTTGAGGAAAGGCCCCCCTGAGGAGGTGAGTGCTGATGCAGGAATAAGTAGGAGAGTGCCTACAGAAGAGGAGGAGATGCCCTTCAGAAGCAGTGGTAGTACACGGGCACAGAAGTGAGAGGCAACTGGCAGTGATTCAGTGTAGCTGGAGAGCAGAGCTGCAGCTGGGAAGTTTTAGGGGATGAGGTGGTAGGTGAATGTGGGCTGGTAAACCAGCTCGGGGGGCGTCGGCTGATTTCCATAGACTGTTCCTGTTGTGGCTGATATCAGCTACCAACTACCAACGGGCATGCAAAATTCCTGGATTGTTAAAAATCAGCTCTGTGGCAGGTGAAAGTGACCTCTGGTGTACCCTGGTTGCTGGGTTAAGAGTTTGGATGGACTCTAGGGCAACAGGTAGCCCCTGACATGCTTTCAGCTGAGGAAACAGAGCATCAGGTCAGAGTTTTAGAAAGATCGCTCTGGCTTCAGTCAGGTCAGAGTTTTAGAAAGATCGCTCTGGCTTCAGTGAGGAGGGAAGAGGCAAGTCGGGAGGCTGGTGCAGGCCAGAAACTTAGTGGAATTGGGATGCAGGAAAAATATGGACTTAGAAGATACTGGAGCAATAGCTGATTGACCAGATGTGGAGGCTTAGGAGGGGGGAGCACCCAGGAAGCAAGTCTGGGATTTGGGTTTGGGGGACAGGGTGGACTCTGGCACCATTCTCTAAGAGAGGGAACTCAGAGAGCAGGAGATGTTTGAGAAGACGCAGACTCATTGACACGTTTAAACTTACTAGTTTTAGCTCTTCATCCAAGTGAGGATGTCCAGGAGGCAGCTAGCTCTCCGTCTCAGCCCAGATCTGGAATGGAGATTGAGATTAGAAGATTATCTGCATAGCAATGGTACTCGAAGCTTTGTTAGTGCCTGAGGTCACCGAGGAACCTAGAACAGAACCTTGAGGACATCACTGTTTAAGGGACTGTGCCAAAGAAAAGGAACATAAAAGGGGCAAAGGGGAGTGGCTGGACGGTTAGGAGGAGAATCACAAGAAGGTGATGGTGCTGTAGAGTCAGAAGTGAGCCTTTCAAGGGGATGATATTTGGTGACATTAAACACTAATGACAAATCAATAAAGGCTGGAAAGCAGCTATTGGATTCAACTAGGAAGTTGTGAGTATTAGCTTTGGTAAGAGTAGCTTTAGTGAATTCCATCTGCAGCAAGTTGGGTTATGAATACAAGGTTGGAAAGTGGAGGAAGTGAATGCAGGAGACTGTTTCAAAAAGCGTGGCTGGTCAGGGAAGAGGAAAATTTGGGGTGGTGACTGGAGAGGAAAGTGGGATCTAGGATGAGTACACTGTTGTTTGTGTGTGAAAGGAGAGACATGTTTTAAAATGTGAATTATTTAGCAAACACTTCGATAATACTTGCTGTAGATCAGGCACTGCTCTAAATGCTTTACACATATTCACTAATGTAATCCTCATAAAGCGAGATATTCTTATGATCTTCATTTCACAGATGGCAAAGAACTTGTGTAGGCCACGTGGCTATAAAGGGTGGAGTCAGGAATTGTCCATAGGCTACCTGATCCCAGAGTCTGTGCAGTTAATCATTGTCCAGTGGATCCCTTGCTATGTTCAGCAGACTGTGTGGATGGGAAGGAGTCATTCATGGAGATGGATGAGGTAGAGGAGAGGGAGGTACAGGAGAGGGAGGTAGAGGAGAGGGAGGCACAGGAGAGGGAGGTACAGGAGGTAAAGGAGAGGGAGGAAAAGTACGGGAGAGGGAGGTACAGGAGAGGGAGGAAAAGTACAGGAGAGGGAGGTAGAGGAGAGGGAGGTACAGGAGGTACAGGGGAGGGAGGTAGAGGAGAGGGAGATAGAGGAGAGGGAGGTAGAGGAGAGGGAGGTACAAGGGAGGGAGGTACAGGAGAGGGAGTTACAGGAGGTACAGGAGAGGGAGGTAGAGGAGAGGGAGGTAGAGGAGAGGGAGGTAGAGGAGAGGGAGGTACAGGAGGTACAGGAGAGGGAGGTAGAGGAGAGGGAGGTACAGGGGAGGGAGGTCTCCAAGACCTCCAAGGGCAGAGAGGACTCCAAGAAGTGAGGGAGAAGAGTGGGTGAGTGGGTAAGGAGAGGAGAGAGAGGAGAGGAGGAGAGGAAATGGTGGGAACGGGGGTGGTTCAGTAGTCAGGGCACCCTGGAGGGGTGGTATTTCCAAATGGGTCACCGTTCTGGAAGATGAAAAGACTGAAGGCTTTGGCAGAGGTCGATGCGGTTGGATCCACCTGTGAAAGTTCTTGAGAAAGGCTCATAGGAAGCCTCCTAGCGTGTGTGTGTGTGTGTGTGTGTGTGTGTGTGTGTGTGTGTGTGTGTGTGCGCGCACGCGCGCACATACATGCGCTGATAAAATTTTTCCTATCTGGTGTCTTTGGTATTAAGAGTGGCAAGTCTTGTAACATTTTTTACCAACAGTACAATTCAATGGATGGATGCTTGGAATAGGCTGGCCGTATTACCTGTCAGGAGTGACAAGGGTTCCAGCAGCCCTGTCATCTGGCTCCAGAGTGTTACTCTTGACCACATCATTACACTGTGCCCCCAAATATCTTCAGCATACATTAGATAAGAGGAAAAATGCCTTATTATTATTAGAGAAACATTACAGACAAATAAAAGATAGGACAAAAAATTTCCTGAAAGAGAAATGAGCAAAAGATTTGAATGAGAACTTCACAAAGAAAGAAATGTGAATGACCAATAAACATATGAAAACATCCTGGCCCTTACTTATAATTAATGAAACACTTTTTCACCTATTGTATTTGCAAATATATAAAAAAATGAATTCCACAGAGTGTACAGAGTGTTGATAGCTACTTCTAATGGAATACTATATAGCCATTAAAAGAATGAGAGCTGCATGCTTTGCTGTGGAAAGAATTCTGCAATGTATTGTTAAGAAGAAAGAAAAATGAAGGTTCAGAATAATATGCATATGAGATACTACTTTAAAAGTAAGGCTCTGTACATGGATATATGTGTTTGTAAATGGTCAGAAAATGTTTAGAAGGTTATAGAAGAGATCATTACCATGTCTAACTCTGGAATTGGAGGCCTAAGGTGATATAGACCATGGAGATGGATAAAAACTCCTTTTAAAAATACATTTTGTTATGGAAAATTTTAATCATACACAGATAGAAAGAATGACACAATGAGCCCCCTGCCCATTTACCCATCACCTAGGTCCAACAATTATGAATATTACTTGATTATGTTATCCTTTTGTTCTGTTTGAAAAAAATACCATTGGTGTGTATTATTTTTATATAAAAAATCCAACATGATGAAAATGATTTTCCCCAATGCTCTCACAACCAAAGGCTTGTTAGCCCAAACTCTAGTTTCCAGAAGCAGGAGAAGGCTTCAGAGACTAGGGATCTGGGGAGCTTTAGCCACGTTCCTCTTGAATTCTGTCAGCTGTGTAGCTAGAGGGACAGCTTACTTTATCCAGATACTATAAAAAGATCCTTAATTTAAAAAGCAACATCAAAGGAAGACTGTCCACTCTCTAAGGGGAATTTAATTTGTTCACCACCGCCCACCCATACCCCTAGTCCATGTTTTTAAGGTGGATTTTTTTTTTTTTTTTTTTTTCGGTACGCGGGCTTTTCACTGCCGTGGCCTCTCCCGTTGCGGAGCACAGGCTCCGGACGCGCAGGCTCAGCGGCCATGGCCAACGGGCCCAGCCGCTCCGCGGCAGGTGGGATCTTCGCGGACAGGGGCACGAACCCGTGTCCCCTGCATCGGCAGGCGGACTCTCAACCACTACGCCACCAGGGAAGCCCTAGTCCATGTTTTTATTAAGGGACAACTTGATTTATCCTGCAGCTTATTTTTATCTCTTTGTTAAGATTTACTTCATTTCCCACCAGAGCCCAAAATTAGGAAAACGGTACCTTCCTCTTCAGATTGGTGTGTCTTGGACAGCTGAGCAGCTGCTGCCAGGTGTTACCCTTGGTCATAGTGTCTGATGAATGTCTCATGCCAGAGGTTCAGGGGAGCTTGGAAAAGTACATAGATTCTCAGGCCCCATTTGGGATAGAGTGTGGAATTCTGCAGGCTGAAAAGGAGGATGCCTGCTCCCTGCATCCATCCATCATTTACTCAACAGCCATTCATTCCACATACCCTACCCTCTGCTAGGCTCTGTGCTAGAGTTAGGGTGATAAAGTTGAGCAGCACATGGCCCCTGCCCTTCGTGAGCTTATCAGGACTGGAAAGAAACTTTCAAGATTTACTTGGCTTCCTCTTTCTGGATTGCTTTTTCCTATCTTGTCTACTTATTCTTACTCATCCTTCAGAACTTAGTCACCAGTCACCACCTTTGATGAAGAACAATTTACTGTTTCCTTTGTCAGGAACACCCTTCCTATCTTGTCCACCTAAACTTACTCATCCTGCAAAACTTGGGTCACTAGTCCCCATTGCTGTAGCCCGGCCTGACTCCTAGAATCCAGGCTAGTTACTATGCTTATCAGGTTGCATTATAGATTCTTATGTGTTTGCCCCCCTTTGGGGCAGAGCCTTTGATTCTCCAGTTTGTACACAGTGCATGGCATGTATGTTCTTTGCATGAATGCATAAAGGAAGCATAATTTCTTTGGGTTTTATGCCTTTAGGGTCTCAAAACCCATAGGTGCCTTCAAAGATAATCTCCTTGGTTAGCAGCCCCTCCATAGCTGCTCCTCCTTCTTTCTGTGTTCTTTCAAAACACAAATCTTATCTCTCAGATAAGATTTATCTCTCTCTTTATTTGGCCCAAGTCTCCAAATAAAAGAGCAGATGTATGTCTGCGGTCCCAGCCCTAAGCAACTAAAATGTAACGTTTATCCCGTGAAAGAGACATTGGTGTTGGTTTCAAAACCATTGCTTGATCCTTTCCACTTCAAATATTTAAAAGTATAAGAAGAATTTGGAATTTACAAATATTATCATGTTTATAGTGTCCTGCTATGAGGTCTTTGGACAGCGTGAAAGTCATTGCTGGGCTTTTGTATGACTGTAGAACTCTTAAGAAAGACTGGGGAACATATGCCAGGTGAAGAATCATACTGAATAAGCACTAGACCAAGAGTCAGGGGACCTAGCTTCTCCTTCCCTTTTTTTTTTTGCGGTACGCGGGCCTCTCACTGTTGTGGCTTCTCCCGTTGCGGAGCACAGGCTCCGGACGCGCAGGCTCAGCGGCCATGGCTCACGGGCCCAGCTGCTCCGTGGCATGTGGGATCTTCGCGGACTGGGGCACGAACCCGTGTCGCCTGCATCGGCAGGCGGACTCTCAACCACTGCGCCACCAGGGAAGCCCTTCTCCTTCCTTTTGAGGCCTTAGTTTCTTCATTTGCAAAGAAGAAGAGGAAGAAGAAAAAGAAGGAGGAGGAGGAGGGGCGCGGGGAGAAGGAGGTGTCTGAGTGCTTTCAAGGGTTTCTTACGGCTTTAAGCTCAATGAATCCATGAGTCCATAATCCGGGACACAAATCTTTTCGGTAAATTGAAAGAGCAAGTTAATTTTCCTATCTGATCTCCTCTTCTAAAAGTTCCCATTGAGACATGGGATAATATTGTAATATTCTTTTTTTCTGTTACTAGTCCTTTTCTGTGAATTGAGACATTTACAGATAACAAGCAAGGAAGCAAGCAAAAAAAAACTCCCTGTGGGAAGTAGACTTCCAGAAAAAATTCCAATGTCCATTGTTTTTCTTGATTTCTTTTTGGCAAAGATATCTTAATTCTCATTGCCAGTGCATATTTTGAATTTCATCCAATGGGAGAGGAGATTACATATATATTTATAACTCCCCTGCTGACAGCTCCCATTATGGGCAGGAACCCAAGCTCTCTGGAGTCAGGTTGGCACCTGAGCTTCTGGGCTATGGAAATCCCAAAGGCTCCCGTGACCCTGCCTTTTGATACTACTGCCTTCCCAGCAACAGGACTGACATGGAACTTCTTTACTGTGCAGCTTTTTAAGTTTCAGTTTAAATTTTGCTTTAGCGTCCATGGTTCTGCTAAAACAAATCAGCACTGCTAGTTGGTAAGTATCTTCTCAATTCAGATTTACAACAAATACCAAAGTGGGAGAGGTAAAAAGTGACCTCCACCCAAAAGAATATTAGAATAACTACTAATAATTACCATGTGCTGACTATATGCTGAGTTTTACCTCATTTCTCCCTCACACAGCACTGTGGGATAGGTACCATTATATGTCCCTTTTTTTTTTTTTAACATCTTTATTGGAGTATAATTGCTTTACACTGGTGTGTTAGTTTCTGCTGTTTAACAAAGTGAATCAGCTATACATATACATATATCCCCGTATCTCCGCCCTCTTGCGTCTCCCTCCCACCCTCCCTATTCCATCCCTCTAAGTGGACACAAAGCACTGAGCTGATCTCCCTGTGCTATGTGGCTGCTTCCCACTAGCTATCTATTTTACATTTGGTAGTGTATATATGTCCATGCCAATCTCTCACTTCGTCCCAGCTTCCCCTTCCCCTTCCCCATGTCCTCAAGTCCATTCTCTGCATCTGCGTCTTTATTCCTGTCCTGCCCCTAGGTTCTTCACAAGCATTTTTTTTTTTTTAGATTCCATATATATGTGTTAGCATATGATATTTGTTTTTCTCTTTCTGACTTACTTCACTCTGTATGACAGTCTCTAGGTCCATCCACCTCAATACAAATAACTCAATTTCATTTCTTTTTATGGCTGAGTAATATTTCATTGTATATATGTGCCACAACTTCTTTACCCATTCATCTGTCGATGGACACATAGGTTGCTTCCATGTCCTGGCTATTGTAAATAGAGCTGCAGTGAACATTGTGGTACATGACTCTTTTTGAATTATGGTTTTCTTAGGGTATAGGCCCAGTAGTGGGATTGCTGGGTCATATGGTAGTTCTATTTTTAGTTTTTTAAGGACTGTCCATACTGTTCTCCATAGTGGTTGTATCAATTTACAGTCCCACCAACAGTGCAAGGGAGTTCCCTTTTCTCCACACCCTCTCCAGCATTTATTGTTTGTAGATTTTTTTTTTTTTTTTTTTGCGGTACGCAGGCCTCTCACTGTTGCGGCCTCTCCCGTTGCGGAGCACAGGCTCCAGACGCGCAGGCTCAGCAGCCGTGGCTCACGGGCCCAGCTGCTCCGCGGCATGTGGGATCTTCCTGGACCGGGGCACGAACCCGTGTCCCCTGCATCGGCAGGCGGACTCTCAACCACTGCGCCACCAGGGAAGCCCCTATTGTTTGTAGACTTTTTAATGATGGCCATTCTGACTGGTGTGAGGTGATACCCCATTTTAGTTTTGATTTGCATTTCTTTAATGATTAGTGATGCTGAGCATCCTTTCATGTGTTTGTTGGCAGTCTGTATATCTCTTTTGGAGAAATGTCTATTTAGGTCTTCTGCCTATTTTTGGATTGGGCAGTTTGTTTTTTTGATATTGAGCTGCATGAGCTGCCTGTATATTTTGGAGATTAATCCTTTGTCAGTTGCTTTGTTTGCAAATATTTTCTCCCATTCTGCAGGTTGTCTTTTCCTCTTGTTTATGGCTTCCTTTGTGGTACAAAAGCTTTTAAGTTTCATTAGGTCCCATTTGTTTATTTATGGTTTTATTTCCACTTCTCTAGGAGGTGGGTCAAAAAGGATCTTGCTGTGATGTATGTCATAGCGTGTTCTGCCTATATTTTCCTCTAAGACTTTGATAGTGTCTGGCCCTACATTTAGGCCTTTAATCCATTTTGAATTTATTTTTGTGTATGGTGTTAGGGAGTGTTCTAATTTCATTCTTTTACATTTAGCTGTCCAGTTTTCCCAGCACCACTTATTGAAGAGGCTGTCTTTTCTCCATTGTATATTCTTGCCTCCTTTATCAAAGATAAGGTGACCATATGTGTGTGGGTTTATCTATGGGCTTTCTATCCTGTTCCATTGATCTATATGTCTGATTTTGTACCAGTACCATATTGTCTTGATTACTGTAGCTTTGTAGTATAGTCTGAAGTCAGGGAGCCTGATTCCTCCAGTTCTGCTTTTCTTTCTCAAGATTGCCTTGGTTAATTGGGGTCTTTTCTGTTTCCATACAAATTGTGAAATTTGTTGTTCTAGTCCTGTGAAAAATGCCATTGGTAGTTTGATAGGGATTGCATTGAATCTGTAGATTGCTTTGAGTAGTATAGTCATTTTCACAGTGTTGATTCTTCCAATCCAAGAACATGGTATATATCTCCATCTGTTTGTATCATCTTTACTTTCTTTCATCAGTGTCTTATAATTTTCTGAATACAGGTCTTTTGTCTCCTTAGGTAGGTTTATTCCTAGGTAGTTTTTTCTTCTTGTTGCAATGGTAAATGGGAGTGTTTCCATAATTTCACTTTCAGATTTTTCATCACTAGTGTATAGGAATGCAAGAGATTTCTGTGCATTAATTTTATATCCTGCTACTTTACCAAATTCATTGATTAGCTCTAGTAGTTTTCTGGTAGCATCTTTAGGATTCTCTATGTATAGTGTCATGTGATCTGCAAACAGTGACAGCTTTACTTCTTCTTTTTATTTCTTTTTCTTCTCTGATTGCTGTGGCTAAAACTTCCACAACTATGTTGAATAGTAGTGCTGAGAGTGGGCAACCATATCTTGTTCCTGATCTTAGTGGAAATGGTTTCAGTCTTTTATCATTGAGAACGATGTTAGCTGTGAGTTTGTCATATATGGCCTTTATTATGTTGAGGTATGTTCCTTTTATGCCTACTTTCTGATGTGTTTTTATCATAAATGGGTGTTGAGTTTTGTTGAAAGCTTTTTCTGCATCTATTGAGATGATCATATGGTTTTTCTCCTTCAATTTGGTAATATGTTTTATCACATTGATTGATTTGCATATATTGAAGAATCCCTGCATTCCTGGGATAAACCCCACTTGATCATGGTGTATGATCCTTTTAATGTGCTGTTGGATTCTGTTTGCTGGTATTTTGTTGAGGATTTTTGCATCTATTTTCATCAGTGATATTGGTCTGTAATTTTCTTTGTTTGTGACATCTTTGTCTGGTTTTGGTATCAGTGTGATGGTGGCCACATAGAATAAGTTTGGGAGTGTTCTTCCCTTTGCTATATTTGGGAAGAGTTTGAGATGGATCAGTGTTAGCTCTTCTCTAAATGTTTGATAGAATTCACCTGTGAAGCCATCTGGTCCTTGACTTTTGTTTGTTGGAAGATTTTTAATCACAGTTTCAATTTCAGTACTTGTGATTGGTCTGTTTATATTTTCTAGTTCTTCCTGGTTCAGTCTTGGAAGGTTGTGCTTTTCTAAGAAATTGTCCATTTCTTCCAGGTTGTCCATTTTATTGGCATAGAGTTGCTTGTAGTAATCTCTAATGATCTTTTGTATTTCTGCAGTGTCAGTTGTTACTTCTCCTTTTTCATTTCTAATTCTACTGATTTGAGTCTTCTTCCTTTTTTTCTTGATGAGTCTGGCTTGTGGTTTATCAATTTTGTTTATCTTCTCAAAGAACCAGCTTTTAGTTTTATTGATCTTTGTTATTGTTTCCTTCATATCTTTTTCATTTATTTCTGCTCATTTCTTTATGATTTCTTTCCTTCTGCTGACTTCAGGGTTTTTTTGTTCTTCTTTCTCTAATTGCTTTACGTGTAAGGTTGTGTTGTTTATTTGACATGTTTCTTGTTTCTTCAGGTAGGATTGTATTGCTATAAACTTCCCTCTTAGAACTGCTTTTGCTGCATCCCATAGGTTTTCGGTCGTTGTGTTTTCATTGTCATTTGTTTCTAGGTATTTTTTGATTTCCTCTTTGATTTCTTCAGTGAACTCTTGGTTATTTAATAGTGTATTGTTTAGCCTCCATATCTTTGTATTTTTCACAGATTTTTTTCTGTAATTGATATCTTGTCTCATAGCATTGTGGTCGGAAAAGATACTTGATATGATTTCAATTTTCTTATATTTACCAAGGCTTTATTTGTGACCCAAGATATGATCCATCCTGGAGAATGTTCCTTGAGCACTTGAGAAGTATGTTCTGTTATTTTTGGATGGAATGTCAATTAAGTCCATCTTGTTTGATGTATCATTTAAAGCTTGCATTTCCTTATTTATTTTCTTTTTAGATGATCACTACAATGGTGAAACTGGGGTCTTAATGTCCCCTACTATGATTGTGTTACTGTCGATTTCCCCTTTTATGGCTGTTAGCATTTGCCTTATGTATTGAGGTGCTCCTATGTTGGGTGCATAAATATTTACAATTGTTATATCATCTTCTTGGATTGACCCCTTGATCATTATGTAGTGTCCTTCTTGTCTCTTGTAATAATCTTTATTTTAAAGTCTATTTTGTCTGACATGAGTATTGCTACTCCAGCTTTTTCTGATTTCCATTTGCATGGAATATCTTTTTCCATCCTCTCACTTTCAGTCTGTATGTGTCCTTAGGTCTGAAGTGGGTCTCTTGTAGACAGCATATATATGGGTCTTGTTTTTGTATCCATTCAGCCAGTCTATGTCTTTTGGTTGGAGGCTTTAATCCATTTAAATTTAAGGTAGTTATAAATATGTATGTACATATTACCATTTTCTTGTTTTGGGTTTTTTTATTGTGGGTCTTTTCATTGTCTTGTGTTTCCTGCCTAGAGAATTTCCTTTAGTATTTGTTGTAAAGCTGGTTTGGTGGTGCTGAATTCTCTTAGCTTTTGCTTGTCTGTAAAGGTTTTAATTTCTCTGTCAAAGCTGAATGAGATCCTTGCTGGTTAGACTAGTCTTGGTTGTAGGTTTTTCTACTTCATCACTTTAAATATGTCCTGCCACTCCCTTCTGGCTTGCAGAGTTTCTACTGAAAGGTCAGCTGTTAACCTTATGGGGACTCCCTTGTATGTTTTTTCTTGCTTTTCCCTTGCTGCTTTTAATATTTTTTCTTTTATTTAATTTTTTCTTTTTTCTTTTGCGGTACGTGGGCCTCTCACTGTTATGGCCTCTCCCATTGCGGAGCACAGGCTCTGGACACGCAGGCTCAGCGGCCATGGTTCATGGACCCAGCCGCTCCATGGCATGTGGGATCTTCCCTGACTGGGGCATGAACCCGTGTCCCGTGTATCGGCAGGCAGACTCTCAACCACTGCGCTACCAGGGAAGCCCTCTTTTATTTAATTTTTGATAGTTTGATTAATATGTGTCTTGGCGTGTTTCTCCTTGGCTTTATCCTATATGGGACTCTCTGTGCTTCCCAGTCTTGATTGACTCTTTACTTTCCCATATTAGGGAAGTTTTCAACTATAATCTCTCCAAATAGTTTCTCAGTCTCTTTTTTTTTCTTTTCTTCTTTTGGGATTCCTATATTTCAAGTATTGGTGCATTGAATGTTGTCCCAGAGGTCTCTGAGACTGTCCTCAATGCTTTTCATTCTTTTTTCTTTATTCTGCTTTGTGGTAGTTATTTCAACTCTTTCATCTTCTAGGTCACTTATTCATTCTTCTCCCTCAGTTATTCTGCTATTGATTCCTTCTAGAGAATTTTTAATTTCATTTATTGTATTGTTCATCATTGTTTGTTTGCTCCTTAGTTCTTCTAGGTGCTTTTTTAAATGTTTCTTGCATTTTCTCCATTCTATTTCCAAGATATTGGATATCTTTACTATCATTACTCTGAATTCTTTTTCAGGTGACTGCTTATTTCCTCTTCATTTGTTTGGTCTGGTGGGTTTTTACATTGCTCCTTCATCTGCTGTGTATTTCTCTGTCTTCTCATTTTGCATAATCTATTGTGCTTGGGGTCTCATTTTTGCAGGCTGCAGGTTCGTAGTTCTTGTTGTTTTTGGTGTCTGCCCCCAGTGGCTAAGGTTGGTTCAGTGGGTTGTGTTGGCTTCCTGGTGGAGGGGACTGGTGCCTGTGTTTTGTTGGAGGAGGCTATATCTTGTCTTTCTGGTGGGCAGGACCACATCCAGTGGTGTGTTTTGTGGTGTCTGTGAACTTAATATGATTTTAGGCAGCCTCTCTGCTAATGGGTGGGGTTGTGCTCCTGTCTTGCTAGTTGTTTGGCATAGGGTGTTCAGCACTGTAGCGTGCTGGTCATTGAGTTGAGCCAGTTTCACGTTGAGATGGAGATCTCTGAGAGAGCTTTCGTCGTTTGTTATTACGTGAGGCCGGGAGGTCTCTGGTGGTCCAATGTCCTGAACTCGGCCCTCCCACCTCACAGGCACAGGCTTGACCCCCAGTTGGAGCACCAAGACCCTGTCAGCCACACAGCTTTTGGGAAGTCTGAGGTCTTCTGCCAGCATTCAGTAGGTGTTCTGTAGGAGCTGTTCCTCATATCGATGTATTTTTGATGTGCTTGTGGGGAGGAAGGTGATCTCCACCTCTTACTCCTCTGCCATCTTGAAGCTAAATCGTGCCCCATTTTATTAATGAAGAAACTGAGTTTCAAAGAATTTAATATTGAGCCTAAGATTCCTCAGTCTACCAAATTTGTGTTCAGATCCAGAACATCTGACCCCACAGTCTGTGCATATAACCGCTATGCTATACTGTTTCTCAAGAACTGGATATGTATGCTCTCAGAACTGGGAGACCGTTCTCAGCAGAACCACTGATATAAGGTTTTTAATGGATTCCAAAATGATAATAGAAGCTAATTATCAGTACATCTCCTGAGTTAGCCACAAGAAAAATCTTGGATATTACAGAAATAGAAGTCTTTATTAAATAAAGGATAAGTTTAAGAAACATCCACTGCGTATCCAGGATACAATTAATCCAAGATAAATTAATAAATTGAATTAATTAAGGTAAATGACTTCAGGTGTTATAACAACTGCTCCCACACATCAGTGGCTTAGCACAAGAAACATTTATTACTCCCAGTTCAATGTGGTTGGGAGGTGGGCTCTGGTCCACACAGTAATTCAGGGTAGGATCTGGACTAGGGTAAGGAAAGCAGGGTGCTCATCTCAGGTACCAAATTTAAGGGAGTAACTCAGTAATCAAGATAAATAATATTTTAATGCAATATTTTGGAAAAATAAAAACTAATGCAAAAAATATTCATGATGAGCAAAGTATTGAAAATTTAAATTAAGACAGGAGCCAACAGGGCTGGGATAAGTGTGAGGTGATTCAGACTGAGTAGTGCTGGCTAATTAAAGACAAATTTTAAATATTCAACTAAAAGTAGAATGACCTTTACTCAGAAAACGTAGTTTCATAGGTGTGAGCAAAACAAAAGCATGCATTATTGCTCCCTCCCACCATGCCTAGAACCATGGTAAAGGGAAAAAAATGTCTCCAGACGAGTGGGGAACAAACATCGCATTTTTCCATCATTCCAGGTAAGTGATGGAGCACAAGGATGCAGAGACTGGAGTGAGCTTCACTTTAGCAACCATAGGACCCCAAGGAACTGGGTTTGCTCATCCAGACTGGGAGGAACATCTCCTCCACTAACGGGCTTTAGTTGGTGGCTGCCCTGATAAACAGCTCCAAAGAGCCTTTGGTTAAGGGACTTACTGAGATAGTTATTATTGTCACGAGGAACAAGATACCCAGTAACCATCTTAAATAATACTGCTAAGAACCAACAATTACCTTACAGTTTGAATAATATTTATACCCAAATATAAACTCTTAAATGACAGACAAGTCATTATCCCCCTTTTAATGCAAGACAATCAGACTTCAATTAATTTGAAGCATAGTCTGCCGGTTCTAGAGAGGAAGCTAAAGTGGCAGCTGCAGGTGGGTCTGAGACTCAAGAAGATAGTCCTGGTCACCCTATGAGGACACCTTTCCTCAGACAGGTCTTCCCACCAGTCACGGCCACATGACTGTATTTCATTTTCTTCATGGCACTTCTCCCACTCTGACATTTTCTTCTTTAGTTGTTAACTTGTTTACTGTCTGTTCTTATGGCAAGCCTACCCCGTTGAGAATACCAGATCAGGGACCTTGTCTTTCTCGTTTGCCTCAGTACTCCCAGCACACAGAACAGTGCCTGGCATACAGGTGATTATTGGAATGAATAAGCAAGGAAGTTGGAGCCAATCTATTGGTTCTGCCTGGACTGCTCTTTCTTCACAAAATTCTTCCACAGTGATTAGCGCATGAGCAGACACTCAATACATGATAGCTATAATTACTGTTATTGGGTGTGTGGGTGTGTGTGTGGGTGGCTTACGTATGGACCACTGGCTTGTAAGGAAGTATACTCACAGTACCACATTTAAGCTTTTGATGCTGTAAGAGAAATTCGATTTACACTATGCCATTATAATAAGTTTTACATATATAACTCCACATCAACAAACACTCTTATTTCATTTTTAAAAATTTTATTGAAGTATAGTTGATTTAGAATATTGTGTTAATTTCCACTGTACAGCAAAGTGACTCAGTATACATATACATATATTCTTTTTCATATTCTTTTCCATTATGGTTTATCATAGGATATTGAATATATTTACCTGTGCTCTACAGTAGGACCTTGTTGTTTATCCATCCTATGCATACTAGAACAAACACTCATATTTTAAAACAACCACATTTTCTAGGAATTTCTATGATTCTTGATGGATAATGAACATGAAAAGAATTCTGGTAAAGTGGCCATATGATGGCAGCTTTCGTAAATGTTAAACACTCAATATTAATGGAACATTATACACACACACACACTCGTGCACACACACACACATACATACATACTCAGGATAGACAGACAGATAGGTAGATAGATATATTCATACATATATACATGACTATAGGTAGATGTGTATGTTTCCTGACACATAAAAGTCACATGATATTAACATTCACAGCAGAGTTCTTGTCTGTCAAGTTCTACATTATCAAGCAGCACTTATCAACTAAATGGCTTAGAATAATTTATGATCCAAGTTCAAGGAACTGCCACTGGTTCAACATATTAATGACCCATATTAAAATTCATGTATTTCATCAAACTGGGTACATTTTTAGATATTTGGTCATATGACTCTGTTCGGTATCAGATGATCTGATTAATTTATAAGAATTCACAGTAAATTCACACTGTATTGATTTGGAGCTAACTCCATATTTTAACATTCTCCACATTTTAACATTTTAAAACTACCTGTATTTTAACATCCCTGAAATCAAGACATTTTATAATTAACATCTTATAAGTATAGTATTTCTTTTTTTTTCTAAACGCTGTTATTAAAGTAATGGTGTGTCTTCCCATCAGTGGCAACTTAGAATCAAGAAAGTGGTATTTGTATGAAACATGATAGATAGGTTTATAATCTTAACATATTGAGAACTCATACAAAATGATAATTAATGCAGTAAGACCTTTAGAGATAATTGGGCAAAGGACATGAACCTCCCATACATAAGAAAATTGTAACTAACCGGAAAATGTAAACGTCCTTACTAGTACTCAAATAAATGCTAATTAAAACAAAAAGGAAACTACATTTCTGTCTTTTAGATTAGCAAAGAAAAATTTTTTAAAAATCCAGTGCTAATTAGAGTGAAATAGAATGGGCATCAAATTTTGGTGGTATATTGGTACAAAATTTCTGGAAAGCAATTTGGCTGTATATATTAAAATTCTTAGTGTTCACACCCTATTTGTTCTTCTGGAATGTATTACAAGAGAACAATCAGAAATAGGTCAAAAATTTATTTACAAATAAGTGAAAAAAAGTCAAGATTCTAAATTTACATGCTATATTTCAGTTGTGTAAGGAATTCAGAAAAAAAATGATGATATTCTACTTGTGTGTACTTTACAAATAAATGCTTATTATTTTAATAACCAGAAAAAAATTTAAAAACTGAAAGGAAAGAAAATGACCATAGGATGTTTTGACAGAATTTCTATTTCTCCCCAAAGGAAAAGAAGGAAAATTTCTTACCACAAAGTTTATCCTTGTATAGGACTTATCATCAAAAATTACATGTCTGGGAATTTTACACTTTTGTGTGGCACGATATTTCAAGATTTATTAGATTCAGATGACTCCAAAGTCTTAGCCCTTGAATTTAAAATTTTTAGGATAATTGTTTTGAAGCTTGTTATTGTAATTATTTGATTCTTTTTTCAAACGCTGGCAGCTCACTGGTTAAACTTACCCTGTTAAGTATCGTCTTCCTGGATGAGGAAGTTTTCAATGTCCTCACTAAAGATGGTATTAGTCAGCTGTTCATTATCTCTTGCAAATAATAGTCAGATATGGTTTCCATAATGTAAATATTTATTTACCCAGCAATACAACAGAGACTATATGCGGCTAATTAACAGTTGTGTAAGAAGAACATTGCAAAATTTCCTTTTAATAGGACTCCTATGTCCATCCAATTCAATTCTACCTCAGCACGGAAGAGTCTCCCAGAGGTCTTTGGCTGTCTCCTCTTCTCCCTACTTCTCAGCCTCATCTGCAATCTTGAAATTTTAGTTTTGCTTCCATATTCTTTAAAAAAACAGCAACAAAATGCCTTGACTTGAGCCTTTGATATCAGAAAGAAAATAACCAGCTAAAACAGATACTAAATTTACATACAATGTATCTTCTGTATTTCAATAACTTCCTTCTTATTTTATTTACAGTTTCCTGTATTTATACTTTGGGTATTTTATTTAGGTATGCTGATGTAATGCATATCATTCAGGCCCTCAAGTATCTTGCAGGGTAGTTAAGGGTGGTAGGGTTGTGGGGCAGGTATATTATCAGCAATTATAGTTTAAGGTGAAGAGTATCATCCATTCTTTTATCCAACGTAAGTTTACTGAGTGTGTGCCATTAGCCAGAGAGAGTTCTGGGCATTGGAATATAGTGAGGTATAAGGCATAGGCTTTGCTCCCTGAGTAGGAGGGTAACTGGACATTCTAAAAGCATGGAAGAGAGGTGGGCTTCCATTAATTGCTGATCCACAATAATCTCAGTTTCTTTTCCCCTCATCCCATATTCTCATTCCTAAACTCTGGCCAAGTGAATTTCTCATTCAGTAGGTCAGGGGTGAAAACTGGAACTTGATTTGTTTTGAAGCTTTCCTTGTAATTCTGATACACAGTCAAGTTTTAGAACCACTACAATGAATAAACAGCCATAACCATCTCACTCGGAAGCAGGAGAAATTATTGAAAGCAGCAGAAAAACATTTCCTTGACTCATCTTTTTCCACAACATCTTGCTGCTGTTAGAATTTTGGTTTAGAATGTAAAATCATTAATGGTATTTTCTCTAACTCTGTTTGACTCTATAGATAAGACTGTCTTGTGCTCTTCCAGATGATTCTTGGCTTTGATAAGTTATTGAATTAATAGTCAGCTGAAGTTGTTTCTTTTGTTCTCATTTGAACTTTTCTTCTTATAAAAATGATGCTACAATCTAGTGTCTTATTGTTCGTCTGCTTGGGGCAAGCCAGTGACTCTTTTATAGTTTCACAGATGTGCCATGCTTTCTTGCCTCTGGGTCTTTGAACATGCTATTCCCTGTCGCATTCATTGGCTCATTTGTATTCAGATATCAGGTGTGAAAACATAATTAACTTTTACACATATGAGATCTCAAAAGATGTAATTTCCATGCATCCTGTCATAGAAAGCTATTGATGATGGGTAAATCTAGATAGAGGAAGACAAGACTTGGGAAACAGCTAGCTAAGGAATAGCAGCCAAGAGAAGGAAGTCCCAGGATGACACTGGGCAGAAGGATGCAAAAATCCAGAGAGGAGAACCCTAGGGGAAAGAAAAGAGCTCTTGAAAAATAACACAGACAAATATTTAACAAATATGATGGAGTAATTAGTCATATAGAAACCTTTGCAAATGATAAAAGAAAGCAAAACAGAAGGTTGTTAACAAAGGAAAATGTAATTATTGCATACAGTGGCTGAGCAGTGAATAATATTTACATTATCTTTGTAATATGTCCATTGATTATTTCTCCTACCATTGTGATATACCTTTAGTGGGACAAGGGGAGAGGAGAACTGAGTGTGTGAGCAGTGGTGGTGTAAGGGCATTAAATCCTCTACGGATGCAAAAAGTCAACAGGGAAGATGTAAATTTGATAAATCAAAAAATAATAGGCACATGAGAAAGTAATATGGAAAAATTGCCAGCAGAAATGACTATGAGAATTCAAAGTAGTTGCCTAAGTCAAGGATGGGTGGGGAATAGGGGATGTGTACAGGAGACTGTGCTGTTGTTTTTTCTATGAAAGTCTTTCAAATATTGATATTTAGAATATTTTTGTTATCATTGTGTTCAAAAAGTACATATATTCCTTGATTAAAAATATGAATCAACATGTATATATTAAGCAACCGCCACATGTCTGGCAAAGTGCTGAACTCTGCCCCTTATATAAGAGAAGCTAGAAAACATAGTTCTGACCCTCCAGGACCCTAAGTCACCTTGGAGGAGATATCAACCCATATCTAAAAAAGAGTACAAATGAACTTATCTTCAAAACAAAAATAGAGTTACAGATGTGGAAAATAAACTTATGGTTACCAGGGGTAAGGGGGTGGGGAGTGTAAATTGGGAAATTGGGATTGACATGTACAAACTACTATATATAAAATAGATAACTAATAAGGACCTACTGTATAGCACAAGGAACTCTACTCAATACTCTGTAATGGCCTATGTGGGAAAAGAATCTAAAAAAGAGTGCATATATGTATAACTGATTCACTTTGCTGTACACCTCAAACTAACACAGCATTATAAATCAACTATACTCCAATAAAATTAAAAAAAAAAAACAATGAAAGAAAAAGGTGTGACCAAATCTGAGAAGAAATGCAAGAACTTTTGTATTTAAATTATGCGCACCTTAATCTTTATAAAAGTGTATAAAACAAAAAGTATTGTCAAATTTATAATTCCTTCCCTTACTCCAAAGGCAATGAAAATGAATCGCTCTACTTTGGCTCCTCCTTAGGGATTTACAAATTTGGCCCCATTGAAGCCTCCCTAGTAGCAGAACTAAAGTGAAGTACTAGCCAAACACTGCATTTGTAATGCAATGGCGGCTTTGCAGTCTTCAGTCTTGGCTCCTTAAAAAAAAAAGTTCTTAAGTGCTTCCTTTGCACCAGACACTTATAACGTGAGCAATGAATTCCTGTTCCCTTTGGCCCAATAACTGTCTTAAAGGATGCTGCAGAGATGACTGAAGAAGGACAAGCAAATAAGAAATTCAAAACAAGAGGGTCAGAATAATGGTAGGCAAAAAAGGAAAAAGGAGAGTACAAATGTAGTTTGTCAGGACTTTGGGGGACAGTTTCACAAATGCATTTCTTGCCACTGTTGCATATTTTACTTAGATGTCCTGTCACTTCCTCTGTGCCCTTTGTGTCAGAACTATTTGTTAGGAAGGTTAAAATCACTGTGGAAGTTGTTTATGTGGCACGTTCCTTGACAAGAGATTTATCTTCTGGTCCTCTGAGAAGTATTAAGTTACAGCGGACACTTAAGCCTACTCAAGTTAGAAGGTGTTAAATGTTCTTGAGTAAAGAAAAAAAAGAAATCTCTGGAGGGAAGGTGTATCTCAGAGATCCACTATTGCGTCTACTCGGAAGTTTTTTCCCAAAGTTTACAAGATCAACCATCTCAGAGCCTGAGAAACTATCTGCCTCTTAGACTAGTAGATTATAAAGGTAATACACATTTACTACATTTTGGAAAAAGAAGACAAGTATACAGAAGAAATCAACCATTTCTTGTGATAACACTGCTTACAGTAGATTACTGTTAATTTTTAAGTGATACATGCATATATATAATATTATATATATTATATATACTATGTATATAATATCATATTAATTTGAAAAAGAAGTGCCATATTGTATATATATGTTTTGCTCTCATGCTTTTCTTCCACTGATATTCTGGTCCTTATTCGTGTGATAGATCAAGTTGCCACAAATTTGGGGTACATATCCAGGTCTGAAGGGAACTAGGCAAAGCCTTAAAGAAACCCAGTTGCTTTTTGCCTAGACCTGAAAACCTGTGGGATTCAGTTTCTACTAGAGTTGAAGGTTGCCTTGGAGACAAATTATTCTGTGGTTTTTAATTCAATTAAAGTAGATAATACATACATATATATATATATATATATATTATTAAAAGTTATGTCTTTTCTGTTTATAGGTAACCTTTTCCTGGAAGGGTTTATGCCTGGTAAGTATTCATTGTTACATATTTTTACAGGGCTAAGCAGGACTAGAGAACTTCATGAAAAATTTTAAACAATTTTATTGTGGAAAAGTATACATAACATAAAATTTGCCATTTTAACCATTTTAACTGTCCATCTCTGTGGCATTAAGTACCTTCACAGTATTGTGCAAACATCACCACCATCCACCTCCAGAACATTTTTGTCTTCCCCAAAACTCTATATCCATTAAAAACAACTCTTCATTCACCCTCCCCACAAGCTTTGACAACCACCAGTCTGCTTTTCGTCTCTATGCTTTGGCTACTCTAGGTACCTCATAGAAGAGGAATCATACAATATTTGTCCTTTTGTGACTGCCTATTTTATTTTATTTTATTTTATTTTATTTTATTTTATTTTGCGCTACGCGGGCCTCTCACTGCTGTGGCCTCTCCCGTTGCGGAGCACAGGCTCCGGACGCGCAGGCTCAGCGGCCATGGCTCACGGGCCCAGCCGCTCCGCTGCATGCGGGATCCTCCCGGACCGGGGCACGAACCCGTGTCCCCTGCATCGGCAGGTGGACTCTCAACCACTGAGCCACCAGGGAAGCCCGTGACTGGCTATTTTATTTAGCATAATATTTTGAAGGTTCATTCATGTTTTGGTATGTGTCAGAATTTCCTTCCTTTTTAAGGCTGGATAATATTACATATTATGTATATACCACATTTTGTTTACCCATTCATTTGATGAATGAAAAACGAATTTTTTTTAAACATCTTTATTGGAGTATAATTGTTTTACAATGGTGTGTTAGTTTCTGCTTTATAACAAAGTGAATCAGCTACACATATACATATATCCCCATATCCACTCCCTCTCGCATCTCCCTCCTACCCTCCCTATCCCACCCCTCTAGGTGGTCACAAAGCACCGAGCTGATCTCCCTGTGCTATGCCGCTGCTTCCCACTAGCTATCTATTTTACATTTGGTAGTGTATATATGTCCATGCCACTTTCTCACTTTATCCCAGCTTACCCTTCCCCCTCCCTGTGTCCTCAAGTCCATTCTCTACATCTGCATCTTTATTCCTGTCCTGTCCCTTGGTTCTTCATGGAATCTAAAAAAAAAAAAATCTTTATCAATTACTCATGTTTGAATTTTGTCTCCTCTTGTTGTCTGTGGCAGAGTTGGCTGGGAGATGACCGTTTTGGGGTCCCTTTCCGTGGTGCAGAGTTGTTGGACAGTAGCACCCAGATGGATATTACATTTCCTAGTCCCTTTTATGTCCAGGTGGGCCCCATGACTAGTTTTTGCCACCAATGTGAGAGGAAGTGATACATCACTTCTGAACTGAGGTTCATGATCCTCTAAACACCTGCTGGCAGACTGACACCAGTGCAATATTAAAACCATGAGAAGGCAGAGCCACAGGTGGAAATAGCCTGAGTCACCACTTTGAGAAGAGCCTCCCAGGAGGGCCTCCCTGTTGGGAATTACATTGGATTTTGCATGATTGAGATTTTCCTATGTTAAGCCTCTGTGATTTGAGGGGTGTTATTCAGCCCTAATACAGCTTCTAAGACCCATCTATTTCAAGTTTCTTTTCCTGCCTTTCCAGTTCTTCTTTCTCATTGTCCATTACTGACTTTTTCCCTCTGCCTTATCTCCTGCTTTTCAGTCACCACGTCACATTCTCCTTTTTAATAGTGCCTGTGTCTATCTTTTCCTACCTAAATACTCTGCTATGATTTAGTTTAAGCAGAGACAGACCAAGAGGTATGTCAAGCCAGCTTAAAGCCTAGAATGTTAATCTATAAGGGGTGCTTAAAGACCATTAGAAATTTTGTTTACACCATAATCCTTTAAGGAGGAAATGGCAGCTGTTGGAGTGAGAGTTGAGGCCTTCATGGAATCTGCTTTAGTAACAGCAGGTGGTCTCTAAGCTGCCTTGGCAAGCAGGTGGGTTGCGGGCAATACAGGGCTGGGTGTTGATTAGCACCCAGTCCCTTCTCTAAACACATGTAGAGCAAATACGAGAAAATACCAGTTTGTAGGGGCAAATAATTAGCCAACTCAGGTTCTCCACATATTTTAGTCTGGCCCTGAGTTCAGGCCAGCAACTTTTCTTACTCTTTCTGGGCTGTTACATTTAATTCCGAATGGTTCTGCCATTCATCCTTCTTCCTGCTACCTGAGTGATCTTTCTGAGGCACAGCTCTGATCATGCTATCTTTGCCTTGAGGTTGCTCATTGCCTAGGGTAGAACTCCTTAGAATGGATCTGGCACCCCAGGCACTGGGAAGAGAGTAAGAGAGAACCACTTAAACTGTGCAGGCTTTGATGCTACCGTCCCAAATCATGAGCACACACCAGGCAATGAGGATGAGGTGGAAGTCATGGATGTGATATGCCAGGCTGTTTCTCACCTCTGAATCTTGACTCAGACTGCCCCTTCTTCGAGAATTCCAGAAGAGTATCCACTCATATTGCAAGTCTCAGCCCAAGGGATATCCTTCCTGTGAAATCTTTTCTGACAAGCTCTTCACCCTCCATTATGGGTTCCTTTCTGTCTTTTCTTCCTCTCCAAATCCAGGCAGTGGTTGAGGCAGAAAAGCTTAGATTTTTTCCAGCATTTAATCAGGTTCCATGGCAGTGTGAGAATAGTTACTGTAATATTGTTGTTTTAAAGGAAACTATATACTCTGGTTACACTGAGAGTCTTTGGAGGCTGCACGGTGCTCCATGCTTTATGCTATGTGCACACATGGTTGGTAATTGCTCCCTACTGGATCCCCAGACTACAGCATATGGACGATGGAGAGCAGAACCGTCCTATGGGCTAAGCATAAGAGTTTGAATGTGTCCTTTGGGCAGAGGAATGCTCATTTATCTTTTCCTCCTCCTGAACCCCCTTCTTCATTTGGGTGCAATCAATCATCCTTTTGCTGGGAAAAATAAATGTCTTACAGTGAGTTTACCTTGCAATTGAAGTAAAGATAGAGGAAGATTATTGTACAGGAAATCTCTTTGCCTTTCAAAATGTGACCTAAAGGCCTACTAACCTGAAAGGGGTTGGTCTGAACTTTGTTGCCAAAATAGTTGTTTAAAAAATATTTTTCGCAAGCACACTTGAAATACATCACCACCTGCTGCCATTGCTATCGATTAATTAATGGTCTCCAGGTGTCAGGCCAGCAACACTGGACCAATTGAATGTGAATGAAATTAATAACAATCTTGAGATGCCTGAGTTTGATTCCACTAAATGTTTGTTATAAAACTATGGTTTTATTGAGGATTTATAACCAAAGAAGATAGCTTATGAATAACGCCTCTGGGTGGTCTTTACTCACTTTGGGTTCCACCACTAGTTCTGACTTTCCAGCCACACTCCCTTGTTATTAAACAAACAGCCATGCAACTTACACATAGATTTGGTACTGAAAAGTGACATTTACTTGGGTTTTTTTTCTTTTTGGTGGAAGTGGTCAGACACTGAGATAGCATGGCCAAATGGTTCTTTCTTTTTTTAAAGTCTTTATATTTTTTAATATATTTTTTTATAAAATTGAGAGGAATGTTCAGCTATTTCCCATATACCCCTTAGGCACATGCATAGCCTACCCCACTATCAACATCACCCATCAGAATGGTACATTTTTAACTTCAGATGAATCTACATTGACACATCATAATTACCCAAAGTTCTAAGGGCTCACCCTTGGTGTTGGACATTCAATGGATTTGGACAAATGTATGATAACATTTATACATCTTTTTAAAATCATATTTTTAGCTCCCTAAAATTCATCTGTGCTCTGCCTTTTCATCCTTCCCTGTGCCTACTCTTTGCAACTACTGATCTTGTTATCGTCTCCATAGTTGTGCCTTTTCCAGAATGTCATAGAGTTGGAATCATACAGTATGCAGCCTATTCAGATTAGCTTCTTTCACTTAGTAATACACATTTAAGTTTCTTTCATGTCTTTTCATAGCCTGATACCTCACTTCCTTTTAGTGCTGAATAATATTCATTGTCTGGGTGTATCCCAGTTTATTTATCCAGTCATCTACTAAAGGACATCTTGGTTGCTTCCAAGTTTTGGCAATTATAAATAAAGCTGCTATTGTAACTGAAAGTGTGTGTGGGGAGGGGGTCCAGCTGCTCACTGCTCAAAAGCCAATAAAGAGCCAAGATTTGTGGAAAGGAAAGTTTGCTTTATTTTGGATGCCGGCAAATGTGGGGGAAGGCGGACTCCTGTCCAGAGGCCAACTCCCTCCCAACTGACAATCGGGGGCAAGAGCTTTTATAGGCGGAGGGAGGGGGCTACATGTAGCAACAGCACAGTCAGCTCTGACAGTCATCTTGAAATTGGTCATGGGGTGGTCTGATCAGTGTCATCTTGATTGTTTTAAGTACAGTAAATCTTCAGTTCCAGGGTCAGTTTTTTCCTATTTCTTTGAGGCCAGTTCTTAGAATTGTGGCAGTTCATGTCATGGTTACAGTCTGGTCATCATGTAGTTAATTTTTCTACGTGGTAGGGGTTTCAGTACCTATGTGACAGCTCACAGGATATGGCTCAGAATATTATCTATAGCCCTTGAGAAGGAACTAAAAGTCCTTGACTATGCTTAACGACTAAACTATTATTATTTAGTCTTGTTGGACTGTTTTCCTTTGTTTCTGCATTTTCTGACTTCTTTGATTAAACTTATTCTTTAGCTAAAGTTTTTCCATAGAAGAAAGGCAGGCAGAGGACATGGGGGTCAAGGACCATAGGGTCCTGTTCCGTTTCACTGTGACTATCCTTTGGCAGGCTTGTGTGTGGACCTAAGGTTTCAACTCATTTAGGTAAATACCAAGGAGTATGATTGCTGCATCATATGGTAAGAGTGTATTTAGTTTTGTAAGAAACTACCAAACTGTCTTCCAAAGTGGCTGTACCATTTTGCATTCCCATCAGCAATGTATGAGAGTTCCTGTTGCTCCATGTCCTTGCTGGATCTTGATAGCTAGACATGATGCAGGTGAAAGGAACTGCTGTCAAGAGGCCTTTAGTAATGTGGTGGTGAGGTGTGGGAGAGGTGAAGTGTTCTATAGTCCTATGATTAGGTCTCAGTCTTTTAGTGAGCCTGTGCCTCTGGACTGGGAACTTCAGAAGTGTTTCTCACTTCCTGCCCCCTCTCCCCTTAGGTGGGACAGAATGGCTAGAACAGGCTGGAGGTGAGTATTTTCCTACATCCACACAGAGCTGACTGGAGTTAGATATTTGCTTTCCTCAATCAGTTCAGCTCTGATAATACCCCAGCAGGTTAGGCTCTGGTTAACTAGTTTCCCTTGAGAAGTTCATAATGTGGATAACTTTTATGGTTAAAAGTAAAAAAGATGGGACCACGTTTATTCTCAAGTCTTACCTTCTGCTGGAAAGTCTAAGGTTGAAGTGTGTTATTTAATTAGAAACTCTCATAATTTGTGTTTGCTTTTCTCCTAATACTGGCTTAATCACTCCTGGTCCCAAAATAGCAGAGCTACATGCTTCAGTGGGTAAAGATTTTAATTTCCTCTTTGTGGTTGGTAAAACACCCCACTTACCCCTAATGGGATTTTTTCCACCTCACTGACATGGTAGCCACAAAATTTCCTTCCTCAAAATTCTCAGTTAGTAAATGGTGCGATTTGGATCTCACAGCTGGCAAGTGAAAAGGGAATTGCCCACTCCTTTGCCCTGCAGTCCTGGGAGGAAGTCTACACCTCAGCTCTGAGATTTCACAGGCCTGGAAGGACCCTCAGCTTCTTTCACCCAAAGCTCCTCCTCTTTCTCCTCAAAATTGCCTCAATAAGGTGACTGAGATTCTCAGTCAACAACTGGAGATGGAGCTTGAAGAGCTAAGGTCCCCAGAACAAAAGCTTTTGTTCTCACCCCAGGTGTAAATGATTAAAATGAGATTTGTAGCCAGAGCAATGAGGAAGCAGGAGAAAGCTGGCCAGTAAGTGGAAAGGGAAATGGGACTTTCCCAGCAAGAAGATTCTGAAACATGGGATGGGGGAGGGGAGAGGACTTACAGTGGCTTCCTCACAATTTTAACCCAGTCTTGCCTTTCACTAACACTGAGAGAAGGTGCTTGACAGATGCCTTGGGTGTCTTCCAAACAACCGCACCACTGAGACCCTTCTTATCCTCTTGGCTCCATTGCACGTGGAGTGCCTTTCCTGCTTAGAAAGGCAGTGGGTTCCTGGATGCTGTTGATAAATGAGAGAACAGAGACCAGGGCATTCAACTGGTTCCACCCCTGCTAAGAAAGACCATTCCTTTGTTTCAGCATCTGGTTTCATTTTGTGATTTCTGAGGAAACGCCATGTGTAGGAGAGGAAACTATCCCCATACATTTCCTCTGAAATAGAGCATTGTGTGGAATAGTTGACAGTATCAAGCTGTCCGTGCCATTCTTGGCTACCATTGGCTGAGGACTCAGGGAAGTAGACGTCTCACTGCATTTATGACATTGCAGTTTCTCTCATGCTCTGAGGTGCAATGAAACCTGACTGCTTCTCTAATGACTTCCTTATGCCCTCCACAGCTCATTAAGGGCTAAGGGGCCATCTCCTTTTCTAGTCTGTACTCATTCTAGAGTGTCACTTCACTGTTTGATTGGAATATTTGTTACATGTATTTTACTTGGTGAATATAATGTATTTTAACAGTGGTGTCGAGATGATATGAGTTCAACACAGGCTGTAGTTTTCTAGCTAGATGGTCCTTGTCAAGTTCCATGAACTCTCTGAATTAGTGTCATTGTCTTTACAGTGGAGATATCAACACCTAACTCTTCGGGTGGTGAAAAATAGTGTGAAAATATATGTATTCTGTGGACATACATGATAATATTATTACACTGACATGTTCTAACTTTTAAATCAGTACAGCTAAACAGTGAGCAAATTGCTGTTATAATGATAAGAACAACAATAATAAAATATAGGACATCACATTTCACCAAACAGTTTACATACATTTTCTTATTTAAGGCTGACCAACCTGGTGAGTTTTGCATAGCAGGTACTTTTAAATAGCTACCATAGAAATTGGAGATTGACACTCAGAGAGGCAAACAAGTCACACAGTTGGTCAGCTAGGTATTGTGTATCCTATCGTTGAGGAGGATACTGACATTCAAAGATAAGTGACTTGTTGAAAGGAGCAAAGCTAGGACATAGAGATGAAAACTGGAACCCAATAGAGATGAGATCAATTTGAATTGATATCAAGTCCCATGCTCTTTTCATTATAGCTAATTAATTTTAATTCTCAAGAAATTTTCTGCTTCACATATCACTTTCTGAGAGAGGTGAGTTAGTATTTCCAGTTACCAGTTGTGACTTCTTGATGATTATGCATTTTTTTTTAGCATTAGAGAACATCCCTCTTCAACTCTTATGATGTTTTTATTTTCAAGTGTATTTTGATATTAAAATTTTTATCCTGGCTTTCTTTTGGTGCATATTTGTCTTTTCTCCTTTTAGTTTCAACTCTCTTTATCCTTTTCTTATAATTGGGTGATTCTTGTAAACTACTTACTCCTGGTCTTGGTTTTGCAAACATAAACTAAGACTCTCCTCTTTTTTTTTTTTTTTTTTTTTTTGCGGTACACGGACCTCTCACTGTTGTGGCCTCTCCTGTTGTGGAGCACAGGCTCCGGAAGCGCAGGCTCAGCGGCCATGGCTCACGGGCCCAGCCGCTCCGCGGCATGTGGGATCTTCCCAGACCGGGGCACGAGCCCGTGTCCCGTGCATTGGCAGGCGGACTCTCAACCACTGTGCCACCAGGGAAGCCCAAAACTCTCCTCTTTTGATCACTAAATTTATCCATATATTCTTATTTTAATTACTCTTATATTAAAACTTTTCTGCTAGCTCATTTTATATATTCTAATTACCTTGTTTTCCTTAAAAACTATTTTCTCCTGCCTCTGGGTAGATTAAATTATAATCTAGCCAATTAAAAATAATACTCTATTTTTCTTTTTGTATGGCTTACTTACACATACTTTTTTCTGTCAATTTATTACCCTTCATATTTCCCTTCTATACAAGCAGACAATCATCTTAACACATTTTAATTTCCATTTTTTTGAAAAAAATTTCTCTTTTGTCCTCTAGCTCTTGCCTATTGTTATTTTCTGCAGTTTTAGTTCTGGGTTGATATAAATGAGCTTGAGACTTGGAGTTCTTTTGGTTTTTTAGTTCTTTTTTTTTTTTTTTTTTTTAAGATAGCAGTAACTTTTAGTAAGTTTATTAGTCCAATGGTTCCATCTCTGGATACAGCTCTCTCCTCGCCTGTACTCTGCCCTGGGAACTCTAACCACCTTGATCTCCCTGGACACTCAGCTCTGTCTCAGGGAATTTTCTGAGCTCTGCTTGTGATCCCTATCCCTATGTCAAGGCCTGAAAACTCTCTCAAGTCAGTAGCTGGAGCAATCATAGGGTTTATGTTGTTTGTTTTCTCAGGGATTACCATCACTCATTGTCTAATTCCAATGTTTTGAAAAACATTGTTTCATATATTTTGTCCAGTTTTTGGTTTCAGACTAGAGAGTGAATCTGGTCCTTGTTACTCCATCTTTGTTGGAAGCAGAAGTCCTTGTGCCTCAATCTCCCTTAGTAAATATTTATCCTTCTAACAAATAAAATGCAGTAGAAATGAGACTCCTGAGAGACAATTCTCTGTCAGTTTCTTGCATTTCATCATGTCTTCCAAGCAGAGATATTGACCACATTTGTTCTAGACTAACTTTGGAAGGGTATTTCTGTAATAAACTGACTTAGAAGATAAAATAGTTATCTCCCTCCAGAGCAAAGGCAGATTTGCTTAAAGTCTTGGAATAGAGATAGTGTCACTCTCCAGAGCAAAGGATGAGCATGTTTACTGTCCAGTAAAATATATTTGTATTTCCTAAGCTCAATGCTCCTCTTCTGTAATGCAACCCAGTGTATGAGGAGTTGTCACTTGACCCTCTGTTCATCACCCTGTGGAACTGGGGCTCCAGGCATTAGCGGAAGAAAATGCTTATTCTCCATCTACTGCTATTACTGCAAGTAATGATCTATCCTTTGTCTTTGACCCAAGAGTCTTGTGCCTTCTGCCAGCATTCATAAAAATGTGGCAGGCTAACTTGTTAGCTTGTAAACAATGTAAAATATCATACTCGTACTTGACAGACAAGATGGAATAGGCTAGGTCAAAAAGCAATATGACTTCCACTTGGCTTTTTCTCTTGAGGCACATGCCTTGGGAGTCCTGAGTCAACATGTTATACATTTGGCTACCTTGAAGTCCCTGTGCTGGAAAGATCACGTGGAGAGTCAGCGCTACATTTGAGATACTGATAGCAGTTCCAGCTATTCCACTCTTCAAGTGATTGAGTCTTCTTCAGCCCAGGAGCCCGTCACATGAGTGAGTGAACCTTCAGATAATTCTCCACACCAACCTTTGAGCCACTGCTAAAGTGGGTAGAGAGAGCTGTGCCCAGAGACCTGCCTAGTTTGCAGACTAGTGAGCAAAAGAAATGCTATTGTTTTAAACCACTAAGCTTTGGGGTGATTTGTTATGCAGTACTGTTTAACTGAAAACACTACGTATTTTATAGCTTCCTTCTGAGTTTCTTGCTCGTTTTGCTAAAGCACTTTCTCCAAAAGGTTTTTTTTTTTTTTAAAGTTCTTGTGCAGTAAACTTCTGAGACCTTATATGCCCCCAAAGAAATTTTTCTGTCACATTTCAGTAATAGCTTAGTTGGCTGTGAAAGTAAAAAAAGGAAGTTCTTTTCTTTCAAAACAATATCTATTGTTTTCTTGCATTTAGGTTACTGTTGCAAAATCTGATATTACTTTTATACTTACTTCTTTATAGGTGATCTGCAGTTTGTTCCAGCAGCATTTTAGAATTTTTTTCTGTCTTTTAATTTTTAACATTTTATTATAAGATGTATAAGTACAGTTCTTTTCTTCGTTATGCCATTTTATAATTTATGAGCCCTTTCATTCCAAGGTCTTACATCTTTCTCTAACTCTGGGAAATAATTGGTCTTCATTCTTTCAAGTAGACCTTTACTTTTTATTGTTTTTCTCCCTTTTTCTGTGACTCTCATATAAATGTTGACTCTCCTAATTCTGTTCTTCACATCTCTTATTAAATCTTCCTTTATATTTTCCACAACTTTCTTCCTAGTGCTTTCATAGATTTCTTCATTCTCACCTTTCAGCTCACTAACTTGTTCTTCAACTGTATTTATTCTTCTATTATACCATATATTGAGTTCTTTATTTCAAATTTTATATTTCTGCTACAGTATTTCCACTTGGTTATACTCTATAACTGCTAGTTCTTTCTTTATGTTAATAATATCTTCCTCATCTTTTTGAAGACAATTATAATGTTTAATTTAAATAATTTATCTCTCTGGTTAATTAAGCCTTATTTTTCAGGTATAAGTTTTTCCGTTTGTTTTTTAATCCTGGTATCAGATGTCTTGTTAGTGTGCCTGTGAGCTCATAGTCCTCTGGGAGTATCAACTAGCTTTCATGAAAATGTTAAATTCCAGGCTAACTGTGATCTTTGTGGTAAGTTTCAGGAATAGGGGCAGAATGGGAAAGTCATCCCAGTAGGGGAGCAAGACTCTTTCATGACCCCCTTGCCATTCCTCTTCTCCACAGTTGACCCTGTTCCTTGACAAATTTTGTCATGCCTTCACCTAGGGGACTGTTCTTTCTGAAAGCTTTTTCCTTTGCTTGTAACCTACTGGATCTCTGTATAGTCTAGGGAGAATCACTTGAAGGAAATACATTTATTTCGCTATATTAATGGATTTGTTATGGTGATTCAAGCCTACACAGTGGAAAGAGCTGGTTAAACAGTCTCTGCTGGGCTGTTGTCTTCATTTCTGATGCTGGAGTTTGAAGTCTGTAGAGAAGTCAGTCAGAAAGGAAACGTGGATATAAAGTCAGAGACAGCAAGGAAAAACTGGAGCTCATAAGCATGAGTTGGAACCTGCAGTGCTGGATGGGAACCTGTGTCAGTTCTCACTGCTTTCAACCTCACGGCAGTGAGATGTTGGAACACTTCATCGTGGACCCAAGACATCTAGCTCTTGAATCAGAAAACATGAAGGAGTTTCTAAGAGAATCTGGATCATTTGCATGTCCATGAAGTAAGCCAGCAAGGTGACAATGTTCATGAACTTCAAAAACTCCTGGTTATCTTGCTCTGACATTGTGAGGAAAAACAAAACAAACAAAAAAAAACCACCCCAAAACCAAACCAAACCAAACCAATCTGAATGCTATGTCACTTCTACTATCCAATATTGTGCAAAAGTCTTTAACTGGAAATACAGAGAAAAAGAATTCTTGGAAATGTAGTTCATACTAGCTAGGTTGACACATTGCAAAGCTAGCACAACGTCAGCATATGGAAAGAGGAGGGAAAGGGTAGAAGGAATTCTCAGGGGCTGCTGCTCTTTCTGCATATATTGTTACCCGCTTCCCCTCTAGCTGGCCTCTGGCACTGCTCTGTTGTTTCTGGCTAACATTGCACTGACCTGGCTGGTTTTCTGTCCTGCAGTGGCAATACAGCAAACATCCTTATTGCCCTTCTAGTGCAATGAGGATGGATAGAAAAGAGCACAAGTCCAAATCTCTCCCTCAGCTTATTTCTCAGCCATGTTTCCCAGCTCCTTACCACCTTTGACTGTTGCTTTCCCACTTCCCCTCCCCGCATCATTTCCATTAACTCCAACACAGCTGCCTCTGACTGGACCTTCTCCCAGTTCTCACATTAATGTTTCAGCCCTATCTTATTCCGCATCATGTGTTTGGTGACATCAAGGCTTGTGGGGGAAAAGCTAGCAAACCATGTATTTGCTCCCATGTCAGCTGTAAGAACATTTGAAATGTAGATTTTGGATTTTCCTATAAGAAATTATTAAGATAATATAAAGAAAATGATCAAAGAAATGATTGACTTTATTGGTTATGTTATTTTGCTTTTCTGGAGATTTGTTTGACACAGTTCTTTTCTTTTCTGACAAATCATTCTGAGGGGAAACAGAAAATGAAGATTATGCTTTGAATCATAGGATTTTTAAAGAGTTGTGCATTGTATATTTCAGTCCAGGCACCAGAGTAGAAATGCATTTAAGGAAAGCTGGTTGTCTGAACTGCTCCTCAAGACGACAAGAGAAGGCTATACCATGACCAACACCTGCTCTTATTATTACAAAATATCATTCATCTACTCCATTCTTCCCTTTGGATCCATAAATTCTAGCAGTATTTCCTTAGAAACCAGGAGGGAAAATAATCAACCTTCCTGTGCCTTTAATTTCTAACCATGGCTTATGACTGGTTAGAGCAACTGGCAGCATCCAGTCTGGTCAACACATTTCTGTGTCAAACTTTCCAGTGCTCCACAATACCAGGCCACAGGAAATCCAGGCAAATAATACAGATGGAATTTTATTCTTATTTGGACATCATAACAGAATTTAAACTCCCACAGATGACTAAAATTAAATTCATCCACTTAAGTCAGTATACCATAAATAATGGTGTCTTAAAATTCTTTATTTTATTCAATATTTGGATGTTTCTTGGAAGTCACAGAGCATGCTGGTGAAATAATTATTACAGAAATGCTCCTAAATCAAGTAAAAAAAGAGACAGCAAGAGAGAGAGAGCAAGAGATGTCTAAGGCTCTTATTTGTCAATGCTCTTACTGTAGACTATTTTTGAAAGACATTTTGGAAGATAAATCTCTTGAGGGCAGGCCAGATATTATGCTCTTTCATTGCCTTAGAAGATCTGGGAGACTGAGTAATCAAAATGAGGAAAGAACAAGAAGAGTCTTCAACACTTTAAATATCATAAAGAAGTTACCAGGTAGAAAGGGACAAGTGCAGTGAGTGCTTTTCCTGAAAAAATGACAGTGTCTTGACAATGACTATGAAAACTTGATGACCCTTAACATCTCATGGAAAAAGGAGTCAGTAAAACAACGTGAAGATGTAAAAGCGGGAATATAAGAAACACAGAAGAAAGATGACAAGGTGACAAGTTAAACATAATCCACAGAATAAGAAACCTCCTCCACATTACACCTACAAACGCCTGCCCTTTTGTTAATACATAAAAGAGAGCCTCTCACTGTAACTCCTTCACTTCCTCGGTGGGGGTAAACAAGATGACTAGGCAGTGTGAGGGTGACTGATGAGAGAGATTTTGCTGGGCAACAAGCTGGATGTGCATCCATTAAACTGTGTTTTACCTAATCAGTCTTTTATTTGTTACCCCCAAGTCCTAGTTATTCAAGTCTTTCAACTGTACCTCACTTCTCCTGTATCACTCCACACACAAAATCGCAAAGGTATTAGTAGATTAAAGTAGACATATTCACTGAATAAGCCATGTGTGTGTTGGGGAAGAATGGTAGGGGGACCACTTTGACCTGAAAACTTCTAATTTAAGCCAACTTTCAAAGAGAGAAGAGAATAATCAGCTATTTGTGATGTTTTTTGATTATATATGAGATCTTATTCAAATTTTCAATCTACAGTCACAGGTCTCTGATGACATTTAATGTCTGTGATCTGGCACCAGTGGAGGATCCACCATGCTCTCAAAGAGTCCACCCATTTACCTTGGTGTTAAATTCCACCATAAAAGGGAGAGCCTTTTATTTTAATCTTTTCTTTCTATCCAGTAATAAAAAAAAATAGTATTAGAGTGAATAAGACAATGGGATACAAAAAACAATATATAAATGTTATTCATATCAATTTTTCTAATGGAAGAATTGCTATGGTTAATGAATGAGGATCAAAGGAAGGAAAATTCTTCAATGAAGAGTTGAAAGAAAGAGATGAAGAGTTTGGCGGGGAGGCAACAATTATCTTCTTGACAAATACCATTTATATAATATTTTTTTCACTGTCTGGACATCAGAGGATTGAGTTAATGATGCCCTCAGTTGATGGCACATTATCATCACTGGTCAAAGCAAGACTCCTCTGTTATTTTTTATTTTCTTCCATTTTATTCCTATTGCTCATTCCCATTCCACCTCCCCACAGGTAACCATTATAATGTATTCATTCTGTACCTTTTGGTTTGTACGTGTTCTTTCAAAATACATGTTTTTTCTACATTTAATTTATGTTTTATAATTCTATTTACTTTAAAATTTTCCTCAGGACCGTATATTTAAGATTCATCCACGTACTCTGTGTACATTTAGTCCCTTGCTTCTAACTACCATACAATGTGTACATTTTCCCTATGATACATTTACCTAATGACAAATAACTTCCTCTACGCATTCTCTCAGTGATGCGCACCCAGATTACCTCTAGTTACCTCACTCCAAAGGATGCTGAAGTCAATGTCCATGTATGTGACCCTTAATGATCTGTGTAAGAATCTCTTTGGACCCTATAATTCTACTCCAAAGGTAGAATTGCTGATGATAAGGCTAGAATATATTTAAAACACTCTAGTTTGGGTGTTGGTGGCCACTTTTTCTTATATGTAAAGCTGGTACTGTCATTACCATCTCCATTTAACAGGTGATGGAAAGTTCAGACTTTGAGCTGCCTACCGTTACTCAGTGAGTAAAGAGTGAAACTTTCTCTTCTGACTACAAGGTTCTTCTCTATTTTTAGCATCATGTCACATTGTCTCCACAAGCTTGTCCTATCCTGAAACTGGAAAGTGGGTTAGATTTGTTGTATTATATTTACTGTGGGCGATCTAACCATTCCCTCCTTTGTGATTATAGTGTAATCAAATGCAAGGTTAGTGAAGGGGGATATACAAGTTCCCTGTTGGCTGAAGGCAATTCTAGCTGATCTCATTTAACTGTTTCCTGGTGTACTAGAAATAGTACCTCTGTATTAAAATTAGGCAAAATCAAGTGCATACAACTTGCTAACGAAGGTCTTAATGTGAATTTCTAGGAAGATGATTGACTCCTGAAGATCTGTCAAAAAAAGGGTAACAGTGCTTTTAATTGGTACCCCTTGTATGTGAAACATATGGAAAGCCTGATGCCATGGGCTTGTGAGGAGGGAGACCAGGTTTAAATCTGCTGGGAAAAGAAAATAGTGTAAAACCGACTTATGATAGAGTCCTCGAAAATATTTTATAAATACTTAACGATAATAATCTGAGTATTAGAACAATTATATTTTGTAACTGACTTAGGCATTTTGTAGGCATTGTTTTAATGTTATTCCACACAAAGCTACTACATTCTTCTGATACTGTCACATGGCAGCCCCAGTGACCACACTGCAATACCTCTCTTATCAACGCAAGGTTCTCAGTCCCCAAGAAAGCCTGATACAGCCATTCCAGACATTCTTACATGGACATTTCTATCTTTTACAGGGGCTTTGAACTTCATGCTAAATCAAAGAATCCTCTTGGGAGGAAGAATGCATCCTGGAATTCACCATGGAGACTTACTTCAGGAGCAATGATTGAATCTCAACTTGGGGAGAGAGAGCAGGAGGAGTCTCTTAGAGATTCCTGGGACGCAGGAGTGTGTGTGTTTGGGGAGTGGAGGACGTTTTAAAAACTGTAATTCTTTACCTAAGAGATTTTGATCCCCTACTCAATGGCTTTTATCCATCCATCCACCATCTAACCCTATGATTTTTAGGAAAATTTCCTCTATGACTTTTTGGACAATAGCGTCTTTTACAGAATCTGTAAAAGCATTAGGAAACTGGGTTTAGGGATAGGCCAGATTAGAATTTCAGAAAAAATTTCTCTTAAGTTCCCTCAATTTCTATGGCATTTTTATCTTTCAAAAAGTAGCACAGTGTATTAGTTCACTGGAAAAGCAGTGAACTAATTTTAGGCCAAAGGCCTGGGTTGTCTTTATGCTTTCTGCTGTAAACAACCTCATGTACTTGAGCACATGATGGCTCTTCTGGGCTTTAGTTGGACTAGACAAATGCCAAGATCTTGTCCAGTTCAAAAGTTGTTAAGCTATTAAACCTAGAGGAAAAAGCAAACTACAATAGGAAATTAGAATATTATGTCTCTGATTGCCCTCATTTTTAAATTTTTTGGATCAAGTACATAAAATAATGTTAATTTCATCCTGACACTTCTATCCGTGACTTAATGTTCTCCAGAACAAAACTATTGATACATATGGAGGCTCTGTGCTAAGAAGTAGGTTAGGCCATAGGAATATGTTTCTGGTCGCTTTTGTTCAATAGCCTAGGAAGAAAAGGGTATTTCCTTGGGGAGGACTCTTTGGAGAACAGTGGTTTTTATACTTTAGCAGCACCACAATCACACAGATTGCTGGGCCCCACCCCCAGAGTTGCTGATTCAGTAGATCTGGGGTAAGGTCTGAAAATTTTATTTCTAGTAAGTTTTCAGGTGATGCTGTTGCTGCTGGCCTGGGGACCACACTTGGGACCACACTATCATAGAACATCGTTTGCCCAGTGTTGAGGCAGTGTTCTGAATCTCTCCATTTCAATCTCATCCCCAGGTTACACTATGTGATGGGCAGACTTCAAGATGATACTGTGACCTTCTGTTTCAGATTCCAGAAGACTGTTTTCCAGTAATGATCACCACACACACACACTCACACACACACACACACACGCATACACCCCAGCAACACAGAAAATGGAGAATAGGGCAAATTCACATAGGGTCACTCAATTTCCCCATTCTTCCTCTCTTCATGATCCAAAACTGTAGACAGTCTGGTTTACATAATTGGCCAAAAATTATTTTAAAAGATTGGTGTATTTTGGATGGTGTCTCATCAGTTTACCAAAGAATCCAATAGAAGCAGATCACAAATCACTGTTCACATATGCTCTCCCTTTCTCTCTGGAGTAGCTGATATTTATTGAGTATTTTCTGTTTACCATGAAATGTGTTGTTAACTCTATTTGCATGATCTTATGTAACCCTTGAGACAATCCTGTTAGATGGGTGTTATTTTTAATCCTATTTTATAGATGGGGAAACCTTTGCCTAGAGAGGCAAAGTAACTTCCCTTGGGTTGCTCAGAAAGAAAAAGGGGTGGAACCAGGATTTGCAGTACCATCCTGCCTCCAAATATATAATCTTGGAAAACCACGAAACACTCTCTTTACTGTTTACATTCTGTAAAGTGGGCCTTCCTCCCAAGGATAATGTCAAAATGAATAAGATAACAGACTTGTTATGGGCCACAGAGGAAGAATATATTTTGCCTACAAGATATTATTTTTGAAATATTTTAGATGTTACTCTTTTTTCTGCAATAAATCAAATGCTACATTCTGTAAATTTATTATTATCTCTTTTACTTTCTTGGTATGTCTGATCTTTAAAGAATTATTTTTATGTCCTTTTCCTCAAAATAGTCATGCGTTCCTTTTCCTTGCTGATATTCAATGGAACTATTCAAAATTATTTTATTTGTAATGTATAACCAACCCTAAAGGCAGATATTCTGGTATCACCAGAGATTAGTGGAAAGAGCTCACTCAGGATTTGAGTTCCAGACCCAGCCAAGCTTCTGCTCCCTGTGATTCCGGTGGTCGCTGTTTGCTGCATTTACATCGGATGGGGTTGGGCTTCATCAGAGGGACTCAAATTTTTCTCCACCACAGTATAGAATGGATGATTTTCTTTTTCACAAACCCAGATTTAGGTGAAACCCATGAATATTTTGCAAGGATGCAAAACAAATAAGATTGCAGCCTTGGGAATTCCCTGGTGGTGCAATGGTTAAGAATCCGCCTGTCAATGCAGGGGACATGGGTTCGATCCCTGGTCCGGGAAGATCCCACATGCCGTGGAGCAACTAGGCCCATGTGCCACAACTACTGAGCCCACGTGCTGCAACTACTGAAGCCCGAGTGCCTAGAGCCCATGCTCTGCAACAAGAGAAGCCACCTCAATGAGAAGCCCACACACCGCAACAAAGAGTAGCCCCGGCTCGCTGCAACTAGAGAAAGCCCACATACAACAACTGAGACGGAGACCCAACTCAGCCAAAATAAATAAATAACTTAAAAAAAAAAAAGATTGCAATCTTTTTTTCCTAATTGCAGCAACAATAATAATTAACAGAATGTCTGTTATCTTACTAACCATGTAGCAGATAAGATAGACTGTGGGTTATGAGCAATTCACAGGAAACTTGCTGTTTAACTCCACCTCTTTACTCCCAGTCAGGAAAGCATTTCAGAATGCAAGTGAGTAAGCCTGATGACCGTCATAGGAATTATCTGCAATCTAATCTATTTTTTAAAAATAAATAATTTCCAAAGAACAGCTCTTACACCTGATCACTGCTCTGTGGTTGAGAACCACAGGACTAGATGATTTTCAGATCTCTTCCAACACAAACATCTCATTTATGGTCTTGAAACTTTTGTCCAGTAGACCTTCACAGTGGTCTTTCTGGATTGACTGCTTTGAAGATAAGTTACACAGCACAATTGTTTCTAAGTTTTGTCCAGTTTGCTAATCTAAAAAGAAAGGGTGTTATAGCAATTCTCTGAAAAAATTTAAGAACATCCCTGAGAAGAGAATAAAATTGCCAAATCCATTGCTGCTCCTGCAGAATCCTGAGAGGCATGGAAAATGTCAGGTTGCCTGGTGCCATCTGGCTTAAGAAGATTATTGTCATCTGAGGCAAACATGGTCTCCGTCCTGATTTAGAGGAAATAACAGAGCCCATAGATTCTTAGGTGCCTGACTCCTTCAAGTGGGAAATCTTTTAGGTCAAAGCTGTCTATTTTCATTTTTACATTCAGCATTTCTCCCTATATATTTATTTCCCTCTGGGCTTCTTAAAAGCTTACCTAGAACATTTATAGAAAATATTTTTAATCTCCATAAGAACATTGAAATTTTTGCTATAATTTCATTTTTAAAGATTTTAATCGCTTAGTATTTACCCTATTTATCCTGGCACAGTCTTCAAAAGCAGAATATGCTCCTTAAGTCCTATTTTAGTTAAAGTGACAAATCACAGGCAAGCTTTTCTAATTTTTTATATGGCAGTCTTGGAATTTCCACAGCTTATGTTCTGAGCCAACAAAAACATACAGAGGGAATTTTTGAATTCAGTTGATTTACTTCACAACATTACTTCTTACAAATATATTTGCTTATCAGGGCAGAGAAATTTAAGTGTGATCTGGAAATGGAAAGTTTGTTCTGTGACATCAGAAGCAAAATGGATAAAAATAGTTTGCTTCTGACAATACCACATCCCAGGAAAAGGTGATGCCTAAGTTATCCGTAAGGTTTTCCTGGACAGCCACTGGTACAGGAAGATCAAAAAAGATCTGCAGTTGAACTGAATTGAGGTTGTTTCAAAAGTAGGCACTGTGCTAGAGCAGAAAGGGCACTAGACATGGAATCAGAAAACTTCACTTCTAGTCCTAGTTTTCCTATTACCTAGTTGTGTGTTTTTGAGGAGGTCAGTTAACCTCTCTGACCCTCAGTTTCTTCCTCATTTAATGGAGATAAAAAATACTCAACCTGAGTACTTAGAATTGTTAAGTGGCTCACTTGAGATAAAACATATTAAAGAATTAACAAAATTATAAAACACTTCATGAATGTGAGATATCTTTATAAAATCTTTCTATGATTCAATTAACCTTTGAACATATGATGTTTAAATTGGATGAGATGACAAGATTAATTGAGGTATTTCAACTCATCAGGATATGGTGTTTCTTTCATTGGTACTTGTTTATACCCTCAGAAGTCTATTATTTATTTGAAGCAGGGTTAGCAAATGTTAATGATTCTGCTATAGGATTTTGTTTGTTTCTATTTATTTATTTTTATTGTGGTATACTTGATTTACAATATTAAATTAGTTTTAGGTGTACAACATAGTGATTCAAAATTTTTATAGATTATACTCCTTTTACAGTTACTATAAAATATTGGCTATATTCCCTGTGCTGTATAATATATCCTTGTAACTTATATATTTTATTTATTACATTTTTATTTTATATTGAAGTATAGTTGATTAACAATGTTGTGTTAGTTTTAGGTGTACAGCAAAGTGCTTTGGTTATACATATACATGTATCTATTCTTTTTCAAATTCTTTTCCCATTTTAGTTATTACAGAGTACTGAGCACATTTCCCTGTGCTATACAGTAGGTCCTTGTTGGTTACCTATTTTAAATATAGCAGTGTGTTCATGTCACTCCCAAACTCCTAATCTATCCCTTTCCCCCACCCTCCCCACTGGTAACCATAAGTTCATTCTTTAAGTCTGTGAGTCTGTTTCTGTTTTGTAAATAAGTTCATTTGTATCATTTCTTTTTAGATTCTGCATATAAGTGATATCATATGATATTTGTCTTTCTCTGTCTGACTTACTTCACGGAGTATGATAATCTCCAGGTTCATCCATGTTGCTATAAATGGCATTATTTCATTCTTTTCAATGGCTGAGTAGTATTCCATTGTATATATGTACCATATATATAATGGATATATGTACCATATATCCATTGTATATATGTATATTACTCATTCATCTGTCGATGGACATTTAGGTTGCTTCCGTGTCCTGGCTATTGTAAACATCGCTGCAATGAACATTGGGGTGCATGTATACTTTCAAACCATGTTTTTCTCCAGAAATATGCTCAGGAGTGGGATCGCTGGATTATATGGTAGTTCTATTTTTAGTTTTTTAAGGAACCTCCATACTGCTTTCCATAGTGGCTGTACCAATGTTTTGATTCTGCTATAGGATTTAAAGGAAGACTATTGAGTTACTCCTGTAAAGACCTTCTTCCATTCTGCTCTTCTTCCAAAGTTCGGTGAGCTCTTAGAAAGACCAACCCTCCCCCGCTTATCTTAGTCTTACCAGTACAAATTGCCTATGAAACCAAATCCAGAAGATGGTGATAATTAGGTCTGATCTCTGACCTTCCTCTAAGAGATCATCAGGATGAATCCCATCTCTCTTTATGTCCTTCTTCACAAGTCTAAGCTTCTGAACTCATTATTAATAACTTTCTGTACATTCCTTATTCTGTGCCAATTCTAGGTCTTCCAAGACTTTCATTGTGCTCTCCAGAATTTAAGATTAGTTATCTGCAAAATCTCTGATAATCTCTACCTTCATTAAGCCTTTCCTTCATCTTTTTATTCCAAGAGAAGACTGGCTTGGTTTGATAACACTCTTTCCACTGAAGTCCTAGCAGATGGTGACCCCCACATGCCACTGAGCCTGAGTTTAGATTAAGGATTTTTCTTCTTCTCATTGCCAATTCCCAAACATTACTCCTCTCCACTACTTCCCAAAGCCCATCTTCTTTAACCTCCTGATAACTTCTGGTGACCTTCTTCATTCATTAATTATTTGGACACATGGTTCAATCTCTTCCTCTCCACCACTCCTATCTTTATTTTTAATAAGTTGAATACCCTCATAGAACTGACCTCTGACTTATGACTTCTTTGCTTATAATAATCATTGCTTCTATAGAACCTAGTCATTCCATTTCATAGTCATTCTCTAAAACTTGTCATCACCCAAAATATTCCTAATCGTAATTTTGATATCAAGATTCCCATTTTCTGACCACTACCTCCTCATTTTTTTTCAACTCACTTACTGTTCTACAGTCCAAATTTAACAGTTCTTTGATTCTTATTGTTACCATATACCATGTCCCAGATTCACCTTCACCTCCTATGCCCCTATTTTCCTCTACTGTCCTTACCTGGCAAACTCCCAACTTTGGTTAATCCAATATTACACCATACAGAATCTGCACTGCTGAAGCTGAACCTGGCTGCATGGAAAAATCAGTGATTCTTTTAGGTATGTCATTTCTTAAGATATTCATTTCACACCATATTCTATATCGAAGGCCACTAACAAATTTTTTTTAATAGACAAAAGGGGAAATGGGAGGAGAGATTTCTGAAAGAAACTGACCATTCTCTTATTCAAACACATTGTACTTCCATCTGGGGTTTGCTTTGTTTCCCTGTCTTTTCTAACTTTCCTTCCCTCTGCTAGTTTATTTCTCTTCATATTTCTTTGCTTAGTTCTACTAGAATGTAAACTCCGTAAAAGCAAGCAGGGATATTATCTGCTTTGTCACCACTGTAGTCCTGAGCACCTAGAACAGTGCTTAGCACATAAGAGGCACTCATAAATATTCATTTTGTCACCAGCCTTAGCTGTGGAGGGGAAATAGACATGTTCATGTCCAGGGGCCCAAATAGAAACATTGGGACATACAGAGTAGATACAACAGCCCAGAGCTTCACCCAAAAGCAGGGAGTCTGTTTAAGGCATAAAAAAGCAATAGCATGTTTTTTAAAAAAGATATGCAATTGGATTTCCATGAGGTTTCTGCAAAGAAATATCTGCCTTGCAAGAGGACTTGTGCTGGTTTGCTTAGAGTCATAACACCTGGACAAGCAGATATTTGGTCAATTTATCTATAGTTCTTTTGCTACTCATTTTTAACCCAGAAATCATAATGATGAAAGGGAAGAACTTTGCAAACCATCTATCCTGCCACCTTCTGTTTTGCAGATGAAAAAACTTGGACCCTGGAAGTAAAGACTCAAGCCCTAGATTACACTTTTATTTATAGAGGCAAAACCCAGGTGTCCTTACTCCTGACTACGTCTTCCTAAACTGTTCAGTGCAATGCTGAGCTACAATTCTTAAAATGGGTCTGGGTTACAAAAAAAACTTATGTGTTGTTTATGAATACTGGAACTTTAATTTAGCGCATAAATTTAAACAATTATCATGTTTAAAGGTAGATTTCCAAAGGTATTGTGCTTTGGGGGGAAAATGTCTATGATCTAGTCAAATGGCAGAAAAATATTTTTTATTGTTTTCGATACAAAACTCTGGTCATTGTAAATCATAAGATCATTCCCAAATTAAATAAGCAATTTATTAATAGAGCTAACACATTTTGGTTTAGAGTGATTTTCTCCCATGGCATTTGCTTTTTTTTTCTTTCTCATGTATTTATTTATCCTTATCTACCACAAGCTCATGAAATGTCCTCTCTAAGTAGCCCCTCACAATGTAAACATGTTTTGTAATCATTTTGGAACAGAAGAGGACCTGAATATTTTCATCTCCTCAGTTCCTTAGTGTTGCTCATGTTGCAAATGAAAAATAGAGTGGGAATCGTTTGGGGTCAGGAAGTTTGTGGAACTGTCTTATGGGGCTAGTTTCCAAGGAAATCCCATTTAAGGCTGACTGGAGGCAACTGGAAGAATGGATAGCAAGTGTGTTTTGATGCTCAGGAGCTCTACTAATTTTTCTTCTAAGCTCCAACAAGAGGCAAAGAGAATTCCTCTTTTGACATTAGAATCTTAGGTCCCTAAGAGTGAATCTGAGGGGGTAAAGTGTGGGTGAAATGGGTGAAGGGGAATCAAAAGGTACAAACTTCCAATTATGAGTCAAGGGTGAAAACTCTAATTTTAAACCCTAATTTAAAAAGATACATGCACCCCAGCATTCACAGCAGCACTACTTACAATAGCTAAAACATGGAAACAAACTAAACGTCCATTGACAGATGAATGGATAAAGAAGATGTGGTACATATATACAATGGAATTCTACTCAGCCATAAAAAACCCCCAAAATAATGCCATTTGCAGAAACATGGATAGACCTAGAGATTATCATACTAAGTGAAGTAAGTCAGACAAAGAAAGACAAATATCATATATCACTTAACATGCGGAATCTAAAAAAATGATACAAATGAACTTATTTACAAAACAGAAATAAACTCACAGACATAGAAAACAAACTTATGGTTACCAAGCAGGAAGCTGGGGGAGGGATAAATTAGGAATTTGGAATTAACATATACACACTACTACACATAAAATAGATAAACAACAAGGACCTAATATATAGCACAGGGAACTATATTCAGTATCTTGTAATAACATACAATGAAAAAGAATCCAAAGATAATTGTATATCTGTATCTATATCTGTATCTATATATATTAGGAAACTGTGACTGCCATTGCTAATTGCCTAATTCATCCATTCTCTTTTCTTATACAAAGAATCCTGGTTCATTTGGGGCAACAATGTATTCAGTTAAAATATTCAATCTCCCTTGGGAGTGACACATATACACTATTGATATTATGTAAAGTAGATAACTAATGAGAACCTACTGAATAGCACAGGGAACTCTACTTAATGCACTGTGGTGACCTAAATGAGAAGGAAATCCAAAAAAGAGGGCATATATGTATATGTATAGCCGATTCATTTGCTGTACATTAGAAACTAACACAACATTGTAAAGCAACTGTACTCCAATAAAAAATAATTTTAAAAAAGTAAAGAGTTTCGTTTTACACTTGCAAATAAGCTAATTTACTTACTTTTGGGGTTAAGTTTTATATTTTTGAATCATCATTTCTTGTTTCTGGCTTTGAATTTTTTTCATTTATTTAAGATATATGTATTAAATCTCAAAGAGGCAGCAAAAAGAAAAAAAAGTAAAAAAGAAAACGATGAAAAAAATATTCACTCTTCCACCTTTTCAATGAAATATAAGTGGAAGTCATTCCTTGGGACTTCTTGGAAAACTCTTTAAAACAGGATAATCTCCAATGGCTTTGCTTGTTTGCCCTTTGTTTTCTCTGGTTTTCTTGCCTGAAATACAGATGTAATGTTTGGAGAAGAAGCAGCAGTTCTATGATCATGAGGGTTAGTGACACACTATAGATGACAAATCCAGCAACTAGACTCGATCTTGTTTCTCAATGTTTTTATCAAGTAGCTGAAACAGCCTTGAACTGCATACCCTTAGATCTCACATTTGTTAAGTCACTGTGAAAGATTTCTATTACACAGGGCCTAATGCAGTTACAGACAAGGTTTTTTTTTAACCTATCCAGAGTAATTCTCAAAGTGAGGAGGAATTGACATTGTAGAATCTACCAAAGGGGTCTTTCACATTCCCTTCTCCATTCTGATATGCCCTCCAAAAAATGAATTGCTCCTCCTCTTATCTTGGTGAGAATGGCTGCCATTAAAAGCCACTGTTACTACTAGGAATGTCACTTGCCTCAGATGTGTTAGAAAAAGATAGGAACTTTACCTCCAGGGAAGCCCATAACAGATTGATTACTTGGAAGTCTTAAAGAGTTGGAGTTACTACAAATGTGGCTGGTATTAAACCGGCTGAAAGAAGTATGCCTGAAACTTCTGAGAGTCCATCCAGAGGAGCATCAGAAGATGCTTAGAATTTTGAAATGGACAATGAGGGGATTGGTGAAGTTAGGCTAGAAAGGATGGTTAACACTGTCGACAATAAAATAATTTTAACTTTGAAGGGCACCTTAATGGTCATCCAGTTGGATATCTCATATAAAACAAAACTTGACGTCTACCACATTTTTAGGAGGTGTCACCCAATCTTGCTTGACAACTTGCAGTGAGTAGGAGTTGGTGAATTCCTAAGGCAACCCATTCCATTGTTTAAAAGATTTAATAACTAGAATGTCCTTCTTCACAGTGAACTTAATAGTGTTGTATCTTAATATTAATACATGCCATTTACACAGCACTTTGCTATTTTTTATTTTAATAATACATTTTTTTAACCCATATCCTGAATATGATCATTTCAACATGTAATCAATATTTTAAAAACTATTTATAAGGTAAATAATATTTGCATTTCTCTTTTTTTCTTTTTTTGTTGTTAGTTTCTGGTGTACAGAAAGATGATTCAGTTATGTGTGTGTATATATATATATATATATATATATATATATATATATATATATACACATTGAATCACTTTTCTATTTCTTTTTCAGATTGTTTTCCATTATAGTTTATTATAAGATATTGAATATAGTTCCCTGTGCTATACAGTAGGACCTTGTTGTTTATCTATTTTATATATATAGTAGTATGTGTATGTTAATCTCAAGCTCCTAATTTATCCCTCCCTCCCTTTCCCCTTTGGTAACCATAAGTTTGTTTTTTGTTTTGTTTAATTAATTTATTTACTTTTTATACAGCAGGTTCTTATTAGTTATCTATTTTATACATATTAGTGTATATATGTCAATCCCAATCTCCCAGTTCATCCCACCACCACCACCACTGCCGGCCCCACTTTCCCCACTTGGTGTCCATACATTTGTTCTCTACATCTGTGTCTCTATTTCTGCCTTGTAAACTGGTTCATCTGTACCATTTTTCTAGATTCCACATATATGCGTTAATATACAATATGTGTTTTCCTCTTTCTGACTAACTTCACTCTGTATGACAGTCTCTAGGTCCATCCACATCTCTACATATGACCCAATTTCATTCCTTTTTATGGCTGAGTAATATTCCATTATATATATGTACCACATCTTCTTTATTCATTCGTCTGTTGATGGGCATTTAGGTTGCTTCCATGACCTGGCTATTGTAAATAGTGTTGCAATGAATATTGGGTGCATGTGTCTTTTTGAATTATGGTTGTCTCTGGGTATATGCTCAGTAGTGGGATTGCTGGGTCATATGGTAATTCTATTTTTAGTTTTTTAAGGAACCTCCATACAGTTCTCCATAGTGGCTGTATCAATTTACATTCCCACCAACAGTGCAAGAGTGTTCCCTTTTCTCCACACCATCTCCAGCATTTGTTGTTTATAGATTTTCTGATGATGCCCATTCTAACTAGTGTGAGGTGATACCTCATTGTAGTTTTGATTTGCATTTCTCTAACAATTAGTGATGCTAAGCAGATTTTCATGTGCCTCTTGGACATCTGTATGTATGTCTTCTTTGGAGAGATGTCTATTTAGGTCTTCTGCCCATTTTTTGATTGGGTGGTTTTTTTTAATATTGAGCTGCATGACCTGTTTATATATTCTGGAGATTAATCCTTTGTCTGCTGATTCATTTGCAAATATTTTATCCCATTCTAAGGGTTGACTTTTCATTTTGTTTATAGTTTCCTTTGCTGTACAAAAGCTTTTAAGTTTCATTAGGTCCCATTTGTTTATCTTTGTTTTTATTTCCATACTCTAGGAGGTGGGTCAAAAAAGATCTTGCTGTGGTTTATGTCAAGGAGTGTTCTTCCTATGTTTTCCTTGAAGAGTTTTTTATTGTCAGATATTACATTTAGGTCTTTAATGCATTTTGAGTTTATTTTTGTGTATGATGTTAGGGAGTGTTCTAATTTCATTCTTTTACATGTAGCTGTCCAGTTTTCCCAGCACCACTTATTGAAGAGGCTGTCTTTTCTCCATTGCCTCCTTTGTCATGATTAGTTGACCATAGGTGTGTGGGTTTATCTCTGGGGTTTCTATCCTGTTCCATTGATCTATATGTCTGTTTTTGTGCCAGTACTATATTGTCTTGATGACTGTAGTTTTGTAGTAAAATCTGAAGTCAGGGACTCTGATTCCTCCAGCTCCATTTTTTCCCTCAAGACTGCTTCGGCTATTTGAGGTCTTTTGTGTCTCCATACAAATTTTAAGATTTTTTTGTCTAGTTCTGTAAAAAATGCCATTGGTAATTTGATAAGGATTGCATTGGATCTGTAGATTGCTTTGGGTAGTATAGTCATTTTCACAATATTGTTTCTTCCAAGCCAAGAATATGGTATATCTCTCCATCTGTTTGTGTCATCTTTGGTTTCTTTCATCAGTGTCTTACAGTTTTCTGAGTACAGGTCTTTCACCTCCTTAGGTAGGTTTATTCCTAGGTATTTTATTCTTTTTATTTCAATGATGAATGGGATTGTTTCCTTAATTTCTCTTTCTGATCTTTTGTCATTAGTGTATGGGAATGCAAGAGATTTCTGTGCATTAATTTTGTATCCTGCAACTTTACCAAATTCACTTGTTAGCTCTGGTCGTTTTTCGGTGGCATCTTTAGGATTTCCTATGTATAAGTATCATGTCATCTGCAAACAGTGTCAGTTTTACCTCTTCTTTTCCAATTTGTATTCCTGTTCTTTTCTTTTCTTCTCTGATTGCCATGGCTAGGACTTCCAAAACTATATTAAATAATAGTGGCGAGAATGGACATCCTTGTTTTGTTCCTGATCTTAGAGGAAATGCTTTCTGTTTTTCACCATTGAGAATGATGTTTGCTGTGGGTTTGTCATATATGGCCTTAATTTTGTTGAGGTAGTTTCCCTCTATGCCCACTTTCTGAGAGTTTTTATCCTAAATTGGTGTTGAATTTTGTCAAAACATTTTACTGCATCTATGAGATGATCATATGGTTTTTATTCCTTAATTTGTTATATGGTGTATCACATTGATTGATTTGCATATATTGAAGAATCCTTGCATCCCTAGGATAAATCCCACTTAATCATGGTGTATTATCCTTTTAATGCGTTGTTGGATTCTGTTTGCTAGTATTTTGTTGAGGATTTTTGCACCTATGTTCATCAGTGATATTGGTCTGTAATTTTCTTTTTTTGTAGTATCTCTGTCTGGTTTAGGTATCAGGGTGATGGTGGCCTCATAGAATGAGTTTGGGAGTGTTCCTTCCTCTGCAATTTTTGGAGGAGTTTGAGAAGGATGGGTGTTAGCTCTTCTCTAAATATTTGATAGAATTCATCTGTGAAGCCATTTGGTCCTGGATTTTTGTTTGTTGGAAGATTTTAATCACCGTTTCACTTTCATTACTTGTGATTGGTCTGTTCGTATTTTCTATTTCTTCCTGGTTCAGTCTTGGAAGGTTACACCTTTCTAAGAATTTGTCCAAATCTTCCAGATTGTTCATTTTATTGGCATAGAGTTCCTTGTAGTAGTCTCTTAGGATGTTTTGTATTTCTGTGGTGTCTGTTGTAATTTCTCCTTTTTCATTTCTAATGTCATTGATTTGAGTCCTCTCCCTCTTTTTCTTGATGAGTCTGGCTAAAGGTTTATGAATTTTGTTTATCTTCTCAAAGAACCAGCTTTTAGTTTTATTGATATTTGCTATTGTTTTCTTTGTTTCTATTTCATTTATTTCTGCTGTGATCTTTATAATTTCTTTCCTTCTACTAACTTTGGGTTTTGTTTGTTCTTCTTTCTCTAGTTCCTTTAAGTGTCAAGTAGATTGTCTACTTGAGAGTTTTCTTGTTTCTTGAAGTAGGATTGTATTGCTATAAACTTCCCTCTCAGAATGGCTTTTGCTGCATCTAAGGTTTTGGATCGTCCTGTTTTTGTTGTAATTTTCCTGTAGTTATTTTTTGGTTTCCTCTTTGATTTCTTCAGTGATCTCTTGGTTATTTAGTAACATATTGTTTAGCCTCCATGTATTTGGTGTTTTTACATTTTTTCCCCCTGTAATTGATTTCTAATCTCATAGCATTTTGGTCGGAAAAGATGCTTGATATTATTTCAACTTTCTTAAATTTAGCAAGGCTTGATTTGTGACCCGAGATGTGATCTATCCTGGAGAATATTCCATGTTCACTTGAGAAGAAAGTGTAATCTGCTGTTTTTGCATGGAATGTCCTATAAATATCAATTACATCTATCTGGTCTATTGTGTCATTTAAAGCTTGTGTTGACTTCCGGGAAGATGGCGGAAGAGTAAGACGCGGAGATCACGTTCCTCCCCACAGATACACCAGAAATACATCTACGCATGGAACAACTCCTACAGAGCATCTACTGAACGCTGGCAGAAGACCTCAGACCTCCCAAAAGGCAAGGAACCCCCCACGTACCTGGGTAGGACAAAAGAAAAAACTAAACGGAGACAAAAGGATAGGGACGGGTCCTGCACCAGCGGGAGAGAGCTGTGAAGGAGGAAAAGTGTCCACACACTAGGAAGCCCCTTCGCGGGTGGAGGCTTCGGGAGGCGGAGTGGGGGAGCTTGGGAGCCGCGGAGGAGAGCACAGCAACAGGGGTGCGGAGGACAAAGCGGACAGATTCCAGCGCAGAGGATCGGGCCGACCGGAACTCGCCAGCCGAGAGGCTTGTCTGCTCGCCCGCCGGGGCGGGCGGGACTGGGAGCTGAGGCTCCGGCTTTTGTCGGAGCGCCGGGAGAGGACTGAGGTTGGCGGCGTGAACACAGCCTGCAGGGCGTTAGTGCACCGCGGCTGGCCGGGAGAGAGTCCGGGGAGAAGTCTGGACCTGCCGAAGAGGCAAGAGACTTTTACGTCCCTCTTTGTTTCCTGGTGCACGAGGAGAGGGGATTAAGAACGCTGCTTGAGAGAGCTCCAGGAACGGGCGCGAGCCGCGGCTAAAAGTGCGGAGCCCAGAGACAGACATGAGACGCTAGGGCCGCTGCTGCCGCCACCGGGAGGCCTGTGTGCGAACACAGGTCACTAGCCACACGCCCTTCCGGGGAGCCTGTGCAGCCCGCCACTGCCAGGGTCCCGGGATCCAGGGACAACTCCCCCGGGAGAACGCACAGGCGCGCCTCAGGCTGCAACGTCTCGCCGGCCTCTGCCGCCGCAGGCCCGCCCCACACTCCGTGCCCCTCCCTACCCCCGGGCCTGAGTGAGCCAGAGCCTCCGAATCAGCGGCTCCTTTAACCCCGTCCTGTCTGAGCAAAGAACAGACGCCCTCCGGCGACCTACACGCACAGGCGGGGCTAAATCCAAAGCTGAGCCCCTGGGAGCTGTGAGAACAAAGAAGAGAAAGGGAAATCTCTCCCAGCAGCATCAGAAGCAGCGGATTAAAGCTCCACAATCAACTTGATGTACCCTGCATCTGTGGAATACCTGAATAGACAACCAATCATCCCAAATTAAGGAGCCGTGTGGATGAAAGGCTCTTGGTGCTGCAGCCAGGAGTCAGTGCTGTGCCTCTGAGGTGGGAGAGCCAACTTCAGGACACTGATCCACAAGAGACCTCCCAGCTGCACATAATATCAAACAGCAAAAATTTCCGAGAGATCTCCATCTCAACGCCAGCACCCAGCTTCACTCAACGACCAGCAAGCTACAGTGCTGGACATCCTATGCCAAACAACTAGCAAGACAGGAACACAACCCCACCCATTAGCAGAGAGGCGGCCCAAAATCATAATAAGTCTACAGACACCCCAAAACACACCACCAGACGTGGACCTGCCCACCAGAAAGACAAGATCTAGCCTCATCCACCAGAACACAGGAACTAGTACCCTCCACCAGGAAGCCTACACAACCCACTGAACCAACCTTAGCCACTGGGGACAGACACAAAAAACAACAGGAACTACGAACCTTCAGCCTGCAAAAAAGGAGACCCCAAACACAGTAAGATAAGCAAAATGAAAAGACAGAAAAACACACCGCAGATGAAGGAGCAAGATAAAAACCCATCAGACCTAACAAATGAAGAGGAAATAGGCAGTCTACCTGAAAAAGAATTCAAAATAATGATAGTAAGGTTGATCCGAAATCTTGGAGATAGAATGGACAATAGAATGGACAAAATGCAAGAATCAGTTAACAAGGACCTAGAAGAACTAAAGATGAAACAAGCAACGATGAACAACACAATAAATGAAATTAAAAGTACTCTAGATGGGATCAATAGCAGAATAACTGAGGCAGAAGAACGGATAAGTGATCTGGAAGATAAAATAGTGGAAATAACTACTGCAGAGCAGAATAAAGAAAAAAGAATGAAAAGAACTGAGGACAGTCTCAGAGACCTCTGGGACAACATTAAACGTACCAACATTCGAATTGTAGGGGTTCCAGAAGAAGAAGAGAAAAAGAAAGGGACTGAGAAAATATTTGAAGAGATTATAGTTGAAAACTTCCCTAATATGGGAAAGGAAATAGTTAATCAAGTCCAGGAAGCACAGAGAGTCCCATACAGGATAAATCCAAGGAGAAATACGCCAAGACACATATTAATCAAACTGTCAAAAATTAAATACAAAGAAAACATATTAAAAGCAGCAAGGGAAAAACAACAAATAACACACAAGGGAATCCCCATAAGGTTAACAGCTGATCTTTCAGCAGAAACTCTGCAAGCCAGAAGGGAGTGGCAGGACATATTGAAAGTGTTGAAGGAGAAAAACCTGCAACCAAGATTACTCTACCCAGCAAGGATCTCATTCAGATTTGATGGAGAAATTAAAACCTTTAGAGACAAGCAAAAGCTGAGAGAGTTCAGCACCACCAAACCAGCTCTACAACAACTGCTAAAGGAACTTCTCTAGGCAAGAAACACAAAAGAAGGAAAAGACCTACAATAACAAACCCAAAACAATTAAGAAAATGGGAATGGGAACACACATATCGATAATTACCTTAAATGTAAATGGACTAAATGCTCCCACCAAAAGACACAGATTGGCTGAATGGATACAAAAACAAGACCCATATATTTGCTGTCTACAAGAGACCCGTATGCTAACACATATATATGGAATTTAAGAAAAAAAAAATGTCATGAAAAACCTAGGGGTGAAACAGGAATAAAGACACAGACTTACTAGAGAATGGACTTGAGGCTATGGGGAGGGGGAAGGGTAAACGGTGACAAAGCAATAAAGAGGCATGGACATGTATACACTACCAAACGTAAGGTAGATAGCTAGTGGGAAGCAGCCGCATAGCACAGGGAGATCAGCTCGGTGCTTTGTGACCGCCTGGAGGGGTGGGATAGGGAGGGTGGGAGGGAGGGTGACGCAAGCGGGAAGAGATATGGGAACATATGTATATATATAACTGATTCATTTTGTTGTGAAGCTGAAACTAACATACCATTGTAAAGCAATTATGCTCCAATAAAGATGTTTAAAAAAAAAAAAAAAGAAATGTGCCCAAAGTCACATAGGCAATAAGGGAAGTTGGACTCAAACCCAGGCAAGTCTGGCTCTAGAGTCTGTGTTCTTAGCCTCTATGCAAACTGCCTCCCTAGGGTGCTATATTTAAGAATAAATACCCAATTTTCTTTTTGTTTCCTTCTCTCCCTTACTTCAGAAGTTGATATTTGATATTTCAATTTACCAGGCAGGGACTTCCCTGGCAGTCCAGTGGTTAAGACTCCTCGCTCCCAATGTAGGGTTTGATCTCTGGTCAGGGAAGATCCTGCATCCCGCGTGGCACAGCCAATAAAATGAAATGAAATGAAATGAAATGAAATAAATTTACTTGGCATTAGTTGCACTCATTTAATCTGGGTTTGCTGAATTATAAGGTATATTACCGATATTCAACAACCAAAAATAAGGCAAATAGCATTGAGACACTTTTACTTACAACAGATTGATATTAGTCATGTTGCAGCTTTGCTGTCAGCAGCAGCGTAGAACATTTTCCAGCAGTGTCCTTCATCGGGTGTCTCTAGATGGCCCAAAGAAAAGGATATTTAGTACTTTCAATTGTTAAGACACTTAAGCCAGGTTGAGATGGAAAATACAGAGCTCTAGCATTAGGAAAGAAAAAGAAGATGGGGTAAGATAAAGGAATTTGATAGAGGTACAGAAAAATAAGAATAATAGAGGATAAAGCAGAACAATTTTTTAATAGTAAAAAGGAAGAAAAAGAAGCCAATAGCAAGTGCTCTATAAATAAGGGGCCAGGGAGTAAAAAAAAAAAAAAAAAAAAAAATAAAGCTTGTGTTTCCTTATTAATTTTCTGTCTGGATGACGTGTCTATTGGTGTAAGTGAGGTGTTAAAGTCCCCCACTATTATTGTGTTACTGTTGATCTCCTCTTTTATAGCTGTTAACAATTGCCTTATGTATTGAAGTGCTCCTATGTTGGGTGCATATATATTTATAATTGTTAGATTTTCTTGGATTGATTCCTTGATCATTATGTAGTGTCCTTCTTTGTCTCTTATAATATTCTTTATTTTAATGTCTATTTTATCTGATATGAGTATTGCTACTCCAGCTTTCTTTTGATTTCATTTGCATGGAATATCTTTTTACATCCCCTCCCTTTCAGTCTGTATGTGTCCCTGGGTCTGAAGTGGGTCTCTTGTACACAGCATATATATGAGTCTTGTTTTTGTATCCATTCAGTGAGCCTGCGTCTTTTAGTTGGAGCATTTAATCCATTCACATTTAAGATAATTATCGATATGTATGTTCCTATTACCATTTTCTTAAATCATTTTGGGTTTGTTTTTGTAGGTCCTTTTCTTCTCTTGTGTTTCCCACTTAGAGAAGTTCCTTTAGCATTTGTTCCAGAGCTGGTTTGGTGGTACTGAATTCTCTTAGCTTTTGCTTGTCTGTAAAGCTTTTGATTTCTCTGTCGAATCTGAATGATATCCTTGCTGGGTAGAGTAATCTTGGTCATAGTTTCTTCCCTTTCATCACTTTAAATATATTGTGCCATCCCTTCCAGCTTGTAGAGTTTCTGCTGCAAAATCAGCTCTTAACCTTATGGGAGTTCCCTTGTATGTTATTTGTCATTTTTCCCTTGCTGCTTTTAATAATTTTTCTTTTCTTTAATTTTTGTCAGTTTGATTACTATGTGTCTTGGCGTGTTTCTCCTTGGGTTTATCCTGCCTGGGACTCTCTGTGCTTCCTGGACTTAGGTGGCTTTCCTTTCCCATGTTAGGGAAGTTTTTGACTTTAATCTCTTCAAATATTGTCTCAGGTCCTTTCTCTCTCTCTTCTTCTGGGACCCCTCTAATGCGAATGTTGTTGTGTTTAATGTTGTCCCAGAGGTCTCTTAAGCTGTCTTCATTTCTTTTCATTCTTTTTTCTTTATTTTGTTCCAAGGCTGTGAATTCCACTACCCTGTCTTCCAGGTCACTTATCTTTTCTTCTGCCTCAGTAATTCTGTTATTGATTCCTTCTAGTGTATTTTTCATTTCAGTTATTGTGTTGTTCATCTCTGTTTGTTTGTTATTTAATTCTTCTAGGTGTTTGTTCTTTAACTCCTCTAGGTCTTTGTTAAGCTTTTCTTGCATCTTCTCGATCTTTGCCTCCATTCTTTTTCTGAAGTCCTGGATCATCTTCACTATCATTATTGTGAACTCCTTTTCTGGAAGGTTGCCTATCTCCACTTCATTTAGTTTTTTTTCTGGGGTTTTATCTTCTTCCTTCATCTGGTACTTACTCCTCTGCCTTTTCATTTTGTCTATCTTTCTGTGAATGTGGTTTTCGTTCCCCAGGCTGCAGAATTGTATTTCTTCTTGCTTCTGCTGTCTGCCCTTTGGTGGATGAGGCTATCTAAGAGGCCTGTGCAAGCTTCCTCATGCGAGGGACCGGTGGTGGGTAGAGCTGGGTGTTGCTCTGGTGGGCAGAGCTCAGTAAATCTTTAATCTGCTTGTCTGCTGATGGGTGGGGCTGTGTTCCCTCCCTGTTGGTTGTTTGGCCTGATGCAACTCAGCACTGGAACCTACCCGGCTCTTTGGCGGGGCTAATGGCAGACTCTGGGAGGGCTCACACCAAGGAGTACTTCCCAGAACTTCCGCTGCCAGTGTCCTTGTCCTCACGGTGAGCCACAGCCACCCCCCACCTCTGCAGGAGACCCTCCAACACTAGCAAGAAGGTCTGGTTCAGTCTCCTATGGGGTCACTGCTCCTTCTCCTGGGTCCTGATGCACACACTACTTTGTGTGTGTCCTCCAAGAGTGGAGACTGTTTCTCCCAGTCCTGTTGAAGTCTTGCAATCAACTCCCTCTAGCCTTCAAAGTCTGATTCTCTAGGAATTCCTCCTCCCGTTGTTGCCAGACCCCCAGGTTGGGAAGCCTGATGTGAGGCTCAGAACCTTCACTCCAGTGGGTGGACTCTGTGGTATAAGTGTTCTCCAGTTTGTGAGTCACCCACTCAACAGTTATGAGATTTGATTTATTGTGATTGAGTCCCTTCTACCATCTCATTGCAGCTTCTCCTTTGTCTTTGGATGTGGGATATGTTTTTTGGTGAATTTCAGTGTCTTCCTGTCAATGATTGTTCAGCAGTTAGTTGTGGTTCCAGTTCTCTCACACGTCCTTCTACTCCACCATCTTGAACCAATGAGCACTTTGCTATTTTTATTTAAAGAGATTTCAGATGATCACTTTTGACTTGATAGTCATAAAAATCATGTGAATCACTTAAAATGATACTATTATCCCTATCTGAGCGTCTGTAAACAAGTGTAGAGAGGCTACCTATACTTGCTCAAAGTTGTGGAATTCCTAGGTGGAGTAGTGAATTTGAATTCAGGACTAATGGGATCTGAGTCAAGCTCTCTTTCAAATTGTTATTTATTCATTCAGTATTGATTTACTGAACCCCTACTATCTACTGGTCACTGTGTTAAGTGCTGAGGCTCTAGTGGTGAACAGGACACACATACCCCTGGCCTTCCTACAGCTAATAATCTAGTAACTACCTACCAGTAAGCCCTACCTTTAGCCTCTGATATAGCACAGAGCAGCAGGTATATTCCTTCCTTCACACATCAGTCATTTATTTATCAAATGACTTCATAGGTGTCTCTTATCCAAACTAAACATCCTATTCTTTCAACAGCTCCTACCAGGCCAGGGATTTTAAAACCATCTACCAGGCTTATCACTTTCTTCTGGACACCCTCTATTTTGTCAGTCTCTCTCATAAGGACTAGAGCCTTGAATCAGACACCTCTGCTCCCAATATGGTCTTGGAGACTATGGCCTCAGGTGATAAGAAGGTTGAATGCTATGAGTGCACCTTGAGCTTATCAACATCTATTTTGGTTTCTCATGACAATGTTGCCTTGTGTTCACTTTGTGATTCACTAAAACCATTAGAGGGTCTTCCTATGGATTACCATCAAGTCAAAACTCTTCCATATTTTACTCAAGACTTTGATGTTTTACATTTCAATGCTGGACTTTAATGTATTCCCATTAAATTTCACTTCATTATCTGGACCATTATTACATCTTTTGAGATCATCCTTATCTTGATTCTGTCATGTCTAAGGTTAACTGTCTTTCTCAGTTTTGCATTATGAATAAATTAGATAATCATGTCTCCTGTGTTACTGATAAAAATGTTGAACTGAACAATTTCAAAGAAAAAACACAGTTAACACTCTATCCAGATAGGTTAGTCCCAATCTGTTAACCTTATACTTGAAATTCTATTCACTCATTCATTCCACAAATTTTAAGAATATCTTATTCTGGGCTAGATGCTATGATGGAAAATGAAAACACCTGAGTATGTAAGTTAGGAATGATTGACATGTTAACAGGTAAATGCAGCATGACAACTACTTCACTGCTAGTAGGCTCTAGTGAAGAGGTCACAGAAGAGAATACAGTCAACTCAACCTGGAAGGAGCTGGTAGGACCTCAAATGTCATCCAACTCAAGTATGTCATGAGGGACTTCTGCCGAAACCACTATGAACTAATTCAATAGATTAGATATTTCTCCAATGTTCCAAGCTTGGAATCATATCCAAGCTTGATACTGAAGTTATTTGCTATGACTTGTTCTCAGTGATCCCAAATTGGATCCTATGGTTGACTTTGTGTTTTTACACCCCAGAGAGTACAATAAAACTCCATAATTCCCTTTTGATTTCTTCTGAGTTAAGCAGTTAACATACATGATTCTGATAATCTTCTTCCATGACATGAACATTGTAAAAGACCTCTAGATTACATGTTCATCAGCTAATTTTGCCTGAAGCCCCTTTTCTGATCCTTAGCTATTTGGCAGATGAAGCCACACTTCTATACCATCACAGCCAGTAGCTTCTTCCACTTTTTTTCTCTCCTTAGCCTTGAGTGGGAACCTCATCAGCATCCAAGAGGAGGTCCAGAACCTCTCCAGCCATGTAGGAGCAGTTATCAGTTCCAAACCTCAGTTATGGCCTTCCTCAGTCACATAGCACAGGGCTGTTTATTGTACACATCCCTGGGAGTCCATGAGCTTTGGTATTTTTTTTTGTTTTGTAGAATCCAACATGTTTCTCATGCACTATTTACATATTATTGCTAGCATTTTGGAAGTTTCTTTTCCAAATTTTAATTTATAATATTTATGATTGCACTTTTTTGGTACCCACTAAGTGCAAAACCAAGCATTAGATATTGGGAAGGCAGAGGTAGATACAATGCTGAACAAGAACTGGTCTGGGACCATGATACGAACTGATGATCCAGTGTGGGAGGAAGACCTGCACAAGTCTAATACAAGGAAGTGGCTATTCCGGTTTCTTTTTGATGGGCAAGCATTTTGCAAAGACTTAAGTATGTGTGTGTAAGGCAAAAACAGTCATTTAAAAATACCTTTTAAAAAGTCTTTTCACTGGCGGGGAAAAAGAGCATAAAATTGTTGTTGTCACCTACCATAAAAGAGAAACAAATTATTTTTCATGTTTTAACTGTGTTTGTGGTTAAATCTCACAGTCAAGAGATTTACCACTTCAGATGACTTCCATACATTTCATTTAAGTCTGCAAAAGACTTCCAATTATCCAGCAACTGAACCAAAGAATTGGTAACTTTTCTAAAACAGAAGAGGAAAATTCTTTCTCTTGTTCTGGTAGTGTTCCTTTATTCTCTACTCAAGAAAATCATTTCAGAAGCTGGATGTTTGTTGTCAAAAAAACTATGTTGTGAATAAAACGTATAAAACTAAGAAGCTATGCTGTCTCTCTTTTAAAAAATAACTCATCAAAAGAAAGGATCTTTTCCTTTTTTTTGCAAGAGAAAATTTAGTCTCTGTTTTAGAATTGCAAATATATCTTCCTAATGGAGAAGAATCAGTTCACATGACATAGTGCTTGTTTAGCCACTTCAAAACCTAGAGTGTAATTTACTATTTTTCCCTCTCTTTTCCCCATTGGATTCAGAAAGCCTCATTCTGCCACAAGCATTACTTTATATATTTCATGCAAAGATATCCTTTCAGAATGAAAAATCAGGAAAAGTTTTAATTTTATAGGCTTGGAAGTGTTTTCTTTTTCTAGGGCAGAGATAGTAGTTTCAGTACTGAGAGCAACGGAAGGGGTTAACACTGGACTTGGCTGGGTGTCAGTTAAACTTTTTTTCTGGCTCTGCTCCGGGTTTCCCCTTGAAGGGATTTCCCTCCGCCTCTGTGTCTCTGCAACAAGACCCTTTATAAAGAGCAGACTTTCTATTTCATTCCTCACTGAACCTCACTGGCTTTAGGAGCTCAAGACTTCCCAGGCACTTTCAGTGGGGACAGAAAGAAGGGTTTTGGAACCATTATTTTCTCATAACAACAGCAACTTAAAATGCCTAGGAAGATGGTTGTGATCTTTGGAGCCTCAAATATACTTTGGATGGTGTTTGCAGTTTGTAAGTTCTTCTCCTTGATTTGTTCCAAATGCTAGCATTCCATTTTAGCCCTGATTTTGGCTTCAGTCAGTTTTGTTATGGTCGTAAAGAAAGGCACTAGGATTTTTAAAGAGTGGGAAAATTTAATTTAACCTAACTTTTAATGTGCTATTGAGTATTGCTAGACACCATTATATTGTCATAATTACAGCTGTAAAGTTGATGTTTTTTGGATACTTTTTTTCCAATGTCAAATGAGTAATTGGATTCTATCTCTAGGAAGGTCTGTCTTTTAGTTTCCTGCACTTGATAATGAGAGCAAACTTAGCTAGTGACAAAACAACTCTGATAAATGGGCATCAAGGTCAGAATGAGGGTTCTCCTAAGCGAAGATGATTTCAACACCTTCTTTTGAAAGTGACTTCAATGCTGCCTTGCGTTAGTTGGAAGCAGTTTAGGAAAGAGATCAGCCAGATTGTATTTTGGGTGTTATACTAGAACAGAGAAGAAGGACTAGAATACTCAACAAACCAGTGTTTGTTTTTTTCTTTCTGCCTTCACAGCTCAAGCTTTTAAAATCGACATCTTCCCTGAATCCAAAATTATTGCTCAGATTGGTGACTCCATCTCACTGACTTGTAGCACAACAGGCTGTGAGTCCCCATCGTTCTCCTGGAGAACTCAGATAGACAGTCCACTGAACGGGAAGGTGAGAAATGAGGGGACCAAATCCACGCTGACCATGGATCCTGTTAGTCTGGGGAATGAACACTATTACCTGTGCACAGTGATTTGTGAGTCTCAGAAACTGGAAAAAGGAATCCCAGTGGAGATCTACTGTGAGTACTTCAGAGAATATTTGATTTTCTCTCCATTTTGCTTTAAAATAAGTTTCTAAAAGGATAGTTTTGAAAGAAAAGAAAGAAAAAAGTATATTCATGTCCAGATTCTTGGCTAGAGGACCCAGTGTACCAAGAAAGCTAGAGACAGCTGAACCTAGCACTAGACCAGAGACCCAAATCCTAGCTTCTATTTCCAACTCTGCCACAAACATGGTGACCATGGGTAAGACTCAACTTCTCTAGGCTTCAGTTTTCTTAATCATAAAGTGAAGATCTCTAAGGTTCTGTTTATTTTATTTTAAAAAATTTCTATTCAATTATATCCTTATATGTTCACTTGTCCATGTGTCTAAATGATTTATGAATTCCATACTTCAGGGATTTTCCATTTATTTATTCTTATGCAATTTGGTGCTTAAAATTAGTTTAAAGATTAAGCAGGGGATCTATAATTTAGTAATGGGCTCCTGTACAAAGTTTTCCCCTTTAGCTAGAAGAAAAATATCTGCAAACATTTCACTCATTTGACTTTGGTGGAGATAAATTTAGGAGGTTTTGTTTTTGTTTTTGTTTGGTGCCATTAAGTCTTGATGCTCAATCACTCAACCTCAAAGATATTTGTATAATGAACTAGATTTGCCTTGTGAATGTGAATGAATACCCCTCATTTACCAGCCTACCAAAATGTACCCAAATCCATTCTCAATCCAGCAAAGAAAGTTAGCAAAAGGAGTGAAAAAATAACCTGAAATAAATCACTTGCATTCTGGTTACTGCTCTTTCCAAAATACTGGAATCCTTGATAGTCATCTCTTCAGAAAGACATCATTTGATTATCTTTTCTACTTATGTTGCTTCTCTTCTGCTGTAGTGGAGACAACTTTGTCCAGTAACCTTAACTGATTCTTCAAGAAGCCTGTATGTTGCTAGTGCTTCCCAAGAAACTGTGCCTGGCCGGCTGCTTTCAATTATGCTGGTTGTACATGCAGAGTTTATGTCTGTGCAGCCTCCTGAGCTCCTTGAAAGGCCCCCTTATGTAAATACAGGGGAAAGTAGTGAGTTCTTGTATTACCTGACAGCAAACTATGTGTATTATAAGCGCATTTCTTTCAGAATATGAGGGACAGGACTATTGGTGGAAAAATGAAAAATACTGTTTCTTCACATAGCAAAACATTTCCAGTTCCTTTGTCTTTCCTCGCAAGTACCAAATAGTTGAAGATTTAAAAAGAGAAATGAAGGCCCTTCTGGCTTTAATTATCTTGGCTGAAGTTTTTTAGTTTTTTTTTCAAGAATGTCTGTCTTTCATTATGCTTAACAGTCCTGTCTCCATTCCACATTTGATTGTAATATTCTTTAGAGTTGGAAACTTTGTATTCTTATTTCACAGTCTTGAATCGAGCCAATGTGTTACCATCCTGGCGGTTTGCAATGAAAAGTAGCCTTGCAAGGAAAGCAATGGCTGACTGAACTAATGTGTCCCTTGACACTAAAAAGTTCAAATGGAGTATTAGTTATACTTTGAGTTAGGCATTTTGGGAGGCAAATATGCCTTCCAGAATTTAAAGACTGCACAGGTGTACCTTTCTGGTGGATGAATTCCTGTCAGAGGCACCATTTTTCAGAAACCAATTATTTAGAATTGTTCTTTTCATTTCTTAGCATATCTTGGCCAATAACTATTCTTTGCAATGCCATTCTAAGCCTCAGGTTCCTTATCCATAAAATGAAATATATCTGCCCTCACTAAAATAAGAGAATGTGATATAACATAAAAATATCTTCAATAGCAGTACAGACTAATAAAAATCCTGAGTTTAAATCCCAGCTTTACCATTACTAGCTGTGTGACCTTAGGAAAGTTATGCACATGTGCTAAGTTTATGTTTTCATATCTATGAATTGTGGTATCTATTTCTTAGGGTTGTTGTGAGGATGAAATAAAGTCATTGGTGTTAAATGAATAGCACAGTGATGGGCACACATAAGTATTCAATAAACATGAATTTCTTCGCCTTCCTTTCACTCTGATAACATGCAACACTTAGTACATGCAGCGTCAGAACTGAACTCTCTAACAGGAGATTCCAGTTCTTGAACCTACCCCAAACCATGAAAGGCTATTTAAACAATTCTTCTGTATTAAGACTGTATTCGCAAACATATTAGATTTAGTTTACATTGATTTAAATCAGTAAGGGACCTCATACAACATGAACAAAAAGTCCATTTGCATGTATTTGTTTGAACTTTGCAGCTTTCCCTAAGGACCCAGAGATCCATTTGAGTGGTCCCCTGGAGGTTGGGAAGCCAGTCACAGTCACGTGTTTAGTCCCTGATGTTTACCCATTTGAAAGGCTGGAGATAGAATTACTGAAGGGCAACCATTCCGTGAAGACACAGAACTTTCTGGAGATTTCAGAAATGAAGTCCCAGGAAACGAAGAGTTTGGAAGTAACCTTCACTCCTATTGATGAGGATATTGGGAAAGCTCTTGTTTGTCAAGCTACATTACACATTAATGAAATTGATTCTCAACCCCAAGTAAGGGAGACTACAAAAAAACTGCAAGTCTACAGTAAGTACTTGTGTAAATAAAGTCTATGGGAATTTAGTCTTGGATCTATACAACAGTAAACTTAGCAGCTAAAGTCAAGAAGAAAATGTTTGTAGTTTTTACACCATTTTGATTCATTGAGAGCATAATTTTTGACAATAGCATAATTTAATAAGCACATCAAATTTGTGTTGAGAAGATTTGAGCTTAAGTTCTGGCTCCACTAACTGTGTGAATTTGGGTCACTTAATTTCACAGTCTATCAAAGAGGACTACTAATACCACCTGATCGGGTAGTAGGAAATAGACTCAAGTGATAAAATGTTTTTAATCATGTTTTGTAAACTCGTATACCATGCCTTGAAATATCAAGGTATAGAGATTTTACGAGGTGGGCACTTATTCTGTGTGTGAGTGCGTATATGTATGCTCATCTGGACACATATGTGTGGGGTGAGAGAGAGGAGATGAGGTTTGATTGTCTCCATGCTCCCTGAGATGGCTGGGGGAGCTGAAGCAGTCTTGAAATCCCAAAACTGGTAGGAGTGGACTCACTGTGCTTTGTTCTAGGCTAAAATGCTCTGGTCTGCTTTGACACCATACTTAAAAGGAGTATTGCCTTCTATAACAAGTTTAGTTGAAAGAGAATGAGATGGAAACGTTTTATCAATGTTTTGAGAAGAATAGTCAAAATAGATATTTTTCCTAGAGAATATAAAACTTGGAAACAAGAGCTATAACTAAGTATTTGAAAGACAGTCACGTAGAAGTGGGATTTGATATATTCTTTAGCAGTAGAGGACTGAACTATGACCGGTGTATAAAAGTTGGTTACAAAGAGGAAGAGTTCAGCTCAATAAAGGGAAAGTGTTCTAATAACTAGAGCTGTCCCCAAATCAAATGGACTGTGTTTACTATAAGGCATGGATTTCCTTGCACCATAAGTGTTGAAGCTGACTTGAATGAACCTTTGGCAAGGAAGCTGAGCCGGAACTTCTACTTTACCTAGGAGATTGAACCACATTATTCTAAGGGTTTTCTTAATTTCTGAGTATCTATGGCCATCTGAAAACACCAAACATCAAAAAAAGTAACTCCATCAAATTAGTCAGAAACTGGATTGACTAATTTTTATGACTCAGCAATTCTTTACCCTAGTTTGGCAGAGAAAGTTTGTCAAATTTGTGAAAGTATGTAAATAAAGTCTATGAGAGAAATACCGTAGCCCTATTGGATCAAGATGATGCTTAGCAATGACTACTATTGTGCCTTGCCTTCTCAGTCTCACCCAAGGACACACTTATATCTGTGAACCCCTCCACAAGCCTGCAAGAAGGTGACTCCGTGACGATGACATGTACCAGTGAAGGTCTACCAGCTCCACAGATTTTCTGGAGCAAGAAATTAGACAATGGGAATCTACAGCTCCTTTCTGAGAATGCAACTCTCACTTTAATTGCTATGAGGATGGAAGATTCTGGAATTTATATGTGTGAAGCAGTTAATCTGGTTGGGAAAGACAGAAAAGAGGTGAAATTAATTGTTCAAGGTAAGCAGAATGCGAAAAAGGACTGATAAAGCTGCCATCATTTGGATTTAAGCAATAGTGAAATAGCTTCAATGCCAAAATTACTTCATTAACTTTTATTGATGATCCATCTGATCGTCATGTGCTTTAATACAATTATATATTCATCTTACTCATACTTCTTGGAAATCTTTCCTGCCAGAACTTCCATGGCTCTGCTTTTCTGGTTCCTTTCCATTTCTCATCATTCTTTCACTGCCTCATTCCTTGGCTTTCTCTCGTCCTTCTGCCCCTTGAATATTAGTATTCTCAGGTTCCCACATCTGGTCCTCCTCCCTTCTAACTCTGGACTCCCAAGATTTGAACTATGTATTATGTGCTGTTTACTCTGAAATTCATGTTCCTATTCCATATCACCAAAACCTGTCAGTTCTACCTCAAAATGATCCCTAGAATCTGACCTCTTTTCTTCAACCCTCTTGCCATTGCCTTAGTTTATCATCTCTCACTTGAACTCTTGAAAGATGTTCTTATCAATAAATAACATCCACCAGCTATATTCCAGGCACTTTACATATGTTTCCTCTAATATTCAAGAAATAACTAACGAGTATGTATTTTATATCCTTTTTACAGATGAGAGAATAGTGTCACCCAGAGATTAATAATGACCCTTATTGCTTGTACACCTAATATTTGCCAGGAATTCTCTTTCCACTTTATAAATGTTACGTCTTTTTTCTTTACCACAACCTTATGAGGTGAATAAAAACACAGGCACAGAATAGTTGACAATTTGCCTAGAGTCACAGAACTCATTAATGGCATTTAATAGAGGCCCATTTAAACCCCAAACCCCACGGTTTTTCAACTATAGATAATTGTCTTTAAATGGTCACCCTGCTATCATTCTGTCCCCCAACATAATCCTATGCACTGCTACCAGAGTTATCTACCTTAAACAAGAAAGGTGCACATTTTATATTACTTCAACCAAACCCTAACTGCATGTAAATTAAAATTCACATTTCTTAAAATAGTCGCATAAAACTCTTCACAATCTAGTCAGAAACAACGAGCAGGGATGGCACTGGCAGCCAAAGAGCTTTTCTGGATATCTGAGACTTAGGAGTTTGCCCTGGCATCTCAGTTTTCAGCCCCTGAGTCAATAGTAAAGTATTTTTATATTGTATCAAACAAATTTAAGAGGTGGCCTGCGTACCACTTTAATGCTTAGATTTTGACTTTGCTTTCAATGTGATTCTGTGTGACTTTCAATGGTGCAGCTTTATTCTGGTGATACAGAAGCTCTAAGTGCTGGTCTGTTATGGGCATTGCTTCTAATCAGAAGACATATTTGTATAACTTTTTTTCAGTACTTTTCTTAGATTTTGTTTTATCTCCACATGAGGATGATTTGATTTAGTTGTTCAAGCAATTGAAAAGCTGGGATCTTGAATCAGACCCACCTGGCTTCAAGTCCTAATTTTGCCACTTGTAACCTGGGTGAGGTTATTTATCATTTTTCCTCAAGAAGAAAGAGGAGGAGGAAGAAGGGGAGGAGAGGGAGACAGAAATAATAATATCAGCTCATGAAGTTGTGAGGATTAAATGAGATAATATATGTAAAGTGATTTCCACAATGCTTGACACACTGGAACCTCTTATATTTTTGAGCTGTTTTTCCACTGTTACAGGGATTTAATAAACTACATTTGAGTGGAGAATGATTTTTTTTTGCTGAAAAGATGCCAATCTCTGTCTTGACAAATTTTTATCCTTATTCATTCTATTGAATGAATGAATCAACAGCGTCTTGTGCGTTTGTTCTTAAAAGATGTGGTTTCATTTCTGAAGGTCCCAAGGTGGAAAGGAGTAATTTATTCCTGGCATAGATGTTAGCTGAAAAGAGGCCAGGAAAAAAAAAGACCATATATTGAGCTGTGATGAAAGAAGAAAAGAATCTTATCTTCTTTTCGTCTTGTTCTTTTATCCCCCAGAGAAAATGTTTACTGTAGAGATCTCCCCTGGATCCCAGATTGCTGCTCAGATTGGCGACTCAGTTGTGTTGACCTGTGATGTCATGGGTTGCGAGTCCCCATCTTTTTCTTGGAGAACCCAGATAGACAGTCCTCTGAACGGGAAGGTGAGGAGCGAGGGGTCCAAGTCCACATTGACCCTGAGTCCTGTGAGATTTGAGAACGAACATTTTTATCTGTGCACCGTGACATGTGGGCATAAGAAACTGGAAAAAGGAATCCACGTGGAGCTCTACTGTAAGTGGTTTTCAGAATTGTTTACTGTTTTGTCGTCGTTGTTCCCAGTTCCACTGGAAGAAACAGAATGTGAATCTGTGACACAAGACAAGATCCTTGTGTTTAGAAGGGGAATTTAGCATTGTGAATGGTTCCTAAATCTCTGAACCAGAATTTTTGATGTAACTTAATTGGCCTAAGTCTTAAGTAGATATTACATAAGAACCCAGCATCCACAATGCTTAGGCTGTGTCTTGTCGATACTCTCTCATCATGGACTTGAACGCACTGCATGCTCCCTGCTTCCCTGTGTATGTGGGGTGTACAGAGGTGGTCGTGTGCAAGGAGTGTAGTCAGTGTCCACTCAGATAACAGGGTGGGATGACTGCTGCTCAATTATTTGAATTGGGGGTGAGGCCCAAGCATACTGTTTTTTGTGGTTTTTTTAACATCTTTATTGCAGTATAATTGTTTTACAGTGGTGTGTTAGTTTCTGCTTTATAACAAAGTGAATTGGTTATACATATACATATGTTCCCATATCTCTTCCCTTTTGCATCTCCCTCCCTCCCACCCTCCCTATCTCACCCCTCCAGGCGGTCACAAAGCACCAAGCTGATCTACCTGTGCTATGTAGCTGTTTCCCACTAGCGATCTATTTCACATTTGGTAGTGTATGTATGTCCATGCCACTCTCTCACTTCGTCCCAGCTTACCCTTCCCCCTCCCCGTATCCTCAAGTCCATGCTCTAGTAGGTCTGTTTTGACGGCACATTTGAAAGCCGATTGGCAGGATGGGAGAAATGAGGCAATGGGGAGCAAAAGAAAGCCAGGGCATTAGATTTGTCACTGGGGATGGTCAGTGGCAGACAAAAAGTAGAAACAGGAGACTGCACTAGATTTGAATATTGATTTACACCACATAAATACACTACACTTTTTCTTGCTGTTCTTGTCACCTTAACAAAAATCCTTTACAGCCTCAAATCTCTATGAATTGACATTGCTGGAGTTCCTCAGTTTATAATGAACGAGGGAGAAAATATACAAAGTGATCATAAAGTTACACTTTGAGTAGGTTATTCTGCCTTGTTTTTATTCAGTAGAATTCAAGAGAACAATTGTAGAGATTTTCCTCCAGAAATCCTGCCCAAACTTGTGTTACCCCTCAGGAGTTTGTTCAGCATGAGTTAGAGTATGTCCGTAAAGGGATTTGAATCTCTCAGAAGAAGGGTAAATTTATTGCGTTATCGTATTACCAAGAGTCCAGGACCTGCTGATGTAGGCACATTCCCAACAGCAATGAGAACCAGCAGTGAAGCCTTACCATCATATAGAAACTTTAGAGAATGTAGCACTTTAACGACACTTCGCTTAAGGAGAAAAAAATTTTAGCATGGCTCTTGCTCTTGATAACCACTCTAATCTCACATTTATTGATTTGCATAAGATGTGTTATAAATGTTATTCAGAATCTAAATCTCATAGTTTCTTCTTAACTACAAGTATTATCCAAGGAACATTTAAGACTTTCTGCCTAAACTTGGCCATTGCAAATGAAAATGTCTAAACTGAGAAGTGCCCTTGGGTCTTATCTGAGATGAGAGGCTGCATGGCTCTGTGAAACCAAGCCTGGGCTCTGAGCTCAAGGAAATAGAAATTCTGATCTCAGCTCAGTGACTTACTAGATATGATGCCAAATGGCAGACTCTTAGCCTCTTAGCCTTAGAGAAACATGAATTTTGTGTTTCTCTAGCTGTAAAATACATTCTCTATAAGTTTTTCTAGCTGTAAAATAAGTTAATACCCATTAGATTATGCCGTTTTGAAGACTGAGATAATGAATGTTAAGGGACTAGCACATAGTAAATATCCAATACGTCCTGGAAAATATTTAAAATGTTTAAAATATATAGTTACTAAATAGGATGGTGGAAGCTGACATGTCCATTGAAAAGACCAGACCACAGCTGTCAGCAAGATTGCATCACTAGAGAAGAATAAAAAGTATATTTATTAGCTGATGATTTGATGTGCTAGTTATTTTTCGTTTCCAGCGTTATTTATATTTAATGTCATAACTATTTATATTTAATGTTGTTATTTATATATTAGTGATCATCCTATCCCAGGTGAATTAAAATCTGCATTTTGAGAACTTTGCATTTAATAGAGATTAGTTCTGTTTTTCCTTGACTGTCACATATAAACATCATTTTTGCTTGACATTTGCAGCCTTCCTTAGAGATCCAGAAATTGAGATGAGTGGTCTGTTAGTGAGTGGAAACCCAGTCACTGTAAGCTGTAAGGTTCCTGATGTGTACCCTTTTGACCGGCTGGAAATTGAATTACTTAAAGGGGAGAGTATTATGAAGAATAAAATCTTTTTGGAAGATGTAAGTAAGAAATCCCTAGAGACCAAGAGTTTGGAAATGACCTTCATCCCCACCACTGAAGACACGGGAAAAGTTCTTGTTTGTCTGGCTAAGTTACCTATTGATGAAATGGAATTTGAACCCAAACAAAGGCAGAGTACACAGATACTATATGTTAATGGTAAGTACATGCATGATGTATCCACAATTTAATATGAATTTTTTTTAATCATGGTTACCAGGAAAGAGTTAACATGAGATTGATAGTTAAAACTGTTGTGAAAAAAATAATTGAAAAGGAACAACAAAATAATGATTATTATAACAAACCACCCCCAGTGCTTAAAACAACTGTTTATTGGCTTATGATTCTAAGCTGGACATTTGGGAAGAGGTCAGATGGGCAGTTTGTTCAATGTGGTATTAGATGAGCTCATTCATGCATTGTCAGTCAGTTGGCAGGTCAGTGGGGGATGGTCCCAGGTGGCCTCACTCACATGTCTGGGCCTTCTCTGGTGTTTCTTGGCCTTTCTTTCTCCATGTGGTGTCTCTCAAGGAAGGTAGCCTAGGTATAGTCACCAGAGTGCAGTATTTCAAGAGGGTGATCATGAAAGGGGCCTCTTGGGGCCTGGGCTTGGAAGTCCTACCGTGTTACTTCTTCCAGGATATATTGGTCAAAGTTAGTCACAAGGACAGCCTAGATTCAAGAGGTAGAAAAATAGAGTCCACCTTTTCATAGGTGATTCACATAGTTCATGGTCATGTTTAATGTACCATAAATGTCAATATGTACTATCATTGATCATCCATTCTTTGATAGTAAGAGAGTTTCTACAGAATTTATTTCCATTGGAAAATATCCAGGATGTGTCCATATTCTACTCTCTATCCTTCTGTACCTGCTAAAGTAAACGCGGACAGAAACCTCTTTTGGAAAGTTATCAAGATTTATAAACTGTTCTAATCCGTGAATCCATAGCCCAGTTTTGCAACATTATCAAAATTCTTTGGAACTCGGTGTATAAAGACTCAAGCTAACAGGTGTCCCCACCTTTTCAGTTGCTCCCGGGGATACAACCATCTTGATCAGCCCCTCCTCCGTCCTGGAGGAAGGTAGATCTGTGAATATGACATGTTCTAGCGATGGCCTTCCAGCTCCGAAAATCCTGTGGAGCAGACTGCTAAGTAATGGGGATCTACAGCCTCTTTCCGAGAATACCACTCTTACCTTAACGTCTACAAAAATGGAAGATTCTGGTATTTATGTCTGTGAAGGCATTAACCAGGTTGGAATAAGCAGAAAAGAAGCCGAATTAATTATCCAAGGTGAGCTAAGTGATTAAATGAGTTATGATTGCTAGTCTTATTTTGGTTGTGTTACTGGTTTTGAACAAAGTCCTTTTTGAAACAAACAAAATTTTTACTAAAACAGAATGCATTGAGCATTTTGAAGAGCTCATGATGCTTCCTCTGCACGGAAAGCTCCTGGAATAGTACTTCCCCATGAACCATTCCAAGTCACTTATCCCAAAATTCTTTCAACTGCAGGTGGAATCCAGGAACTGTGCCAAGAGTTCCAGTTACACTTACAAGGCATTGATTATGGCATTGAAATAAGGATAGGAAGCTGTATATATGTATTTTGAAATTACTTAGGACTAAAGCTACCTTATCTAGCTGGATTAAACTCTGAGTGGCAATCTCACAAGATGCCTGCTAGTGTGTGCTTAGGAGCCTAAGAAGGCACTTAAACATTTTATAAATTCTGAGATTGAGTAGCAGTGACCATGCCCTCTGGTTTATCAGTTTAATGGCATAGAATCACTAGGGTGGATGAAGTTAGCAGATCCAGACCCATTCTTGCCAGGATGGAGAGGCAAGACTGAGAACAAAACAATTCCTAGTTGACAGGATGAAGCTGTAGGCAGTTTTGGGCAAAATCATGAAGTGACTTGGATTTCCCTCATACCTTCCCTTTTGGGGTTCAAGGTTCTCTTCTTCACTAGAGCAGTCAGTTCCGCTCTTACCCCTTGGTATTGTTTCCACTAAGATATTAGTGACTTTCTTGTTACATCATTACAATAATAATTTGTATTTTAAAGGAAGAACCTTGGCAGGGCAATGCACTACCTTAAAGAAAGCCCTTAGGATGTAGCTCTGGTTGGGGAAAGAGTATCAAATCAAGTCACAAAACAGATGAACTTAATGGGAATCTCACTTATAAAATGGTGATGTGGTACCTCCCTCCACGGGTTGCGTTTTAACAGAGATGTTGTATGTCAAGTACTTAGCCCAGGATAATTGGTGTTGTTAAGGATTGTAAGCACAGCTTAATTTCTTTTTTTTTTTTTTAAAGAAGATGTTGAGGGTAGGAGTTTATTAATTAATTAATTTATATTTGGCTGTGTTGGGTCTTCGTTTCTGTGCGAGGGCTTTCTCCAGTTGTGGCGAGCGGGGGCACTCTTCATCGCGGTGCACGGGCCTCTCACTGTTGCGGCCTCTCTTGTTGTGGAGCACAGGCTCCAGATGCGCAGGCTCAGTAGTTGTGGCTCACGGGCCTAGTTGCTCCACGGCATGTGGGATCCTCCCAGACCAGGGTTCGAACCCTGCATTAGCAGGCAGATTCTCAACCACTGCACCACCAGGGAAGCCCCAGAGCTTAATTTCTTGATCTGGGATTGTCCAGCTCAGAACTCAGAAGCCTGTAAAGACCTTTATACTTAAAGAAATATTTGCACAGCAGTGTGACCAAAAAAAAAAAAGTTCTTTTTCACATTTGAAACCTACAGCTGTTTTTAAAACACTTATTCGTTGGCTAGGCTGGGTAAAGAATTATATTAAGGGACATGAAAGAAGCATAAGAGTTGTCTTCTTTTATTAAAAATGTGATCATTTACAACAATCCAGTAAATGCTTGACTTCTTTAATTACCCCTCTAAATATTTAACGCAAACAGTAAGCACAAATACCATCTTGACAGCTATTGTTACTGTCATTAAATTAATATGGGATTGGTTTATATTTCATTCAGTCAGAGGTATCTTTAAATTCTTTCCACAGTTGCTCCAAAAGATATACGACTTACAGCTTTTCCTTCTGAGAGTGTCAAGGAAGGAGACACTGTCATTATCTCCTGTACATGTGGAAATGTCCCCCAAACTTTGATAATCCTGAAGAAAAAAGCAGGGTCAGGCTACATAGTGCTGAAGTCTACAGATGGTGCATATACCATCCACAGGGCCCAGTTGGAGGATGCAGGAGTATACGAATGTGAATCTAAAAATGAAGTTGGCTTGCAATTAAGAAGCATAACACTTGATGTTAAAGGTTTGTTTTTGTTTTTGTTTTTTATTATTTTTTATAATCGGTCAGAGGCTTGGTGAATTGTAACGAATTTCAAGGATTAGGTGAATGAGTGAGCAAAATGGAACTGAATTCCATGATGATTATGGTTATTTCTTAGTCTTTCCTAAAATAATCACGCACAGCTGCTCTATCCTATGGAGTCAGCCAGGAAGTTGACATTAATCAATCATTGGTCAGTGTAGAATTCCCGTTTGCTTTTTTAAACGTTGACAATTCATCATTGGTCTCTGAGGTCCTGCATTTTCAAAGTGTTTAAATGTATTTTCAAAACCTTTCCCTGGGGGTTATAAGGAAACTAGAGAAGTAGAATTGGCACATGGAAAAAGAAAGGTTCTATCCAGACCATTTTCCTTCCTACCAGAAGAGAGTGTCACTCTCTGAACACAGAGTAACTACATATTTTCTGGATTGACTCTCTTCAGGAAAATAACTGAGTATGGTGATCTTAATGCTGAACAACTTAAAGGAAACTCTAGACTACAGAACTGTCTCCTTAGAAAATCCAAGCTCCTTGTCCATTTTACCCTATTCTGATGGAGAGAGGGAGGGAGGGGGCAGTGGCCCCAGCAGAGAAACTTCAGAAGCCTCTTAATCTCCTAACCCCTCGTGTGAACACACAGTAGGATCTGTTGATCTTATCAGTGGAAGTAGAACAAGTCAGCCTTTACTACTCTGTCTCCCACTCCTTGAGTGCTAATGAGCTCCCATTGTGTGTTGGAAGCCAAAATTGAAGTGAACATTCTTGCAAACAAATGCCAATTCTTAAGAGCCTCTGGCACTGGGCTCTCAGAGTTAGCAACTACTCATCAGTGTAAAGAAAATTTAAACGTGGGTCAGAAAATGGATAAAAATTTTACTCATCTGGCCAAATCTCTCAAGATTACAAGACCTTACCATATGTTTTCTTGTCTTCATGATACCTCCTCAGAACACAACAATATCAATACATACACCTAGAAATGTTAAAGAAGGGGAAAATATCACGATTACATGTAAAACTTTTAGTCATCCACCTGCAGTGATTATCCTGAAAAGAGTTGATCTGGCCAATGAAGTTACTATGTGTTCAAAGAATGGAACATTTACCTAGTATCATGTTACTCAAAGTGACACAGGGATGTATGTAATCAGTGCTTCCAATGAGGTTGGGGATGTTTCTGGACGGATTGAGATCTTGGTTATGAGTAGGTTGAAATTCATTTATTCCTATTTAATCCTCAATGCCTCCAGAACACCTTTAATTAAGCCTAGTCCCAGGAACTTGGACTCCCAACATTTTTATATTTCTTTTTGTAGTTAACGATTCTCTTTTAAAGACACACCAAAGCTTCTTCTCCACTTTTTATCTCTCATACATTGCTGTCTTTTCTAATTGCTTTATTAAGTTAGTAACTTACATATTTGCCATTTTTCACTCATTATTTAAATGAACAAATTGAAGCACATTAGGCACTCAGCTAGAACCCCCAAACTAAATATGGTTTAAAATAACTACAAATGAATGGAAACAAAAATTTAACATTTTTCCTGGGAATTTTCAACTAGTCATCTTTTGTAATTAGCTGAGTTTTAAAATTAATTTTTTTTTTTTACAAATATATTTGCTTGAATGTATTCCAGTGATAGAAACGGTTGGGAGTCTTTAGGATTTTCAGTGTTGATACAGCTAATAGAAAATTGTATTTGAAGGTTGCCCTGGTAACCAACTCAACAGCGAATTTGTATTTTACTGCAGATATCTGAGGGGAAAACAAAAGGCAAAAGATAATATGTATTAAATTGAAAAGAAAACAATAGGAGCAGAGATACCATTGCTCAGCAGGTTATCAATATTGATGCTTAACCATAATTATGATAATGGAAATTCTATTGAAATATTACCCTTGTACTCTGACTAGTTCTACTCTAGCAAGGGAAAGTAGAAAAATAGGCAATTATCATTATGTTTATGGTGAAGTGTTTTTGACCTCAATAATTCAAAAAAATGGACTCCCCGTCATCTGACTCCGGTGATTCTTTTCTTCTTGTTTGATCTCCAGTGATTAGAAACTCCTAAAAGTAAAGCAATGATTATCAAGGTCAAATCACTCACTTCTTCCAGGACTGAGACAATATATACTTCACTTGAAGAAACGATATTTGTGAGGTCATACAATGCTGTGCAAACGTAAATATAAATAGAGATGAAACTTCAGTAAATACCATGCTATCTTCTATAGATGTTCTTATAAGGTTAAGATATTAAATAGTATTGTAGGGGTCAGATGATTTTTGTAAGTAGAAAGAGTACTAATTTTAAAGTTTTTGTATACTATTACCTTATATACCCAATTTACAACAAAATGTCAAAATGACAGGATGTAGAAAGAAAAAAATACATTACTATTCAAAAGATATTTATTGGGTGCAAGCTACTCCAAGCAGGGAGCCAGGTACTGGCTATTCAGTGGTGGATCAAAAAGAAACTAGATACATGTGCTTATGTAATTCACAGTCTGAAGGAGGAAGACAAAATTAATAGATAAGCAAACAAATGTTTAACTATAAGCTGTGATTAGAGCTATGGAGGGAAAATGTAGTGGGTTATATAACTATATTAGGAAAAAAGTATATTAGGGTTTCTTGTTTAGGCTGGAGGAGATGCAGGTCAGAGAATGTCTCTCTGAGTAAGTCACATTTAAGCTAAAACATAATGCTATCCAAAAAACTTCATATTATCGAGAAGTGATATAAATGCTGAAGAGGAATAATGTGTATTAAGATGCCCTACTTCAGAGATACAAAATATAAAGTTTTCTATATATCTCTAAAAAGCCATCGACAAGAATTCTTTCCCTTACTATCTTATATGTGGTGTTTGACTATAATGGTTACACTCTAGGTGTTACAAGACTTTTCTTGGAGAACTGTTTAGTTATTCTAATTCATAATGATCAGAGTCCTAGTTCTTTAGTATATGTTTCTATTTCCCAAAGCAAACCCTCTTCTCCAATTCTTGCTCTTCTAAATGAGTCCTAAAAAGTTGCTCCCTTCCTTCCATTCTGCTATTGAACCTGAATCTATTTGAATCCAAGCTGTGGAAATCAACAACTGTCATCTTTAGACTCATCATGACCATAGCAACTGCTAACTGATTATTTAAATAATTCAAAGAAATATGTATTTTGGGTCCTGTTGGTTCTTATCACTACTTTGATTCACTTCTCTTTAGAGGACGAGTTGTACTGTTAAAATAAAACATGTAACTATTATTCTTAAACAATTTCTTTTTATACTAGACATTAATTGCATCCATTTTGTTATTTTCCAGGAAGAGAAAGTAACAAGCATTATTTTTCTCCTGAACTTCTCGTGCTCTATTGTGCATCCTCCTTAATAATACCTGCCATTGGAATGATTATTTACTTTGCTAGAAAAGCCAACATGAAAGGGTCATACAGTCTTGTAGAAGCACAGAAATCAAAAGTGTAGCTAATGTTTGAAATGTTCAATCAGAGACACTATTTATCAGTTCAAATCCTCAGTACTGCTCATCATTCCACGAGGAAAACATCAAGCTAGGAGTACAGACTTCCTTGAATGTAGTGAACTCTTGGAAAGAAATGGCTGCCTATGCCCCTTGTTGTGAGCAAGAAGCCAAAGGAAAATTTCTGCCTAAAAAATAGGCACTACCTTTGAAATGTGACGACTGGAGTAGTTTCTTGATGTGTATATGCAATAACATGATTTGTATATATGTAAAATAAAACTATGCCATAGCAAGATTGCTTGGAATATCAGCACACTATAGTCACATTTCTATAATTATTAAAATGTTGCTTGGATTGACTGTTATAACTTAAAGCATCTTAATATTGATTGGCAGCTGAACTATGTCATCTTTTTAATATTTTATTTCCTTTAACAAAATTTTATTCCTATAAAGCTCATAGATAAAAATTCCATGTTTTGTAAAGATGTTAGGATTTTATATTGTTATAGGCAAATGATAAACCAAGAGGGCACTGGGTTGACTTTCAGGTACTAAACACTTCAACCTATGGTATAATGGTTGATTGGATTTCTCTGGATGGTACTAATATGGTACAGAGTCGTGTTATGATGTTGTTTGTTCATCAGACTCTTGTGTAACTTTCCCAATGTCGTCTAAAAATGCAACTTCTTTTGATTTTCTTTTGTAAATGTTTAGGTTTTTTTGTATAGTAAAGTGATAATTTCTGGAATTGAAAGACTTGTGTGTTTATTTATTATTAATTGCCTCCTTTAATCATGTTGCAGCTCTTTGTGAAATGTCAAGTTCAAAGACCAAAGAGTTCAAACCCATAGAACTAATAAGCAGATACTTGAAGTATGGTCCTCAGATTACTTTCATCAGAATCATCAAGGGAACTTGACAAACATTCACGTTTCTTGGGGCCATCCTAACCTATTGAACTGAAATATCTGGTTTTGTGACCTTGGAATCTGCAATTAAAAAATTTTTTAAATATAGTATACACAGAAAGAGTGAATGCAGATGAACATACACATATTAAAGGGCAGCAAGTGAACACCTGTATGTACCACTAAGGCCAAGAGATAGAGCATTACTATTCTTCAGAGCCTCTTAGATGCTACTCACTGATTGCAGCTCTCTTACTGAGGCATAAGCGATATCTTGAATTATACATTAACCATTCCCTTTCTTTGGAGATTTTATACCTATATAGGAAACCCTAAGTAGAACATTATTTTGTTTGCCAGCTTTTGAATTTTACATAAAAATAATCAAACAATATATTTGTCTATGACTTTATTCACACAAAATTATGTTTTTGAATAATTCATCCATATTGTATTTAGCTTTGTATATTCATTATAAGATTTTGCTACAGCTTATTTATACATTCTAGTGTTGATGGATATTTGGGCTGTTTCCATTTTTACAATACTGATCAAAGCGTCTATAAACACTGTTTTACATGTTCCTGACTAACATGTGTAAGAGTTAACTTAGGGTGCAATAATTCCTATAAAGTGTATACATTCTAATGAAATTGCTGGGGTGTAGGAAATGTACACTTTCAGGTTTATAAGGAAAGCCAAACTATTTTCTGAAGTGATTGAAATAATTTATACTCCCACCAGCAGTGAATAAGTTCACATTACTAAATGGCTTACCAAAATTTGGCATTGTCTGACTTAAAAATTTGCCTTTCTTATGGGTATAAAATGATTTCCCATAATGGTTTAAATTTGCATTTTCCTGATTATTAGTGAGGTTGAACATCTTTTCATACATTTAACAACTCTTTGTGTTTAGGATCATTTGAGCTGGAGATACATAAATATTCTGGATACCTGTCCTTTGTTGGTTTCCCCTACATATTCTTCTGGGAATTTTATAGTTTTAGGTCTTATGTTAAGTCTTAATCTACTTTGAGTTGATTTTTGTGTATGGTGTAAGATAATCCCATCTGTTCTTTACTGCATATTTCCTTTTCTTTTCTGCCTTCTTTTGGATTGATTGTTATATTTTTAGTAATTACACTTTACCCTTTTTATTGGCTTATTAGTTATTACTCTCTGTTTTTGTTTTTAGTAGTTGCTTTAGGATTTATAGTACATCTTTAAATATTACACCACTTCACATATGAGAACTTTATAATGTATATTTTCTTATCTCCCCCTTCCAGCTTTCGTGCTAAGATATTTTTATTTTACAGGTGTAATAAACCCCACAATACATTGCTGTTGTTTCTTACTTTAAAAAGTCAATTATCTTTTAAAGATATTTGAAAATTAAGAAAATTTTTATGTTTAACTGCATATTTACCGTTTCTAGTAGTCATCATTCTTTTCTGTAGATTCAGATTTTCCTCTGCCATCATTTTCCTTCTGTTTAGAAACTTCCTTTAACATTTCTCATAGTACATACATGTTTGTTGGTAATGAATTCTTTTCTGAGCACGTCTCTGGGTTTTTTTTTTTTTTGAGTTTTCATTTTGAAAGATAGTTTTAATAAAATGAATATATAATTTAATTAACAAATTTATACATTCAAATGGTTATGCTATTTTATAAACATACAATAATAATGTTCCATTAAATTACAATGTAATTTACAGAGACAGGTATCATCCTGTTGCCTCACATAAGTTTTCAGGTCAGTAGTTTCCTCCAATGTGGAAGTTAATCAGATAAATGGTCAGAGAACTTTATTGGTATAGAATTCTAGGTTGACAAGGTTATGTTTTTGTTTTTGCTTTTGTTCTTTAGAAATGTTTCACCTTCTTCTAAATCTGCTTATCTTTGTTCTTTAAATGTAACATCTTTTTTATCTCTTGTTGTTTTTAGGATATTTTTAACACTGGCTTTAAGAAATTTGATTATGATGTGCCTTCATATAGTTTTCTTTATGATTTGTGTGTTTGTGTGTGTGTGTGTGTGTGTGTGTGTGTGTGTGTTTTGGTTTGTTAAGATTCTTACATCTGTGACTTTATAGTTTTCATTAAGTTTGGAAAAATTTCAGCCATTATTTCTTCAAAAAATTTTTTTCCATACCACCCACCTCTTCCCTTTTGTAAACTCCAATACAGATACAAAAGTGTGCTTGGCATTGTCCCATAGCTCACTGATGCTCTGCTTCTTTGTTCTAGTCTTTTTTCTATTTGTGTTTCATTTTGAATAGTTTCAATTGCTATGTTTTCAAGTTTACTAATCTTTTCTTCTACATTGTTTAATCTGCTATTACTCAATGTGTGTTTTTTAAAATAATCCCAGTAGTAGTTTTCATGGCTAGTGGTTCTACTTGGGCCTTTACTTACCATGCTCAAGTTTCCTTCACCTTCTTGAATGTGTTGGATATCATTATAATAACTTCTAATGTTCTTGTTGCTAATTCTATCATATGTGTCATTTCTGGGTCTGTTTCTATTGATTGGCCCATCTCTTTAATATGAGTCATACATTCCTGCTATTTTTGTGACCTTTAATTTTTTATTAGATGCAAGACATTGTGAATTTTACCTTGCTTGGTGCTGGATATATTCATATTCTTATAAATATTCCTGAGCTTTTCTTCCAGGTCATAGCTAAGTTACTTGGAGAAATGTTGACCCTTTTGAGGTTTCTATTTTCTTTATTTTTATTTTTTATTTATTTATTATTTTTGCGGTATGCGGGCCTCTCACTGTTGTGGCCTCTTCCATTGCGGAGCACAGGCTCCGGACGCGCAGGCCCAGCGGCCATGGCTCACGGGCCCAGCCGCTCCATGGTATGTGGGATCCTCCCAGACCAGGGCGCAAACCCTTATCCCCTGCATCGGCAGGCGGACTCTCAACCACTGCGCCACCAGGGAAGCCCGTTTTTTATTTTTTAAGTATTGTTTTGTGAGACTGGAGCCACCTTTAATCCAGAGCTAATTTTCTTTTATTACTGAATCAATACTCTTTTGAGTATTCTATCTGATATCCCATGATTTATGAGTTTTTCCCACTCTTGTTGAAGGGAGCACAAACTATGCTTTGTCCTGTGGAAACCCAAGAATTGTTCCCCTTGCTCTTATTGGGTGGTTCTTTCCCCATATGTGGGTAGTTTTCTTACAAAGGAAACTGTCATAGCCCAGCTTGAGGAAGACTTGGAGATTTTCTGAAGATTTCCAGAGCTCTCTCTGTGTAGCTCTCTCCTCTCTGGAACTCTGTCCTGCACACTTTACCAACCCTAGCCTCTCTCAACTTCTAAACAATTCTCAGTTTCAGGAAGTCCCAAGGCTCTGCCTGAGTTCCCTCTCTCTTCAAGTTATAGCCTGGAAACTCTCTCCAGGCAGTAAATCTGGGCAATCAGAAGACTTACCTCATTTGTTTCCACTCTCACCAATATCACTGTCCTTTGCAACCTCCTATCCAATGACTGAAAAACATTGTTTCATATATATTCTCTGGCTTGGTCATTATTTCAATTGTAATGGTAAATCCAACCCCTTACCTTGACTAGAAATAGAAGTCTGAACTCACTTTTAATCAAAGACTACTGCTAGAAACACTCTCTAGAAATTTTTTCTCTATTTGTTGTAGGAATGTTTATTTTATATTTTACACTTCTCTGCTCCACATTATAAGGATCCATATAAGAGATTAATTTTAGAATACAATGCAGGAAACAACATTTACCTGAAGAAATTAGTTTTCTTCTAAATCATGATTAAGGAGATTAATATAAAAGACCTGTCTTCTTTATTCTTTGATCAACCAGGAGATTCTTAGTCAAATTTACATATTAACTATAGCATATGTGTGGTATTTTATGGACTATTTTGTTTGTTTGAGTGCTATTTTCCCCTTGGTTACATCTGTACCAGTTTGCATTTTCTTCTGCCTCTTGTGCCTTTTCCTTACATTTATATTTTATTAAACACTTTCTGTAAGTTACCTCATATTTAATGGAAAGGCCAGAATACAAAGAAGTAAACCAAAAATTAAAATAGTTTGTGTATACGTGGTACCTTGAAAGCATAAGCATGAACAAAGTAGTCTAGATGAATTCTTTATATTCACTCTCTCTATTGGAGAACAAAACCCATGGAGTTGGTGAACAGGATAAATGTGGTTGGAAAAGAAGACAAGAAATCTTTGGAGCTTAAGTGCTGTCCACTGAGGAGGGTTCTAGATCAAATGTCACTGTGTAGACCAGCGATATTTGGGGTACTAGGAAGAAATGGATGCCTCAGGTTGTGGTTTGGAGAGTGATAAGTATACTGAAAAAGAGAAATAAAAGATGAAGGAAAGCCTTGGGTTTTTCACAATGTTGCTAAGAAAGAACTCTGATCTTTTGTGTTTTAAGACACATGTTGTGCTACTTGTGTGTCTGATGATCTAATCAGAGCCTGTGGGTATGTAAATGTGTCTATCTTAACATATAAGCTTCAAAGAGAGCCAGTAACATTCTATCACTTTGAGTCTCTTTAAATAGGTCCGTTGATGGGAGGGATATAATGTTTCACTAAAATGATTTTTCTGAGTAAAGATAATGTAGATAATCTTATAGTGAGTATGAAGACGTGACCTAAATCATGAAGGTGGTATGCAAAGAACTGAAGTTTGGAAAAGCTGAACTCGGGGGGTTTTCTCTTTAGTGTTGTGTATGGACCACTAGTATATACAACACACTTCTCTGTTGGATTGTTTAATTTTTGGTCAATACATAATATTCTTTTATTTACTGTTATTATTATTTACTGTTATGGTGATAACTTTCAACCTCTCTATGCTGAGTGGGTTCTGAGAGAAGAGCATTATAACTTGCTTAGAATAAGAGCTAAGAGCAATAGAACAATATCAAGGCATTATTCGTATTAGGTTGAAATATATGAGGTTGTCAGTCAAAACCTGTCCAATATCAGAAATTCACATGGTTTAACTTGTGTATCAGTGTTAGGTTTATATGTTGTGTAACACACCACCCCAAAATTCTGTGGCTTAAAATGACAACCATTTTATTTTATTTTATTTTTATTATTTTTTACATCTTTATTGGAGTTTAATTGCTTTACAATGGTGTATTAGTTTCTGCTTTATAACAAAGTGAATCAGTTATACATATACATATGTTCCCATATCTCTTCCCTCTTGCATCTCCCTCCCTCCCACCCTCCCTATCCCACCCCTCTAGGTGGTCACAAAGCACCGAGCTGATCTCCCTGTGCTATGCAGCTGCTTCCCACTAGCTATCTATTTTACATTTGCTAGTGTATATATTCCATTCTTCTCTCTCACTTTGTCACAGCTTACCATTCCCCCTCCCCATATCCTCAAGTCCATTCTCCAGTAGGTCTGTGTCTTTATTCCTGTCTTACCCCTAGGTTCTTCATGACATTTTTTTTCTCTTAAATTCCATATATATGTGTTAGCATATGGTATTTCCCTTTCTCTTTCTGACTTACTTCACTCTGTATGACAGACTCTAGGTCTATCCACCTCACTCCAAATAGCTCAATTTCGTTTCTTTTTATGGCTGAGTAATATTCCATTGTATATATGTGTCACATCTTCTTTATCCATTCACCCAATGATGGACACTTAGGTTGCTTCCATGTCCTGGCTATTGTAAATAGAGCTGCAATGAACATTTTGGTACATGACTCTTTTTGAATTATGGTTTTCCCAGGGTATATGCCCAGTAGTGGGATTGCTGGGTCATATGGTAGTTCTATTTTTAGTTTTTTAAGGAACCTCCATACTGTTCTCCATAGTGGCTGAACCAATTCACATTCCCACCAGCAGTGCAAGGGAGTTCCCTTTTCTCCACACCCTCTCCAGCATTTATTGTTTCTAGATTTTTTGATGATGGCCATTCTGACTGGTGTGAGATGATATCTCATTGTAGTTTTGATTTGTATTTCTCTAATGATTAATGATGTTGAGCATTCTTTCATGTGTTTTTTGGCAGTCTGTATATCTTCTTTGGAGAAATGTCTATTTAGGTCTTCTGCCTATTTTTGGATTGGGTTGTTTGTTTTTTTGTTATTGAGCTGCATGAGCTGCTTATAAATTTTGGAGATTAATCCTTTGTCAGTTGCTTCATTTGCAAATATTTTCTCCCATTCTGAGGGTTGTCTTTTGGTCTTATTTATGGTTTCCTTTGCTGTGCAAAAGCTTTGAAGTTTCATTAGGTCCCATTTGTTTATTTTTATTTCCATTTCTCTAGGAGGTGGGTCAAAAAGGATCTTGCTGTGATTTATGTCATAGAGTGTTCTGCCTATGTTTTCCACTAAGAGTTTGATAGTTTCTGGCCTTACATTTAGGTCTTTAATCCATTTTGAGGCTATTTTTGTGTATGGTGTTAGGGAGTGATCTAATCTCATACTTTTACATGTAGCTGTCCGGTTTTCCCAGCACCACTTATTGAAGAGGCTGTCTTTTCTCCATTGTATATTCTTGCCTCCTTTATCAAAGGTAAGGTGGCCATATGTGTATAGGTTTATCTATGGGCTTTCTATCCTGTTCCATTGATCTATCTTTCTGTTTTTGTGCCAGTACCATACTGTCTTGATTACTGTAGCTTTGTAGTATAGCCTGAAGTCAGGGAATCAGGAATCAGGATTCTTCCAGCTCTGTTTTTCATTCTCAAGATTGCTTTGACTATTTGGGGTCCTTTGTGTTTCCATACAAATTGTGAAATTTGTTGTTCTAGTTCTGTAAAAAATGCCAGTGGTAGTTTGATAGGGATTGCATTGAATCTGTAGATTGCTTTAGGTAGTAGAGAATGACAACCATTTTATTATGTTTAATGATTCTTGGGCTGACTAGGGTCGGCTGCATGGGTTTGTGCTCTTCTTCTTCATGGGTTTGGGTCAGTTGTCTAGGGGCTTGAGTAGGCTGGAATATTCAATGTGATTCACCCACATGGCCGATAATTACTGCTGGCTGTCAGCTGGTAGCTCACCTGTGGCTGTCAAGGACAACCTTGGCTCTTTTCTTTGTAGTATGGGTTCCTCACATGTCTTGGGTTTGGACGTCTCAGACTATTATTTCTACTGCATTCTCAAAGCCAATTCACAAGTCCAGCCCAGATTCTGAGGGTTGCGGGTAGGAGGTAGCTCCACATCTTGATGTGTTTGGGAATTTACAGAGTGAAGAGGAAATATTGGGGACCATCTCTGGAGATCAGTTACCATCAAAAAACATTTCTCTGATGAATGTAAGAAAGACCATTCAGGTGAGTTTTACTCAAATAAGGGCACAAAGTGATAAGTGAGCAGTATAACAGTGGATGCTATTAGTTCCTTAGTGTGTGCCAATAAAAATTACAATGTTGAAGACAATACTGTGACATGAAAATATTCAAAAATTTTGATGCGTAATCTAAAAGGAGTAATAAGATGTGTGCCCAAATAGCCATAATTCAAGTAAAAATTGATGCATAGGTAAAGATAAAACTGAGAGGAGAAAAACACTGACTCTGGCCAGGAGAGATAGAAGGACTCAGGCACAGCTCCATGAAGGAGGTGCTATTCAAGCTGCATCTTGAAACAAGGGATAAGATGTAGACAAGTCACTATAAGGAAGGGCAGAGACATTCAATGTGAAGTGGAAAGAGTGAGCATGGGTATAGAGGGAGCAAAGACCTTTGACTTCTATGTAAAGAAGAGGCAACCAGCCCATTTGGCAGAAACATGGGAAAGTGTAAACAAGTACAGTAAGAACTGAAGTTGGAAAAGTGAGTTGTAGCAAATTGTGGGAGGCCTTGAATGCTGACTTGGAAGTTTGGGCTTTGTTCAGGAGTAAGAGCCATTGAAAGGAACCAACAGGAGCAGGGCAATGCTCTAGGAGGTTGACACCTCATGTTCATCTGATATTTTCTATCTATATCTTTGTCCCCTGACTATTCCCAGAGACTCCCCTCCCAGCTTTCTGCATTTAGTGATAACTTCCTTTCCATTATTTAGTTCCAGGGCTGCCACAGTAGTGAGATATGGGAGAACCATTTTTCTTACATTATATGTGGATAAAACAGAATATTATTTAGCTACTAAAATAACATTTTCAAAAAATATTTATTGGCATGGGGAAATGCCTATGTTCCAGTAAAGAAATAACAAAATAATAGATTAATAAAAACAGAATAAGAATTGTATGTAAAATGTGAAAACATCATAAAAATCTGAATACTCTGTGTCTATATGCATATGCACATAGAGAGAGGAAAGGAGATCACAGTGTTACATTGACAGTGGTATTATGGGTATTTTTATTTTATTTATACCAAATAAAATATTTGGTATGAATATTTTTCCAAATTAGAATGACTAAATTTTTTTAGTCATTCTAATGACTAAATTAGAATGACTAATTCTAATTAGTTTTCCAAATTAGAAAGTATTAGAGTTATAGTCAAAAAAGTTATCTTCTAGTGTGTTAACCACTGCAAGTAAGTCTTCAAATGGCAACCAAGTAAAAATAGCATCCTACCTGAACTTGAGACTTGGAATTCTCAAAGACCTATAAATATTTAGGGCTCTGCGATCCAGACATAGAGTGAGACAGCTGCTTTGGCTCTCTGAGTATTTGAGTGTTTGCTCTGAAGAGAATAAAAAGGAGAGGAAGGTACTTGAACAACCTTTCACCACTAAACCACCTCTGGAATTTCTAAATAAGGGCTTGGAGGGAGGGAAGGTGACATAAAGAGCCTGCACACCATCACTCCACACTCTCACAGGACTTGGGGATTGACGCAGCCAGAATTACTTGGAGACACTGAAGTGAAATATTGAGGTTTAAACCTCAATATTTCACCAGCTATCCAGCCGACCTCAGGTTCCTTATACAAATTTTGTTACTTTATGCCTCAAGAATCATTTGTTCACTCTTTTCCAGTCTTGCATAATTTACTACTGTGAGAATCTGATAATACTTAAGCAGATAAAGAAAGACGTGAGGAAATCCTGGGAAAAGAGTAAAACTGCCACATTATTATTTTAAATTACTGTGTTTGAGCAACTGAATTTACTAATTCATTTTATTTCTTCAGAAATTTTCAACCAGGTAGCTCTGCAATTTTGTTTACATCTTTGATATAATAAAAGAGTATACTACTTTACACCTCTTCCAGTTTCACCCTTGCTAAGAAAAGTCTGCTTTTTGGCCCTTCTTTCTGCCACGCAAAGGGGACATGGGCTCCTCTAGGATTTATCTGAGTAGCACTAGTCTTAATTTTTCAAACTGTCTGAACAAAGTAAAGAAACTTTAGGAGTCTTTTAAATAGAGTTTTTATAGCTTTATCAGGAAGAGAAAAGAGAAACGTGACTAATAGTAACAGAGAAATTCTAGGGAACTAGATCTTTCTTTTTCCTATTTCCTTTTGAAGAAGTATATACTCAGGATCTTAGGCTAATGATAGCATAAACCAACTTGTTTCTTTTTCATCAACAAATGAGGTCAACATTATTGACATGCATAGGGGAATAAGGACCTTGAAAGTTTTCTTTCAGCAGTGGTCCCATTGATTCCAGGGTTAGAGTGCCTCTGTTTTTCAGGCTGATCAAAACTGGGGAACAAATCCTTGTGTGATGTGTCTGGCACATTTTTAATGAGATGTTGTAAAAAGAACTGATAAGTAATTTTATCAAGAATTTACTGCATGCCTATCCTGGATTAAGTGCTTTGCATGAATTATTTAATACTTACATTAATCCAGCTACGTACTGTTATCTGACCAATAGAAAAATTAAACTAGAATAATTAAGTAATTTTCCTAAGTTCAATAATCGATGGAGCTATTGTTGACCACGGTTTGTCTGATTCCAGAATTGGCACTGTTATTCTCTATACTGTTACTTTTAGTTCATACACATGAAATAGACTTCTACAGGCTTAGTCATCTTTGAAGAACAGATGGCAAGTAATCTTAAAAAAGAAATCTATCTTAGGTCTTCAGTTTGTTATGGGAAGGAAGAAGGGCTGATAATATTGTTCAGATAAGTTTTTGTGGTATGTTTTCTGAAGAGCATAAGAACCCCAGATTCCTTATGTTAAATATCCAACATTGTTCACTGGACACTAATCTCCTTTCTGTTGAATTTAAAATAAACATATAGGTTACTATGTTTAAGCGGCCATCTGCCATCATGAGCAAACTCTTGAGGAAATTGCTTTGGACTTAAGGTATAGCACATGTTTGATCATTATGTGTATTTATACTTTTTGAATTTGGAAACCTTGAAAGAAAGAGGTTAAAAGTCAGCAAGAAGGAAAATGGGGGAAAAAAGGAATAATTTTAAAAGGCAGAATGAGTGCTTTATAGTGTTCTGTACTAGTGCGTGTAAGAAAGAATTAAAACTGTAAGATACAGAGAGTAAAGAAAATCTAATTAATGTGTGTTTAGCTGAAACTGATCATTTTGGAAAAGAGAAGTTTAGCCCAAATTTTTGTGTGATAGGCCCAATAATGACCCCCCCACCCCCCAAAAAAGTGTTCATGCCCTAATCCTTGGAACCTATGAATATGGTACTTTATATGGTAAAAAGGCATTTTGCAGATAGGATTAAGATCTTGAGGTGAGGAGATTACCCTGGATTTCTGAAGTGAGTCCAATGTAATCAGAAAGGTCCTTATAAGAGGGAGACAGAAGGGACAGGATCATTTTAAAATTTTTAAATTAATTCCATTTTAGTTTCTTTCCTAAATTCTTAAAATGGATATTAAATTCTTCTCTCCCCTTTGATTTTTTAATATTTCTTTTCATTAATAATGAAGTCATTTAAGAATATATATATGTTTTCCTCTGACTACAGTGTTTTCTAGGTTCTATAGGTTTTGGTAGAATGTCTCTTTTTTACTCCTCTCTAGATAGGTTAGTTATCTTTTCACTTTTGATTTCTGTTTGATCCAAAAATTATCTAGAAGAGTCAGTCTTAATTTCCAAGAAATTCCAAATTTTTGTTCATGCCACCATTATTAGTAAACATTGTCTTAGAAGTTCTAGATAATGCAAAACAACGAGAACATAAAATAACTAGTCTCAAAACGATGAGATCAACTTATCTACTTTTGCTGATGGTATGAACACCCAATAAATCTGAGTAACAACCACAACAATAACAAGCAGTAATGGTAAAAATAGGTGGATACTAGATGAATATTCAAATATCAATAACTTTATTTTAATAATAAGGGCCTAGAAATAGAAATGAGAAAAAATTTTCTCAATATTGACAAACACTACAAAATAATTAGGGATAAATTTGTCAATATAGTTTATAAAGAAAACTATAAAATCTTATTGAAAGACATAAAGTATTGAAAAGTATACAACAAGCTCAAAGACAATTTATTTAGAAGTAGCTATGCTCACCACTGTACCACCAACACTGCCTGACAAACAATTTATCTGGAAAGAGTTTTTGCAATGTTAAGTTTGAGCAGAGAATAAATAACAATAATACACAAAAATTTTTTAAACTGATAAAAAGAGACAAGCAACCAAACAGGAAAATGGGCAAAGAGTCTGAATATTCACAATAAGAACAAATTCACAGAAGTGAAAATCAAAAAGATCAAAAAACATATGAAAATATGTGCAAACTTAATAGTAAAGATATTGCAAATGTTTAATAATGAACTCATCAAAGATTAAAATCCAACACAAAATACTTATTGCTAAAAGAGCTGTGAGAAAAGCAATGCTCCTATACATGGCTGGGAGAAATGCAGATAAAGTCTTTGGGAAAAGGAATCTAGCAACATCTATTTTTTTAATACAAATAACTTAGCTCTTGGGACTCTCTAGATATAAAAGCATCCGTTCACAAGAAGGCATATATGCTGGAATATTTTTTGCAGGAGTATTCACATGAAGAAAAGCTAAGAAAAATTAATGTGTCCTCATTCATCCATTCAGAAAGTATGTCTTTACTGGACTGTTAGGTGCTTTGCTCTTCACTAGACGCTATGAAGTATAATAAAGGGCTCCCACCTTCAGAAAACTATGGTTGTAGCCGAGGAGCCAAGACATACAGACACAGTTACATAATAGAACAGGATATTTCAGACCCTAAGCAAAGGCTAGGAGAGCCAGCGGGGTAGGGGTTCGTGGGGAGGGGGGGTGGCGCGGGTGGAGGAGAGAAAAGGGAGGGTGTGTTCTGGGGATGGCGAATGAGTCCATTAGAGAGGAGAATCACATCCCAATTACAAAGAAAAAGGAATCCGCTAATTCTTGACTAATCCTGATGAATGGAGGTAGATTGCATAGAAACAGCATAGAAAGGGGAGCTTGACATCGACCCTGTTAAGATTCTAAAGCTTTTAAAAATAAAAATGGAGCAGTAATAATCAGAACTTGAAAGGGGAAAGAAAGTTAAGACAAACTAGTTTTTATTTTTCATGAAGCCTCTAAATAAAAGGAATGCAATAGACGTGATGAAATCAAAGTTTTGGCAAGGGTTTGATAAAGTTTTTTTAAATGTTTGGAGAGGATGTGGAACAGTTAGAATAACTGGTTAAATGACTACCCAATGCGTACTAGGTGTACTATTGATCAGTACCTAGAGGAAGTCTCGTATGTGGAGGAATCTCATCTGTTATAAGCACATGGATGTGTTTCAATCAGTTGTGTGTGAAGAGGAATTTGTTACTAACGCTAAGAAGTAAATCAACATGGATTCAACGTTTTCTATCTGATAATATGTCCCTCACTGGCATTCAGATGGTTTCAGTGAATGCGAGATGAGTGGGAGTTACAATTAGCAGAAGAGAATTGTGCAGAACTCTCCAACACTCATGACATATCTGGACATACCCACGGCAATATGTTGTATATCTGTACATTGCTGCAGAGAAGTTAGTAAAAGCTGCTGCCCTTTGTGGGAAGAAGCATGGCACTCTGACCCCAGCACCGTGATTCGGATCTGAGATGAGACTGAAGCTGAAGCAGGAAGTAACTAATACACTGATTCCAGAACAAGGATTTAAAAAGATCCCAATCATCATCATGGGGAAAGTTACGTAAAAGTTAATAGTAAATAACATAAAGCCCTATTCTAGCCCAAACTGGTCAGAACATAATTGGGACATTAAAAAAAAAATTCTTTCCACCATTTATTGTAAAAGGGGCAGTAATAAAAATAAAGCTAATTTTGAGGAAATCAGTCAAGCTGGAGACAATGACTAAAGAAACTGGGATATTTAGATTAGAAACAGGAGACTTAGGGATATGAATTCTGCCATCAAATATTTGAAGCACTATTCAAAGGAATGAGCAAAATAAGAGAAAGAACATAGGGTTTTTAACTCAGTTAGTGGTTGTACTGTTATAGACTTTAGGATTCCTTTTAAACCTGACATTCTAGGAAATCTACAGCATGATTTTATAATAAACCAGGAAGGCTAGGTTCAGAATGTCCAGGGTCCACCCCTGTGATATCAAAGCCAAAGAATAGAATAGAGCCCAAGTTGCTGGGGTCAGTGCCAACAAGTCTTCCTGTGGTGGTAATTCTAAGAAGGGCATCTAGAGGACAAGAAAAAGGGTTAGTTAACAAACAGGAAAGTTGGACAAATGTCATGGTGATAAGAATACAGAACTCAAAGGAAATGATGGCAGAGGCAACTAGAGAAGCCAAAAACTCAGGATGCCATAATCAGAGGGACTGAAATGGATGAAGAAGGTGAAGTAACAGAGCTGGTGGTTAAGGTGAGATGACAGAATGACAAAGCAAGAGTCAGGTTAGGACAAAGATCACTTTAGGTCAAATCTTGTGACTACCATGCTAAGGATAATCTGTGAATGGCACAGAGTAAACACTCAGTAAATATGAGGTATTTTTATTTGCAATTTTGCCCTGATCAGCTGAATTGGAATCAAGTATTTAAATTGACCAGGACATGCTAAATCAGGACCAGATTGTGGTAGGCCTTGAACATCAACCCTAAGTGTATGGATGTTATCCTGCTGGCAAAAGGAAACACAAAGTTATTTGAACAGAGATGTGCTTTAGGAACCTTACTCACTCAGCCCTGTGAAGAGTAGACGCGTATTATGAGAGAGGAGGGAGAGCCATTAGATAAGAATTCTTGCAAAAATATAAAGGAAGTAATGATGGCCTGAACTAGGGGGTGGTGGGTCGGGAGTGGGGGATATAAGACAGCCTAGAGGAGGCATCTAAGGTCCCATTGCCTAATTAAATTACAGAGCTGGCTGTGTATAGAGTCAACATGATCAACAAAATATACCATAATGTAGCTACCCTAATCCAGGATATGACAGAGCAGGTTGAGAATAATCAAACCCATGAAACACTATTCACTCCAGCTGATCTCAAACCAAGGAAACCTCTTTAATTACTATGAACTTTCAAGCACTTGAGATGCTTGATTTCAATGATTTCAGGGGAGTCCAGAGAATGATGCTTGATAACAGTGATTGGAGGAGTAAGTGAGATGTAAGGAAGTGGAGATGTTTTAGAAAGCTTGTTTATGAAAATGTCTTTTAAAGAGCTCAGAACCAGGGCTTCCCTGGTGGCACAGTGGTTGAGAGTCCGCCTGCCGATGCAGCGGATGTGCGTTCGTGCCCCGGTCTGGGAAGATCCCACATGCCGCAGAGCGGCTAGGCCCGTGAGCCATGGCCACTGAGCCTGCGCATCTGGAGCCTGCATGTCCGGAGCCTGCACGTCCGAAGCCTGTGCTCCGCGATGGGAGAGGTCACAACAGTGAGAGGCCCGTGTACCACAAAAAAAAAAAAAAAAAAAAAAAGAGCTCAGAACCAACACCACCAAGTGTGTTTTCATTTCTCTTGGGTTAAAAAACTAAGAGTGAAATTGCTGGGTCATAGGATTGGTGTACATTTAACTTTATAAGAAACTGTCAAACTTTTTAAAGTGGTCATACCATTTCATACAGTCACCACCAAAGTAGGAGAGCTCCTCTTGCTCCACATCCTTGACAACACTTAGTATTGTTGGTCTTTTAAATTTTAACCATTCTGGTAGATAGGGAGTGGCATATCATGGTGGTGTTTATTTGTAGTTCCTTGAAGACTAGTGGTGTCAAAAGAGGCTTTTATATGTCTCGTGACCATGTTCATATATAATCTCTTTTATGAACTGTTTTTTTTTTTTTTTTCAAATCTTCTGTCCATTTTAAAACCCAGGTTGTTTGGTGATGATGATGGTGGTGATGGTGATGATGATGTAGTATGGAAGTTCTTTATATGACCTAGATACAAGTCCTTTGTCAGATATACATATTGCAAATATTTTCTCCTAGTCTGGCTTACATTTTTGTTTTATTATCAGTGTTTCATTGAAAACAGAAGTTCTTAATATTGACAAACTACACTATATACATTTTACATTATGGTTAGTGCTTTTGGAGTTCTAGGAAATCTCTAGGTACCAGAAAATCATGATGTTTTCCTAATTTTTTTCCTAGAAGCTTTATAGTTTTAGTTTTTTAGTTTAGTCTCATCCTCCATTTCAAATTAATATTTATGTATCACATGATGTAGCAGTTGAGATTCATTTTTTTTCTACACAAATATTCTATGTTACAGCACATTTGTTGAAAGACTTTCCTTTTTCCATTGAATTATCTTGATGCTTTGTAAAAAATCATTTAACTTTAAAAAATGTTTATGTTTAGTCTCTTTATACAGTTCTATTGGTCTATTTCTCTCTACTTCTGTCAATACCTTACTACTTTGATTATTGTAGCTTTTTAATAGGTTGATAAGTTTTGGAGTCAGTTTGTGTAACAGCTGCAATTTTATTTATGTTTTTAAAGATTATATTCTAGGTCCTCTAAATTCTCACATAAATTTTAGATTTAGCATATGTCTTTACAAAAACCAAAAAAAACTGCTTAGAATTTAAACGGGATTGCCTTGGATCTATATATCAACTTGGGGAAGACTAACATCTTAACAATATTGAGTCTTCCAATTCATGTATCCATAGACAGAAAAATGTTTAGCAAATCAAATCTAGCAACATGTAGAAACAAATCTATTTATCTATTTCTCCATTTAGTTCTGTCAATTTTTGCTTCATGTATTTTGAGACTGTTATTAGGAACATAAGCATTTAGTATCATTAGATCTTTTTGATGAATTGAACATTTTATCATCAAATAACTTCATCCCTGATGATTTTTCCTGTCTTGAAGACTCCTTTCTTTGATGTTCATAGCAGACTGGTATGACTATATCATACTTAATGTTTTTATTGCATATTTTTCTACCCTTTTATTTTCAAACTGTGTCTTTATAGTGCATCCTTTCTAAACTGTATAACTGGGTCATGCTTCTTTATGTAGTCTTCAATCTCTGCTTTTTAATTATATTAGTTCATTACAGTTGATGTAATTATTGATATGGTTGGGTTTAAATCTATCACCTCTTTGTTTTCTATTTGTCTGCTTTGTTTTGTGAGTTTTTTTTCCCTATCTTCCCTTCAGTTGAGTATTGTTAAGAATTTCATTCTATCTATTCTATTTATGTTTTTAACTACCTCTATATTATTATATTTAGTGCTTTCTCTAGGGATTATAATATGCATACTTAACTTGTTACAATCTATCTAGAATTAATATTATACTATTAGATATACAATGTAAGACCCTTACAACAGCACAGTTTCACTTATAACCCTTGCTCTGCTTGTGCTATTATTATCATACATTTTATACTGTATGTTTAAAACCCAAAATATGTTTTAAACCCAAAATACATTGTTATTGTTTTTGCTTTTAGTCAATTTACTTTTAAAGAAATTAAGAAGAGAAAGACCTTTATATTTACCCACATATTTACAATATCCTGTTCTTTCCCTTCCTTCCTTTCAATCAAGATTTCCATTTTTATATTGTTTCCTTTCAGGATGAAAAGTTTTGACATTCCTTGCAAGGCAGAGGTGCTGACAACATTTTTAATCTGTTTTTGATTATTTAAAATGTATTTGCTTTCTTTTTTATACAATTTAAAATTTTTTATTGTGATAAAATATATATAACATAAAACTTGACATTTTAACCATCTTAAGTGTACAGTTCAATGGTATTAATTGCATTCCTAATGTGCAAGTATCACCGCCATCTATTTCCAAAACTTTTTCATCACCCCAAAAAACTCTGTAGCCAACGATTAAATAACTTCTACTCTTCTAGCCTCAGGTAACCTCTAATCTACTTTCTATCCCTACGAATTTGCCTATTATAGATAGTATTCAAGGTTCATCCGTGTTGAGGCATATATCAGAATTTCATTCCTTTTTACAGCTGAACAACATCCCACTGTATGTATATAATTACACTTTGTTTATCCATTCATCTGTTGATAGACTCTTGGGTTGTTTCCATCTTTTGGTTATTATGAGTAATGCTACAATTAGTTTTGGTGTACAATTATCTGTCTGAGTCCCTGTTTTCAATTCTTTGAGGTAAGAATGGAATTGCTGGATAATAGCCTATGTTTAGATTTCTGAGGAAATGTTAAGCTATTTTTCACAGCAGCTGCACAATTTTGCATTCCCGCTAGCAATGTACAAGGGGTCCAGTGTCTCTACATTCTCGTCATGTGTTATTTTCCTTTAATAAAAAATTATAACCATCCTAGTAGGTGCGATGTGCTATCTCACCATGGTTTTCATTTCCCTAATGACTAATGATGTTGAACATCTTTTCATGTGTTTATTAGCCACTTGTATATCTTTTTTGGCTATGTCTTTTCAGGTTCTTTGCTCATTTAAAAATTGCATTGTCTTTTGGTTGCATTGTAGGAGGTTTTGTATATTCTGGATATTAAACTGCATCATATATGCAATGTGAAAATATTTTCTCCCACTCTATAGGTTATCTTTTCACTTTCTTGACCATGCCCTTTGATACACAAAAGTTTTTTTTACTTTAAGTGCAATTTATCTATTTTCTTGTTGTCGTTGTAACTAAGAAAACAAGTTCATGAAGGTTTGCTTCTATATTTTCTTCTAAGAGTTTTATAGTTTGACTTCTTATACTTAGTCGTTGACCATTTTGAGTGAATTTGGGTGTGTGGTGTGAGGCAGAGGTTCAACTACATTCTTTCACATATGGTTATTCAGTTGTCCCAGCACCATTTGTTTTTTTTTGTTTGTTTGTTTTTTAACATCTTTACTGGAGCATAATTGCTTTACAATGGTGTGTTACTTTCTGCTTTATAACAAAGTGAAACAGCTATGCATATACATAAGTCCCCATATCTCCACCCTCTTGCGTCTCCCTCCCATTCTCCCTATCCCACCCCTCTAGGTGGTCACAAAGCACCGAGCTGATCTCCCTGTGCTATGTGGCTGCTTCCTAGTAGCTATCTATTTTATATTTGGTAGTGCATATATGTCAAAGTTACTTTCTCACTTCGTCCCAGCTTCCCCTTCCCTTTCCCATGTCCTCAAGTCCATTTTCTACATCCACATCTTTATTCCTGTCCTGCCCCTAGGTTCATCAGAGCCATTTTTTTTTAGATTTGACATATATGTGTTAGCATATGGTATTTGTTTTTCTCTTTCTGAACTTACTTCACTCTGTATGTCAGTCTCTAGGTCCATCCACCTCAATACAAATAACTCAGTTTCATTCCTTTTTATGGCTGAGTAATATTCCATTGTATATATGTGCCATATCTTCTTTATCCATTCATCCGATGATGGACACTTAGGTTGTTTCCATGTCCTGGCTATTGTAGATAGAGCTGCAATGAACATTGTGGTACATGACACTTTTTGAATTCTGGTTTTCTCAGGGTATATGCCCAGTAGTGGGATTGCTGGGTCATATGGTAGTTCTATTTTTAGTTTTTTAAGGAACCTCCATACTGTTCTCCATAGTGACTGTATCAATTTACATTCCCACCAACAGTGCAAGAGGGTTCCCTTCTCTCCACACCCTCTCCGGCATTTATTGATTGTAGATTTTTTTGATCACGGCCCTTCTGACTGTTGTGAGGTGTTACCTCATTGTAGTTTTGATTTGCATTTCTCTAATAATTAGTAATGTTCAGCATTCTTTCATGTATTTCTTGGCAATGTGTGTATCTTCTTTGCAGAAATGTCTATTTAGGTCTTCTGCCCATTTTTGGATTGGGTTGTTTGTTTTTTTGATATTGAGCTGATTGAGCTGCTTGTAAATTTGGCAGATTAATCCTCTGTCAGTTGCTTCATTTGCAAATATGTTCTCCCATTCTGAGGGTTGTCTTTTCATCTTGTTTATGGTTTCCTTTGTTGTGCAAAAGCTTTGAAGTTTCATTAGGTCCCATTTGTTTATTTTTGTTTTTATTTTCATTTTTCTAGGAGGTGGGTCACAAAGGATCTTGCTGTGATTTATGCCATAGATTGTTCTGCTTATGTTTTCTTCCAAGAGTTTTATAATGTCTGGCTTTACATGTAGGTTTTTAATCCATTTTGAGTTTATTTTTTTGTATGGTGATAGGAAGTGTTCTAATTACATTCTTTTACATGTAACTCTCTAATTTTCCCAGCAGGACTTATTGAAGAAGGTCTTTTCTCCATTGTATATCCTTGCCTCCTTTGTCATAGATTAGTTGACCATAGGTGCATGAGTTTATCCCTGGGCTTTCTATCCTGTTCCATTGATCTATATGTCTGTTTTTGTGCCAGTACCATGTTGTCTTGATTACTGTAGCTTTGTAGTATACTCTGAAGTCAGGGAGTCTGATTCTTCCAGCTCCATTTTTTTCCCTCAAGACTGCTTTGGCTATTTGGGATCTTTTGTGTCTCCATACAAATTTTAAGATTTTTTGTTCTAGTTCTGTTAAAAATGCCATTGGTAATTTGATAGAAATTGCACTGAATCTGTAGATTGCTTTGGGTAGTATAGTCATTTTCACATTACTGATTCCTTCAATCCAAGAGCATGGTATATCTCTCCATCTGTTTATATCATGTTTCATTTCTTTCTTCAGTGTCTTATAGTTTTCTGCATACAGGTCTTTTGTCTCCCTAGGTAGGTTTATTCCTAGGTATTTTATTCTTTTTCTTGCCGTGGTAAACGGGAGTGTTTCCTTAATTTCTCTTTCAGATTTTTCATTATTATTGTATAGGAATGCAAGAGATTTCTGTGCATTAATTTTGTATCCTGCAACATTACCAAATTCATTGATTAGCTCTAGTAGTTTTCTGGTAGCATCTTTAGGATGCTCTATGTATAGTATCATGTCATCTGCAAGCAGTGACAGCTTTACTTCTTTTCTGATTTGGATTCCTTTTATTTCTTTTTCTTCTCTCATTGCTGTGGCTAAAACTTCCAAAACTATGTTGAACAATAGTGTTGAGGAGGGCAACTTTTTCTTGTTCCTGATCTTAGTGGAAATGGTTTCAGTTTTTTACCACTGAGAATGATGTTGGCTGTAGGTTTGTCATGTATGGCCTTTATTATGTTGAGGAAAGTTCCCTCTATGCCTACTTTCTGGAGGGTTTTTATCATAAATCGGTGTTGAATTTTGTCAAAAGCTTTTTCTGCATCTATTGAGATGATCATATGTTTTTTGTCCTTCAATTTGTTAATATGGTGTATCACATTGACTGATTTTCGTATATTGAAGAATCCTTGCATTCCTGGGATATACCCCACTTGATCATGGTGTATGATCCTTTTAATGTGCTGTTGGATTCTGTTTGCTAGTATTTTGTTGAGGATTTTTGCATCTATGTTCATCAGTGATATTGGCCTGTAGTTTTCTTTCTTTGTGACATCTTTGCCTGGTTTGGTATCAGGGTGATGGTAGCCTCATAGAATGAGTTGGGGAGTGTTCCTCCCAGCTATATTTGGGAAGAGTTTGAGAAGGATGGGTGTTAGCTCTTCTCTAAATGTTTGAAAGAATTCACCTGTGAAGCCATTTGGTCCTGGGCTTTTGTTTGTTGGAAGACTTTTAATCACAGTCTCAATTTCAGTGCTTGTGTTTGGTTTGTTTGTATTTTCTATTTCTTCCTGGTTTAGTTCGGAAGTTTGTGCTTTTCTAAGAATTTGTCCATATCTTCCAGGATGTTCATTTTATTGGCATATAGTTGCTTGTAGTAATTTCTCATGATCCTTTGTATTTCTGCAGTGCCAGTTGTTACTTCTCCTTTTTCATTTCTAATTTGAATCTTCTCCCTTTTTTCTTTTTTTTTTTTTTTTTTGTTTTTTTGTTTTTTTGCAGTACACGGGCCTCTCACTTTTGTGGCCTCTCCTGTTGCGGAGCATACGCTCCGGATGCGCAGGCTCAGCATCCATGGCTCATGGGCCTAGCCGTTCCGCGGCATGTGGGATCTTCCCAGACCGGGGCCCGAACCCCTGTCCCCTGAATCGGCAGGCAGACTCTCAACTACTGCACCACCAGGGAAGCCCCTCCCTTTTTTTCTGGCTAATGATTTATCAACTTTGTTTATCTTCTCAAAGAACCAGCTTTTAGTTTTATTGATCTTTGCTATTGTTTCCTTCATTTCTTTTTCATTTATTTCTGATCTGCTCTTTATGATTTCTTTCCTTCTGCTAACTTTGGGATTTTTTTGTTCTTTCTTTAATTGCTTTAGGTGTAAGGTTAGGTTATTTATTTGAGATGTTTCTTGTTTCTTGAGGTAGGATTGTATTGCTATAAACTTCCCTCTTAGAACTGCTTTTGCTGCATCCCATAGGTTTTTGGTTGTCGTGTTTTCTTTGTCATTTATTTCTAAGTATATTTTGATTTCCTCTTTGGTTTCTTCAGTGGTCTCTTGGTTATTTTCTAGTGTATTGTTTAGCCTCCATGTGTTTGTATTTTTGACAGATTTTTTCCTGTAATTGATATCTAGTCTCATAGCATTGTGGTCGGAAAAGATACTTGATACGATTTCAATTTTCTTAAATTTACCGAGGCTTGATTTGTGACCTAAATTATGATCTATCCTGGAGAATGTTCCATGAACACTTGAGAAGAAAGATTTTGTTGTGTTTGGATGGAATGTCCTATAAATATCAATTAAGCCCATCTTGTTTAATGTATCATTTAAAGCTTGTGTTTCCTTATTTATTTTCATTTTGGATGATCTGTCCATTGGTGAAGATGGGGTGTTAATGTCCCCTACTATGATTATGTTACTATCAATTTCCCCTTTTATGGCTGTTAGCATTTGCCTTATGTATTGAGGTGCTCCTATGTGGGGTGCATAAATATTTACAATTGTTATATCTTCACCTTGGATTGATCCCTTGATCATTATGTAGTGTCCTTCTTTGTCTCTTGTAATAGTCTTTATTTTAAATTTTATTTTGTCTCATATGAGAATTGCTACTTCAGCTTTCTTTTGATTTCCATTTGCATGGAATATCTTTTTCCATCCCCTCCCTTTCAGTCTGTATGTGTCTGTAGGTCTGAAGTGGGTCTCTTGTAAACAGCATATATATGGGTCTTGTTTTTTTTATCCATTCAGCCAGTCTATGTCTTTTGATTGGAGCATCTAATCCATTTACATTTAAAGTAATTATTGATATGTATGCTCCTTTTACCATGTTCTTAATTGTTTTGGGTTTGTCATTGTATGTCTTTTCCTTCTCTTGTGTTTCCTGCCTAAAGAAGTTCCTTTAGCATTTGTTGTAAAGCTGGTTAGGTGGTGCTGAATTCTCTTAACTTTTGATTGTCTGTAAAGGTTTTAATTTCTCTGTCAAATCTGAATGAGATCCTTGCTGGGTGGAGTTATCTTGGTTGTAGATTTTTCCCTTTCATCACTTAAAATATGTCCTGCCACTGTCTTCTGGCTTGCAGAGTTCCTGCTGAAAGATCACCTGTTTAACTTTCTGGGGATTCCTTTGTGTGTTATTTGTTGTTTTTCCCTTGCTGCTTTTAATATTTTTTTCTTTTTATTTAATTTTTGATAGTTTGATTAATATGTGTCTTGGTGTGTTTCTCCTTGGGTTTATCCTGTATGGGATTCTCTGTGGTTTCTGGACTTGATTAAATATTTCCTTTCCATATTAGGGAAATTTTCAACTGTAATCTCTTCAAATATTTTCTCAGTCCTTTCTTTTTCTCTTCTTCTTCTGGGACCCCTATAATTCAAATATTGGTGTTTTTAATGTTGTCCCAGAGGTCTCTGAGACTGTCCTCAAGTCTTTTCATTCTTTTTTCTTTATTCTGCTCTGCAGTAGTTATTTCCACTATTTTATTTTCTAGGTCACTCATCCATTCTTCTACCTCAGTTATTCTGCTATTGCTTCCTTCTAGAGAATTTTAAATTTCATTTATTGTGTTCTTCATCATTGTTTGTTTGCTCTTTAGTGTTTCTAGTTTCTTCTTAAATGTTTCTTGTACTTTCTCCATTCTATTTCCAAGATTTCAGATCATCCTTACTATCATTACTTTGAATTCTTTTTCAGGTAGACTGCCTACTTCCTCCTCACTTGTTTGATCTGGTGGGTTTTAACCTTGCTCCATCATCTGCTGTGTATTTCTCTGTCCTCTCATTTTGCTTAATTTACTGTGTCTGGGGTCTCCTTTTCACAGGTGCAGGTTCGTAGTTCGTAGTTTTTGGTGTCTGCCCCCAGTGGCTAAGGTTGGTTCAGTGGGTTGTTTAGGCTTCCTGGTGGACGGGACTGGTGCCTGTGTTCTGGTGAATGAGGCTGGATCTTGTCTTTCTGGTGGGCAGGACCGCATCCGTTGGTGTGTTTTGGTGTGCCTGTGACCTTATTATGATTTTAGGCAGCCTCTCTGCTAATGGGTGGGGTTGTGTTCCTGTCTTGCTAGTTGTTTGGCATAGGGTGTCCAGCACTGTAGCTTGCTGGTCATTGAGTGGAGCTGTGTCTTAGCCTTGAGGTGGATATCCCTGGCAGAGCTTTGGCTGTTTGATATTACATGGAGCAGGGAGGTCTCTGGTGGACCAATGTCCTAAACTTGGCTCTCCCACCTCAAAGGCACAGGCCTGACACCTGGCCAGAGCACCAAAACTCTCATCCACACGGCTCAGAAGAAAAGGGGGAAAAAAATAAATAAATAAATAAAATAAAGTTATTAAAATAAAAAATAAAATATAATTATTAATAATAAAAAAATAGAAAAGTAATAAAAAAAGAAAAACAAAACAATCCAACAAAAAAATGGACAGACAGAACCCTAGGACAAATGGTAAAAGCAAAGCTATACAGACAAAATCACACAAAGAAGCATACACATACACACTCACAAAAAGAGAAAAAGGAAAAAAATATTGCATATCGCTGCTCCCAAAGTCCACCACCTCAATTTGGGATAATTCGTTGTCTATTCAGGTATTTCACAGATGCAGCGTACATCAAGTTGATTGTGGACTTTTAATCTGCTGCTCCTGAGGCTGCTGGGAGAAATTTCCCTTTCTCTTCTTTGTTCGCACAGCTCCTGGGTTTCAACTTTGGATTTGGCCCCTCCTCTGCGTGTATGTCGCCTGAGGGCGTCTGTTCTTCGCTCAGACAGGACAGGGTTAAAGTAGCAGCTGATTGTGGGGCTCTGGCTCACTCAGGCCAGGGGGAGGGAGGGGTACAGAATGTGCGGCGAGCCTGTGGTGGCAGAGGCCGGCATGACGTTGCACAGCCTGAGGCGCACCATGTGTTCTCTTGGGGAAGTTGTCCCTGGTTTTCGGGAACCTGGCAGTGGCGGACTGCACAGGCTCCGGGGAGGGGAGGTGTGGATAGTGACCTGTGCTTGCACACAGGGTTCTTGGTGGCTGCAGCAGCAGCCTTAGCCTTTCAAGCCCTTCTCTGGTGTTCATGCTGATAGCCGCAGCTTGAGCCCATCCATGGAGCTTGTTTACGTGGTGCTCTGAATACCCTCTCCTTGCACACGCTGAAACAATGGTCTCTTGCCTCTTCGGCAGGTCCAGACTTTTCCCGGACTCCCTCCCGGCCAGCCGTGGTGCACTAACCCCCTGCAGGCTGTGTTCATGCCGCCAACACCAGTCCTCTCCCTGCACTCCTACCGAAGCCCGAACCTCAGCTCCCAGCCCCCGCCTGCCCCGGCAGGTGAGCAGACAAGCCTCTCGGGCTGGTGAGTGTTGGTCGGCATCCATCCTCTGTGCGGGAATCTCTCCGCTTTGCCCTCTGCACCCCTGTTGCTGTGCTCTCCTCTGTGGCTCTGAAGCTTCCCCCCTCTGCCACCCGCAGTCTCCACCCGTGAAGGGGCTTCCTGGTGTGTGGAAACCTTTCCTCCTTCACAGCTCCCTCCCAGTGGTGCAGGCCCCGTCCCTATTCTTTTGTCTCTGTTTATTCTTTTTTCTTTTGTCCTACCCAGGTACATGCAGAGTTTCTTGTCTTTTGGGAAGTCTGAGGTCTTCTGCCAGCGTTCAGTAGGAGTTGTTCCACATGTAGATGTATTTCTGAGGTATTTGTGGGGAGGAAGGTGATCTCCATATCTTACTCTTCTGCCATCTTGAAGGTCTCCCTCCCAACACCATTTGTTGAAGAGACTTGTTTCTCTATTGAACAGACCCAGCACGCATCAAAACCCAATTGACCATAGATGTATTGGTGTATTTAGGTACTCTCAATTCTATTCTATTTGTCTATAAATGTATCCTTATGCCAGTATCATTCTCTTACAATTACTGTAGCTTTGTAGTAAGTTTTGAAATTGGAAAATGTGAAGCATCTGACTTTATTCTTTTTTTCAAGATTATTTTGGCTATTCAGGGCGCCTTGCACTTCTATATGAATTTGGCAATCAACTTTTCCATTTCTGTAAAAATAAAAAACCTGTTGAAATTTTGATAGGAATTATGTTGAATCTATTGTTTTCATTTTTGTTATTTGGAATAACTTCCTGAATATAGAATTCTTAATTGACTTTTTTTTTTTTACCTTTAGCATTTTAAAGATGTTTTTCAATTGACTTCTATCCTTCAAGGTCTGAATTAATTTTCTTACTGTTATTTATATTTAATATGCATTTTATTCTCCTGGCTACTTTTATGTTTGTTTTTAACTTTTAGTTTTCAGCAGTTTGGCTTTGACATGCTTAGATGCAGTTTTCATTCTGCTTGAGGTTTGCAGACATTATTGGATGTGTGGGTTACTCTGAGAAAATCTGGAAAATTTTCAGCTTATATTTCTTCATGTTTTGTCTACCCCACATCCTCTCTCCAGTCCTTCTGTATCTCCTATTACACACATATTTTACTACTTGTTACTTCCAACAAGTCCTTTAGTATCTGCTCTCTCTTTTTTTCAATTTTGTTTTCTCTGTGTGCATCAGCTTACATGACTTCTATTTTCCTTTATTCAAATTCACTGATCTTTCTTCTTTTGTATTCAATCTATTATTAATACTTTCCAAAATTTTTGATTTTAGGTGTGTTTCTTATCTTTAGGATTTCCATTATGCTCTTTATGCAGTTTCTAAATCCCTCCTGAAATTCCCCATTTCTTCATCCACTATGTCCATCTTTTCCTGTAGACTCTAATACATTTATTATAGTTATTTTAAACAGTTTTTCTTCTAATTCCAACATCTGGTTCATTTCTATTGAGTCTTATCTTTCTTGAGTTTTTTGGTATGTCTATTAATTTTGCTTGTTTATTGGACACTGTGAATAATACAGTATAAACATTCTGGATTCTATTATCTTCCTCTAAAGAGTGTTTTGTTTGTTCTAACAGGCAGTTAATTGTTTGACCTCATAGAAGATTTATTGTACACTTTTTTTTGAGAGAATCTATTTCAGTTTTGCCTTTAGTTTTCAGTGAATCCCTTTGTCTGGAAGTGTAGTCTTATTCCTAAGACATGGCCCTTCTGGGGTTTCAACAGAGAGCCCAAAATGGTTACCAAGATCTTGTAATTTGGTGGAATTTGACCACCAAATGTTGCTTAGAAGGGCAACAATTAAAATATCTCTTCAGCTCTCTCAGCCTTCCTGCTATTATTAGAGTATTGCCTATGTTTGTACAGTCAGAATTTAGCCAATGTTTTGAGTTGACTTTATAAGTAGATTTTGAGGCTCCCCGCTCTATGACTCCCTTATTTCTGGCATTTCCCTTCAATTCTTTTATTTTTCTTTTCATTATCTTTTTTCAGCTTTATTGAAGTATGATTGACAAATAAAAATTGTATATATTTAAGGTGGACAATGTGATATCTTAATGTACATATGCATTGTAAAATGATTACCACAATCAAGCTAATTAACATACTCACCACCTCATATAGTTACATTTTGTGTGTGTGTGTGAGTGTGTGTGTGGTGAGAATACTTAAGATCTATTCTCTTAACCGATTTCCAGCATACAATATATTAACGATAGACACTATAATTTACATTAGGTCTCCAGAACTTATTCATATTATGTTTGTTTCCTTTGACCAACACCTCCCCACTTCCCCACCTCTATGCCCTGGTAACCACCCTCTACTGTGACTTCGACTATTTTAGACTCCATTTATAGGTAAGATCATGAAATATTTGTCTTTCTGCATGTGGCTTATTTCACCTAGCATAATGTCCTTCAGGCTCATCTGTCTTGTCACAAATGGCAAGATTTCCTTCTTTTTAAAGGCTGAATAATACTCTGCTGTATGCATATACCAAAGTTACTCTATCTATTCATCCATTGGCAGACAATTAAGTTGTTTCCATATCTTTTATGGAAAGATAATAGATATGCTCCCATATCTATTATGAATAATGTTGCAATGAACATGGGAGTGCATATATCTCTTTAGTCTTTTTATTTCTTCTGGATATAGACTCAGAATTGGGATTGCTGAGTCATATGGTAGTTCTATTTTTAATTTTTTGAGGGACCTCTATACAGTTTCTATATGACCGTAGCAATTTACTTTCCCACCAACAATGCATAAGGGTTCCCTTTTCTTCACATCCTTGTGTTTTCTTCACATCTTCACTTGTTATCTTTTGACTTTTTGCTAATAGCCATCCTGACAGGTGTGGAGCGATACCTCATTTGATTTATGCTTCCCTGATCACCTTTTATGTATTTGTTGGCCATTTGTATGTCTTCTATTGAAAAATATCTATTCAAGTCCTTTGTTCATTTTTAATTGGGTTATTTATTTTGCTCTTGAGTTGTATGAGTTCTTTGTATAATTTAGATATTAACTTATTATCAGATATATATTTTGCAAATATTTTCTGCCATTTCCATCTTTTCATTTTGTTCTTTTCAGTTTAATGTAGTTCTATTTATTTATTTATTTTTTACCTGTGCTTTGGTGTAATATCCAAAAAATCATAGCCAAGACTAATGATATGGAATTTCCCCCCTGTGTTTCATTCTAGGAATTTTATGGTTTCCAGTCTTATGTTTGTCTTTAATCCATTTTTGAGTTGATTTTTTGTATATGGTCTAAGAAAAGGATTCAGTTTCATTCTTTTGCATGTGGAGCTCCAGTCTTCCCAGCACCATTTGTTGAAGAGACTATTATTTCCCCATTGTGTATTCTTGGCACCTTTGTCAAAGATTAGTTGGCCCTATAGGCATGCAACTATTTCTGGGTTTTCTACTCTGTGTTATTGGTCTATGTGTCTGTTTTCTGCCAGTGTTATACTGTTTTGATTACTTTAACTTTGTAATATAGTCGGGAATCAGAGAGTGTGATGTCTCCAGCTTTATTCTTCTTGCTTGAGATTGCTTTAGCTATTCTGGGTCTTTTGTGGTTCTGTAGTTTCTCTTCAACTCTATTTGCTCTGGTGGTCCCAATTTCCTTCTATAACGCTTTAGGCCAATAAAATTGCAACATTCTGCTTGAGTTCTATCATCCTACATTTTATGGATTAGGGAATGACCCCAGGAAGAAAGCCATACAGGTATATATATCACTCAATTTGGTTCTCTTCTTTTAAGGGTCAAATCCTCAACTTCTGACTGTTTTTGGTTACTCGACAATACCTTAATTAACTTGTTTCTTATAGTTTGTCCAGAGTGTATAAGTGTTATTTGCAAAAATGTTTATCTTATACAAGCTACTCTGCCATTAACAGAACCAAAACTCCATCCAAAGAGTTTTTGTTTTTTACATTAATGGAGCTCTTCTTAAATAAATGCGGGTCACTGATGAGTATATCAAACCAGGACTTTTTTGGGACATCTGCCTCTAATGGTTAAGAATTAAGGCTCTGGAGTAAACCAGGTCTAATTTGGAATCTTGGCTCTCCCTCTTGCTAATGTTAGACAAATTACTTAGCATTTCTCAGCTTACTTTTCTTACTATAAAATGAAAATGATAACATTACCTATTCAAAGAGTGGTTCAAAAAATCAGTAAATCATTTAGTCAGTGTATCAATGTATTATTTATAATCCCCCTCCTTCTTTTCATCAACAGTGCTCAAGTAGTTTCCCAAATTTTCAGACTTCTACCCCACAAAAGATGGAAAAAAACCCACCTCTTTTCTCTGAATATTAAATTTTTAACAGATTTTTCATTATTTGAAAATTTAAAACATTAGAATTGTTTGTTATTAGATATAGAGAATCTTTACTCTCTACTGAGATATTCCAATCATCAGCATGCTTTAGTACCTTTCAGTATTAAAAAGGAATGTATACATATATGTATATATTTTAAAATCCTCCCTGCCAGCAATTCCCCATACAATGTCTCCATTTCTCTGCTTTCTTCACAGCAAAATTCCATGAAAGAGTAATCTATTTCTGCTACCTCTACTTCCTCACCTCCTATTGTCTTTTAACTCACTCTATTGAGGCCTTGGTATCTACCTCCCACATAGTGCTCTCCTTGCGGTCAACAGTGACCTCCAAGCTGCCAAATACAAAGGTCAATTCTTGTACTACTTGGTTTTTGGGCACCTCCCTTCTTTTAGAAACACTCTCTCCCCTTAAGCTTCCAGATACCACACTATTAGTTTTCCTCCTGCCTCACTGGACACTCCCTCTCCATGTCTTTGATGGCTCCTCATTATCTATCCAACTCCTAATTATTGAAGTGGTCCAGTACTACTCCATCCTTAGCTTCTCTTGATACCCTTACTTCCTAAGTAATCTCAATTACTATGGCTTTAAATCTCATCTATAGTCTAATGACCCTCAAATTTATAACTGTTATATCTATTGTCCAAACCTCTTTCCTGAGCTTCAGACTCTAGTAAACAACTACCTAGTTGCTATGTTCATTTGGATATTTAACAGCCATCTCAAATTTGACATATCCAAAACATAGTAATTTCCTGACTGTCTCCCAATCTTCCTCTTCCCTGATACCCCTAAACCTGCTTCTCCCTTAGCTCACAACTTAGTGAAATTCCATCATCAACCTTGGAAATCATCATTGACCTTTCTCCATATCGCATATGATAAATCTGGTCCATTAGCACATTCTGTTGGCTCTATTCTCCACATCTTCAATCCGATCATTCATTACCACCTTCATCTCTATCACTCTAGTCCAAGCCACTATCATCTCACACCTGAACTACTGCAATAATACCTTCTTAGACAGTTGCCCTATTTCTGCATTTATTTCCCTGAAAAATCTATTTCCCTCACAGCAGTCAAAACTCAGAGCAAACTGGCTCACATCACACTCTCTCTTAAAGCCTTCCAATTGCTTCCAGTGCATTTGGAATAAAATCCTAATTTTGCTGTTAAGGTTCCAAATGATCTGGCTCCTCATTGGCTTCCTCATCTCTAACTCTCCTGATCCCTCTACTTCAGCCATTCGTACTCTCCTTAAACTGTGTCAAGCTTGTTTCCACCTTGGCTCTTCATACATCCTCTTCCCTCTACCTGGAAACACTCTTCTTTTGGATCATGCCATAGTTTGTTTTCTCACTTCCTTCTAAACTCTGTCTAAATTGGACCTCTTCTGAGTGGCCTTTCCAGCATTCTCTATATAAAGTAGGGCTTCACACAACCATGTATTGTTACTCTAACCCTTGCTCATTCTTCTTCATAGCACTTACTGCTCCCTGAAATGATATCATGCATTGTTTACTTATGTGCTCCCTCACTAGAACATCAGCTCCTTGAGAACAGGAGTATTGTCTTATTGGTGTATCTCTGGGACCTAGAATAAGTGCTCAATAAATATGTGTTGATTCTGTGACTATATTATATATAATTTCCCCATTTTTGGTCTAATTATCTACTGACAGATTATGATGAGAAAACAATACAAAAGAGTGTTCAACTATCTCTACTTTTGCCATATAGGGTTTTGCTGCATTTTACACTCTCAGTTGCTCAACAGTATTTGGAAACATCTTGGAGCACCAACCCATTTACCCTAAGGAATAACTGTGTGAATTCTCTTTTGCTTTCTGTAGAGAATGCTAATGTCAAGTAGAATTTCCACAAACTTCTTATTTGGCCCTTTGCCCTTCAGATGAAAGGACATAGGGATTTTTTTGCTTCCTCAGTTCACGTTGAACTTCTTGTTTTTAGAAATGCTGAATGCATCCTGAAGTCTGACCACTGAGCATTACTAGGTTAAATGCCTAACTAGTGGATTTATTACAGGACTTCTGGATTTTATTAAATAGGGCTTTTTCAATCCATTCAGTGTGAGAAGTCCCCAGAGGAATCTGTAATTAGTTTATCTAAACCTGAATCATTATATGGTCCCTTCTTAAGGGATATAGTTAACTTAATTTACATAGTTTCAAATTTAATTTATAATTTTAAAATTTTCTGAGGTTGTGAATTACTTTTTGCTTATGTACTTGTTAATATACACCTCAATGTTAATTATTAACATTATAAAAGTAAGCACTAGGTTTTGTAATAATAGTGTGCTATTGTTCTAAATATAAAGGTCTAACTCACTATAGCTTTTGGGGTAATAATATCCTTTTCTAAGTAAACTATGAAGTAGTATGGATGGATACTCTTTTTTTCAATGTGGTTAATTGGACTTATAAAGTATCACTCCAAGGCTTTTCAATGGGCCTACAGGTAAAATTTATGTTGTTTACTCAAGAGTATATAAGATTTCAGATCATAGTGCCTGTTTTGAAAACATTCTGGCTTTAGAGTCAGAAAGCCCTTAGATCAGCTCCTACTTTCACCATTTTCTCTCTGTCATTGATATTTTGCCTATGTCTAACATATTAACTTTGTTCACAGTTTTTAAATACAAGGGGTTATTTTTCTGGTGATAAAAGTATTACGTGGCCATTGTGGAAAATTTTGGAAAAAATTAACAAAGGATGAAGAATGTATTAAATATTCAAACCTTAAACAACAAGAATTAGCCACTGCTTATTCAATTGTCAATCCATACATTTTTATGTTGATGTTAAAAATTTTATATCCTGAATTTTCACTAAGCATTGTATCATATGCCTTTACCTATGTTAGTAAAGAGAAGATCTGCAAACAATTTTAAAGGTTACATAATATTCTATGGCATATATGCACTGTAATATATCTGTATTGTTCCTTAATGTTTGATGTTTAGGTTGTTTATAAATTTTAGATACTCTAATTAATATCAAAATAAAATTTTATGCATAAATTTTAATCAATAGTTCTTATCATTTATATAGAAGAGATTAATACACTAGAAGTACTAAGGGAAGATATCTTGATACATATTGCCAAATTATTTTTCAGAGTAGCCTTACTAAGTTATAATTCTACAAAGATTAGATGAGAGGGCTCATCTCATCATACTGTTACCAGGTTTCTCATTATATTTTTGTAAATGTTCTGAACAGCAATGATGTCTCATTGTTACTTTATTTTGATTTATATATCTGTAGAGATACACATATTATTACTTTATTATTTAGTTTTCTTTATAAATGGTATTGTTCTTTTGCCCATCTAGCTATTACAAACTTTTTAAAGATGGATTTTATAAGAGCTCTTTTTATCAAGGGTATTAACCCTTTTATAATTTTTCTACAAATGTATTTCCTGACAATCTTTAAGATGTGTACAGTATTACTCTCTTTTATAAAATAGAACACTATATATCAGTGGGTGTGTTTGTTACTGGAAGAATAAAATCAGTCTTCACTTCTCTCAAATGGAAAATTCTTAATTAAGAATTTAACTGAGTTATTATAAACCAGATTAACTTTAAACTGGTTAGCTAAGGGTACAGCCATTAAAAGGGACATTGCTCTTTACTGAATTCCTTTCTTATCCCACACAGGTACAAAGGAGCCTAATTTGAAAGAGTTTGAGAATGAGGGGGTTTCCGACTGAAAGAAAGCAATTAACTCCATCCTGAAAAATAATGTGAAATAGGAACTCCAAAGTGAAATACACACATCACAAATTTTGAATCAGTTATGACTATATTTCTATTTCTCCTGAATGGTTCACACAGTACAGTCTCTGAGAATTAGTATTTTACTTTGAATATGTGTGTGCATGTGTGTTTGGCTGAATATTTACTATACATTCATCAGAATAAAGAGATGTCTGAGTCACATAGGCCAGGAAAACCTTGAAGGGGCTAAATTTGGAGTGTCCACATATTCTCATTCCACCTGGCTTGTTGTGTGGGGCTCTGTGTGTCAACAGCTATCACTGATTATCTACTAAGGCATCCTGGGAATATCTCAATTAAAAGACCATCTTTTTGCTCACAGTTTGTGTTTTCCTTAAAAAAAAAAAAATTCCCTGCTGAAGGTTAGAAGAAGAGAGAGCTGAAATGTGAAACTAAGGGGCACTGGGTCTTGCCCATGGATGGTGTTCCTCTTGGTTTTTGTTTTCCCTAAACCTTAAGGAAAGTCATACTTAGCATACAGCATTATGCTTTCCCCCTAAGTTCACCACTTTGGTAAAATCTCTACCCCTTGTGGTGGTGCCGGGGAGGATGAGAAGCTGAGGTATAAAAGGGAAATGCAGCCTACTCCACATTAGTCCTTCTGTGGCTCATGTTTGGAGAGCAAACAGCATCTTGTTGAAGTTTGTCTATGGCCTCTGGAAGTGATCTTTAGCAACAAGAATGTGATCCAAGCAGAACAGACATTAAGATACTCTGCTGACTAGATATTTCTCTAGGAAAAGCTTCATTAAGGAAAATCTCCTCTTCCCCTACATATGTTGGGGAGAGGTCATCCTTTAGAGGTGGGAGAGGAGTGCAAGGCTGATGGAGACACTTGGGGTATGTTTGTGCATAGGAAAAGCGTTTATATGTGTGCAGAACTCTTAAGAAACTGTTAACAGAGTGAGAATTAAGTCAAGGAGAAGGCAAGAAAGTCATTTTCACTTTTCCATACATATCTTCTGTATTGCTTGTATTTTATTTTTTTTTACCATTTACTACTTTGGCAATTCAGAAGTACATAGTAAATTTGAAAATATATTTCCCTCAGCTTGTGGTCTTCTTTTTAAACTTGCTTTTAATTTACAGAAATCTTTTATGTGGTATCTTTATTTTTCTTTGTGATTTCTTGCACTGCATTGCATAAGCTTTCCTTATCCACAGATCAGATTATTAGTGTATGCTTATGTTTATATGGCCAGCTCTCTGCCTATGGAGAGTAAAAACTGCCATAAAATACCATCTGGGGTCTGTCAAGCAATGTATTTGAAAGCACTATTAGCAAAGCAAGAGAAAATGAGAAGGATTTTAAGAAATGGACATTTGTGATGATAATTGATGGGTTTTGGTTGTGCTCCAATGACCAGAGGGCCCCAGAGTCCTGTGAGAAGCCAGTGCTCCCCAGTGGGAGGTATTATTTTAAGGGCAGCTTCAGAAAGTCCTTTGTCACACAAATCAGGATCCTCCTTGGGAAAAGTTCTGTCACTTGCCCAAGTTCCACTTAGGAAATTGGAACTTAGGGCACTCAGTCTACTGGTGACTGTTCATTATCTAGAGCAGAACTCAGAAGTCAGCATTAGAACATGAGAAAAACAATTTTGTTCTAACTATACATTCTGCAGAAGGACCTCCTGTTTCTCCCATCATATGTCTCGTTGCAAAATTTATGAGGCTTCCCACATCTGCGAGCAAACATTTTCCTGCTACTGTTATAATCTTTCTTATCCTGCTTCTCTTGCCTCTGTCTTCCTTTTCCATAGTTTCCTTTCCACTTTGTTTTGTTTTGTTTAAATTTAGTGTTCTTATTTCCTCTCATCTCCAACTCTCTATTCGTAAGTCATTCTTCCCTTTCTGATTTTCTCTCCATGCCTTATTTTTATTCTGATTCTTACCTGCTGAGTCTTCATCACCATCATCCTCATTCTTTTTATAAATTCACTTCTCAAATATTCAAATTTTATTGTCAATGTTTATGTTATTGGGCTATGGCTACGATCAAATATTCTTGGTTATTGTTGGACTGTAGGTTTGGGTATGGCAGGCACTTTTCACCATCAAATGAAAGCACTTGGAGTCATTTGTTAACTAGAAAGCAATTTCAGGACCCATTCCCGTAAACAGAGCTGAATTTCCTCCATTCATCATCTGAAAGATCTGATGTTTATTTATATTTATGAAAATAACTCGTTTGAGAACGAGACCTAATCCTCCCGTGGAAACTGACAGCCTTAGCTGATGATTAATTTTGTTCTGCCTGATAATATACAAAGTAAAATCATGTTTGATATTTATTGAATAGATATAGTTTGTGCCTAAATGAACAGATCAAGACATCGCTAATTAATTGAAACAGTTCTTGGTTTAAAGAAGCAAAGTTCTTTCTTTAGCGATTTCATTATTTGGCTAGTTTTCCCATGTAAGCTACTCCAGTCTGTGTGAACGTACATCCAAGTCAACCCAGCTCCTACCCTCTTTGCCTTATATACTTCAAGACCTTCCATAAATTGTCTCTAATGGGTTTCTGATTCTCATCACATGGTGTTCCTTTTACTCTAGAGACAGCAGTGATGGGTTTTATAAGGAAAGAGTCCCTCTATTTCCATCTATCCTCCCTTCCTCAAGATACCATTTTGTCTCATTTTCTCCATGAAACCCAAATAAAACTCTGCCTTCTCACTCCTCTCTGTAAAACCAATCTTAGCACCTTGATGTAACAAAAGGTCACATAGACTATTCACTCAGAAAAACCCTGTGGCAGGATAATTGAGATATCAATCTAACTTTTATTTTCCCCTTATTTTCCCCTTTTCCTTCCCTCCATTTAATCTGATAACAGACTCTATACTTATTTCCCAGAGTAGGTTTTTGATTGCCATTTTGTTTCCTATTTCCTAAACCAGATCTCAAACCAGAGACCCCAGAGTTAAATTTGATCCACAGATATGTTTTACTAGGTTCATATGGAATTTTTAAAAACTTGAGCCAACATTTAATAAGTTGACACATTTCACAGAGAAATTTGAATTTCTGACTTTCTTAACAATTAGAAGGTCTAGCCACCCTAGGCTGCTGTTTTCATGTGTCTGAGTAGAGGCTGAAACCTTAGTTCCCACCACTATCCTTTCTTTGACCTGGGAAGCTTCATTCACTTACATCATCTGTCTTAACCCAGTCAGCATTGCTTGACTCCTGGTTTAAACCCATTAAGGAGATACACTAGATGCCCCTGAGACAGACACCTTAAGATAATTTATGTTCACAGGCAGATACTGTTATAAAGAAATACTATGTATCCAAAAAATATTCAACAAGTAAGCATCTGCTCTGTGCATGTTGGGTTTTGGTGCTGGACATAAAAACAATGAATAAAATAGAAACATTTCTATTCTAGTAGAAGGTGGCAACAGTCAAGTAAACACAGTAACAAGACACTTTCAAGTAATGATCAGTATATGAAATAATATCTTTTATTCATCATTTCATGTGGTGATAAGTATATGAAAGAAACAGAGCAAGGCAATGGGGTAGAGCTCAGTGGTGGGGAGAGGATGGGGTGAATGTGGGGGCAGGGGGTTACATAGCTGCAGTATTAAGAGAAACCATCTGAGTGATGGTAAACCAGGAGCTGAATATGACATCTGAGGTAGCACTAGCTTTGTGAAGAGTTTGGAAAGGAATATTCTAAGCAGAGGAAATGGCAAGTACAGAAACCTGGAGGTGGGTGTGAGTTTGACATATTCAAGGAATTTAAGTCTAGAGTGGGTGAGGATTAGAGAGCAAGAGGCAATAGATAGGAGAAGTTAGAGAGGTGAATGGACACCAGATCTTGTAAAGCCTTGGGGTCCACAGTGAGGAATTAGATCTGATTTTAATTGTGTTGGGAAATTATTAGAGACTATTAAGTGTGTGAGTGGCATAATCTAATTTTCTTTTAAGGAGAAATGTCCTGCAGTTTGCAATAGTTGTTGATATTTTAAACTCTTTTTCAATTGTGAAATATAACACAGACAGGAAAAAATGCACAAAGCACACGTAGCGCACGCAGCACGTGGTCCTTCCAGAGAACAAATGTTTCTCTCCCCACAGAGTAACCACCATCCTGACACTTGGAGTATTCACTTCCGCGGTTTTCTTTATAGTTTTTTACCTCTTAGCAATGCATCCTTATGCAATATAGTTTAACGTCACACGTTATTACATTTTACATAAATATCATTTGACTTCTGCATTAAGATGGTCAATAAAAATTTCCTCACAGAACTTCTCTTTCCCAACAAAAAATGAGAAAAATTGTTTTTAAAACAGCAACTTTTTTGTCACCCACAACAGTCAAATAAGGGCATAGCCTAAAGTAGTACATTTCAAAAACATGAAATTCTCTAGCAAAATACAAAAACAGAACTAGTGTCAGTTTCTAATCTCACTGCCGCTCCCACAAATCGTTCAGCGAGTAGGAAAACATTCTCAGAATACTTACTAATACCTCCAAATATGTAGATAAATAAACAGAGTTGAATACCTTTATCATTTTCCTCTTTTGATTAAGAAATAGTGGAAACAGCTGCTGGGAATGAACGCGTTTAATGGGGAAATGAACATTCAGTAGCTACGAGATTCATGGCTCTTCTACAGTCCCAGAGGATGAAGGTGGATTAATGTAAACCAATTGTGTTCATCCCATTCCTCTTGCCAGTGATATGTTTAAGCGTGGGCATTTGATATCAGCCTGACCAATAAGACGCGATGGAGGGAGCTTAAGGAGGAATCATTTGCACACGTGATCCAAGACCCAAGGAGCCATATAGGATGGTGAAACCTCCCAGAGGTTGGCAACAGCAGAAAGCCACTCTCGTCCCCATGCTGGGGGGATGAAGTGAGGATGTTATACTATTATAGCCCAGAAGCCAGGGCTTTTGGCGGTAACTGGAACACGTGGCGGGGGGGGGGTGCGAGGGGGGGGGAAACTGTTCCTCAGGAGGCTGGAGATGCAGCCATTACTGAGGCTCACTCACAGGGAGGGGTAAACACCCTGGCTTCTCTCTTTTTCCTGCCTTCTGATCTGTTGCCAATGCTGACAGCTGGCTGCCAGGGACCCCTGGGAAGTACAGCTTGCAGGATTCAGTCCCTCTGTGACAAAACAAACAGGGGAAAGTAAGACTTGGATGTGAGGATGAACAGGTGAAGATTTGGCATAAGGAGGGTGAGGAAACGAGAAGAATCAAGGATTACTTTCCAAGTTTGGGGCTTCTGAGTGTGAGGAAGTCCCACTTTTCTGAGATGAGGAACATTGAAGAAGTAGCAGTTTGAGGAACTAAACTCAGAAGTCTTGATTTGCACATGTGAAGCTTAAAATGTCTGTTAAATATCTGAGTGAAGCTATGAAGTGGATTCTTCCCTGTTCAATTACACCAGAAGATTCCCCTTGACTGGGGAGAAGGGAAAGAGAAAGGGAGTAAAAGAAGAGAAAGAGAGGGGAGCAGGAGAAAGAGGGGAAGGAGAGGGAGAGAGCCCAAGCGAGAGAGCTGTATGTGTTCTTAGGCGGGGTGACCTGAGGCCTGATTTCTATCCATGCACAGGGAAGATGGCTAGCCCCACCGAGGAAAATGGTAGTACAGGGAGCTCAGCAAAATAATTTATTTCCCAGAACCGAGGCATAGAATCGGGAGAGACCTGAAGGGACCACATGGTGAAGAATGGTGGCATCTCAGCATCATTTGAGTGGACAAATGACCAGACCCAAATAGGCTCCCCTCCCCACATACTCTCTGCACATGACAGCACTCCATACACCCCAGATTATAGGGTTTGTAGGGAAGTTACACAGAAAAGACTTAGGTTAATTTGTCTGCCGCCCAAAATGTATGGAGATTCCGAGACAGACATTTAGTTGCATCAGAATTCATCTCTTGCCCCCATGAGACAAGTCATGGAATATAAAGTCCCCTACAGTGCAATTTCCAAAGATTGATTTATTCAGTGCAGCTTAACCCATTGGTGGAGCTTTAATAAGATGGTTCAGAGTATGATCCCTTTAAAATCTCCCCCTAGTGGGAGATAAAAGAACAAGCCATACCAGTCATACCGTCTCAGCCAATGAATCAACACACGCGCAGGCAAGACCATCTCCCAGAGATACATATTTATTCTAGAAAACAGTGTAACCTAGTTCCATATTTTAAAAACAAACATTTTCCCGACACGTAAGAAAATCTGTGCAGACCCCTGCCTACAAAGGGAACAGCCCCTCACAATATCAGCCAACATATTAGTCGCTCCCACTTGCCAGCCGTTTTGCTCATCCTCTGGTTTCTAAGCTGTTTCAAATCAATCTACCTATCAAGAGTTGACAGAAACTGTGAAGTTACAGTGTTCATCACTTTAGGCCAAATAGTGTTTCCAGGCAAGACACAATCACACTCTGTGAGCTGAAGCGAGGAAATATGCATTTGTGAGGCCAGTCCATGCAACATCCCCAGGGGTAAATTGGGAGGAATTCTGTTTTTCTGGTTACATGCCTATGCATACAACTTTGTTAGCTCTCCCAGGTCAATGGCAAAATGAAGAAGAAAAAGGAGAGAAAATAAAAAAGAGGAAGAGAAGGAAGGGGGAGTAAGGAGAAGAAGAAGTTAAACACTATTTTGGGTTCAGTCCTCTCATTTTAAAGCTATGAAAATGAAATTTTGGAAAGCTAAAGATTCCAAAAATCTCACAGTCTAACCTCTCTGAGCCTATAATGTAGGCATGCTGACTCCCAGTCTACTACTATTTTACTTTTAATATAAAAATTATCTCAGCAGTGACAGTTTTAATAATCCAAACCATATGTTAAGATCTAATAGGAATTTTTTAGACAACAAAAGACACTAACCATGTCATTTGTCTTTTTTACTGTATATATTTTTAGAAACTCTTAAAAGTACAAAAATCTCATCTTCTAACTTTGCTGAGCAAGGAACTCGAGCTGGGATTATATGCATGTATGTGCTGTAACATTAAAATGCTGATGAGTCAGCGCAAGTTGGGGGCACTTTTTATATGCTGAACCAATTAAACGACCTCCAACCAGGCTTGCTGTTTAAAACTGTAGGAATGAAGAGCCATAAACATAAAATAAACTAGAATAGCTGTTAGGATTGTGATAATTGTATGCTCCCAAATACTCTGGCCATTTGTGTAGAGAATATAATCAGCTATCTAATTTTAAGGTTTAATTAGCTAAGTTAAAGCAAACTGTTGATTCTGTACTGCTACAGTGGAATGAGTCAGCCCATATGTTCTCTGTCACTGGAATATGAATATATAAACAGACTTGTCTACAAGGGGGAAAGCTCACAGATGACTGAAGAATGAATTTTGGCAGTGACACATTAACACAATTGGCAGTCACTGGGGAAAACGTTGACAATGGTAAGTTTTGAACCCTTTGAAAGAGCAACTCAGAGTCTCTCTCATACTGCAACAGTGGCTGCACAGAGGAGGAAGCTTCCTGAGCAACACAGATTTTATTTTATTTTATTATGTCTTTGTTAGTCATTAAAAAATTTTTTATTGAAGTATAGTTGATTTACAATGTTGTGTTGATTTCTGCTTACAGCAAAGTGATTCCATTATACATTTATATATACATTCCTTTTTATATTCTTTTCCTTTACGGTTTATCACAGGACACTGAGTACAGTTCCCTGTGCTACACAGTAGGACTTTGTTTATCCATCCTGTATGTAATAGATTGCATCTGCTGACCCCAACCTCCCAGTCCATCCTTCCCCCACCACCCCTCTCCCTTGGCAACCACAAGTCTGTTCTCTATGTCTGTGAGTCTGTTTCTGTTTCGTAGATAGGTTCATTTGTGTCATATTTTAGATTCCCAGACAGATTTTAAATTGGGTCTTTATGGATGGGAAAAGGATAATATATGGAAGCAAGTTTTTCTAGGAACATGTCCAAAGTAAATGACCATAGACATGTGTGGTTTTCTCATTCTTGCTGTATATTTCCTTTTCCGAACAGAGATTGCGTGTGAGGGTTGAAGTTATTGAATATTCATGCACCAAGGGAGGAAAGTGTTCTGTTAACCTAGAGCTAGGGAGCTTATCTATCAAAATCCTGCATGAGGACCATGCCATCTGTCTTGATGTGCTCTGAATCAGGACACTTGACACAATGCGAAGGGCCTGCTCAGAAGACGGCGGGTGACAGGAAGACAAACAGCAGTGGCAGCTCACAGAGCTTACATTCCTAAGACATCAGTGCCAGCACAAAACTCATTCTACAATTGCTCTGGAGACAAGTGGGAGATGACAGGATGCCCAAAATAGCAACGCTGCTTACCTAGGTATTTGTGTGAAACTCCTGCGGGAGAACTGCCTGTCTTGTTTCGGTGGAGCCCTTGCTAGAATTCAGTAATTGGAGGCACAAGTGGCTGTGATAGGCCACAGTGTCTGTTTCTTATGATTGAGTTACCATTTTGGACTAGTAACTTATATACTAAGGGACAAAACTTTCTCTTTTTATTCAGCAAACAATTTTGAGCGTTTGCTATGTATCAAGCACCACACAAGCCACAGGAAATACAACGATGCCGAAGACATTATAGGCCCCGCTCCCAATTTAGTAGAAAAGAGAGACCTATGAGCAGATGAGTTATGATACAATGAAGTCTATGCTATAAATGGGAACAAAGAGCTTTGCTGGTCTCATAAAGAGGCTGATGAACTTTGTCTGAGGCAGCTGGGAAAGGCTTCACCAAAGAGTAAGTGTGAGTTTTCTAGATGGAAAAGTCAAAGGAAAGGCATTCTAGCCAGCTCCCAGATCACATTGACCTGAAAATATCTCATGATACTCTGGGAAGAGCAAGATGTTTGGTGATTAACCTGTCAGGTGGTGGGGTGAGCTGGGAATGGAGGAAGGAAAGAAGTTCAGAAGGAAATGTCAGGAAAGGAGGATCAAGAAGAAAGCTGGGACTGAGTTGAGTTGCAAAGTGTCTTGTATGTCAGGCTGTGATGCATAATTATTTCCCCCTTACGGGTAGTGGGGAGCCAACAAATATCTGAAGGATGAAAGAAACATGACTAGATTTATGTTTCAGGATACCAATTCAGACTATGTTGCAGAAAATGAACCAGAGTGAAGAGATTCTGATGGCATGGAGATTGTGAGTGCTGGAGCTAAGCAAATAGTGACGAGAATGGAGAAACCACCAAACCTGAGAAAGAGCTGATAGAGGTAGTTGCAAAGCAGTGTACTTACAGAAAGAGACACATTTGGGAAACACATAGCAGAAAACTGAGCATGAATAAAAAGATTTTACCCATGTCAGGGATGCCCTTTTCTGCTTTTAAGGCCCTAGCATTTCTTGCGTCTACATTCTAAATTCAGTTTCATAGTGTCTGAGCTTCTCCAGTTGCCTCCTTACATTTTACGGGTCCAATTAAGTTAGGAGAAATAATCACCTGCAAATAAAGATGAAGTGATATCCTTCTCGTACTACTGGAAAATATTCTCAGATGATTGCATTCTCAGCCCCGGGTGCAAGTTGAGTAAATGAGACAGAAAGATTTAAAGATACTGAATTGAGAGGATCATAGGTGGACGCAAAATCTGCCGAGATCTAGGGCACAGAAAAAGGGATGAAGATACCTGGATCTCAGTTAATGTGTAATAATGTTTTTGCTAAATAAAGTTAATGACTATTCATACCACTGAATAGATGCTATGGTTGCAACCGACAGATAATGGGGAAAATCTCAGAGGAAATAGTATTTTACAAAAGGAACTTACTGGCTATATTTATTTAGCTTTGCCAGAGGTTTTCTCAGTTTCATATCAGGAAACGTCTGTGTTAGTCATCTTTCTAACAGATGCTAAATTTCTAATGATCATAATCCCTCCATAGCACCCACTGCAATATTGAGCCATTACAGGCTTTGAAATTAGCTTTCTTAAATTCTCTGAATCTCAGCTTCCTCTTCATGGACTTGCTATGGTAAATGAATATGTCAATGTATATAAAGCACCTAGCATAATGCTTTGTAAATGAAAACAGTAAATTGTCAACATTACCTGTTCATGGAGATCACAATGCCAGATCACAAAGAAGTGTTCAGAATTCATTGAGAAAATGTATTTTAAGTCCATAGCACAAAATACTTAGAAAAATATGTGGATTTTTTCATCCACAAGTTTGCGCTCTTGAATATAAAGATGTTTGTCTCTACCGCTGTGTTGAGTGTGAGTTGAGGGAGGTCGTCAAGAGATATGATCGCAGGTCTGACCCACAAGCTGGACCCAGGCATTGGAGGCTCCTCACCCCTGTCCTTGGAATGTGTGTTCCACTTGCCTTCTCCACTCCCAGATGCTCCCCCCAAGGATACAGCCTTGAGATAATAACGCGGTGATGAGACCATTTGACTATGTACGTGACTGGACTCAGTTAAGCCTCTACATAAACTTTTTAAGATTCTGGCAGTGGGTGTGGAGATCTACTTAACTTGTGGCCACCCAAGGCAAGTCTTCTATGTAAGTTGTTTATTAAACCTACCACTTACCAACCTGGAGTGATCTACCTCCTTCTTAGGTCTCTACCTGCCCTCGGAGGACAGCAGTACTGAGTACCAGGACCAGTTTCAGGTGGGAAGCACCACCACGAGGTTGCAAGGCAACAGTGTGATGACTTGAATTAAATTTAGAAATTGCAGAGAACTCATTTCAAAGCATCAACATATTTTAACCATATTATTTTTAGGCCTTTCTATGTTATCTTGTGCATAGAGCCCCATTGGGAAACTATCTGAGAAGCATGTTATTAGTGGCATACAGTGCTGAAGCATGCCACTATTAAAGGAATCTTAATGCGAGTTTGAGCCAAGTAAAGATTGTGAAATTGGAGGCAGGTTGTCCAACAATCTCTGTGGTCAGATATACACTGCCCTGAAGTATTTTCCTTCTCCTTCTCCCGTCACATCCAACTAGTAATTTATAACTTTACTTCTGCATGAGTATAGATATCAGTTAAGGTAGTACCAATCAACCTTAAAAGCTCAGTGGCTTAAAACAACAAAGATTAATTCCTTGCTCATGTTTCGTATCCATTTGAGGACAGTGAGGTGGGTTTTGGGAGATTCAGTTCATCCTTGTCACTCATGGACCCAGGTTGATAGAACAGCCATTATCTTTCTTAAAATTATCCATCACCATGCAGAAGGAAAGAGCAAGATCTGGAGGGTCTCACTGTGAAAACCAAGAATTCCAACCCCAAAGTGACAAACACCATTCTACTTATAACTCATTGTGCAGAACTTTTCATATGTTTCTCTTCCTAGCAATAAAGGGGCATAAAATTGTGAACCTGCCAAGTGCCCAGAATGGGGCAGAAACAGGAATATTTGACAGATAGCACTAATAACTACCAGTATCATTGAGCCTGAAATAGAATTAATTGCCTTGAAATAATGAACAACTAAGTTTGGCCACTTGTGAGAATCTGTCTCTTCAATTAGTTTGCACGATTCTATATGTTCCTTATAGTGATTAAGTAAACAGACTTTCAAAAGACTTTGAATGTAAGACAGAGAGAAATGAGCTCCCCAGCTGAGATGAGCAAACCAGTAATTATTTAGCCATGCTCTCTCAATGCTCCATTAATGTTGACATATTTCAGAGAACTGACAGTGTTCTGTCAGTTTCCCAAGGAAAAACCCTGCAGGTAACAAGCCTGGAAATAAAATACTATCTGCTCATATGCACCCCAATGTTTATTGCAACACTATTTACAATAGCCAGGTCATGGAAGCAACCTAAATGCCCACTGACAGATGAATGGGTGAAGAAGATGTGGTACATATATACAATGGAATATTACTCAGCCATAAAAAGGAATAAAACTGGGTCATTTGTAGAGACATGGATGGACCTAGAGACTGTCATACAGAGTGAAGTAAGTCAGAAAGAGAAAAACAAATATTGTATATTAACACATATATGTGGAATCTAGAAAAATGGTACAGATGAACCAGTTTGCAAGGCAGAAATAGAGACACAGATGTAGAGAACAAATGTATGGACACCAAGGGGGGGAAAGTGGCGGGGTGGTGGTGGTGGTGGGATGAATGGGGAGATTGGGATTGACATGTATACACTGATGTGTATAAAATGGGTGACTAATAAGAACCTGCTGTATACAAAATAAATAAATAAAATTAAATTTAAAAAATAATAAAATACTGTCTGCTGTGCATTCACTGAATATGGCACATAAAGAAAAATCTGATTACTTGAAATATTTTCATTGGCACTAACACCTACTTATCAATAGTTTCCACAGCTTTTCATATTCCTAAATATTAAACCTATGAATGCCAAGACCCTTCTAAGTAGATTCTCTTAGAACCCCAAACAGCCAGAGTAAAACAAACAGAACAAAATGCAGGTACCAGAAATGTGAAAGAATGAGCAGTGCTGTAGAGCCAAAGTGGTAGTTCATTAGGAAGCGGAAGGCTGTGTTTATAACTACTGGAAACTGGGAATGCTGACATTAAGATTCTGTTGTTTGCCACTCAGTTACGTAAAGATAGCTAAGCTGATTTATATTTCCCATTCCTTTCTCAATCCAGGCTATTTAGCTACAGTCACTTGAGAGTTTGGTCAAATTATGTTGAAACAGCAATTTATAAAGAGAATTGATGGCCTTAAGGACATAGTGATTTACAATAAACAACTCAGACTAATTTCCTAAATTCCCAGTATAATACCATGGAGGAGGGCAGGCCCACCTTAGCTGCCCAATATCTGTGTTCCTTTCAGTAGTTCAGTCCAAATGGGAGTGCATCCAGTGAATTCATATCAAATCAAAGTCATTGTCATTAGAGTGTACTTGATTACTGGGTATCTGGTGACTTTCTTGTAAGATAACTTGATATCTCTGACATGCTCTACTTGTATGAGAACATCTTTCCCAGAGTGCCTCAGACTTTTACGGCTCTAAAAAATTATGACAATGTTTTCATTACTTCTAGTTTTAGTGATTTAGTAAAGTGGCCTAATCTGGTATAGACTTTTGGGGGTATGTGTATAAAGTTTCTATTGAACTATAATATTTGTGAATGGAATGCCTTGCAATTCCATTGTCCTCTGAGAGGAAAAAATTCCAGTTGTTATCATCATGGTGTTTGTTAATTTTTTTAAAAACGCATGTCTATTACTTAGATACTACTATTTTTTTATACCTACATAGCACATAATTTAATGGGGGTAAAGCAAGTATAAGTTGGGAGAGGGTGAAGAATAAGCCATCATGCATATAAAGAGAATAGACTAAAATGTGCAGCTAAATTATATATAATCTTGTTTTTGAAGTATCAGGAATATTTTTAGCACTTTTTGCTTTAAAAAAAAATGTACCTTGATTCAGTCACTTGACTTTAAAACATTGCTCTTATTTTGTTGTTATTTTTGATGTTCTGACCTTAAACTGTATTATAATGCAGTCTATCGGCTCAGTCATAGCACATATTTTGTCCCAATGACATAAAAAATAAGTTAATCAAATATGGTTCAGCACTACAGTTGTGTGATAAAAGCATCTTAATCACACTAAATTTCTATGGCCTAGATAGTTGAGGCCTGCTATTTGTTTTTTATCCCAGGTTGGAGTAAATTTGCACTTTTAATCATATGGGTCTTTTGGGGACCTTGTTCTTCTACACTGAGATTTATTAATAAAGGAACTTGTAGAAAAAAGTTCATTTTTAAGTGTCAAAGATTTTATTCAACCAGACTAGTTTGTAAGGGAACCACTAAGATTTTGCAACTGGTTCAAAGGAGAATTCAAAGAGTAGACATGTATACAGACAATCAAAATACTGAGATGAATTTGTTACAGTGATGCAAAATTGGTCAACAGCCAGAGGCAATCATCAACAGATAATCATCCCACCAGACAGTCACATACATTACTATGGTTTTTCTACAACCTACAGAGGGTTTTTTTTTTTTTGGCCACGCCGCACAGCATGTGGGATTCTAGTTCCCCAACCAGGGATTGAACCCATGCCCCCTGCATTTGAAGTGCAGAGTCTTAACCACTGGACCACCAGGGAAGTCCCCCAGAGGGTTTTTTTTCAAAGTAAATATTTCCTTCTTTTGTTGAATAAACAGTTAAAATTCTGAATTAGTACATATCTGCAAATTTACAAATGACAATTTCAATGGAAAACAAATTTTATAAATGCCATAAACCGGTCAACATAAATGTCTCTTTAAAGAATGAACAAGTTCAGATGCATAAGGAAATGCCAATTCCCTTTCTCTTCATTTCCTAGGGGAATGTAGATGCTTTCATGCATCTACTTCAGGCACTAACTGCCATGGGAGTTAGTGTAGTGGTCACGGTGTCACTTCATCCAGATGCCTTTAGATCCCTTTTATGGATTCTGGGTATCCATCTCCCTGGTTTGTATGCTTTACTCCTAAAGGCTGGCACAGGCAACCTTCTTCAGAGAACTGCCGTTGGGCTACTGGGATCCCTTGCCCAGCTTCCCTGAGCACAGAAACTGCCCAGCAGCCTGAAGTCAAGGACTGCCCAGTGCAGGAATATGAAAGCTCAGCTCTTTTGCCTCAAAGTTACCAGTTAGCTCCGACCACTGGAAGATGAGAGGATGATGAGACACACAAAGCCAGACATGGTAGGATGGACTCAGAAAGGAGGGAAATGTCTAGCAAAGTGCAGTGTTACCTCTCCCTCCCAAATGACTTATCCATGTGATTCACTAAAAGTAAAGTATCAAACTGGACCTATGCTTTTTCAGAACAGAAGAGTCAGATTTTTAACTTCCTGGATATTCAGGCAAGTTGAGGATATGCAGTCATCAGAATATTCAACAGATCAACTGCCTAAAGAAAGGATTGAAGAAAGGGTGTTAAGAAGGTCAGAGCTAGCAGGATAACCACACTAACACATACACACAGGCAAAACACACACACACACACACACACACGTTGAGAATGCCTCAGGTATGAGGCATGCAGAGACCTAGTGGCAGGCAGGAATAAAGACGCAGATGTAGAGAATGGACTTGAGGGCACGGGGCAGATGGGAAAGCTGGGATGAAGTGAGAGAGTGGCATTGACATATATACACTACCAAATGTAAAACGGATGGCTAGTGGGAAGCTACTGTATAGCACAGGGAGATCAACTCAATGCTTTGTGACCACCTAGAGGGGTGGGATAGGGAGGGTGGGAGGGAGACGCAAGAGGTAGGAGATATGGGGATATATGTATATGTATAGCTGATTCATTTTGTTGTACAGCAGAAACTAATGCAACATTGTAAAGCATTTATACTCCAATAAAGATGTGAAAAAACAAAACAAAACAAAACAAAAAGTTCTAAAATTCAGAAAGACATGCTAGTTAAGTCAACAGCACAATGAAAGAATCTGATTCTGAAACTAGGTCATCCTTATGCACTTGACTACCATAGCAGGATAGGTGGGCAGACCTGTCCCACAAACCAGGGGCTCAACCAATACGGTGACACCTAAGCAAGATATCGCACAATCTCCTGCCTTTCAACTGACAAAGATTCAAATGATCGCTAAGTTGCTGGAGATGAGAGGGAAGCTCTGCAGAGCCAGGACTGCAATGGAGTTTCAGTATTTTTTGATACCTCAAACCACAGTTGTGTGCCACAAAGCATCATGCAGGAACTAGTACAATATACTGCTTGTGAATTGATTTATGTAGCTATATTTTAATCTAAATATGTTATTTATATTTATGGATTTAATTTAATTTTTTTCCTGAGCAAGAACTTTAGCCCCTGAGTATCATAAAGATCAAATAGTTACTGGTAGGTATTATATTACTTTTGATAATCAATTAATTCCTGTTTAAAATAATGTCATATTTGGAGCAGGCCCTGACAGAAAGATGTAACATATGCAGTCTTTAGAAACTAGAATGCTTTTCTAGGTGGTACATATATGAAGGCTAAATATAACCAAGTTTAAGGTTGATAAAGTTCAAATGAATAGGAGAAAACAAATAAAAATAAACCACACAGGAAGAAGGAGTGAAAGAAAAGAAACAGAAGGAAGAAAATATACCCAAGAAAGTATCATTGTTGTAGTGATGGCAACTGAATTGAAAAATAAGAAATTGTGACCCATTACATGTAAGATTAAAATGATATGTAATTGTCATAAAGAAAACAACTCCAAGGAGCTTGCTAATATGTATTAAATAGTAGTGGCCTATCTATATAAAAATAGGTTTGGAATACGTCAATAACTGGCATTTATTAAATAAATTTTCATATGAAAGAATTAGAATAAATTTGTTAATAACCTAGCTTCTGTATAAAACAGAAGTAAAAACTATATTTATAGCAGATTTGATTGGGGGGATAGTCTGCTTTGTAACATGTTGAGAACTAGTTAAATAAGCAAAAAATAATAATTCACTACATGAAATCACATCGATACAAAATAAATTGACTAGCAGACCAAATAGATTTCAAATATACATTCCATTATGAAGGAAATTTAGAATACAAAGAGAAAGTATTAACATAAATTTTGAGCCTCCCAGTTTGATTTTTAAAAAAGTGTAATGTCAGGGCTTCCCTGGTGGCGCAGTGGTTGAGAGTCCGCCTGCCGATGCAGGGGACATGGGTTCGTGCCCCGGTCCAGGAAGATCCCACATGCCGCGGAGCTGCTGGGCCCATGAGTCATGGCCGCTGGGCCTGCACGTCCGGAGCCTGTGCTCCGCAACAGGAGAGGCCACAGCAGTGAGAGGCCCGCGTACCACAAAAAAAAAAAAATGTAATGTCAGATTTTCTATCTTTAATCATTCCATTAAAAATGAACAATATAATTTAACTGAAGAAATTAGTACTTTATGATCTGTGCTTTGTTTTATATTTTGATATTGCTTTCATCTTATTTCATTTTATTAGTTCTTCATAATGTACATTGCTATAGATGAGATGCAAAAATTGAGCCCTCTTGGGTGGAAGAGAAAGGATAATAATTCTTGAGATTTTTGTCATGACTCACATCGTGCAGTCTCAAAATGCTTTCATAGGATTATAATATTCACCTGTGAAATACACCAACTGTACTGCACATGACACCTATATTATTAGAGGGGATTTGGGAGAAGACAACACAACTCCCAATTTATATATGGTACATGGACAAACTCTCCAGTTTTGAGCTTTGCTTTTTTCCCTCACTTCTGATTGAATGCCACACTACAATCTCCCTCTTAGAATCAGAATCCCACCCCTCTCTGGTGTTGTTCTATTCAAACTGAGTTACCTAAAAGTCTAACTAGTTCATAGTTTATGCTAAAAATTGTGTATATGTGTTCACTTTTATAAGCACATGCTGCCTTAGTACTCAAAAATAGAGTCTATAATGAGGTAAGTCCTGGTCTTACTAGAAATGGTGATAAGATCATTCTGATCCAGGCCTAACACTTTACCCAACTTACAGAGTATCAAAGGACTAGATATCTAAGAGGCCTGAGGTCTGGGGTACAGCATAAATATCGAGCTTCTAGAAGGAAGCTTGCAGGGAGTCTAAGAGAAGTGACAGGCTAATCCACAAGTACAACTTCATAAATACTGTATTTAACCAATATATTTAAAAAAGACAGAGTGAGACTGACAATGATCATTATAAAGATGACATTACTATTTTTGAAGTGGTATGTTTTATTTTTTAAAAACTTTTTATTATATATTGGAGTATAGTTGATTAACAATGTTGTGATAGTTTGAGGTGTACAGCAAAATGGTTCTGTTATACATACACATGTATTTATTCTTTTTCAAATTCTTTTCCCATTTAGATTGTTACCTATAATATTGAGCAGGGTCCCCTGCTACACAGTAGGTCCTTGTTGGTTATCCCTTTTAAATACAGCAGTATATACATGTCAACTCCAAACTCCCTAACTATCCCTTCCTCTCCTGGTAACCATAAGTTCGTTCTCTAAGTCTGTGAGTCTGTTTCTGTTTTGTAAATAGGTTCATGTGTATCATTTCTTTTTAGATTCCGCATATAAGTGATACCATATGATATTTCTCTTTCTCTGTCTGACTTACTTCACTCAGTATGACAGTCTCTAGGTCCATCCATGTTGCAGCAAATGGCATTATTTCACTCTTTATTTAATAGCTGAATAATATTCCACTGTATATATACACCATATCTTCTTTATCCATTCCTCTATCGGTGGACATTTAGGTTGCTTCCATGTCTTTGCTATTGTAAACAGTGCTGCAATGAACATTGGGGTGCATGTATACTTTCAGACCAAGTTTTCCTCCAGATATATGCCCAGGAGTGGGATTGGTGGATCATATGGTAGCTCTATTTTTAGTTTTTTAAGAAACCTCCATGCTGTTCTCCATAGTGGCTGTACCAGTTTACTTTCCCACAAACATTCTAGGAAGGTTCCCTTCTCTCCACACCCTCTCCAGCATTTATTGTTTGTGGATTTTTTTGATGATAGCCATTCTGACTGGTGTGAGTTGGTACCTCATTGTAGTTTTGATTTGCATTTCTCTATTAATTAGCGATGTTGAACATCTTTTCATTTGCCTCTTGGCCATCTGTATGTCTTCTTTAGAGAAATGTATATTTGGTCTTCTGCCCATTTTTTGATTGAGTTGTTTGTTTTGATGATATTAAGCCTCATCAGCTGTTTGTAAATTTTGGAGACTAATCCCTTGTCAATCACATCATTTGCAAATATTTTCTCCCAATCTGTGGGTTGTCTTTTCATTTTGTTTATGGTTTCCTTTGCTGTGCAAAAGCTTTTGAGTTTATTTAGGCCCCATTTGTTTATTCTTGTTTTTATTTACTCTAGGAGGTGGATTGAAAAAGATATGGCTGCGATTTATGTGAGAGATTGTTCTGCCTATGTTTTCCTCTAAGAATTTTATACTGTCCAGTCTCATATATAGGTCTTTAAGCCATTTTGAGCTTATTTTTGTGTGTGGTATTAAAGAATGTTCTAATTTCATTTCTTTTTACATTTAGCTGTCCAGTTTTCCCAGCACCATTTATTGAAGAGACTGTCTTTCCACCATTGTATAGTCTTGCCTCTTTTGTTGTAGATTAATTGACTGTAGGTGCATGGGTTTATTTCTGGGCTTTCAATCCTGTCCCACTGATCTATATTTCTATTTTTGTTCCATTACCATACTGTTTTGATGACTATAGTTTTGTAGTATAGTCTGAAGTCAGGAAGCCTGATTCCTCCAGCTCTGTCTTTTTTTCTCAAGATTGCTTTGGCTATTTGGGGTCTTTTGTGTCTCCATACAAATTTTAAGGCTTTTTGTTCTAGTTCTGTGAAAAATGCCATTGGTAATTTGATAGGAATTGCACTGAATCTGTAGATTGCCTTGGGTAGTATAAGCATTTTGACAATACTGATTCTTCCAATCCAAGAACATGGTATATCTTTCCATCTGTTTGTGTTGTCTTCAATTTCTTTCATCAGCATCTTATAAGTTTTCAGAGTACAGGTCTTCTGTCTCCTCAGGTAGGTTTATTCCTGGGTTTTTTTTTTTTTTTTATGTGGTAGTAAATGGGATTATTTCTTGAGTTTCTCTTTCTGATCTTTTGTTTTTAGCATATAGAAATGCAACAGATGTCTGTGTATTAATTTTTAACCTTAAACTTTACCAAAATCATTGATGAGCTCTAGTAGTTTTCTGGTAGTGTGTTTAGGACTTTCTATGTATAATATCATGTCCTCTGCAAACAGTGACAGTTTAACTTCTTTTCCAATTTGGATTCCTTTTATTTCTTTTTCCTCACTGATTGCCGTGGCTAGGACTTCCAAACCTATATTGAATAAAAGTGGCAAGAGTGGATATCCTTGTCTTGTTCCTGATCTCAGAGGAAATGCTTTCATTTTTTTCACTATTGAGAATGATGGTTGCTGTGGGTTTGTCATATATGGCCTTTATTATGTTGAGGTAAATTCCCTCTATGCCCACTTTCTGGAGAGTTTTTATCATAAGTGGTGTTGAATTTTGTCAAAAGCTTTTTCTGCATCTATTGAGATGATCATATGGTTTTTCTTCTTCAATTTGTCAATATGGTGTATCACAATGATTGATTTGTGTACATTGAAGAATCCTTGCATCCCTGAGATAAATCCCACTTGATCATGGTGTATGATCCTTTTAATGTGCTGTTGGATTCTGTTTGCTAGTATTTTGTTGAGGATTTTTGCATCTATATTCATCAGTGATATTGGTCTGTAATTTTCTTTTTTTTGTAGTATCTTTTTCTGGTTTTGGTATCAGGGTGATGGTGACCTCATAGAATGAATTTGGGAGTGTTCCTTCCTCCGCAAGTTTTTGGAAGAGTTTGAGAAGGATGGGTGTTAGCTCTTCTCTAAATGTTTGAAAGAATTCACCTGTGAAGTCATCTGGTCCTGGACTTTTGTTTGTTGGAAGATTTTTAATCACAGTTTCAATTTCATTACTTTTGATTGGTCTGTTCATATTTTCTATTTCTTCCTGGTTCAGTCTTGGGAGATTGTACCTTTCTAAGAATTTGTCCATTTCTTCCAGGTTGTCCATTTTATTGGCATACAGTTGCTTGTAGTAGTCTCTTATGATTCTTTGTATTTCTGTGGTGTCCATTGTAACTTCTCCTTTTTCATTTCTAATTTTATTGATTTGAGTTCTCTCCCTTTTTTCTGATGAGTCTGGCTAAAGGTTTATCCATTTTGTTTATCTTCTCAAAGAACCAGCTTTTAGTTTAATTGATCTTTGCTATTGTCTTCTTTGTCTCTATTTCATTTATTTCTGTTCTGATCTTTATGATTTCTTTCCTCCTACTAACTTTAGGTTTCGTTTGTTCTTCTTTCTCTAGTTGCTTTAGGTGTAAGGTTAGATTGTTTATTTGAGATTTTTCTTGTTTCCTGAGGTAAGATTGTATTGCTATAAACTTCCCTCTTAGAACTGCTTTTGCTGCATCCCGTAGGTTTTGGATCATTGTTCTTTCATTTTCGTTTGTCTCTAGGTATTTTTTGATTTCCTCTTTGATTTCTTCAGTGATCCATTTGTTGTTTAGTAGCATATTGTTTAGCCTCCAGGTATTTGTGTTTTTTGCAGATTTTTTCTTATAGTTTATTTCTAATCCCATAGCACTGTGGTCAGAAAGGATGCTTGATATGATTTCAATTTTCTTAAATTTATTGAGGCTCACTTTGTGGTTCAGCATGTGATCAGTCCTGGAGACTGTGTCATGTGCATTTGAGAAGAATGTGTATTCTGTTGCTTTTGGATGGAATGCTTTATAAATATCAATTAAGTCCTTCTGGTCTAATGTGTCATTTAAGACTGTGTTTCCTTATTGATTTTCTGTCTGGATGGTCTGTCCATTGATTAAAGTGGGATGTTAAAGTCCTCCACTATTATTGTGTTACTGTCCATTTCTCCCTTTATGGCTGTTAGTATTTGCCTATATATTGAGGTGCTCCTATGTTGGGTGCATATATATTTATAATTGTTTTATCTTCTTCTTGGATTGATCCCTTGATCATTATATAGTGTCCTTCTTTGTCTCTTATAACAGTCTTTATTTTAAAGTCTATTTTATCTGATATGAGTATTGCTACTCCAGCTTTCTTCTGATTTCCATTTGCATGGAATACCTTCTTCCAGCCCCTCACTTTCAGTCTGTATGTATACCTAGGTATGAAGTGGGTTTCTTATAGATGGCATATATATGGGTCTTGTTTTTGTATCCATTCAGCCAGTCTATGTCTTTTGGCTGGAGCATTTAATCCATTTACATTTAAGGTCATTATCAATATGTATGTTCCTATTGCCATTTTCTTAATTGTTTTGGGTTTGTTTTTTATGTGTTTTTTCTTTCCTTCCTCTTTTGTGCTCTTCTTTTGTGGTTTGATGACCAGCTTTAGTGTTGTGTTTGGGTTGCTTTTTCTTTTTGTGTATGTATCTGTTGTAGTTTTGGGGTTTGCTGTTCCCACAATGTTTTGATATAGAGTCTATATAGGTACAAGGTTGTTTTAAGTTGGTGGTCTCTTTCCCACCTAGAGGAGTTCCTTTAGCATTTGTTGCAAAGCTGATCTCGTGGTGCTGAATTCTCTTAGCTTTTGCTTGTCCGTAAAGCTTTTTTTTTTTTTCTTTTGCGGTACGCAGGCCTCTCACTGTTGTGGCCTCTCCTGTTGCGGAGAACAGGCTCTGGACGCGCAGGCTCAGTGGCCATGGCTCATGGGCCTAGCTGCTCCATGGCATGTGGGATCTTCCTGGACCAGGGCACAAACCCGTGTCCCCTGCATCGGCAGGCAGACTCTCAACCACTGCACCACCAGGGAAGCCCTGTAAAGCTTTTGATTTCTCCATCAACTCTGAATGAGAACCCTGCTGGGTAGAATATTCTTGGTTGTATGTTCTTCCCTTTCATCACTTTAAATATATTGGGCTACTCCCTTCTGGGCTACAGAGTTTCTGCTGAGAAATCAGCTGATAACCTTATGGGAGTTCCCTTGTATGTTATTTGTTGTTTTTCCATTGTTGCTTTTAATATATTTTTCCTTGTCTTAATTTTTGTCAATTTGATTACTATGTGTCTCAGTGTGTTCCTCCTTGGCTTTATCCTGCCTGTGACTCTCTGCACTTCCTAAACTTAGATGACTGTTTCCTTTCTCATGTTAGGGAAGTTTTCAACTATTATTTCTTCAAATATTTTTTCACGTTCTTTCTCTCTCTCTTCTCCTTCTGGGATCTCTATAATGCAAATGTTTGTGCATTTAATGTTGTCCCAGAGGTCTCTTACACTGTTTTAATTTCTTTTCATTTTTTTTTCTTTATTCTGTTCTGAGGCAGTGATTTCTACCATTCTATCTTTCAGGTTACTTATCTGTTCTTCTACCTCAGTTATTCTGCTATTGATTCCTTCTAGTGTATTTTTCATTTCAGTTGTTGTATTGTTCACCTCTGTTTGTTTGTTCTTTAGTTTTTCTAGGTCTTTGTTAAACATTTCTTGCATCTTCTCAATCCTTGCTTCCATTCTTTTTCCGAGATCCTGGATCAGCTTCACTATCATTATTCTGAATTCTTTTTCTGGATGGTTGCCAATCTCCCCTTCATTTTGTTGTTTTTCTGAGATTTTATCTTGTTCCTCATCTGGGACATAATCCTCTCCTCTTTCATTTTGTTTAACTTTCTGTGATTGTGGTTTTCGTCCCACAGGATTGTAGTTCTTCCTCTTTTTGCTGTCTTAAAGTGGTATGTTTAGAAAGAGCAGTAGAAATATTAATAAAGACAAAACCCACTTATTCCATCACTCACATTCTAAATGAATGAAATCTCTGAGAATGTTCTTTTGACAATCATTAAAACTTATACTGCAAATGCTGCGATGTCTCATACTCTGTTGTTCATCCGTTTTTTCCTTGTCTCTCCTTAGTCTCTCTTTTCTCTATCCTCTTTTACTCCTTGTCATATTCTCCTCTCTCCCTCCTCTTCCCCTTTTTCTCTGAAACACAAATGTTTTCTCCATTTGGCTTTGAGAATGTTGCCGAGTGTCTTTGTAAGAGGTGATATGCAGCAGGTGGTCTCTTAGCACTACTCATGTCACAGTCTCAAGCTCCACTCCTGGGGGACTTTCTTTCCCAGAAGGAGCATCCAGATGTCAACAGCTCTTCACATCAAATCTGAAGTACTATTATTCCTCCAACTTCCTCAGCCACAATATACACCTCCATCCTTACTTTGGGACACAGATGATAGTTACCAAATTAACAGGACACATCTGAATACATGTAACTTCACAAGATGCACATTCAGTTTAAAAGAATATATCTGTTCAGCATGGTCTGCCCTCAAATTCTTACCATTATCCTTGCTTTTTGTTGTTTTACTTGCTTATTTTCTCTCTGCCTGTGATGAGGCTATATTCTGTCTGTTTTCACAGTTCTACTGGTGCATTTGGAATGGTCATTTCCACCTAGAGTCAAAGCAGTTCAAGTCCTGGTTCCATCACTCATCTCTGTGTGACCTCATGTAAGTTAACCTAATGGTACCTATTTCATATAGCTGTAGGGGGATTAAATGAGTTCATATGTATAAAGATTTCTGGGTCCAGAATCAATGTTCTGTATAGCATTCCACTTCTGATATTGCTGTTACTCATCTTATAAGACCATGAGCAATACTAGCAACCATCCTATGACCCAATTTCATTATCAGTAAAGTATCTTCCAACTACAGTGCAAACTGAAATGCAGTTCATTCATTCAACAAACATGGGTGGGATGAATCAGGCACTGAGCTTGGCACTAGGAAGACTACAGTGAACAAGACAAACATTGCTCTTGCATCCCCAAAGCTTTTGGTCTAATGGGAGAGACTAGGCTACATGTTTGAAGATCAGAGCCTATGATTTGGGGAACCACCCTAGTCCAAGAAAGTTTTCCCTGAGGAAATGACATTTAATTTGAAAATTGAAGGATGAGTAATATTTAGAACAATAAAATGGCTCTAGGTAGAAAGAGTGACAAACAAAAAGACCCTGATGGAAGAAGCTTGAGACATTCTGAGAACTGAAAGAAAGCCAGCAAAGATGGAGCAGAACAAGAATGAGGAAGAGTGGAAGGGAGTATAGCTGGAAAGCAGCTGCATCCTAAGAGATCATCAGCTATAGAAACTACCCCCCATAAATCAGAAAAGCAGAGCATTTGCTGCTTAATTTCAGCTTCTAGAGAGGTATCCAGACCTCACTTTTCAGGTCGTTGACCCTAATAGAACTCTAGAACCACCATTGCCAGAGAGGTGGACAGAAGACAGGTCTGGAGGAATTTAAAGTCTCTGTAAGTATGTTGGTCTTTATCCTAAGAGCAATGAGCAGTCATTAAAGTGTTTTAAACAGGGGTATAAAGTGATCAGATTTTCACTTTAAAATCACTTAACTGCCCTGTAAAGGATATATTGGAGGGGACCTAAAACCAATTAACAGTAATGCAAGCCATAGATGATAGTTGTAGAGACTAGGTGGTGGCTGTGGAACTGAACAGAAGTAGATGGATTATAGATGGACATAGTCAGGAGGTAAAAGAATGATTGATTAGGTGTGGAAGATAGGGGATAGAAATGATTTTAAAATATTTTCTGAAGCTCCTACGAATACTGATGTCTTGTGAAATTAGTTATTCATATTAATTCATTTAACAAATGCCTTTTGAGTGCTTGATATGTCTAAGGCATGTTTCTATCATAGTACACCAGTCTTATGTTAAACTTGAGTAGTAGGCACTGACCTAGTTTGAGTTCAATATCAGAAATATGGGTCACCAAGGAGTAATATTAAGGAGTTCCATAACCTAGGGCTAGAAGGAGGAGGAAGTAAATCTACTTATTATACCAATTTGACTTGGGATTAGAGTGGCAAGCAGAAGATGGATGATATATACCAGGTAGTTTCTGCTGCACATATTCTAAAAATAAAACATGCCTTCTTAAAATAAAATTTTTAAAAAGGTCAGTGACTTCAACTTTGGTCTCATTAATACCCAGATCTATCCAAAATGATTTAGTCACACGTTGGACTGATTGATGACTGATTTCAATTTTGATGGTTTCCATTTTAGTGAGCAAGGCTCAGCAGCATTTTATTTGGTGAAAACTATCAAGCTAAATATTAATTGTTAATAGGGAAAATGAAAGTAAATATCTCTAACATCTGACTATCAAATGGAAATCAAAACTTTCAAGTATAAACCCAGAGTAATAGCTTGGTCCCATGATGGGTTTATAAAGGGCACTCTGTGATCTTCCAACTGAGCCTGTTGCTTTCAAGTTCATTCCAACTGATTGATTGGTCTCTTCTAGGGATCAGGCTGTATATGGGGCAGGTTGAGTATTTGACAGCAGCAGTAGCTAGATCAACCATGGTGAATGGGAGCCCACATAAGCCTTGCACATAAGCCTTCATCACTGTGAACATGTCTGCTCCAAGAGTCCATTGTGCTAGCACAAGAATGGCTGTAGAGAGAGGCAGGATGATGTCAATTAGCTGAGTCATTCTGTCTCCTTGATAAGTTAGTGCCTCTTTCATTATAGGTGATCCTTGTTGGGTGTTGATATGTGATACAAAGATCTGCATATTTTATGTCCACTTCCTTAGGTCATCCACATGTCTCTTCTCCAGACTTTCTTATCCCTGATCTTCAAGTATTTCTTTTCACAGGCCCTTTAAATATGCAGCTAAGCCATTCACCATTACCCAGGAGTCTATGCATATTATTATTTTAGGTCATTTCTACACAAAGAAGAGTATGCACTCTATAAGGCTCTGCCTATTGGGAGGATTTTCCTTCACAACTGAATTTTGGAGCCACCCCTCAAAAGGATTGCAGTATGCAGCAGCCGTTTTTAGCTTGCACCTACACATTGAGCCAACCTATCCATAAACTAAGCTTGGTCTTTTTCATCCTCCATCAGCTCATCACAAAGGGAATACGCTGCCCCTGCACCTCCATGGCTATAGATGTAAGGTGAGGATGAGGGCCCCTGCAAGTGTTTAGTGGATCTGGGATACTTACTCATGTAGTTTATTTGTGCCCTCTGGCCCATGTTCATGCCTGCTTCCAGATATTCCATTTCCATCTTACAGTGAATTGTTGCTGGGCATACTTGATCTTACGACTTGGTAGGTCTGACAAAATTCAACTTATGATGAGCAGCTCTAGCCAGATAGTCACTTATTGCCTCACAGTCAGATCTTTCTTTACCTGTGTGCCTGGTAGAATGCCAAGAGCTCTTTTCTGAATGGCGTGTAATTCTCCCCTGCTCATGGCATGATCTTGCTCTAGAACCCTAGGGAGCCACATTAAGATTTTCCTAGCTTTAGTGGAATAACTCATCAGACTAGCCATAAGGGACATTTTACAAACATCTCTTCAAACTGAAAGATGCACAAAAGAGGTGAGTTTTTTTATTAGATGGGTAAAACACAGATCTCATAATTTATATTTGCATAGGAGCTACTCACTTTATAATTAGTAGTCTTTCAATGCCTGGAGAGTCTCAATTAACACTGAATATTAACTTTTGCACAAACTCATTTTACATAGGTGTCTAATGTGTTTTTCTCTTATCTCTTCCAAACTCTGCTTTCCAAGCCAGCCCATCACTTACTACCAACACTACCACCATCACCATTATACATATTTGCTAAAAGAGATCTGAAAGTATGGTTGTACCTTGATTTTATGCTTCAGCAGTTAGAAATTGGTTTGCCATTTTGTATTTAACATAGCAATTGTCACGACAATTTGATGTTACTGGTTAGGTGGTGTTCTTTTCTTTGCATATGTCTATGGTATGATGGTTGCTATAACAACAGAACAAGGAGCAGAAACCATGGATTTTTAACAGATTGCTGATGCTTATGATAAAGGACTTATGGGGCAAACTTTCAGAAAAGAGCTCATAGGCGTAATTATTTAAATTGTTGGGTATTTGTAGGAATATAGGCTGTGACTCTATTCCAGAAGTGTGAAGGCAGTAATCAGTCTGTCATGAAGGGTTGAATACCCATAGCTCTATTCTAGGCTAATAATTTCAGAAATCAGCCTGTCATGAAGGATTGAACACCCATAGCTCTATTCTAGGCTTATAATTTCAGAGTTATTTTGTACAGTGATGGAATTCCAGTGATTCAGTACTGATTGATCCTTGTTCATGTGGGATAGTCAGGATCTCCTTAAGTGGTCTTTGAGGATTCTAACATAAAATGAGAAGATAGATTTTATTGTAAGTAGGCTTCAAAAAAAGAGGATTCTTCTAGTGAAGTAGGAATACAGAAAAGATTTTTAAAAATCACAGCAGAAAAAGGAGTTTCTTATTTTATGATGATTCTGAGATTGTGTTTTGGGCTGATTTCCTCATGCATAACTTAGAGCATGAAAAGATGTATATAATTTGAAGAAAACATGATTTCTTCAGAGAAATAAATAGGTTTGGGCACTAATGTATGAACAAGATCACTTGTTTATAAGGCAGACCACTTGATTTCTCAAGAAACAACTTTATGTCCTTTTCATGTCTCTTAGTCTTCACATACATTTCTCTTTTTTCCATCAATTATTGATAATAAAAGTATGGATTTACTAGATATTGTAAAGTGTGTTAGGTAATTAGATGTCTTATTTTGATCAGTAGTATCATTGTTCTTAACATAAATTTTACTAGGTGATCAAGTGTTCTTGGGAAATATTCCAGGGGCATAAAAATTCTGTCAATGACTTCCTGTAGAAAAACTCTGAAGCCTTTATCTTCTATCCTCTAGAGTGGCTGGCACACACCAAAAAAAAAAAAAAAAAAAAAAGAAGAAGAAGAAAATGTAAAACAGATAAAAAGAAACAAAATAAAAGTTGATGAATGACTATTCAAATTAGTGAGAGTTATTAGTATAATATTAAAAAGAATAAAAAGGTTTTTTTGGGGCCTAGTATCCCCTCGTGACTGAGTGCAGAAGATCAAGTTTGCAATCAAGTGGCAGATATGTGATACAATTTATGGATAAAAAAGTAAAGAGAGATTCCATAAGTTTTATGTCATATCCTAAGATAAAATGGATATAATGTCTAACATGGCTGGGCAGGTAAAAATCAGTTTTAAAACAGTTATTTAAATATAGATAAGTAATAGTATACTGATATTTTCTGATAATTAAACAAATAAAGTGTAATTAGATTGAATGTTTTTAAAAATTTTTCTTTTTATTTTATCTATTTTTTTATACAGCAGGTTCTTTTTTGGTTTGTTTGTTTGTTTTGCGGTATGCGGGCCTCTCACTGTTGTGGCCTCTCCCGTTGCGGAGCACAGGCTCTGGACATGCAGGCTCAGTGGTCATGGCTCACAGGCCCAGCCGCTCCGCGGCATGTGGAATCTTCCCAGACCGGGGCACAAACCCGTGTCCCCTGCATCGGCAGGCGGACTCTCAACCACTGCGCTACAAGGGAAGCCCAGCATGTTGTTATTAGTTATCCATTTTATACATATTAGTGTATACATGTCAATCCCAATCTCCCAATTCATCACACCACCACCAACACCACCACTTTCCCCCCTTGGTGTCCATACGATTCTTCTCTATATCTGTGTCTCTATTTCTGCCCTGAAATCGAGTTCATCTGTACCATTTTTCTAGGTTCAACATATATGTGTTAATATATATTTGTTTTTCTCTTTCTGACTTACTCCACTTTGTATGACAGTCTCTAGATTCATCCACGTCTCTACAAATGACCCAATTTCATTCTTTTTTATGGCCAACTAATATTCCATTGTATATATGTACCACAACTTCTTTATGCATTTGTCTGTCAATGGGCATTTAGGTTGCTTCCATGACCTGGCTATTGTAAATAGTGCTGCAGTAAACATTGGGGTGCATGTGTCTTGTTGAATTATGGTTTTCTCTGAGTATATGCCCAGTAGTGAGATTGCTGGGTCATATGGTAATTCTATTTTTAGTTTTTTAAGGAACCTCCATACTGTTCTCCATAGTGGCTGTAGCAATTTACATTCCCACCAACAATGCAAGAGGGTTCCATTTTCTCCACACCCACTCCAGCATTTGTTGTTTTTAGATTTCTGATGATAGCCATTCTAACTGGTGTCAGGTGATACCTCATTGTAGCTTTGATTTGCATTTCTCTAATAATTAGTGATGTTGAGCAGCTTTTCATGTGCTTCTTGGCCATCTGTACGTCTTTGGAGAAATATCTATTTAAGTCTTCTGCCCATTTCTGGTTTGGGTTGTTTGTTTGTTTAATATTGAGCTACATGAGCTGTTTATATATTTTGGAGATTAATCCTTTGTCCGTTGATTCATTTGCAAATATTTTCTCCTATTCAGAGGGATGTCTTTTTGTCTTGTTTGTAGTTTCCTTTGCTTTGCAAAAGCTTTTAAGTTTCATTAGGTCCCATTTCTTTATTTTTGTTTTTATTTCCATTTCTCTAGGAGATGGATCAAAAAAGATCTTGCTGTGATTTATGTCAAAGAGTGTTCTTCCTATGTTTTCCTCTAAGAGTTTTATGGTGCCTGGTCTTACATTTAGGTCTCTAATCCATTTTGCGTTTATTTTTGTGTATGGTGTTAGGGAGTGTTCTAATTTCATTCTTTACTTGTAGCTGTCCAGTTTTCCCAGCACCACTTATTAAGGAGACTGCCTTTTCTCCATTGTATATCATTGCCTCCTTTGTCATAGATTAGTTGAACATAGGTTCATGGGTTTGTCCCTGGGATTTCCATTTTGTTCCACTGATCTATATTTCTGTGTTTGTGCCAGTACCATATTATCTTGATTACTGTAGCTTTGTAGTATAGTCTGAAGTCAGGGAGTCTGATGCCTCCAGCTCCATTTTTTTTCCCTCAAGACTGCTTTGACTATTTGGGGTCTTTTGTATCTCCATACAAATTTTAAGATTTTTGTTCTAGTTCTTTAAATAATGCCATTGGTAATTTGATAGTGATTGCATTGAATCTGTAGATTCCTTTGGGTAGTATAGTCATTTTCACAATGTTGATTTTTCCAATCCAAGAACATGGTATATCTCTCCATCTTTTTGTATCAACTTTCATTTCTTTCATCAGTATCTTATAGTTTTCTGCATACAGGTCTTTTGTCTCCCTAGTTAGGTTTATTCCTAGGTATTTTATTCTTTTTGTTGCATTGGTAAATGGGAGTATTTCCTTAATTTCTCTTTCAGATTTTTCATCATTAGTATATGGGAATGAAAGAGATTTCTGTGCATTCATTTTGTATCCTGCAATTTTACCAAATTCATTGATTACCTCTCCTAGTTTTCTGGTGGCATCCTTAAGATTCTCTATGTTTAGTATCATGTCATCTGCAAACAGTGACAGTTTCACTTCTTCTTTTCCAATATGTATTCCTTTTATTTCTTTTCCTTCTCTGATTGCCATGGCTAGGACTTCCAAAACTATGTTGCATAATAGTGATGGGAGTGGAAATCCTTGTCCTGTTCTTGATCTTAGAGGAAATGCTTTCTGTTTTTCACCATTGAGACAATGTTTGCTGTGGGTGTGTCATATATGGCCTTTATTATGTTGAAGCAGGTTCCCTCTATGTCCACTTTCTGTAGAGTTTTTATCATAAATGGGTGTTGAATTTTGTCAAAATCTTTTTCTGCATCTATTAAGGTGATCATATGGTTTTTCTTCTTCTATTTGTTAATATGGTGTATCACATTGATTGATTTGTGTATATTGAAGAATCCTTGCATCCCTGGGATAAATCCCACTTGATCATGGTGTATGATCCTTTTAATGTGCTGTTGGATTCTGTTTGCTAGTATTTTGTTGAGGATTTTTGCATCTATATTCATCAGTGATATTGGTCTGTAATTTTCTTTTTTTGTAGTATCTTTGTCTGGTTTTGGTATCAGGGTGATGTGGTCTCATAGAATGAGTTTGGGATTTTTCCTTCCTCTGCAATGTTTTGGAAGAGTTTGAGAAGGATTGGTGTTAGCTCTTCTCTAAATGTTTGATAGAATTCACCTGTGAAGCCATCTGATCCTGGACTTTTGTTTGTTGGAAGATTTTAAATCACAGTTTCAATTTCATTACTTGTGATTGGTCTGTTTATATTTTCTATTTCTTCCTGGTTCAGTCTTGGAAGGTTATACCTTTCTAAGAATTTGTCCATTTCTTCCAGGTTGTCCATTTTATTGGCATAGTGTTGCTTGTAGTAGTCTCTCAGGATGCTTTATATTTCTGCGGTGTCTGTTGTAACTTCTCCTTTTTCATTTCTAATTTTATTGATTTGAGTCCTCTCCCTCTTTTTCTTGATTCATCTGGCTAATGGTTTATCAATTTTGTTTGTCTTCTCAAAGAACCAGCTTTTAGTTTTATTGATCTATGCTATTGTTTTCTTTGTTTCTATTTAATTTATTTTTGCTCTGATCTTTGTGATTTCTTTCTTTCTGCTAACCTTGTGTTTTGTTTGTTCTTCTTTCTCTAGTTCCTTTAGGTGTAAGGTTAGATTGGTTATTTGAGATTTTTCTGTTTCTTGAGGTAGGCTTGTACTGCTAAAAACTTCCCTCTTAGAACTGCTTTTGCTGCATCCCATAGGTTTTGGATCATTGTGTTTTCATTGTCATTTGCCTCTAGGTATTTTTTGATTTCTTCAGTGATGTCTTGGTTATTTAGTAACGTCTTGTTTAGCCTCCATGTGTTTGTGTTTTTTACTTTTTTTTCCCTGTAAATGATTTCTAATGTCATAGCATTGTGGTCAGAAAAGATGCTTGATATGATTTCAACTTTCTTAAATTTAGCGAGGCTTGATTTGTGACCCAGGATGTGATCTCTCCTGGAGAATGTTCTGTGCGCACTTGAAAAGATAGTGTAATCTGCTGTTTTTGGATGGAATGTACTATTAATATCAATTAAATCTATCTGGTCTATTGTGTCATTTAAAGCTTCTGTTTCCTTACTACTTTACTGTTCTATGATCTGTCCATTGGTGTAAATGAGGTGTTAAAGTCTCCCACTATTATTGTGTTACTGTCGATTTCCTCTTTTATAACTGTTAGCAGTTTCCTTATGTATTGAGGTGTTCCTATGTTGAGTGCATATATATTTATAATTGTTATATCTTTTTCTTGGATTGATCCCTTGATCATTATGTAGTGTCCTTCATTGTGTCTTGTAACATTCTTTATTTTAAAGTCTATTTTATCTGATATGAGTATTGTTACTCCAGCTTTTTTTTGATTGCCATTTTCATTTAATATCTTTTTCCATCCCCTCACTTTCAGCCTGTTGTGTCCCTAGGTCTGAAGTGGGTCTCTTGTACACAGTATATATATGGGTCTTGTTTTTGTGTCCATTCAGTGAGCCTGTGTCTTTTGGTTGGAACATTTAATCCATTCACATTTAAGGTAATTATTGATATGTATGTTCCTATTACCATTTTTTTAATTGTTATGGGCTTGTTTTTATAGGTCCTTTACTTCTCTTGTGTTTCCCACTTAGAGGAATTCCTTCAGCCTTTGTTGTAGAGCTGGTTTGGTGGTGCTAAGTTCTCTTAGCTTTTGCTTGTCTGTAAAGCTTTTGATTTCTCTGTCGAATCTGAATGAGATCCTTGCCTGGTACAGTAATCTTGGTGTTAGGTTCTTCCCTTTCATCACTTTAAATATGTCATGCCACTCCCTTCTGGCTTGTAGAATTTCTGATGAGAAATCAGCTGTTAACCTTATGGGAGTTCTTTTGTATGCTATTTGTTGTTTTTCCCTAGCTGCTTTCAATAATTTTTCTTTTTCTTTAATTTTTGCCAATTTGATTACTATGTGTCTCGACATATTTCTCCTTGGGTTTATCTTGTATGGGACTCTCTGTGCTTCCTGGACTTGGGTGGCTATTTCCATTCCCACGTTAGATAAGTTTACGACTATAATCTCTTCAAATATTTTCTCAGGACCTTTCTCTCTCTCTTCTCCTTCTGGGACCCTGTCTTCATTTCTTTTCTTTCTTTTTTCTTTATTCTGTTCTGCAGCAGTGAATTCCACCATTCTGTCTTCCAGGTCACTTATCCATTCTTCTGCCTCAGTTATTCTGCTATTGATTCCTTCTAGTGTAGTTTTCATTTCAGTTATTGTATTGTTCATCTCTGTTTGTTTGTTCTTTAATTCTTCTAGGTCTTTGTTAAACGTTTCTTGCAGCTTCTTGATCTTTGTCTCCATTCTTTTATCAAGGTCCTGGATCATGTTCTCTATCATTATTCTGAATTATTTTTCTGGAAGATTGCCTATCTCCACTTCATTTAGTTGTTTTTCTGGGCTTTTATCTTGTACCTTCATCTGCTACATAGCCCTCTGCCTTTTCATCTTCTCTATCTTTCTGTGTAGGTGGGTTTTGTTCCACAGGCTGCAGGATTGTAGTTCTTTTTGCTTCTGCTGTCTGCCCTCTTGTCGATAAGGCTATCTAAGAGGCTTGTGTAAGCTTCCTGATGAGAGAGACTGGTGGTGGGTAGAGCTGGATGTTGCTCTGGTGGGCAGAGTTCAGTAAATCTTTAATCTGCTTTTCTGCTGATGGGTGGGGCTGGGTTCTCTCCCTGTTGGTTGCTTGGCCTGAGGTGACCCAACACTGGAACCTACCCGTGGTCTTTGGTGGTGCTCATGGCGGACTCTGGGAGGGCTCACACCAAGGAGTACTTCCCAGAACTTCTGCTGCCAGTGTCCTTGTCCTCATGGTGAGACAAAGCCACACCCCTCCTCTGCAGGAGACCCTCCAATACTAGGAGGTACACACTATTTTGTGTTTGCCCTCCAAGAGTGGAGTCTCTGTTTCCTCCAGTCTTGTTGAAGTCTTGCAATCAAATCCCGCTAGCCTTCAAAGTCTGATTCTCTAAGGAATTCCTCCTCCCATTGCTGGACCACCAGGTTGGGAAGCCTGACATGGAGCTCAGAACCTTCACTCCAGTGGGTGGACTTCTGTGGTATAAATGTTCTCCAGTTTGTGAGTCACCCACCAACAGTTATGGGATTTGATTTTATTGTGATTGCGCCTCTCCTACCATCTCATTGTGGCTTTTCCTTTGTCTTTGGATGTAGGGTATCTTTTTTGCTGAGTTCCAGTGTCTTCCTGTTGATGATTGTTCAGCAGTTAGATTCTGTTGCTCTCTCAAGAGGGAGAGCACATCTGTGTACTCCACCATCTTGAACCAATCTCCTAGTTTTAATTTTAAAAATCTGTTCCTTGAGGAAAAGTCACTGTAAATTGTGATGAGCAGATAAATAATTGTGGATATTCTGAAGGGGACATTTAGATGTTTTCAAGGTCTAAAGTGACTAAATATATTGTTTGCTGTTGTTGTTGTTTTGATTATGTTTAAGGTCATATCAAAACTTGTTACTTTCAATGTTTTTGATACAGGAAAGTACTTCTTAAATATCTGTGAGAAATACGTAACCAATGCTCTATTCCCTGGGCTTCAAGCTCACACGAGTATCCTTTCCCTGACTGTGGATCTACCTACTCTAGAGACTGGATCCTTCCAGATGACATGGAGTTAATACTGATGAGCATGAGGCTCTAGAGTCAGACAGACTTCTGTTTAATTCTGAACTCAACCAGTTACTAGTTGTATGACACCCAAATTACTTGGTTACACTAAATCTTTATTTTATTATCTGTAGATAATAATCTGTGAATAATAATTGGACCTATCTAAGAGGATTATTGTAGAGATTAAATGAGATAACACAAATTATATGCCTTATATGCAGTAAGTATCAATAAATAAGAGCAATTATTATTGACATGGTTGATGGCATCAGGCTCCTGATGTGTAGAGCTGAAGCCAACAGCTTGCTTCAAATATCAGAGAACTTTGTGTAACCAGTCTGGCCTTGAGCATTGATTATCAGGAAAGGGCATCATAAGCCCATTCCTACAGCCTGATTCCTCAGACCACACCCTCTACACAATTACACACACACACACACACAAATGCATTCCAACAGCACTGAAATAGGAAATAGATAATTCTCCATGCAAAAGAATAGAGCCATGGATAAATAAATGGATAGACTTTGATGCAGTGTTAAGAAATAATGAGATGGTGACCCTGTTTTCTATCTTCCTGCTCACTCAGGAGAGCTGAGGTATTGCTCTCACATTGAGGATGTCAACCTGCCCCTCCATGGAGCAAAGGAGAAGAGCATGGATCTAGGTAGGTGCTAAGCCTCAATGGCACCTAGCTAGCAGGTCCACCCACCCACCAAGTAGACATGAAAAAGTCTGGAAAAAGAAGATGAAGACAATATCACTAGATGCAGTGTTGGCAGGAAAGGAAGAGAAGTTGCAGCAGTTGTTGTTCAGGAAATTAAAATCCTGGCCCTAGTGGCATTTGTACATAAGAGGCAAGCCTGATTCCAATATTCATTAATTAGGAATTCTTGCAAGGACACACTGAAGCAATGTAGCACGTACTTAATGGACTTATACCAGCAGAGGGATCCTAAGAGAAGAGTGGTCAAAGAAGTCAGTATTGGTTACTGGTAAGAAAGAGAAGACTTGAGCAGAGAATTTTCCTTCAAATCAATTTGTTGATGCCTCACTCATAAGCCTTTGGTAAAGGTCAAGGGCGTCTACCTCCCGAAAACCACACATACACACACACGTTATTTTGCTTGTCATTTCAGAGGATATATAGAATTTCAGACTCCCTCTCCACCAGTGGATCAGGGTCGGATGCTGAAACCCTGCTCTTCTGAGATATAAAATGACTTAGGTTTAGTAATTGCTCCCTGAAAACTCACTGTTTCTCATCTTTATGTACTTTATTTTTCCCCATCTCTATTCTCTGCTTAAGAGCTAAATTTTGCCCAAGGTTTCCTTGATTGTAGTAATAAACCAATAAGAGAACATAAGAAAAACCATTTTTCTGGCTTACTGTGCACGTTCTTCCAGCGGTACATTAGCCAGTGGTAATAATAGCTCAGTACTCTCCTAGTCGGGACTGGCTTTTATCTTAAAAGTAATTACCACATTACAAAGGAATAGGTGAATATAAGAACAAAGACAGCTGACACGCTGAGAGCCATCAAACCGTGTGCAAGGAAGTGCACAGACGTGAACAGCGAGAATTGCTAAAGATAAAGCTTTAAATTTAACAATAAGATGTGGAAAAGGTTTTTACCATGTTCATTAAGGTAAAAGATTTAACACCAACTTGTTATGATTTCTCATATTAAAAATGTGATTCATCACCAGTCATGATATGCGTTTGCTAAGAATACACTAATAATTAAATTATTAAACTAAAAACATAATAATAACTCAAACCAGTCACAGCATGACATGGCTAATCTTCCATGTGTTAGGGCTTGTGCTGTGTTTGTTTGGGTGGGCTGGCTGATTATTCAAAGAAATGTATGCTCATACATTACTGGTAGCGGAAGGCTATAGATTAGATGTCAGATTACCTGGGAATAATATTTTAAACATACATAGTTGTTTGGGTTCCCCTACTCCAATCAAGTTAGAATGACTGCGGGGGTGGGGGTGGGGGGGCACCTGGCAATGTTTATTGACAGTTCCTCAGGCGATTCTAAAGAGTAGTCAGTTATCTACATAGAAGTATCTATTCTTTCTCAAGATCTTTTCCCATTTAAGTTATTACAGGTATTGAGCAGAGTTCCCTGTGCTATACAGTAGGTCCTTGTTGGTTATCCCTTTTAAATATAGCTGTGTGTACATGTCAATCCCAAACTCCCAACCTGTCCCTCCCTGATACACTTCCGCGCTGGTACCCATAATAAGTTCGTTCTCTAAGTCTGTGAGTCTGTTTCTGTTTTGTAAATAAGTTCATTTGTATTATTTTTTTTAGATTCCACATATAGGCAATATCATATATTTGTCTTTTTCAGTCTGAGTTAATTCACTCTTTGCTGTACACCTGAAATTAACATAACATTGTTAATCAACTATACTCCAATGTAAAATAAAAGTTAAAAAAATAAATTTTTAAAAAAAGAAATAAAAAAGAAATAATTGTGTTTAACTATGGCAGTAGTGGAAATTAGCCTGTAGTTTATTTATTTATTTAATATCTTTATTGGAGTATAACTGCTTTAAAATGTGTCAGTTTCTGCTGTACAACAAAACAAATCAGCTATATGTATACATATATCCCGCATCCCCTCCCTCTTGAGCCTCCCTCCCACCCTCCCTATCCCACCCTTCTAGATAGTCACAAAGCATCGAGCTGATCTTCCTGTGCTATGTAGCTGCTTCCCATTAGCTATTTTACATTTGGTAGTGTATATATGTCAGTGCTACTCTCTCACTTTGTCCCATCTTCCCCTTTTCCCCTGAGTCCTCAAGTTTGTTCTCTACATCTACATCTTTATTCCTGTCCTGCCACTAGGTTCATCTGTACCGTTTTTTTAGATTCCATATATGTGCGTTAGCATACGGTATTTGTTTTTCTCTTTCTGACTTACTTCACTCTGTATGACAGACTCTAGGTCCATCCACCTCATTACAAATAATTTCATTCCTTTTTATTAGCTTGTAGTTTAAATGGTGTTATTTAACTGTGAAGTAATTATATTGAATTATAATGATTTTCAATTAAATGTAAACATAAACGTCTCCAAAAATAGCATAGCCTTACTATTCAGCAAACATTTCATTTATTACAAAGTAGATAACTTCCTGGGTTTTTTTTTTTTTACACTTATGATGACTTAGCTGCCAAGAAAATATTTTAAATGGTAATAATTGGAAGTTTTAAAGTATAGATTAAAATTGACTGTACATAGCTAAAAAAAAAAAAAAAAAAAAGAGTAGACAGAGTTGAGACCCTGCTGTAGACTCTCTGCATTAACTTTGGATTTAAAGGCAGTCATTTTAATGGTCTCTAACTAGAGCCAGTTGTTTGCCCTTTAGGGAAAATGGTGAAAGTTAAGTCTAAACACCCCTTGTTTTCACAATAATTTCAAGATAGATTAGTGTGGGTCATCTTAGAAATATGTCCTGTTATTAAAGGCTATTTTTAAACAGAGTGTAGTTGAGAGCCCGTATGCAGAAATCAGTCTATTTACCAATAAACAAAGTTTAATCTACTTGAGACAGGTCTCAAACCCTATCTGCATAGGGCTGGATTTTGCAGTGAGAAATAACCTGTAAATTAGTTGATATGCAAACAACTCTTGACTTTCTCTAGTTTTCTCCTCCTGCTTTGATTCTATCTACACCCTAGTATATTCTCACTATAGGATTTCTTTCCTACCATTTTTCATGACACACATTTAGAAAAAAAAATTGTGCTCAATCCTTAGTCAGTATTTAGTATCTATTTCCCTTAAATTCTTTTTTCCTGTTAGTCTTTCACCTGTTTTCCATCTGAACTTATGTCAACTGACATTGTTTGAGTTTTTCTTTATAGATTCTGCCTTGAAAACATCCCATGGGTTAGGGTTAAGCATTCGTCTTGCCTACTTGATGTCTAATACAATTAATGGAAAAGTTATTTTTGTTCAAAGTGTGAAGAACAAAGGAGTTTATGCTTTAGAGATGTTCAATGACATATTCAAATGAAAAATAAAGTTTTAAATTAGAAATAAGCTATTATTCTCCAGAGTAGCAGTCACTGAATGAACCAGTAGTTTCCAGTGAACTAAGTTTTACAGCCTGAGATCGATGGCATTGATAATAGGTATAAATGAAGTGTCTGCATCACTAAGGAGAGGCGTTGTGATGCGAAAAGCATGAGACTGGCAGTTGTGTGATTTGATTTGAAATTCCAGTCTATTGCTTGCTAGTTGTGTGACCCTGGGCAAATTCTTAACCTTTCTGGGTGCAATTGTGAAAGAGTGAATGGAAATAGCTCTCCAGTTGAAGGCAGGAAATCTGGGCTTAAGCCATATCTCTTCTTGCAGGCTTTGTGACTTAGATCAAATCATTTAACTTCTCTGAGCCAATTGAGGATAATACCAATCTTACCTCCTGGGTTGTTGTAAAAAAACTAAATGAGATAATGAAGAATGGAGCAGGAACTTAGTAAATGTTTGGGGTCATTTTAAAGCATATAGCTTTGTGGCAAACATGGAATAATAAAAAAAAAATATTTTGGAGTCAAGCAGAACTGAAACAGCTGTGTGACTTCTAGCAAGTTACGTAACCTCTGAATCTGTCATGAGGATTAAATAAAAGTATTATGTATATAGACTATTATCCTTGGTCTCACTGGTATGTGAGAATGAATGAGGTCAAATTAAGAGTATATTTCACAAGCTTTTGCCCTCACCTGTTTGTTTCTTACAGTATCCACCCTTTATGGTTCCCCAATATTGCCTACGTGCTGTTAGGCAAGGCTATAGGACTTCTTCTCAATGCTGGCTTGTAAACAGAAGTGACACATTTGTTATGGCCATTTAGCCTTTCCTGGAATACACCCATTTTTTGGCCTCCAAACTTTCTGGAAATAATAGTGAATTTCCAGAAGTGCTACTGAATATATCCAGTCAGTTATCATGGGACATCCAGCAGATTCCACTGCCCTTCTTAAGCATTTGCTACCTCTCACCAAAGGGCTCTATAGTCACCTGCTACACACTTCTCCCTCAATGTGCTAAAACTATTTGTTGGATTGTGATAAATAAGGGACAAGTCTCTCTCCCTCATTTATGTTACACTGTATTAGAGGTGTACCAATACTTCAGGGTTTTAGTGGAAATGTTCTTTTAGAGCACATTCTCTCTCACTCTCACCTGACTCTCTCTCCCTGACCCAGACAGGGTCCATGAGGAAGGCATAAATCCAAGTGACACAAAAGTCACTTGAGGAGTGGGTGAACTCTCCTCTCTCCTCTTTTCTGATGACTAAGGCTTGATATTGTGTTAGGCATGTGATATCTGGTTCTTTGTTTAAGGTTAGTCATTTCCCAGGGGGATCCTCAGCACCTTCATGAAAATAGATTTGCCCAAATCTAACGACGCAACTGAACTGCTTAAGTAGATGCACTTACCCTCAAGCTGAGCTATCCATCCATGCACGTAAAGTATAATGTACGTAAAATATTCAGTGGAATATTGGGAAACAGAAATTTAATAAATGATAGTGCCACTGGTGGCGAAGGTAGTCAAAAGCATCCTGCACGGTAAAACTACTTTTCTTGTTTCTAAGTTTTAGAAGCTTCTTTTCCTCTTCTTCACCTTCTTTACTTTTCATTCTTTTTTTTTTTTTTTTTTTTTTTTTACTTTTCATTCTTTAGTTTCATTACTGTCAGAGAGTTTAATTAGCTTTCATTTTTATGCAGAGAAGTGCAGCCCTTCCTGTCTACTGGTTTGGTTTTATTTTTATGTCTGACAACAATCAGGTCAAAGAAGATGATCTCAGAATGTCTCACATCCGGTCCAATTCACTCACTAAGATTTTAAACTTTGTTCTTTTAAAATATTGCTAAACACAATTGTTAGGGGATTTTCTTTCAGTTTTCATCAGATCCAGTTCTTTAGACTTTCTGAATTTCAGGAATCAGGGGAACTTCCCAAGAAAGTTGGGAGTTTTTGATGCTACAAGGATTTTGCAACAGTTTTAATCTTTCTTTCAAGGTGCTCGTCAAGGGGTGTGGTGTGTAGAACTTTCACTTAACTGATTTATTGCTATTAGAAATTAATTGTTTTATTTCCTTTAAACAGTATGAAAAGTATTTTTTTTCTGCCTCTTTTAAGTGATAAAAATCTAAAGACAATATGTCCAGTATAACAGGCATTTGGGTGTTACTTTTTCCTTGGTTAAGAGAATAAACTCCATTAACAAGGTGCTATTAAATCAAACTATTAACACCAGTGAAATTTGAAACTCAGTAATAATAATAATTGAAATAATGTTACATTTCCTGGTATTTTTCTGGGCTTCCTTGGTGATTGGAAATTTTATTGCAGAATGAAAGCCTGAATAATAGAATTTTAAAATAGAATAAAATTTATTTAACCAAAACACGTTATGTACAAAAGAATAAGCTGGAACCCAGAGAGTTTACATTATTTACCCAAAGACACAAAGCTAGTTTATGAAAGACCTGATTTCATAGTTTCTTTTTAATAGAATAAAAATGGCTATTTACAGTCAGCTTTGGCTTCTGTTGTAAATATTTATGTTCAGGCAAAACATAAGAAAGAATTTTGCAAACATTGCACACATTACTACGAATATGTACTAAGCCCAGTCTACTTTTTTTGTCACCATTTTGTTATAGCTCCCAAATCCTCTCCTGTTGCTAAAGATAAGTTAAGAAAGGAAAAGAGAGGTGAGAATTATAAAGCAAATACAGTGTTAAAGCCTGCATTTAAAAGACAAGTGCCGGGAATCTGTCCAGAAAACAAAACAGGCATCCTATTTGTAGAGACTCTAAAAGGTCCCATGCTGTTGATCTGATAGATTTGGTGTTTCACACTATCAAACTAGGAGCATTTGAATTCATTCCACCTTCACATCAACAAGTTGCACTTTTTATAGCAGCAGAAGCATTGGTCTCCCTACCAAAGATGGATATTCAATTAAAACCCAAAAGAATCCAAGACTAAGGTAGGTAACAAACTATGATGATAAAAATGGAATGTTACAATGACTATAACAAGCATGATGACATTTATTGGAGGACATTGTTCTCCAGGGATAGAGATCCATGAATCCTTCCCTTGATATGCCCTCTCCCAGTTGAATTGAGTTGTTCCCTAGCGTCCAATGCATTTTTTTTTTTTTTTTTTTTTTTTTTTTTTTTTTTTTTGCGGTACGCGGGCCTCACACTGTTGTGGCCTCTCCCGTTGCGGAGCACAGGCTCCGGACGCGCAGGCTCAGCGGCCATGGCTCACGGGCCCAGCCTCTCCCCGGCATGTGGGATCTTCCCGGACTGGGGCACGAATCCGTGTCCCCTGCATCGGCAGGTGGACTCTCAACCACTGCGCCACCAGGGAAGCCCCAATGCATAGTTTTTGATTATAGAATGCGGTGTCAGACACCTCTTGTGTGCCACTTCAAATCCTTTCACAGCCTCACCTCTTACTCCTGCCGCTGCTGTCGCTACCTGTTCAATAGCTGCTTCAGCCAGTTTTGTACAGGAGGAAACAGTTTTTCTCTGTGTGCCTCTTACTTTCTGCCTTGCCTGGAGCTTCTCAGATGAGGAAACTTGCTCAATACTTGTATCACTCAGGGTTCAATCAGAGAAGCAGAGCCATTAGGAGGTTTTATAGATACTTATATTTGTTCCAAGGATTTGACCTTACATGATGGTAGATGCTGGTTGTGCCGTCATTGTAAGGCTGTTGTCCTCAAGTCAGTGGTGGTGTTCTACTGTTCTCTTTCTTCCTCACTAGGCTGTAAGCTCAACAAAGGCAAGATCATCATATTTTTGATATATTCATTAATGTACCCCCCCACCAAGAAAGGTGTCTGATAAATAAATAGTTGTTAATTAAATACATTAAAATGTTTGAATTGATAAACTGTTCTAAAGATCACAACTTAGAGTAGAAATAAATGCTAACTTAAAAAGTGTATAAACAGTGGTTTTTACAAAGATAAAAGCTGGAAATGCTCTCCCTTGTCATTTTAGGATAAAAATGTTAAGGCTGTGTATGCAAGAAAATCAGCTCTGTTTTTCCACAGGGACAGATGCCAGATGGTGCAATAGAGAAAAATAGTCCAGATATAAAGGATCACTGACCATCAGGGAGGGACACAGAGTTGATCTAGACTGTCCAAACAGACATCATTCTAGTGTATTTTTCTGCCAGAAAGGCAAAATGAATGCTAAACTTGGTTAGGAAGGAAGTAGGAAACCATGATGTCCTTGATAGGTTACTTGAATTGTTCTGCTTTCTCTCCAGAACAAAAGCTTAGTCACTGAGTAGTGGTCTACTAGGTACCATTTTCCAGGCCTTGTGGTGCCCTCAGCAGAGAGGTGTGCTTGGCCAGAGAATATGTCTTCAGATATGGACAGACCTGATTATTGCAGTCTCTTCCATCATCTATATGCTGGCTCAACCTCTCTGGGTGATGATCATATATAGTATCTCATTTATGATGTATTTGAAGCAACTTTACCTTGAATTAGGGTGGTCAGGAAGGAGCCTTACAGTTTTCTGTATCAGATATGAATTTGGCCTTTGGGCATAGACATGACCACTGGCTGAAAATTGCCTAGGTGATGATGAAGAAGAAAGAGAAAGAGAATATGGAGGAGGAAGAGGAGGGTGAGGGGAAGGAGAAATTTTACATTTATTGAGTTCTTTCTTGGTGCCGGGAACTATGCTAAAAACTTAACATTTATTATTTCATATTGTTCTCTATGAAGTGAATATGCTATTCTACCCAGTTTACAGATGCAGGAGGTAGAGCTTGGAGGGCTAAAGAAACTTGCCTAAGGTGACTCACGGATCAGAGATTCAAGCACAAGCAGTCTAATTCCAAAACCTCTTTTCTTCAACATTGATCTTTTTTAATATTAAAAGTTTAAAAATTAAATTAAAATATATATTGGTAAAGCAGACGCCTATATGCCACCCCCCACAGTGAATATGTATTAGTTCATCACATTTGGAAAATTTTAGGCTTCTCTTTCATCAGATATATTTTGTGTCCCTTTGTCTCTCTCCTCCCTTTCTGGGACACCAATTACACACATGTAAGACCATCTGATATTAGCTCACAATTCCTGATACTTTGTTCATTTCCTAAAATCACTTTACCTCTCTCCTTCAGTCTAGATAATTTCTATTAACTTTTTTTTAATTCACTAATTTTTTTCTGCAGTGATCTATTTGCTGTTAAACATGTCCAATGAAATTTTAATTTCAAATGTTACACTTTTCAGTTCTAGAAATTCCAGGGATTTGTTTTTGTTTTGAAGTTCACTTGTGATTAGTCCAACTTACATCCTCCCGTGCCTCTCTCTGTCTTTTTTTTTTTTTTATTTATTTATTTTGCGGTACGTGGGCCTCTCACTGTTGTGGCCTCTCCCGTTGTGGAGCACAGGCTCCAGACGCGCAGGCTCAGCGGCCATGGCGCATGGGCCCAGCCACTCCGCGGCATGTGGGATCTTCCCGGACCGGGGCACGAGCCCACGTACCCTGCATCGGCAGGCGGACTCTCAACCACTGCACCACCAGGGAAGCCCTGTCTTTTTATTTTATTGGTAGTTGAGCTGGCAGTCAATGGTGCTGAATTTTAAGATATATTTGGTTCACTTTTTGGACATAATTGGGCAGATCCCTGGAATCTAATTACTGCAAGAATGCCAAGGACTACACTTCCACCCCCTCAACACCCACTGTGTTCTCAGCCCAAATTCAGAGTGGGGTTATAGAGAACTGTAAGACCTAGCAATTTGCTTTGGATATGGGGCTTTTCCAGATGTCATTCTGTTTCATTAGTGCATATATTTAAGGCAAAGGCTGAGCTGATTTATCCTTATTCATGCTGTTTCTCCACCTATGACAAGCCAGCTCTTCCCTCCATCTGGACACAGAACAGGCACCTCCTCCACCACCCAGGTATGGAGGCAGCCACAGCTCCCTGACCACACAGGTGTGGCCCATATTGCTCTGTAACTTAGTTCTTAAAGGCTTCCTTATGCCCCTCTTTCTTGTCTAGCCCCATAAAAAAGTGTGAGTTTCTAATTTTGCTTGGGTTTTTTCCTTGTTGTTACTGTAGGAGTGGAGTTCTTTCACATCTACCTATAGTCTAACTGGAAGTGGAAATCTCCATAGAAAGTTTCCTAACACTACATTCTCAGCAGCGACTGCAGATTGCTCTTGGCTGGAGCTTGAGATTAAATCCATTTGCTGTCTCAGACACCTGTGTGAGAATTGGGACTATAATTCAGAACACTTCCAAGGCACTGATATCAGTAGGTACTGAAAACTTCTCACATAAATTTTTTATCCTATGAACTAATTGAGGCATCTGACTGTTTATTTGTATATATTCAATCTTGTTTCAGAAAGTATATAAGATATTAACATAGTAATAATAATTGCTCCCATTTACTGAATGTGTCAGGCCCTTCAACAAGTTTCTTTATAAATTTTTAAGTTTATGTAATCCTTATAACAATTGTTAGAAAAAAATATATAACTATAATATAAAATATATTATGTTATTTTATATTATTATAGTATTATTATAACCATTTTTTACAGATGAGAAAAAAATTTTAATAGATTTCAATGAACTTCTGTAGGCCACACAGAACTCAGATTTTAACTTCCATCTGTTTTCATCACCATGATATTTTAAATCCTAAAACTTTGGAGATTACAGTTGTGTTTTTCCCAGATCACTTCTTCAGGGCTTAAACACCCATCCTCCAGCTGCTGGAACCATCAGCTACTGATGCCTCATAACTGCATCTCTCCCTGGATACTGTCTTGCTCAGGAGTACACCCCTGAGGGAGCAACCAACAGCCAATGACTACCCCTTTGCCTTAGTTCACTATATCTCTGAAGGTCTATCCCAGCTCCACATCTCCTTGTCAGATAGGTTGAGGCCTCAGTTGCAACCTCACTTCTTGTCAGTTTCTACTTCTGCCCAGTCCTGACTTTTCATTTTCTTATATCTTCTGAGAACATTCCTCAATAAACCCTCTGCACGGAGTCTGATATAGAAGGAATGTTTGTCTCTCCTCAAAATTCATATGTTGAAGCCCTAACCCCCAATGTGGTAGTATTTGGAGATGGGGACTTTGGGAGATAATTAGGTTTAGACAAGGTCATGAAGGTGGGGCCCTCATAATGCGATTAGTGTCCTTATATAACAAGGCACCAGAGAGCTCTCTCTCTCTCTCTCTCTCTCTCTCTCTCTCTCTGCCATGTAGAAGGTGGCCATCTGCCAGCCAGGAAGAGAGCTCTCACCAGAAGCTAACATGCTGTCACCCTGATCTTGAACTGCCAGACTCCAGAACTGTGAGAAAATAAATTTCATGCCCTGCCCTCTTCGTCCTTTTTAAAAAATCACTGCCATCCTCTTTCTCCCTTCATTAAAAAAAACCCGAAAACTTTATGATGTAATATTCGATATGTACAAAAGAAATTATGTCACTCTTACTTAGATTGTAAAGCAAAATAATAAAACAAGCACCTATTAATCCATTACCCAAGCTCATAAGCTCAATATCACCGACATCATTGAAGCTACCTGTTTGTTCCTTCTTGATCCTATTGCTCTGACTCTTCCTTCCCTATAGTCAACCACCACGGTGAGGCTTCTGGTTACTTATAGGCTTTCTATGGTTTTGCCTCAAAATAAACAATGTCTATTTTTGTTTTTGAAGTTCATAAAAGTAAACTCTTGTTCACAGATTCGTATCACACTATATGAATCATTATCAGCATATCTTCACTAGAATGTTGTCTCTCCACAAGAGCAAGGACTTTCAGCTGTCTTGTTCAACATTGTATCAGAAGTGGCGACAGCAGGGTCTGGCACCTGGGAGAAGCTCAGCAAATATGTGTAAACTGACTGAATGAAAATCTGAGACTTCTCAATAGTTTTTGTCCTTCTCTTCATATCTGAAGTTTGACAGTTAAGTGTAGCTGCTTAACTGATTGAGGGCTGATTGTCAGGTGCTATTATTTGTAGCTTTCTATCCTGCCTGATATAGATATTTCACGGGCCTAGGCATGAACTAAGCTATTGTAAATAAACCCATTACAGTAAGTATGGATTTCCTTCCTGCTTATCTCCACTGTCTCATTATAACTATCCCAGGCCAGAAATAATTCTTCAATACAATGATTTTTGTCCCAGTCATAAAAGTCCTAGGATAAGACAAAAAAGTGGATTTCCTTCCTTCTGCTGCTAAATCTCAGATTATTCTATGCAAGAATGCCTATTTAACCCAATAGCTTGGTTGTTCACAGTCTCACCAGTTACTAGAATTATTATGGTCTTATAATATATATGCTGTTTTTCTCTGTACCAGCATTGGAATATTTTATACATCTTTTATGTTTACACTGCATCATTTCCTTGAATCAAATGTTTTGCATACACAGCGAGCTCCTTCAGAGATCATTTATTTATTTTTACTAATGTGTGCTTTGTGTTTACTATTTCCTTAGTTGTTTATTACACATATATCTTTTCTTCTCTATTCTTGGCAGAGAATATTTGTTAGAAGTCCTGTGTGATTAAACTTCCAAGACAGGGAATGTTACTAACATTTGCAAAAGTGTTTAGTTCTAAAGACATTTGGATGCAATGCAAAGTTTTTTCATGAGAGGAAGAGTTGTACAGTGGAGGAGAAAAAGCTGTTTTGTGATTACAGTGGTTCCTTGACCGAAATAGGAGAGAGAATCGCTGGTGTTTCTGCAGTGTTGCCATGGATTTCTATTCACTGACAAGGCATTCCTCCACATTCTGTTTTGCAAAACTGGAAATTCCCTGAGAAATCTCCAAGAAAACTGAGTGCCATATGAAAGAAAAGAAAACTGAAACCAGGGAGCATACTATATGGGGCAAGAACTCAACAAAATAGAACTGTGCCAGTTTCTAAAGGTTAACATGAATTTGAGAGATATCACAATGTTCACTGTGGACATATACATACATATTGTTTTTTTGTCCTCAGTGTTGCTTTTTCTTAGTCTATAATCAATGAGCAAGTATCTACTGAATACCCATATACACTTAGCATGGCTTAGGACACTGAGGGGTTTCTGAAGAATAATCTATAGAGTCCCTGCCCTTCAAGAGCCTACAGTTGAGTAGGAGGAATAATATTAACACACTTAAGCCACAAGGCAAAGCAAGATGGTATTTAATTACTATAAGCACTAAATTATGAGTTACAGACTATTAATACTGTAAAATTGATTGAGAAGGGACACATAGGAGCAGGGGTGAGTCCCCAGGGTTCCAGAATGTTCTATGTCCCATCTGAGTGGTGGCAACCTGGGTGTTCTCTTTATAACCATGTGTAAAACTGTACACATAAGTTTATCTCCTTTTGTTTATAGTTCACAATAAAAATAATAGAGGAGAGAGAGGGAAGGAGCTGAATAAAGACTGGAATATTTAGGACAAAAATCTGTGGGGGAAATAGGACTTAAGGGTGGGCTACAGAACTGGCCCAGAGGAGAGAGGAGATCATACACATGCAAATGTAGTATGGTTGTGAGTGGGTGGGGATGCAGGTGGGCTTCAGGGAGAAAGGGTGCCGACAAGAGTGGACCTGGAGTTGGAAGGGAGGTGGGTAGATGGGGGGTGCAGCAGCTAAAATAAAGCTGGACAGTTTGAGAGATTAGAGGGGTTGAAGAAGGACCTTGAAATGGAGGCACAATTTAGCTTCTGTTGCAGTAGAACATCAACACATTGTAAGTTTTAAACTAGGTGACATACTGATAACAGAGGATTTTAAGGAAAATTAGTATGGCTGTGGTCTACCTTTTGGATTAAAATGGGATAGAAGCTGGAGTAAGAAAGGGAAGCAGAAATCGAATCACGTGGCCAGTGAAGGCCATTTGTCAGCATCACTGGAGAGGAAGAAGTAGACGTGAGAAAAACTACAGAGGAGAAATGTGCATGACTGGGTAGCTGACCAGATAGGGGGAATGAGCAGGATAAATTAAGCCCATATTTTATAAGCCTGTGGGAATAACGGTGTCAATGATAGAGCAATTGGTAGAAGAAGTTGGTTAAGAAAAGAAGGGAATTTTCATCTTTCAAATGTAGGATTTGAGGTGACAACAACAACTAAGCAGTAGCAATATGGGGACAGAGAAAAAGCACATAGAGAAATGTTAATGAACGTTTTCTAATAGATATCACAACCAGAAATGAATCGTCATCTCATGCTGTATGACATATATCATAAAGTACCTAAGCAATGCTTCTCTCACAAGGACAAGGCTAAAACTCGAGGCAATTTCCCATCCTTAAATGTAGTAGCAAAACCTACCACTATTCCTTCCCTATTCCATTTCTGACATTTCTGTGAATACGTTAGTTCTAAAGCAAGACCTGTGTGTTTTATTGGAGGAAAAAGCAGACATTCCAGTTGATGGTGATTTCTGTGCAAGATAAACCATCTTACCACTTTTTAAATCTTTTTGATTTTGTGTCTTTTTAACAAATTTGGAGAATTATACTATAGAAATGCAAATCTATAAAACTCCAAAGGGCAGATGAAACCAAGGAGGTAGATTTTGATTCAGTTTAAAAAAGCACTTTCTAAAAATATGAACTACCCATAAATGGAAAAAGCTAATTATATTCCCTCTTTGGGAAATATTTTAGCAAAAGCTTGACTCTCTGTAGAGATTCTATATATAGGATTTTTACTTTGAGTCAGTGATTGGACTAAAAGACCTCTACAACACTTTTTATACTTATTCTCTTCCTGTCATATAATGAGGGTAGGTGAGGAAAGGTTGGAATAATATCAGTGAATTTGTTCATTTATTCATCCAAGCAGTTTTTGTACTTTTCCAACGAGACAGGTACTGGGTCAGGCACTGGGGACACAACAGTGAAATAGACACTGACCCTGACCTCAGTGAGCTTGTAGTCTAATAAGGGATATAGTGAACAGAGTGTTAAATGCTATCATAGAATAAATACCTGGAATTCTGGAAAGGCAGGGCTCACTCTTGAGGGGTCAAAGAAGACTTTAGGAAGTAAAGAACATATTATTTGAAGCATCGCATATTATACCAAACCAGATTATTGAAGATGGAAGAGGCTTATGTTACTTCCATGAGTTTACTTGCCCAATATTCACTGAACACAAAAATTTTATAGTAAAGTCTACTGACAGAAAATAAAGCCTAAAAGAATGAAATTCAATATGCCAGCATGAACTGCTGTCTCAGAAATGTACTTTGGGTTTCCAGAAAACCCAGATCCAATGGAGATTGAAGTATTTTAAAATATAAATAAAATCCCTGTCATGCAGTGAAGTATTCCCTCTACCTGAACCTCCCCTATCCAGGTCATTAGACTGGATTGTTCCATTGTCCCAAGAAACAGGGTGAGGAAGAAGGGAAGGGGAGGAAGTTGCAACACAAACCAAAAAATAAAGATATCAAGTTCTTGGCTTTGCAATTAAAGATGCCCAGTTATATGATACAAGGATTAAATCAAGTATTTCCTGGGCATTTTCCCTTTCCAGAGGAGACAGTTTAAATTTTTTTCTGAGGTAAGGAAAGAAAGTGTTTGAATTGGGGTGGGAAACAAGATTGTTAAGACCTTGGTGAAGATCTCTAGGAAGGGTTCCCGGACCCTACTTCCTCTTACCTTCCTCAAAATAATTGGGTCCTTAGGGAGGGAAAAGCAATCGAACCCTTAGATAGGTCAGGGTCCTGAGGGCAAGTTGAAACTCTGTCTTGTATCTCAGGGATGAGTGCTTTGCAAATTTTAATGTGTATACGAATCACCTGGAGATTTTGTGAAAATGAACTTCTGATTGAGTAGTTCTAGAATGGGGTCCAAGATTCTGCATTTCTAACAAGTTCCCAAGTGATCCCGATGCTACTGGTCTACAGTCCACACTTTGAGTAGCAAGATCATAGAGGATTCTTGAAGGTGACATTGTCCCCAAGAATCCTTTCTACTGTCATGGAGCATATTCAATAGCAGAGGTTGTTGTGGAAATGGATGGGGGCAGTTAGAGCCTGAGATGGTCCTATGGAGCTTCCTGAAGCCCAATAGCAATGTAGGAGAGGAGATAATTTTCTTATGCCCTAGAAAAGGGTGCAGAAACTAGCCAGGAAATTGGTGAGGAACTCACAGTCATAATGAAGAGGATTTGTAATGAGAGGAAAGCAGCTGGGATCACACCACTATGGTACAGGAGGGAGCAGTGACATCTCCGTGGATGCCAACATGGAGGGCTGTGCATGGCTCAAAGGGCTATTGCAACTCCGTGGAAGCCAATATGAATGACAGCTGTCAATCATGGGCCAGATACCCTTCAACCATCCCCATCTGCTCCCACAATATCATGAGCCTCCGGAAATCAAATTCTACATCAGAGAAAAGATAAAGGAGAAAAGACCCTAACTGGACTGGTTTACTCAGAATTGACAAGATTATTTTATTGGCTACTGAGAAAAAAGGGGATTTTTGAGACAGAAACTAAGTTGTTTCAGAAAAATATTTTCTTAAATTGTCAGATTTGTGACCTGAGAACTTCATAGTCACTACTCGATATATATAAGAAATGTGATGGTTAATGCTTCCAAATAGTAATTTACATGAAGGTTATAAATTACAGGTTTGTTTTGAGGGGAAAACTGATGTGCTGTGGAGTTTTATCTTCTATTTAGGGCCTAGAACAGTCCTTAAAGGAAGCAGGAGGATTCAAAACTCTATCAAGTTCTTTTGGAAAACAAAAATGCAAAATCCTGTGAAAAAGATGGTCAAAGTCAATTAGAGTTTTCTTTCAATCCTTTAAAGAAATAAAGTAATGCAGAAAAATGCAAAATGAGGGAAATCAGTTCATGGAGAGAAGGAACTAGAGTAACACATTTTGATCACTTACTATGTGCCAGGCATTATAATGGGAACACAGCATATAACTTCCCTAATCCTCTCAACGACCCTGTAAGGTAGATTAAAGACCTTTTTGCAGATGAGCAAATAAAGCCTGAGGAGATCAAGTGGTAGAGCCAAGGTTTAAATTCAGGTTTATATGATTACAGAGTCAAGGTTTTCTTGTAAATGAACATGAAAGATCCAGAGAATGATAGATGTCTTGAGATCAAAGTTGTGGGATTAGCAAATGCCAAAAAGTTATTCATAATACAATAATAAGAATAGCAGTTGTCAGAAAGAGACATGAGGCGAAGGACATGGTATAGGTCAGGGGAATTATTTATTTTGGACTTATTCAATATGATCTTATAAAAAGAATCATGCTAATTACAATAAATGGTTAAACATTTACCCATACTTACAAGTAAACATATTAACAAATAGACACTTGAAAAATAATATTTTCTAAATATTATAAAATAATAGCAAAGAAAACAATGAGGATGTAACCAGATTCACCAGTCTAACTGCTCTTAATGATAATATATTAAGGGACTTTGGGTACATATAAACTAATCCATTTAAAATGAGTTTTGAAGAATCTCTGAGAACTGGGGATAATGCAGATGACTAGAAAAAGTAGTACAGCTTCCTAAAAAAGAAAGAAGACATCCTTGGTAATTACTATTCTTCCATGGAAGATATTGTGTTTGGGATACATCATTGAAAACAAAAACAAATTTAAGCAGCTAACTGGGATGGAAAACATGAACAACACAAGCAAAGTATATCTCTTAAAGCACGGGTCAAAGGATGATCTAATGGCCTCAGTGTTTTCCCGAAAAAGAGAAAGGGAAATTCTTTTCTGTTACTGAGTGGAGAAGAAATAAACGGAAGGCTTGAGTAGAAAAATGAAGCTACTGGACAATTTCCAAAGAAAAAAAGAGTAAGACAGCTAATTCTAGCTTCAGTAAGAAATAATTTGGTAAGCAGTGCTGAGCAAGTTTACAAAACATAGACTTACAGAGGAGACGACTGTATGATTAGGAATCTTTTTTCCTTTAGAATTTAGCTGCCTGAATAGAAAAGCAACAGAAATATTTTTTAAGATTTCCAAGTTTGGGGTTTTTTCAGGTAGGGTAGGTTTATGGTAAAGAGGCAGAGGAGTTGCATGAGCTATTAAGACTATATTTTAAATAATTAATGATAGACTGAGTATGAGAGATCAAGAGAAAATGGGTAGAATGCAATACAATTGGGGGAGCCTTAAAGACCTGGAAGAAGCTAAGAAGTCAAACAATAATTCTCTTACCTTTTATTCTTTTCACAGATCAAACATAGAGGTCAAATGAGTTTCCTCTAGTACAAAAACTCACCAATGCCTTTCGATATCAAAGCAAATTCCTGCTACAAATTACCATAATTTGTAATGGATGCTAAGTGAGCGTATCAAAATGGGAATTTATATACAATTCAATAAAAGCTTTGATACATAGAGTATCCAGCAAAATTACAGAAATGAGCTGTATAAGGTTCCCATACAAAAAGTACCTGTGGGTTGGGGTGGGGGGGAAGTGGGGGAAAAAAAAACCTGTGAAAGAGAGAATTTCTCTAATTATGAAGAAAAGTGTCTCAGTATGCCATTCCCTACCCTCTCACCCATATCTGGCAGAAAAAGGCTAATCCTTAAAGTCAAATAGAACTCATCTTAAGTTCCCATAACATTCTGTGCTGGAAGCAGTGACCATCAGCCAGTATCTTCACTTCTTTAAGCATAAGTAACCTTAGAAGAGTATACAAAGCAATGTTTGTAGAGCATTTTACCTAGTGCCTGTCATATGTTAAGCTCAATAAGTATTTTACTTTACTTTATTCCTACTTTAATCTGGTAAAGGAAACGATCATAAACTATTCTATTCACTAAAAAATAAATAAATCACAAGTCCTTCTACACAATTAACAATTTTTTTATTTTAAAATTATGAATTACAAGATAAAAGAATGGAGGAGATGCTGACCACCAAACTTAGTAATAAAATAGTGTCTCTTAAGACTTTTCTTGCATAGTCTGCATGAGTATGGATATAAGAAAATAAAGCCATTCCAGTGGCAGGCTTAGTAAATGGGATATTTTAAGGACAAAAGTCAGATATTAAAGTCTAATTTTCTTTCTTTTTCTGTTCCTTCATTCTGCCAGGTGATAAAAGGATAGATTAGTCAGAGCCAAGCAAACTTAGAAATTTTGGGTTTAAATTCAAACAACTTATTGTTATTTGCTTTTCAAAATATTCCTTGGGATAATATCAAATTTCTGAGAAAAAAAATGTATAAGCTATACCTCCTTTAATCTATTCTTCTGATGACTAACATTCTAGAATTTTCTAAAGTTATGTATCTCAGCCTTTTATTCATGAGACAATCCAACTTAATCATGATGTATCTAATATTTGTTTAGAATTCTTAAATCTACATTCATAAGTAAAATAGGTGAGTAATTTTTTTCCTCATATAATCCTTGTCTGGTTGTTATCATGGTTATTATTGGACTCACAGAATACGGTAGGGAACGTTCCCTCTTTTTTTTCTATTTTTCTGAAAGAGTTTGCAAAAGATTAGAATAAACTTCTCCTTGCAAATTTTGTAGAACACATAAATAAAACCATCTGAGACTGGTGTTTTCTTTATAGGAAGATGTTTAACTACTTTGTCAGTGTTTTTAAGAGTTGTTGAACTCCTTTTAAAAGTTTGTATATTTTTTCTATATTTTCAAATTTATTGCCATAAAATTAACCAAAGTATTATTTTATTATGTTTTATAAATTTTGTTGGTTATGAAGTTATTTTCCTTTTCCACTGCTAACATTATTTATTTGTGCCATCTCTACCTTTCTTTCTTTCTTTCTTTTTAACATCTTTATTGGGGTATAATTGCTTTACAATGGTGTGTTAGTTTCTGCTTTATAACAAAGTGAATCAGTTATGCATATACATATGTTCCCATATCTCTTCCCTCTTGCGTCTTCCTCCCTCTCACCCTCCCTATCCCACCCCTCCAGGCGGTCACAAAGCACCGAGCCGATATCCCTGTGCCATGCAGCTGCTTCCCACTAGCTATCTACTCTACGTTTGTTAGTGTGTATATGTCCATGACTCTCTCTCACCCTGTCACAGCTCACCCTTCCCCCTCCCCATATCCTCAAGTCCGTTCTCCAGTAGGTCTGTGTCTTTATTCCTGTCTTACCCCTAGGTTCTTCATGACATTTTTTTTTCTTCTTAAATTCCATATATATGTGTTAGCATACGGTATTTGTCTTTTTCTTTCTGACTTACTTCACTCTGTATGACAGACTCTAGGTCTATCCACCTCATTACAAATAGCTCAATTTCGTTTCTTTTTATGGCTGAGTAGTATTCCATTGTATATATGTGCCACATCTTCTTTATCCATTCATCCAATGATGGGCACTTAGGTTGTTTCCATCTCCGGGCTATTGTAAATAGAGCTGCAATGAACATTTTGGTACATGACTATTTTTGGATTTTGGTTTTCTCAGGGTATATGCCCAGTAGTGGGATTGCTGGGTCATATGGTAGTTCTATTTGTAGTTTTTTAAGGAACCTCCATATTGTTCTCCATAGTGGCTGAACCAATTCACATTCCCACCAGTAGTGCAAGAGTGTTCCCTTTTCTCCACACCCTCTCCAGCATTTATTGTTTCTAGATTTTTTGATGATGGCCATTCTGACTGGTGTGAGATGATATCTCATTGTAGTTTTGATTTGCATTTCTCTAATGATTAATGATGTTGAGCATTCTTTCATGTGTTTGTTGGAAGTCTGTATATCTTCTTTGGAGAAATGTCTATTTAGGTCTTCTGCCCATTTTTGGATTGGGTTGTTTGTTTTTTTGTTATTGAGCTGCATGAGCTGCTTGTAAATTCTGGAGATTAATCCTTTGTCAGTTGCTTCATTTGCAAATATTTTCTCCCATTCTGAGGGTTGTCTTTTGGTCTTGTTTATGGTTTCCTTTGCTGTGCAAAAGCTTTTAAGTTTCATTAGGTCCCATTTGTTTATTTTTGTTTTTATTTCCATTACTCTAGGAGGGGGGTCAGAAAGGATCCTGCTATGATTTATGTCATAGAGTGTTCTGCCTATGTTTTCCTCTAAGAGTTTGATAGTTTCTGGCCTTACATTTAGGTCTTTAATCCATTTTGAGCTTATTTTTGTGTATGGTGTTAGGGACTGATCTAATCTCATACTTTTACATGTATCTGTCCAGTTTTCCCAGCACCACTTATCGAAGGGCTGTCCTTTCTCCACTGTACATACCTGCCACCTTTATCAAAGATAAGTTGTCCATATGTGCATGGGTTTATCTCTGGGCTTTCTATCCTGTTCCATTGATCTATCTTTCTGTTTTTGTGCCAGTACCATACAGTCTTGATTACTGTAGCTTTGTAGTATAGTCTGAAGTCAAGGAGCCTGATTCCTCCAGCTCCTTTTTTCATTCTCAAGATTGCTTTGGCTATTCGGGATCTTTTGTGTTTCCATACAAATTGTGAAATTTTTTGTTCTAGTTCTGTGAAAAATGCCAGTGGTAGTTTGATAGGGATTGCATTGAATCTATAGATTGCTTTGGGTAGTAGAGTCATTTTCACAATGTTGATTCTTCTAATCCAAGAACATGGTATATCTCTCCATCTATTTGTTTCATCTTTAATTTCTTTCATCAGTGTCTTACAATTTTCTGCATACAGGTCTTTTTTCTCCTTAGGTAGGTTTATTCTTAGATATTTTATTCTTTTTGTTGCAATGATAAATGGGAGTGTTTTCTTGATTTCACTTTCAGATTTTTCATCATTAGTGTATAGGAATGCCAGAGATTTCTGTGCATTAATTTTGTATCCTGCTACTTTACCAAATTCATTGATTAGCTTTAGTAATTTTCTGGTAGCATCTTTAGGATTCTCTATGTATAGTATCATGTCATCTGCAAACAATGACAGCTTTACTTCTTCTTTTCCAATTTGTATTCCTTTAATTTCCTTTTCTTCTCTGATTGCTGTGGCTAAAACTTCCAAAACTATGTTGAATAACAGTGGTGAGAATGGGCAACCTTGTCTTGTTCCTGATCTTAGTGGAAATGCTTTCAGTTTTTCACCATTGAGGATGATGTTGGCTGTGGGCTTGTCATATATGGCCTTTATTATGTTGGGGAAAGTTCCCTCTATGCCTACTTTCTGCAGGGTTTTTTTTATCATAAATGGGTGTTGAATTTTGTCAAAAGCTTTCTCTGCATCTATTGAGATGATCATATGGTTTTTCTCCTTCAATTTGTTAATATGGTGTATCACATTGATACATTTGCGTATATTGAAGAATCCTTGCATTCCTGGAATAAACCCCACTTGATCATGGTGTATGATCCTTTTAATATGCTGTTGGATTCTGTTTGCTAGTATTTTGTTGAGAATTTTTGCATCTATGTTCATCAGTGATATTGGCCTGTAGTTTTCTTTCTTTGTGACATCCTTGTCTGGTTTTGGTATCAAGGTGATGGTGGCCTCGTAGAAGGAATTTGGGAGTGTTCCTCCCTCTGCTATATTTTGGAAGAGTTTGAGAAGGATAGGTGTTAGGTCTTCTCTAAATGTTTGATAGAATTCGCCTGTGAAGCCATCTGGTCCTGAGCTTTTATTTGTTGGAAGATTTTTAATCACAGTTTCAATTTCAGTGCTTGCAATTGGTCTGTTCATATTTTCTATTTCTTCCTGATTCAGTCTTGGCAGGTTGTGCATTTCTAAGAATTTGTCCATTTCTTCCAGATTGTCCATTTTATTGGCATAGAGTTGCTTGTAGTAATTTCTCATAATCTTTTTTATTTCTGCAGTGTCCGTTGTTACTTCTCCTTTTTCATTTCTAATTCTATTGATTTGAGTCTTCTCCCTTTTTTTCTTGATGAGTCTGGCTAGTGGTTTATCTATTTTGTTTATCTTCTCAGCTTTTAGTTTTATTGATCTTTGCTATTGATTCCTTCATTTCTTTTTCATTTATTTCTGATCTGATTTTTATGATGTCTTTTTTTCTGCTATCTTTGGGGGTTTTTTGTTCTTCTTTCTCTAATTGCTTGAGGTGCAAGGTTAGGTTGTTTATTCGAGATGTTTCCTGCTTCTTAAGATGGGCTTGTATTGGTATAAACTTCCCCCTTAGAACTGCTTTTGCTGCATCCCATAGGTTTTGGGTCATTGTGTCTCCATTGTCATTTGTTTCTAGGTATTTTTTTATTTCCTCTTTGATTTCTTCAGTGATCACTTCATTATTAAGTAGTGTATTGTTTAGCCTCCATGTGTTTGTATTTTTTACAGATCATTTCCTGTAATTGATATGTCTCATGGCGTTGTTGTCGGAAAAGATACTTGATACAATTTCAATTTTCTTAAATTTACCAAGGCTTGATTTGTGACCCAAGATATGATCTATCCTGGAGAATGTTCCATGAGCACTTGAGAAAAATGTGTATTTTGTTGTTTTTGGATGGAGTGTCCTATAAATATCAATTAAGTCCGTCTTGTTTAATGTATCATTTAAAGCTTGTGTTTCCTTATTTATTTTCATTTTGGATGATCTGTCCATTGGTGAAAGTGGAGTGTTAAAGTCCCCTACTATGAATGTGTTACTGTCGATTTCCCCTTTCATGGCTGTTAGTATTTGCCTTATGTATTGAAGTGCTCCTATGTTGGGTGCATAAATATTTACAATTGTTATATCTTCACCTTGTATTGATCCCTTGATCATTATGTAGTTTCCTTCTTTGTCTCTTCTAATAGTCCTTATTTTAAAGTCTATTTTGTCTGATATGAGAATTGCTACTCCAGCTTTATTTTGGTTTCCATTTGCATGAAATATCTTTTTCCATCCCCTTACTTTCAGTCTGTATGTGTCTCTAGGTCTGAAGTGGGTCTCTTGTAGACAGCATATATAAGGGTCTTGTTTTTGTATCCATTCAGCCAATCTGTGTCTTTTGGTGGGAGCATTTAGTCCATTTACATTTAAGATAATTATCGATATGTATATTCCTATTCCCATTTTCTAAATTGTTTTGGGTTCATTATTATAGGTCTTTTCCTTCTCTTGTGTTTCTTGTCTAGAGAAGTTCCTTTAGCAGTTGTTGTAAAGCTGGTTTGGTGGTGCTGAACTCTCTCAGCTTTTGCTTGTCTGTAAAGGTTTTAATTTCTCCATCAAATCTGAATGAGATCCTTGCTGGGTAGAGTAGTCTTGGTTGCAGGTTTTTCTCCTTCATCACTTTCAGTATGTCTTGCCACTCCCTTCTGGCTTGTAGGGTTTCTGCTGAGAGATCAGCTGTTAACCTTATGGGGATTCCCTTGTGTGTTATTTGTTGTTTTTCCCTTGCTGCTTTTAATATGTTTTCTTTGTATTTAATTTTTGACAGTTTGATTGATATGTGTCTTGGTGTATTTTTCTTTGGATTTATCCTGTATGGGACTCTCTGTGCTTCCTGGACTTGATTAAGTATTTCCTTTCCCATATTAGGGAAGTTTTCAACTATAATCTCTTCAAATATTTTCTCAGTCCCTTTCTTTTTCTCTTCTTCTTCTGGAACCCCTATAATTCGAATGTTGGTGCGTTTAATGTTGTCCCAGAGGTCTCTGAGACTGTCCTCATTTCTTTTCATCCTTTCTTCTTTATTCTGCTCTGCAGTAGTTATTTCCACTATTTTATATTCCAGGTCACTTATCCGTTCTTCTGCCTCAGTTATTCTGTTATTGATCTCATCTAGAGTACTTTTAATTTCATTTATTGTGTTGTTCATCATTGCTTGTTTCATCTTTATTTCTTCTAGGTCCTTGTTTCTTGTATTTTGTCCATTCTATTTCCAAGATTTCGGATCATCCTTACTATCATTATTCTGAATTCTTTTTCAGGTAGACTGCCTATTTCCTCTTCATTTGTTAGGTCTGGTGGGTTTTTATCTTGCTCCTTCATCTGCTGTGTGTTTTTCTGTCTTTTCATTTTGCTTACCTTACTGTGTTTGGGGTCTCCTTTTTGCAGGCTGCAGGTTCGTAGTTCCTGCTGTTTTTGATGTCTGTCTCCAGGGGCTAAGGTTGGTTCAGTGGGTTATGTAGGCTTCCTGGTGGAGGGGGTTAGTGCCTGTGTTGTGGTGGATGAGGCTGGATCTTGTCTCTCTAGTGGGCAGGTTCATGTCTGGTGGTGTGTTTTGGGGTGTCTGTGGCCTTATTATGATTTTAGGCAGCCTCTCTGCTAATGGGTGGGGTTGTGTTCCTGTTTTGCTAGTTGTTTGGCATAGGTTGTCCAGCACTGTAGCTTGCTGGTCGTTGAGTGGAGCTGGGTGCTGGTGTTAAGAAGGAGGTCTCTGGGAGATTTTTGCCGTTTGATATTATGTGGAGCTGGGAGGTCTCTTGTTGACCAGTGTCCTGAAGTTGGCTCTCCTACCTCAGAGGCAGAGCCCTGACTCCTGGCTGGAGCACCAAGAGCCTTTCATCCACATGGCTCAGAATAAAAGGGAGAAAAAGTAGAGAGAATTAGTAGAATTATGAAGAAAGAAAGAAAGAAGGGAAGGAAGAAAGAAAGAAAGAAAGAAAGAAAGAAAGAAAGAAAGAAAGAAAGAAAGAAAGAAAGAAAGAAAGAAAGAAAAGTATAATAAAGTTATTAAAATTAAAATTAATTATTCAGAAAAAAATTCAAAAATAAAATCATGGATGGGTAGAACCCTAGGACAAATGGTGGAAGCAAAACTATACAGACAAGATCTCACACAGAAGCATACACATTCACAAAAAGAGGAAAAGGGAAAAAAATCATAGATCTTGCTCTCGAAGCCCACCTCCTCAATTTGGGATGACTCGTTGTCTATTCATGTATTCCACAGATGCAGGGTACATCAAGTTGATTGTGGAGCTTTAATCCGCTGCTTCTGAGGCTGCTGGGAGAGATTTCCCTTTCTCTTCTTTGTTCTCACAGCTCATGGGGGCTCAGCTTTGGATTTGGCCCCGCCTCTGCGTGTAGGTCGCTGGAGGGCATCTGTTTTTTGCTCAGACAGGACGGGGTTAAAGGAGCCGCTGATTCGGGGGCTCTGGCGCACTCAGGCCGGGGGGTGGGAGGGAGGGGCACTGCGTGCGGGGCGGGCCTGTGGTGGCAGAGGCCGGCGTGACGTTGCACCAACCTGAGGCCCGCCGTGCATTCTCCCGGGGAAGTTGTCCCTGGATTCCAGGAACCTGGCGGCTGCACAGGCTCCGCGGAAGAAGGGTGTGGATAGTGAGCTGTGCTCGCACACAGGCCCCTTGGTGGTGGCAGCAGCAGCCTTAGCGTCTCCTGCCCGCCCCTGGGGTCCGTGCTTTTAGCCGCCGCTTGCGCCCGTCTCTGGAGTGTCTTTAAGCAGCGCTCTTAAACCCCTCTCCTCGCGCACCAGGAAACAAAGAGGGAAGAAAAAGTCTCTTGCCTCTTCGGCAGGTGCAGACTTTTCCCCGGACTCCCTCCCAGCTAGCCGTGGTGCACTAACCCCTTCCGGCTATGTTCAAGCCGCCAACCCCAGTCCTCTCCCTGCGCTCTGACTGAAACCGAAACCCGAGCCTCAGCTCGCAGCCCCGCCCGCCTCGGCGCGTGAGCAGACAAGCCTCTTGGGCTGTGAGTGCCGGTCGGCACTGATCTTCTGTGCGGGAATCTCCCCGTTTTGCTCTCCGCACCCCTGTTGCTGTGCACTCCTCAGCGGCTCCGAAGCTCCCCCCTCCGCCTCCCGCAGTCTCCACCCGCGAAGGGGCTTCCTAGTGTGTGGAAACCTTTCCTCCTTCACAGCTCCCTCCCACTGGTGCAGGTGCCGTCCCTATTCTTTTGTCTCTGTTTTTTTCTTTTGCCCTACCCAGGTATGTGGGGAGTTTCTTGCCTTTTGGGAGGTCTGAGGTCTTCTGTCAGCCTTCAGTAGGTGTTCTGTAGGAGTTGTTCCACGTGTAGATGTATTTCTGGTGTATCTGTGGGGAGGAAGGTGATCTCCGCGTCTTACTCTTCCGCCATCTTCAAGGTCCCCCCCATCTCTACCTTTCTTTATCAATCTTGCTAGTGGTTTGTCTCTTAATAGTCTTTTCAAAGAACCAACTTTTGATTTTATAGATCCTATTTATTATATTTTCTATTTTCTAAACCATTAATTTTGCTTTTAACTTATTCTTTCTTAATTTTTTTCTGTTTTTCTAATTTTTTAGGTCACATGTACAGCTCATTTATTCTTTTCTAAAACAAGCATTGAAGGCTATATACTTTTTTCTAAAAACTCCTTTTGCTGGTCCCCTCATGTTTCGATATGTAATATTTTAAATATTTTTGGTTATAAATATTTGTACTATACAATTTAATTTCTCCTTTCCAAGTATATGAGAAGTTTTCTGCTTGTCTTTTATTGTTGACTTTTAAGTTGTGTTTAGAGAACATGTTTTGTGTGAGAACAGTTGGAAATTTGTCAAGCTTTGTTTCAAGGCCCAGATTGTAGTCAGTTTTTGTAAATAAGCGTTGATAAGTATTTAAACAGATATGTTCAGCAAAGTATAAACTTTTTATATAAAAGTTAAGGTTACTTTACCTTCTAGTGAAGGAAGACAGAGCTAGATAAAATAGACAGGTAAAATATATGGTACAGCAGATACCAATGTCCTAAGCAGAAATATAAAGCAGAGTAAGGGAACAGCAGGATGAAGGATAGCCTCACTGGTAAGATAAACTGAGCAAAGAAGGGATGCCAGCTGTGCCAGTATCTGGGGGAAGAAGGGCCTTCCAGGGAGAGGAAAGAGCCAGGGTCGGAGATAAGAGTCTGCTTGGTGTGTTCAAAGGACAGCCCAGATCCTGTGTGGCTGCAGCAGGGTGAGTGAGGCATGGAGGGGTAGGCCATGAGGTCAGGGAGGGAGGGTGGGATCAGGTTATTTTTGGACTTGTAGGTTGCTCTGAGGACTTTGCCTTTTATTTTGAGTGAGCCAGGAAACCACTGAAGAGCTGTGAGAAGAATTGTGATATGACTGATTTAACTTTTTAAAAGCTCCCTCTGTTAAGGTCATGGTCAGAGATTTGATGAAACAAAAGTGAGAATGCTGCATTTAGTTCATTTAGTTTCATTTGTTGAATTTAGTAAGTGATTATTAGGTGTTAGGAACTGTGCTAGCTATTGTGCACACATGATTTCATTTAACTTTCAACTTGCTCTATAAGGCGGATATAATAATAATAATAATGATAGTTAACATTTATTGACCAGTTACAATGTACCAGGCACTATTCTATGCTCTTTAATCATTTAATCCACTCCAAAACCAATGAGATACAAGATATTATTGTCCCTATTTTACAAATGAAGGAAACTGAAAGAGTTTGCAGAAGATTAAGATAATCTTTTCCTTGTAAATCTGAGAGATTAAATAATTTGCCCAAGGTCACCTGGTTGAATCCAGGCAGCCTAGCTGCAAACCTTCACCTCTTAGGCACTTCACAACATTGCCTCCCTTGCAATAAGCTTTATTTTGAGGATAAAGAAATTTGGGTTCAATGAGGTTAAAAAACTTGCCAAGTTCACATCTTACTCAGTGATAGATATGTAATGTGAACGAGGTCTATCTGACTCCAGAGCCCAGGTCTTCTGGTGGCTGATGGTACCAGCCGATATTCTCTCTCCAGAGCCCTGTTGGTCATGAGGGGTCAGAGTGAGAAATGGCCAGTGGCTTCATCTTAGGACAGAAAGGCCAGAACCTTATGTAGGTTGTGTGCTTCTTCCTTTTGTTCCACTCTACCCTTCAGATGAAGCTATTTTACTCTCTGTAACACTTGATATACTTGTCTCTTTCCGTTCCTTGAGAACAAGGACCATTTCTTACCCTTCTTTGTATCTCAAGCACCTAACATGGTGCTAGGTAGTAGGTGATTAATCAATGTTTGTGGAATGCTAAATGATTGCTTAAACTCTTTCCTGGAGAGGAAGAACCAAATACATCAGGGCTTAACCTAGTGCATGTATAAGAGAGATGTTAACTCGCCTAGTGTCGTGTAGGGTGCTCCGTCCTAGCTGACATGTTTCATCATGACTGATAAAGTGAGAAAGTATGTGATCAAAATATACCAATTGCTTGAAACAAGGCTCAGAGAAAAAATAAATAAATGCTGAGTTTTAACTGATCTTTCATAAGTATTTAAACAAAAGTGTCAAAAATGTTATTTTTTAGAAACAACTTTTTGATAATAGGGCAACGTTAGCATGGTTAATGGCAAGTGGTAGGTAAATATGACTGAAACAGTGAGAATAAACCCAACTTTTCATGGGATATACATTTATATCAATAATGCTATATGCAAATTCATCAGATCTAGCAACTGTCCAGTTCTGTCCTCGTCCCCTCTTCATCCACTGCAGAAAAAGACAAAAAACAAAAAAAACCACAGGCCCTAAAATATTTTAATTGTTGGAGGGAGGGAAATAAAGAGTATGGTTGACAGCTATTTAAAATGAGGGAAACAATGGGGCATTTTGCGTTGGCGGTTCTGACTGAAAGGACCTGTCATATTTTGCATTTAATCTGTTAACTGCAGTCATGTCAGGAGCCACATCACTGCCAAGAATGTGTAGTGAGTTGGGTGTGCAGCAGGAGTCAAATTACAAAGGAAAATCTCCATTCTCTTCAGAGAATCTCTTGAGGTTTCAGATAACCTCTTTCTCAACCTCATGTCTCCATTTCAACCAAAGGTGGAGGCACGGGGGAACATGGAATGTTTCCTTGGTAGAAGTCAGTTTAGTCCCTTTTCAGAACTCAAGACTGTCCCACGGGGGGTTGGAGGCTGAGGGCAAATCACACCCTGTGCCCTGTTCCCTCTCCAGTTTCTTGTTCCCTCTCCACAGGCTGTCCTGAGCCCATTTGGATAAACAGGACAATTGGATTTAAGTAAGCCTTAAGAAGAATCCTGAAAGAGAAAAATCACAGCAGCATTTATAATTAGAGCATCAATTATATGCATTTTTAATGAACATCAGGTGATTTTTTTCAGCACTACCTTCATTTAGTCCCATCCTTCCTCTTTGAGTTCCTAGCATCTTTGGCCTTCTCAAAAGGTAGGGAAGTTACAAAGCCCTGCTCAGGGCAGTGGTTTTCATTAACCATAGCCTGAGTAGGATATAAAATACTAGTGAAGAATGTGAGCTTTGGAGTCGATGGACCCAGTTTTCAATCCTGTTCTTATACTGTGTGGCCTTGAACAAATCACTTAATCTCCCTGAGCTATAGTTTCTTTATCAGTAAATTAAATTGCCTATCTCACAGGGTTGTTTGAGAGTATTAAATAAGAGTATTCTGGGACCTCCCTGGTGGCACAGTGGTTAAGAATCCGCCTGCCAGTGCAGGGGACACGGGTTGAAGCCCTGGTCCAGGAAGATCCCACATGCCACGGAGCAGCTAAGCCCGTGAGCCACAACTACTGAGCTCACGTGCCACAACTACTGAAGCCTGCTCGCCTAGAGCCCATGCTCCGCAACAAGAGATGCCACCGCAATGAGAAGCCCGCACACTGCAAGGAAGAGTAGCCCCCGCTCGCTGCAACTAGAGAAAGCCCACTCACAGCAACAAAGACCCAATGTAGCCATAAATAAATAAATAAATAAGAGTATTCCACAAAGGCTGATCCACGCTACATTATAAATGATCAAGAAATTGTAGATGTTGATGTTATTATTACTATGACACTTTATTCATTCAATAAAAGTTATTGTTTTAATCCAGAAGCTATACTGACTAGACTCATTTTAAATTTGTGACTACAAATCTCAGATGGCTCATAACACTATCTGAGAATTCTATCTCATTTCCATGGTGACTTCACTCTCCCTCTCTGCAAGTTAGCTGTCTCATAACATCCTCCCTTCTCAAATCTCCAGTATCTCTCTCTCTCCCCCGCCCCCCCCACACACATTCACACTCACACTCAGCTGATGCTCACACTCAGACCTCAGTTCATGAAGATGATAAATTCAGTCAGATGGGAGCTACTCTTCTTCCCGCTACCAAATCCACTCAGCTGCCTATATACCTATCCATGAACTTTACCTCCCCTCCTTTTCCAGTGGAAGAAGTATTGCTACTCCTCAGCTGACCCTCCCCTCAGTTTGGAGCACATCCTCCCTGGCCTTCCCAAAGACCTCATTCTTGTCTCATGTGTTGGCTACTTTTCCTCTAACAGGACTTCCAATGCTGGAGTGTCCAAGGGCTCTGCCTGGCCCTCTTTTCTTCTCTATATTACCCACCTGAATGATTTCACCCAGTCTTATGGCTTTAAATGTCATCTATGCTCTAATAACTAATCCCCAGTCTTCTTCATCTCAGTAAATATTACCAACATCCACCTCATTGCTCAGACCCCAAACTTAAAGAGCCCACATCCAATCTGTCTACAAATCCTGTACAGCTTACTGCCTACCTCCAAATATATCTTAAGTCTAAGTACTTCTTAAAACCTCCATTGCTACCACCTGGGTCAAACCACCACCATTTCTAAATCATAGTTTCTCAACCTTGGCACTACTGACATTTTGCCCCCAAAATTCTTTGTCATGGGGACTGTCCTGTGCATTGTAGGCTGTTTAACAGCATCCCTGGCCTCTACCCACTACATGCCAGTAGCACTCCCACTCCGCAGTTGTGAGAAACCAAAAATCTCTCCAGACATTGCCAGATGTCCTCTGAGGGTTTAGGGAGTACAAAATCACCCCCCACTGAGACCTTTGGTCTATAATTGACATCAGTCTCTTCTTTAGTCTTCCAGTTCCACCACTGTCCTTCTAAAATCTACACCCCACACAGCAGCCAGAGTGATATTATTAAGGACATAAACCATATCATCTCCAGCCCTGGTTTAAAACATTTCAGTGACTTCCTTTGCACTTAGAAATCAGCTCAAGCTCCTGACATCATTTCCTTCTGCTCTTACCATCAGTCACTGCCCTATAGTCACTCTGGCATTCTTATTGTCCCTCAAACTTGCCAAGTTAATTCCCATCTCAGGGTCTTTGCCTTTGATATTTCCTGCTTGAAACTCTCTTCTTATAGATCATACATTGGTTACATCTCATCATTCAAACCACATCTCATGTGTCTCCTCCAGCTTTCCCTGAACCCCCCAGCCAAAGAAGTCCCCTAAAGCTGCTCTCCACAAAATTACTCCACTTTATCTTCTTTATCAGTACCAAAATTATACTATTTATTTTTACCTATTTATTGACTTCCTGCTAAAATGTCAATTACATGAGAGAAGGAACTTTCTTTGGTCTTGTTCACTACTGTGTCCTTAATTTCTTGAAAAGTGGCTGATCAAAATAAGCTTTCGGAAAATATTAACTAACAAATTGTTAACTGACTAATTGGCTGATTAAATACATATGTGATCCAGGTACTGGGTTTTGGGCTGTGGCTAGAAAAATGAATAATGAGTCACAGTTCCTGCCCTCAAGGAGCTTGGTCCAATGGAGGTGTCAGAGAAGCAAAAAAGTAATTGCAATACAAAATGTAAATGTTATAACAGGAAGAAGCTCAAAGGCTGTAATAGTATTAATGTCAGAGACCTTTAACTCAGAACTGGGGCAGCCAGAGAAGACTTTTCAGAGAGGGTGGCATGAAAGAATGAGTTGAAAGGGGTGAGTCAAAATTAGCTCTGTGAGTGGGTGTTATGGACTGAATTGTGTCCTCCCTGAATTCATATGGTGAAACCTTAACCCCTAGTAGCTCTGAATGTGATTGTATTTGGAGTTAGGGCCTTTAAAGAGGTAATCAAGTTAAAATGAGGCCACTTGGTTAAGCCTTAATCCAATCTGACTGATGTCCTTGCAAGAAAGAAGAGAAAATTTGGACACTCAGAGAGACACCAGGGATGCACTTGCACAGAGGGAAGATCATGTGAGAACACAGTGAGAAGATGGCCATCTGCAAGCCAAGGAGAGAAGCTTCAGAAGAAACAGCCCTGCCAACACCTTGATCTCTGGCTTCTAGCCTCTGGAACTGTGATAAAATATATTTCTGTTGTTCAAGCCACCCAGTCTGCAGTACTTTGTTATGGCTGCCTAAACAAACTGATACTATGAGGTGGAAGAGTGAAGTGAGCCTATATGGGAAGAAAAGCATCTGAATGTGGAGCGCAAGCTGGGTGGCCACAAGAGAAGAGGCTGGAGACATAAGCCGGGGTGAGCTCCTGGAACCCAGCTGAGGATTTTGAGCTTTATGGGGAAGGGTCCTGGGAACACTGAACAGTATAGGCAGCAGAATAAGGTGATCAAATTTGCTTCTTAGAGAGAGAACTTTGGTGATACCGTAATGGAGTTTCGAAGCGCAATCATGAAGACCTTAAGAGCAACAAGAAGGCATATGGCTTTGGAGTCCAACAGACCAATGCTCTGATCCTGGTTCTGCCATTAAAAAGCCTTGTGACCTTGGGCAAGTTCGTCGTCTCCCTTTGCTTCTATTTCCTCATTTGTAATTTTAGGCATAATCATTCTTACCCTGAGGGGCGATACGAGGATTAACTAAAACAGCTATGTAAAACACTTGACAGAGTACCTGATCCATCGTAAACAATGAATAGTTGGTAGCTATTAAAATGTCTAAGGCAATAATAGTAAAACTGGGAAAAAGTGATGAGCTTGAGCAATCTTAAAGATAGATACTCTGGAAAATTCAGCAGTTATTGTTATTTTTATGTCTGGGGGTAAGGAAGAAGACGAAATCAAAAAGAGCTTCCAGACCTTTGATTCAGGAAGCTTTGGATTGTAGTGTCATTCACCCAAATGGGGAACATAAGAGAAGAAGCAGAGAGGGGAAGAGAATAAATTTAATTTGGGATATATTGAGTTTGCGGGATCCCTGGCATATTTAAGAAGAATTGTGGCATAGATAGTTGAATATAGGAACTTAAGATCAGGAAAGAGTCTTGGGCTAGAGACATAAACTAGATTGACGAGAGAATATCCAGAGAAAGCATGCAGAGTGAGAGAGAAGTATAGGGTAGGTAGAACTCCAGGGACCCATCCAAAGGCAGAAGAGGAAATAGGATAGGAGGCTGAAAAGGAACCAAAGAGATATAAGAAAAAGAAAGAGACCAAGGAGGAAAGAAGTTTTAAAAAGAGAGTGGTCAACAGTACAAAAGCCAAAGAGAAATCAAACAAGGTAAGGACCGAGACACAGTCATTGGTTAATGTCCTGCCTGGACAGCAGGCACGACTTGGGAAAGGATGGTTTCATGGAATGACAGGGGTACAAACTCTACTGTAATGAGGCAAAGAACAGATGAGAGGCTAGGAAGTGAATAATATGAGCTTTCTCAAGGAAAAGAGAGAGAGAAGACTACCTGTAGAAGGAAACTCCTTTTGCTCCCTCTTCCTGTATAATTCCCTATCTTCCATTATGCCAACTTCCCTTTTATCCAGAGGTTCTCAACCTTGGGTCCATAGACCCTGTCAAGTGGTTCATGAATAGAATTTAAGGGGTCTGTGAATTTAGAAAGGAGAAAAAAATTACAGCTCTAATTTTACTAGCCTGAAATTTAGCATTTTCATCAACTTTGCCTACTTTATGAATGTAGGTAAAAACTGCAAAAGAATAGCAGTGACTGTGACTGTCAAAAATATATTTTCATATCGTATTACAGTTGTCACAGATTTCTCAAAACATCATTTACACTCATCGCTTTTATGAAATTATGGTAGTTATCAAACTGACTGCTAAATCTTAATAAATTGTTTAAACCTATTTTGAAAACTGTATTTATATGTAATTAATTTTCTTTGTAATCTTATGTATTTTATTTTATGTTCTTTAAAAACACTTTTCTAAGAAGGGATCTGTAGCCTTCCCCAGATGTCAAAGAATTTTTGGTACTAAACAGTTAGGACTTCCTGCTAGTCCATTACATAAGCCATGTACTACTCTATTATCCCCAACTTTTGGTTTTTATATGCTGCTGCCTTTATTTCAATAAGCCACAATTGTCCTAAACATTCCTCCAGGGAAAATAGCCATGTGCCTCTATGTGCTTTTCTATTGATCTGACTGCCTACTGGTCCTTTCACTTTTCACCTGGTCGTTGAAAAACCACATGCCTGGAAATGGCAAAATCCATTCAAGTATTCGTTCACTTATTTGCTTACCATCAACAAACGTTATTGAGCATAAGGTTCTATGTTACAACTTGGAGATGCAGCACTGGTACCTCCTAGGAATTTATAATTTGGGGAGTGGTCAAAAGAGAAGAGAGACAGACATACATAAACAGTTATAAGACAATGTGGAGGCTGTTTTACATAGAACATAGAACATTTTATGGTATATGAGATACCAGAGGAAGGCTTCATGCAAGAGGTGACATTGAGAATAAACAGAATGCCATTAAAGGACTGAGTTTGCCGAAACTAGGCAAGTAATGTTCATGAAGCTGTTACTCTGTTTTCTAAAAACCTTTGAAACGTTAAACATAATGGAATAAGAGAGATTTCTATCTTGATATATAGATTTAATTACCATCCTTGATTAGAACTAAGGAAAAAAATGAGGAAAAGATTGAATATTTCAAACATCCTCCTTCCTTTAAGCATTTATATAGAGAAACAATGTTCATAATCTTTACAGATGAAAATATTAGGCAAATATTAAGAAAGCATTTTGATAGAAAGAGTTGTCAGTTTTTCATAGATAAGTGCGTGACACCTGCTGGCCAAATTATATAATTTCCCTCTCCAATGGAATGGTGAGTAAATAAAGCTGATATTATTAATACTGTTCTCCTACCTAGGAATTATATATTAGATTTCCTTTAATCACCTTTAATCAGCAGGAGGGAGATTTTTTGGAATGGTGAATCTGGTCCTTTGTTTTTGTTTTTGTTTTTTTGGCTTGAGAAGTTCAAGAAGGTTTAAATAATTTAGCTATTTAATGCAATTTCTTTAACAGTACCTTAACTGAGATTTGGAGAGAAGTAATTCTCACTCAGGATCACACACAAGTGGGTTGGCCAGCTAACACTAGTACCCTGGTTTCTCCTACATTCCCAGATGAGGCTAAGCATTCCAAGGCAAGATTCAGGCTGTTAACTTCTCTATCTCTTGTTATTTGACTCAACAATTCATAAATTTTTATGGAATTATTAATACTTTGTGTCCAATGTCTTTCAATTTTTTAAAAAGTCTGGTTTACTGAGGTAAAATTTACATAAAATAAAAGTCACCAATTTTAACTTTGTAGTTTTATGAGTTTTGGTAAATGTATATAGTCACATTAACACCACCACAATCAAGATCTAGAATATTTTTATCATCCCCCAAATTTCCTTCAGGCTCTTTTGTAGAAAGAGCCACTGATTTGTTTTGTCTCTATGGTTTTGCCTTTTCCAGAATGTTATACACATGGAATCGTATGGTATGTAGCCTTGTGTCTGTCTTTTTTTACTTGGCTTAATGAGTTGATATTCTGCCATGGTGTTGCATGTATCAGTGGTTGGTTCCCATTTATTGCTGAGTAGCATTCTATCGCATGGATAAACCACAATATATTTATCCTTTAACTAGATGATGGAAATTTGAGTTGTTTTCGGTTTTTGATGATTATGAACAAAGTTTTGATAAACATTTTTTATGCATGTCTTCGTGTGGATATATATATTTTCACATTTCTTGGGTAAATGTCCAGGCATGAAATTGCTAGGTTAGATGGTAAGTGCACATTTAATTTTATTTAAAAAACAGGCTTTTGCTTTTTAAAAGTGGTTTTACACATATCTCTTTATTTTTCCTTATTTTAGCCTAATTCTAGTTGTGTCCCATACCGTTGTTGTAGAAATGTTTTGTACAAAATATAGCTTGAACTCCGAGTGTGACAAAAAAATGCAACAAGAGGCCTCTTTAATACAGGGTCATGAAATAGCAGTTTTAGAGGAGCAGAATATTGCATAAAGGAAAGAATATAGCCTTGGAACCATCTGAGTTCTGTCACTTTGACTTTCTGCGTAACTTTTCTTTATTAGGCAAATTACCTAACCTCTCTGAACATCAGTTATTGAATCCTCAAAGGTGGGTGATACAAGTATCTACGTTGTAGGCTGTTACAAATTCCCCACATCATAGACGTTGCTGTTACTGCCATTAGATTAATAACTTTTGCTACAAGCAAAGGCTACATTCTAGAAGACAGATGGTATCACACTCTAGATATTTTAGGGATTCATTAGGACTTATTGTGTTTCTTCAGGGACTGTAAATACGTCACCCAGAGACAAATGAGTTTCCTTTGGCTCTAGCGTCTACGATGTGTGAGTTTTTAAAATACTGTTATTCTTACACTTTACCCCAGATTAGCATTTTGTATTTAATTAAGGTCATGTCTTTTATATGTCACTGAGAAATGCTATTGTCACATAAGTTATGACGATAATAACAATGTGTTATAACTTATGTAATATGATTTACCTAGGCAAGGGCCCGTTTTAACTTAATAACTTCTGAAGGATTGATTTTTTTCTATAGCTCCACTTAAGAAGATATTCTTAATCAAACACATTGACAGTAGATTTTTTAACTGCTTTTAAGACTGTTTTCACTCAGTTTACTGGCAGGTATTTAATCTGCTTTAAAAAAAAAAGTGTTACTCAGTTAATTAGGTTGCACTGACATCTGCTGGTAAGATAGAAAATTCCATTAAAATCATGTTTTATAAATGTCAGTAGAATCAAATAGTTTAATTCAGTCTTTAAAACTTGTATTTGCATTCTGGGTTTAACAAATTAGTGGCTTTACCTAATGATTTCTGATTCATAGTTCAATTTGATTCAAGTGGTTTGTTAGCCTGTTGCAACTTTTTTTGGGATCTTCCTGAAGGCCAGTGGCAACAGATGCTTGGTTAAGAAGTAAAACATCTTTTATTTTTTAATTAAAAAAAAATTTTTTATGTTGGAGAATAGCTGATTAACAATGTTGTGATAGTTTCAGGTGCACAGCAAAGTGACTCAGCCATACATATACATGTATCCATTCTCCTCCAGACTCCCCTCATCCAGGCTGCCACATAACACTGAGCAGAGTTTCCTGTGCTATACAGTAGGTCCTTGTTGGTTATCCTTTTTAAATTTAGCAATGTGTACATGTCAATCCCAAACTCCCTAACTATCCCTTTCCTTCACCCTTCCCTCCCTGGTAACCATAAGTTCATTCTCTAAGTCTGTGAGTCCGTTTCTGTAAAACATCTTTTAAATCATAACCTCTTCTAGTCAGTGTTTAACACTGAAAGATGACATCATCAACTTCTTTTTTATCCCATCATCATGATTACGTCTTTTGGTCCTAAAGCAGTACAACAGTAGTGATGTTTATTAAGTTAGTTTTCACTTTGAGAAAGGATTCCTGGAAAGATAGGCTTAGGGTGTAGGGAAGGTTGTAAGCTCCAGCAGAGCTAAACTCTAGGGAATATTTTTTTCTTGTCAGGAAGTATAACGTGGCTCCTTTAAAACCTACCAATTCAACACTGATTTAGGGTCACAGAATTTTACAAATGGAAAGAAAGTTACTAATCATTTAGTTTACCCCTCTCCTTTGTAGATGTGGAAACTGAGACCTAGATAAACCTACAGAACTCATTACCTAGCTGATACAAGAAAAATGTCTCTTAATTCTCTCATTCCAGGATTCTTTCCTATATAAATTGTCTTCACTAGCTGTTTATTAAGTTTATTGTTTAAACCAAAAATACTTGACCATACATAAATATGATTATTTGAAAATTTGTACTTAGTTTACTTTAACTTAACCATCCTGACTTTCTCTAACTAGAGATGTGTTATGAAAATATACACTATATTATGTAATATTGCTCTGTAGTTCTTCAGAAATATATGTTTATTCATAGGTCCTTCCCAGAAACTGAAGCTCTATTGTCTATTTCTTCAGATGTGAAAACAGAAAAAGGCAAGTGGATCAGAAAAAAAAAAAGTCAGAAATAAACCTTAACCAGGGAAATTTCTGGCTCCTTGATCAGATTTTGGGTCACAGAATTATGCACCAGATGTCTTAATAGTAATATAAACATGTTCCCCCCCCCCCACTTAATTTTGTTCCAATAGGCACTGTTATATAAGATAAAACTTTAGGAATGCAACTGGCAGTGTCATAAAGTGTTAGTTATATAGATAAATTACCAATCAAATATTCTATAATATATCATGCACGTTTTTTCTCAGCTTCAGCACTATTGACATTTTGGGACAGTTAATTGGGGGCGGCAGTGCTGCAGCATCCTCCCTGTATGCCAGTAGACTGCTCCCATTTGTAACAACCAAATGTGTCTTCAGACATTGCTAATGACCCCTGGGAGGAAAATCAGCCCAAGTGAAGAACCATTGCTGTAAATTAAAGCTGCTTCCTTCAGATTTATTTATTTATTTATTTATTTATTTATTTATTTATTTATTTATTTATTTATTTATGGTACGCGGGCCTCTCACTGTTGTGACCTCTTCTGTTGCAGAGCACAGGCTCAGGACGCGCAGGCTCAGCGGCCATGGCTCACGGGCCTAGCTGCTCTGCGGCATGTGGGACCTTCCCCGGCTGGGGCACGAACCCGTGTGCCCTGCATCGGCAGGTGGACTCTCAACCACTGCGCCACCAGGGAAGCCCCAGATTTATTTTTTTTTAATCTACTTAAGTATTCTGACCAAAAATTTTGTCCTTTTTCTTTTTAAATAAAATAAATATTGATATATGAAAAGAGAAAGAGCCTCGAGTCATCTCTAGTTTAAATACTTCATTTAAATATTTCATTCTGAGCCAGAGCTAATAAAGTGGGTTCCTTAAATTGTTTTCGGTACTTGCATATTTATTTTCACTTCTTTTTATGCGCTAAGGTGTTATTTTGACACAGCTACTAATTCACAACCAAGTTTTTTTCACTCTCAGCTGAGCTGCTCTTTATTTGTAACGGCTTTTAAAAAATTCTTTCATTTCCCTGATACTGTAAAGTTCTTCCTACACGTTGTGCCCTTTGAAACCAAAAACAACCAGCGAAATTTTAGGGCAGGTATTTTCAACCCCACTCAGCAGATGAGGAAATTTAGTGGAGCCAGGACTCAGTGCATGTTTCCAATGAATCAAATGCTCTTTGCGTTTCATCCACAATAAGTATATTTTTGAAAATATTTGGGTTTTATATTGAGAGAGCCTTCATGAATGGAGAGGAGGTGGAAGGGGAGAGAGAGAGAAAGTTGGAGGAAACTAGCAGAAAAATTAAAACTGGCTTATGAAATAGCATGCGGTAGAGGATGATCAGATCTCACCATTTATGTCCTCGTAGCTACCAATGAGATTTAGCACCTCTGTCTTCCTCTTCCATCACAGCACTGTCCTCCACTCCATCCCCTTCCTTCCCACTCCCTCTACCTCCTACCCTCCCCACTGTCACCACATGTGCACGTAGGTGTGCGTGCACATAGGCACACACACACACACATTCACTAATACACTCCTGACTTTGTGGTCAAAGCCCTAGGTCTTTTTCAGAGGAACCATTGTGAGCATTTTTTGTTGCTTCCAAGTTCTTTTTTCCTGGGACCAGCAAAGAGCCAACAATTCATTGCCTATACTCAAGCCTGGGAGCAAAGAATTTCTGGAAGCACTTCAGGATTCCTGAAGCTTACACTGTCCTGGAATCTTTCATTTGACAGTTGATTGCCTGCTTTTTCAGTCTTCTCAACATGGAGTTCTTAACACAGCCAGAGTCCTTCCAAATTCTGCAGCGTTTGTGCATGGCAAAAGAAATTAAGAAAATTTAAAATAATATGCAATGTTGGGAATCTGATGAGAAACAGGTGCTCTCAGATGTGGTAATACTATAGCTATGGCAATGTTTCTTGGGGATATATAGCAATATGTATTAAAACCCCTAAAAATATGAAGACTAGATAGATCCAGGCATTGGACTTGCTGGACTTGATTTTAAAGAAATCATTATAGGTAGGCTCAAAGAGATCTGTTCATGGCAAGGACACTTACCCAAATGTTATTACAATAATAAGAAATTATCAAACAGAATAGCAATATGATTGATTATATAAACTATGGTTTACCCATCCAATGAAATACCAAACAAATCATGCTTTTAAAATATATGCCTAGAAAAGTCAGGAGGAATAGACACAAAAATGTTTAGCCATCGTTAATGTGGTTGGGGGCTTTTCATTTCTTCTTTATACTGGTCTGAATATGCCAAAATTGCTAGAATGAATATGTACTGTTTTAACTAGAAAAAGGGCATTTGAAATAAAGAAAATGGGATGAAAATTGCCATGATTATACAGAAACACTGTTATGTAGAAACATTTGTTACGTAGAAACAATTTCCCAAATATCGCACCTGGTGGGTCCGGGGGCCTTTCTGATGCTTGAGAGGTGAGTTGAGTAGAATGAACTGCCTTTACTGTTAATGACACACCCCAACATCTTTCCTTTATTGACCATTTAAAATGGGCAAGGCACTGTGTTCATACTTACACAAGCTATCTCCTTTATTCCTTGAAACAAACCCCTACGTAGATATTATTCTCATTTTTGCAGATGAGGAAGTTGAAGCTCCAAGAGGTGAAGTATACATGAGATGCAGGAAGGATTTGAGCCCAAGGACTCCATTGGCACATTTAACCCCTAAGCTGTATTGCTTTTCTGATGGAGCTTTAAGCCTGAGCATCCTCTCTTCCCCAGATCATTTGGAGCAAGAATAAGAGGGCGCAGGGAAAAAGAGTTTTAGTATATGTCTAGCCTCAATCAATGCAAGAGTTTTTGTAACACAGACTGAACTTCACTTTGCTTTCATATTTGCTCTATAAGGTCTGAAAAATGTGATATGAGCAACTTAAGTGATGCTGAAGATAAGTTTAAGAATACAAGATGAGAAATAAAACCTGAGAATATTTTCCCACTGGAAAATTTTCCCATGGGCAATGTAGCTAATACCTCTAATCTTACTCGGAACAAAATATGAGAATATTTGAAAATCTGTGTAAATACCAACCACGAAAGCATGAGTCTGCTTAATTAACATAGAACATCTGGATGGTAAAAGTTTATTTTATTTATCTGCCAATCTCAAGAGGCAAAAAGTCACTACCAAGGTTGGACAAAGCAGATAATTAACACTATAAATTTTTAGTGAGGCTGCGAGTTCTATTGGCTTTCTCTGATGGCATTAAGATACATACACATGCCCATGTAAAGGAACAATATACACTGAGCTAATTGCACAGAGACCTCATTGTTGGAACATTAACCATGATTATTTTCATAGCTTTGCAATTCTGAGAATATAACGGCATAATGGGAGCAGAAGGGGGCATAGGAAGAGGAGAAGGTGGCAGAAAGAGGCCTGAGTATTCCTTTCCACCAATAGTGAACGAGGACCAAACACAGACACCGTGTGGAACAGATACTAATTCACATAACAGGAAGTGGGCAACTTAACAATCAGCTGATACAGACTCCCTGTGGAATTCCTCTACTATGACTCAGGTCTCTTATTTTTTCCTGTATCTATGTAACTGAAATGATCTCTGGATCTTTTGCTGTGTGGAGGGAAGAAGTTCTGAATGCAAGAGATTGACTTAGTGCATAATACACACGTTTTAGTATCCAGGAGATAACCTACGCTTTTATAACAATAAAGATCATTTGATAGTAAGGGTTGTAATTTCTGCCAGTTCCTACTTAAACATTCTTTCAAAAGAGTTATTTTATACATGTTTCTTAAACAATACATACTTTATGTAAAATCTAAGAATTAATGTGCAATCTCAAAGTCAGATTCAGTGACAAAATGCACGACCTGAATCTAGTAACACATTTACTCCTCACTGCATATAAGTTGCATGTAAGAAACAGAGGCTGCACTTGTGATCCATGCAGTAAATGTTCATAAAAATCAAGTGAACAACTAGACATCCTTTAGCTACTAAAATTAACCCTCCCAGTCACAACAGATATCCACAGAAATAAAAGCACTGATGGTTACACCAAAATCATGCTGGGATAAGTTAGTCCTGGAAAGGGCTGGTTGGAAGGACCACAAGGAAAGTACTGATAGTCACAAAATTTCCACTCATTTTTATATGGGATTGAGACTATTCTCTCCTCACATGGCTTTTCCCTATACCACAGGCTTTTGTTGAAGAGGCATTTCAGGCTTCAAATGAAAATAATCATCCTTTAATGAAAAAGCTGAGAAATACTTGTCCTGAGTTTCTGATCCTGGAAACAGCTTGCTAAAGGTCCTTAAGGCAAGTGCCAGGAGTCAAAACAACTGTAGAACATTATCACAACACTGTAAATCAACTATACTTCAATTAAAAATTTTGTTTTAAATTGTAGAACGGTCTCAGGATGTAAACAATAAAATTGTTGACCAAGGAATCATATCTGTGGATGAAAACTTCTCACAGGAAGACCTATCTGGGTAATACCAGCTTCTTGGGTTTTGAAGTGCCTGTAAATTTTATATGCTAGAAGCCCTAAGCACTTTTTCCCCCTTGTAGAGACTTCTGGAGTAGAAAAAAGTTCATGATGTGCTTAAAAATAAATAAATAAACCGACCATAGCATGAAGAAGCTACTCAAATACCAAGCAGTTTTGAGGTTTGTTTTTGTTTGTTTTACTTTCACATTTTACTTTTGTGGTTGGCATATGGAAAACCAAACTGAGAAATCATAATGTTGGAGTATTTTAAGGGCATGCTGTCATAGATGTTAACAAGCTTATTTATACAATAAGACCTCTGCAGAAAGTGCTCAGCTCGGTGCCACATTCCAGAATAGCCACCATTGGTTTCTTTTTCTAAATTGTCTATGTTTACAGGTTTCACAAATACCCCCGAAGTCTTCCCAGTGTGCTTGGCAATGATAAAATTCATGGCAATATCATCACAGTTTTGCGTTTCATCTAACAAAGCATGGACAGCTGCAGGTTGCCTCTGAAAGAGTTCAAGGTATTTGCTATGGAAGAATGAGGCTCCAATCAGCACCAGAGAGTAATGGTCACCATTTCCAAACCCTGGTGTTTGCAGTTCAAAACCTCCGTAACTGTAGACACCAGAGGAAGTAGACACATGCTTTCTTGGAACAAATCCTACAATTTGATCAGGAAATTGCTGAAAAGATGGAAAAAGAACAATTAAGTGTGGCATTTCTTTAAAGCTGACATGGTGAAAGGCAATGATTTACTACAGAAAGAATTAAACTGATTTGTCAATGTTATTTTATTCCTGGCTTCTACATCTCAATTTCCTTTAACTCCAGACAAATTCATAAATCTATGTACTGATAAGTTTAAAGGTCAATTCATCATAACCAAATCTCTAACAAAATTTCTAACCTCACAAATATTCTCCTAATTTACACATTATCCAATATTAATAAATTCGAGTTACCAAAGAGTCTGGTTTTTCAGAGTTTGCTATAAGAGAAGTTGACTGTATGAATGATATTTATTACAGGAGATAAGAAGATATAATGTGATTATTTTGAAAAATTGTTTTAATCTCTTAGGCGTATATAAAATTATGGATTTACATGTATCATTTTACTGTTTTTCCATGTTGATTTCAATGTTTTTGAAAGTCACCATTGATTTTAAACGATGTTTATTTTTATCTCTTTTCAGCTTGGGTGTCTCTTTTTTAAAAGCATAAGAAAAAAAAATATATACACACATATATACACAACACACACATATACAGTTGAGCCTTAAACAATGCAGGGGTTAGGGGCACTGACCCCCCGAGCGTAGTAGAAAACTCGTCTATAACTTTACAGTCAGCCCTCCGCATCCACAGATCTGCATCTCTAGATTCAGCCAACCACTGATCATGTAGTACTGTGGTTTGTATTTATTGAAAAAATCTGAGTATAAATGTACCTGTACAGTTCAAATCCATGTTGCTCAAAGATATATAGATAGATAGATGGATAGACAGATAGATATAGACATATATATAGATATATGAGATGTGTCAGGATCTTTGAAGGATAGTATTAAAACAATAATAGTAGGATGAGAGTGACTAAAAATAAAACAAAAATCAGCAAAGAAAAGCAGAGAATCATGGAAAAGAAGTATGAACTTATAGAATTAAAAGGTTTAGTTCAATCTCACAAATAACTTGAGTTTCATTCATTTACAGAACAGACACTAAACTAGGGTCACACGCACACAAGTCAGGGTGGGTTAAATCCCATTTCAAAGAACGCATAGTCTAGAGAGGGTATGATACAGATATGTGAACCAGGAATTACCACACTGTGAAAAAGCTGTAAATGCAGCTGTGCAATTCTCAGGGGGGCACCGAGGACCCAATGACAACTGTGCTGCTGGGAAGCAAAGGGGAATGTCAAGGGTTGGGTGTAAAGGCTGGGAGCCTTCAGAGAAGATGTGCCACTTAATCTATGCGATGAAAGAGATTTCACGGATGAATGGAGGTGGAAAAGGTAAAGCACTGCAAGTGGAGGTGATGGGTGAGTGCAAAGGCAAAGATACCTGTCTGCTCTAATCTTGCTTCTCTCTAGGCCCCAAATCACTACACTATGCAGGGCACTGATGGGACAGAACTTTAGGAATCAAATTATCTTGCGCAATGGATTGAAACTGTTCTTGATGGTTTTATGAATAAAACCTAAAGTCATATTTATCCATCTTTAATTATGGTTTACTTGGATTGTTCTAATTAACCGTAGTTCTCATATTTCCCCCCACCCTGATATTTTCAGGAAATTGATTTTTTACCTGAAATAGAAATCTCACAGCTGGAGTATTACATTAGAACTTTTCGCCTAGGAAGCTTTTATTTATAGGGCTGGAAAAACTGCTGATATGGAAAAAATCTGTTGATCAGTACACTAGGCATGAAGCTGAAAACTGAAGTTTTGAGAATGATGATATCTGCAGAGTACTGTGCCCACTTACCATTAATACCTAATGTTGTTACATCCCAAGTCGCTAATTAAGGAGAGTTACTATAGTGCAAATTAGACCATTTATTGGGTAGCACAGTGTTTAATTATTGGACAGGGCTTCAAAGTATTTGTATGCAGTTCTGGTTTCAGGTACTTGTAGTGCAACTTGTAAAAGCTGTCTACTATTAACACATATTCAGTAGGAAAAAGGAGTTTTTATAGATACCAGGCAATTTATGCCTGTTTATCCCAGCTTGGAATTTAAGGGGGTGGGGGTGGGGGAAACTGCCACTACAATGGTCCATGCAGAATTATTATCAGTATTATTAATTTTTAAACAATGGTCTCAGAATCGGAATTAAATTTTATGGATGTAATAAATTGTTTCTTTCAAAGGAAGTTCTGTGCAATATTAATACAGAAATACACTTCTCATTTGAGATACAGGCGAAAGTGCCTCTGGATTTTAGTCTTTGCTCTATCATATACCAGATCGTTTCCTCATTGTTCTTTGGAAGTCAGTTCTAGCTCTTCTTTCCAATATACCAAATATAAATCAAATACAGATAAAAGATACTGTAACTTTCAGAGTAGCTTAACTGAGCTCAGGAAATCTGATTATGACAAATTCATCTACCTTTTAGATAAATACTGTCTACGCTGGTTTGGGTGACTCTCACATTAAACCATGCTGCTCTGGTTAAACACTAGATCAGACTTTATACGGATGATTTCATAAAGGATGTAGCAACATTACCTGCCACACGGAGAAAGCAAAAACAAGGTCTTGGGTGCTAATTAGCATGTCATCATCTACCATTAACACCGCTGAAATGAAAGGAAAAAAATTTAAATCAAACAGTTTGGAAATGAAGACAGAAGTTATAAGATACAGTGGTGTTTTTATAAGTCATTCAAATGAAGTATTTTCTGAATGAAATTCAGTAAATAAAAAAATGTATTCTTGGAGAGATTTGTCTAGCAGAAAAAGTTTTTACTTGAAATATAATTGATTTTTATAATTTCCTGAGGGGGAAATTATCCTGTATTTATCATCCATTATCCTAGAAACTAATGAACCTATAAATAAATAAAACCAAGGTTCTTTTAAGCAAATTACAATCTCATGTAACTGCTGAGTGGGAGGAAAAGGAGGCGGCAAAAAATACATTAAGCATAAGTTAAATGGCATTTTACTAACTTCTGTGATGCAGTAATATGTAATCATAGCATATCTTCTTTCACAATATTAACCTCTTTGTCACTGTTGCAAGATATTTGCGATTTCTTCCCCAGGAGACTGCTTCTTGACATCTTGGAAACTGCCCCTTAAGTTTTTCAAAATGCTTTCTTATGATTAAATTTCCCTATCTTCTCCAGGCAATTAAGACAAGTAGAAGGCCCAAAAGCCACGCACCCACCCCCAGCTCTGGTTAGCTGCAGCCCTGCCAGACTAAGAACCCAGTTGCAACTCACCATTGGTTTCTAGTTCAGGAAAGACCTGGAGTCGATTTCTCATCCTGTTTGTTGTCTGTACTTTGAAGATCACAGGGACAGGGTGAGGCCCTAGAGAGTTCCATAACTCATCTGGTCCCTTCTCCCCAACATTGTTCCACACCACAATCACTTTGTGCAGATATGGTACTGCCTGATAATGATTTAAAAGTCTCAACAAGAGATCTGTTCTGTTGTACGTCTGCATTATGAGAGTAAAGGAATCCTGGGTGGACTTGCCCTGGGATTTTATTTCCCTACGCAAAGTGAGCATCTTGTCTTCTTTGATATTAGGAAGTAAAGCGGTCAAAGCCCCAGCTACCAGCAGTAACACAAGGATTACCACCAAAGAGAAACGAAGTACTCGAATCCCCATCACTCTTCCAGGGAGTTTGCAGATGTGGCAACACCTGGAGTAGAAATGGAAATAAAATGCAGAATCTTAGCATTCTTACTAGTTACCATGTTTTTGTTTTTGCTTTTTTGAGGAGAGAGGTTAATCATCTTTTAGCTGACTCAAGTTCAGTTCACCCTGCCTCTTTGATAAGGTGATTTGGCCTTAGATAAAAAGTACAGTGAATAAACCTTTCCTTCTGGGCCTGCTCGCTTTGCAGCTGCAGACAAAGGGTTATCTACACACCGAACAGGAAGAATTAAGCAGTGCATTTTAAAATTTGCCCTCATTTCACTACTAGACATTTGGAACTGAGATTATTTTTTTTCAGATGGGATCATATTTTTCTTGGTAGTATACTAATTCCTTAAGCAGCTTTATTGAGATATCGTTGACACATAAAAGTTGTATATATGTAAGGTGTACAACTTGATGTTCTGATATATGTATATTTCAGTACACTAACTTTAAACTTACATTTTGGTAGCAAACTTTTTTCCAAGTGAAATCATATGCAGAACCCTAATATATTAAATAATAGTAATAGCAGCAGAAGCAAACAATTATAGTGGGTTTATTAACATTCTAGGCCCTGTACTATGTGCTTTGCATGTCATAGTACGTGCTTACTCAGTAAATTAAACAAATAACCACTGAGCACTTACTGTACCATGCACTGTTTTAGATTCTGTGAATATAGCAATGAATAAGATAGACAAAGTCTCTGCTATTAGTAGCAGAGGAAATAGTAGGGCCAAACAGATAACAAAGTAAATAAACTCAAAGCTAATTCAGCATGATGGTAACGAAGAGAATAAATCAGAATGACATGATAAGCAAGGGCCAGATTGTGGGGGATCTTGTTGGCCTGAGTAAGGAGTATGGATTTTATTCTAAGTGAGATGGGAAGCCATTGGAGGGTTTTGATCAGGGGAGCAACAGAATCTTGTTTATATTTTACTAGTATTATTATTCCCATTTAATAGTATTTGGATGCTTACAGAGGTTAAATAACTTTCTCAAGGTTACTAAACAACTGAAGTAATGGATCTAGGATCCAAATCCAGGAAAAAAACTCCTGCCAGAGCCCAGACTTTTTCATCATCATGGGCTGGGGAGTGTACTGCCAGTTTCAAATGTGGGATGTGCTGAGGTAGGGCTCTTGAGCTTCCAAAGCAACCTCCGTCACAGAACATGAGGATCACCAGGTATTGTCATCAGCTCTGGACTCTCGTATTCCTCACTATACCTACAGGATCTGCCTGAGATGGCTACAGAAGAGTAGGCGAACAAAAACCAAGGGATGAGGCCTGGAGATTTATTGGTCAAAATTTTTTGTCTGATCAAAACTCAGTCACAAATGTAAGGAAAGGTTAAATCTCATACTGTTTTACAGATACCCAGAACTCTGATTTCTTGGCTTCCAATACAGTTTCATTATCACCCCTACTGCCTCGTTTTGGAGAACTGCTGGCTTTCAAGTGCTGCTGTTGTTTGATTCTTCTGCTATTTCTGCTTTTGATTTACTTACTTTACTTACTCCTCCACAAGCCTACACAAGCTTTTGAGGGATGGCCTCATTTTCCATGCTGGCAGCTGAGCCTTCAAATACATCTCAGCACTTTTCCTAGATCTATTCTACTACTCTACTCAAGTACAAAAGTCTGAAATGAGGAAAAAGAAAGCTTAAAGAAATTTACTTATAAAAAGACTGAAAACAAAAATCAACCAGGAGTTTCTAGACATATAAAACATATCTTTAAGAAAAAAAATAGATCTCTCAGAACCAGAAAGAATGAGATATTATTATTCTTGATGACTTTAATTGACCCATGGTCTATCCACTCTTACTACTTTTAATACAATTTTTCCTCTCAGGCTATACAAAAAACAGATACCCTTATCTATTCCTTATTACAGATAAATAATATCAAGTTGGAAAAGACTTCTCACTGCTAACTCACACCTGTGGTGTGCTAACTGTACAAGCCACTGTCACTGTTCTTCCTTGTATAACACTGCTTCTGTACAGTTTATTTTGGTTTCCTTCATGAAAAAGTGCACTGTGTCTGTATGTAAGCTCTTGATTTTGCACCTTGTGGTTTCAGTTGGGCATCTGCAGCTAGGCCACCATTCTACAGACAATCCTAAGACTAGTCTAAATCTTCCTGTCTAACAGATTAGGTTCCAAACGAAATCTCACTTGGCTATCCAAATGATGTCCGATCAGTCTTCTGTTTTTCATCGAGGAAATTTGGCAGTGGTGGAGTTAAAGTGACAGTCACATTCCCCGATCTTGTTTCACGTTGGGAGGTGTGTTTTGTAACTGTAGCAACAGTTTTTCTCTATACAGGTCAGCAAGGACATAGAGAGGCCATATAGACCGTGCCTTTAACATCTCTCTTTAAAGTTCACAGAAGTGGGGACTGGAGAATTGCAAGGCTTATAGGGGAATACACCCCATGATGTGATAATGCGCTGAGGCCTGTGCAAGCAAAGGAAGAACTTATTCATAAGGACAAGGGAATGGTCATTGTCATTCAGCAACTCTCACTTTTCAAAAGTCCAGATTTGAAAAGAAATGTTCCCTTGCAGTAATCTTTTTAGAGAGCTTTCAAGGATATTCTCTCCTGGACTTTCTCTGCAGCCTGTTCTGTTAAGAAAAGAAATTTTGTGTTTCTCCTTTTATCATAGCTTCACTCTAAGATACGAACAAAATGAATTATTTTTGAAGTAACTTCAGCTTTACCATGATTACTTTTCAAGGATGGTGATTTAAGGTTTGAGAGCACAAATCTTTTCACTGTATACACCCTTTTACTAAAACAACATATACTGTTAATGTGGTAAACCAAAGAGAAACCATTATGAATTAATAATCTTGGTTCAAAGGCCTTGATAATCCTTCTAATACTGACTCAAAAGCAGGTCTCATAAAACATATTTTCAGTTCTGCATAAAAATGGCTGGTTATAAGCACTCAGAGTTAAGAATCCTGACAACTGCATTAAAGTATACCCTGATTAAGATCTTTATGTTCATTTTCTTCAGCTGAGTAGGAGTAACATACTATAAAACTTACATAGCAGTGTCTCTAGTCTCTAAAACAGACATTAATAGCTACCTGGCAGTTTTAGTGGAGAAAAAGTAATGAAGATTCATCTCTATAGCCTACTATGAATATACATTGTCAAAGATAATCGTGAACGACTGTTTCACTTTTATCTACACTTTAAAGTGGGAGTTACCCTACTTTATCTGTCAGAGAAATTTCCTCTTTCAGATAGCTTCTAATCCCCTATTTTACTTGTATCAAAAATGTTTTGAGAGATATAATTTATATCTTTGGAAAGACAATGTAAATATTTCATGTAGTATTTATTAAATGATATCGCCTGATAAAATTATGTTACATTTGCAGTCTACATAGAAAAGCAAGAACAAAAACTTTATAGACTGCAGTGCAAGGGGCATCTCTACTTTGAGAATAGCTGAAGTCTGGAACTTTATTGTAGGCCTACTGGAAACAGCCTTAGAACAGTATGGAGAGTGATGATGACTTCACAGCTATCTGGATTTCAGTTTATAGCTTTCTTCTGTCCTTTGTCCAGAGAAGAATCTATCACCTAAATCACAGCTTTGAGTTTTGAATGGGGGGATATGAAAATGAATACATCTGGATAACCTATGCCTTACTTAGAAAGAACCAAGAATTAAAATTATTTAATTTAAAATTATATCTATTGATATATATATTTCCTGGCACCCTGCCTCATTCCAGAAAGGATCTGACAGTTCTTAGTCTATCCCCTTTCTGCCCTTCCTCCATCTATGACTATAGTAAACTAAATGTGACTTTGATAAACACAGTAAATGTCAGCAAAACAAAAATCCTTCTTTTTCTCCTAATCATCTGCAAAATCAAAGATCCTCAGATGATATTTTTTGCACATATGTTAACTTATTTAGTTCCTCATGAGTAGAGAGCACATCCTTTTAGTTATTTTGATATGGTTACATAGCATCTCCTAGACCAGCGGTTTTCAACCAGGGACGATTTTGCTCTCTAGGGAACACGGGGCAAAGTCGGGAGACATTTTTGATTGCTGTGACTGGGGCTAGGAGATGCTATTGCTCTCTGGTGGGCAGATGGCAGTGCTGCTGCTAAACATCCTACAATGGACAGGACAGGCCCCACAGCAAGGAATTATCCAGGCCTAACATGCCAGTGATGCCAAGGTGGAAAAGCCCTGCTCTACATATATTTTACCTTGAACACGAACACTGCTAGCCAGGTGGCCCCTGAAATCCCTACTGCTATGTATTACGCTCAATGAAGGATAAAGCAATGTCTCCAAAACTGCCCCAGTATCTATATGCCTTATGATACAAACACATCATAAACTCAGAAAACTGAAAGAGGCCTCAGAGCCCTCCTAAGCCAGCTTCCTTGTTTCATAGATAAAGAACCCAAGGTCCAGGCATAAGGAATTTGCCTGAACTGATGCAGATGCACATATACTGTCAATAGAAAATCACTTTAACAACAACATATACATGATCATCAGTAGCCAATCTACGTCCTGTCATTTAGAAAGCTTAGGACTATAGATTGCATTTTGAGTCTATAGTTCTGAAACAGAGGTGCTAAAACATATTGATAAATAGCTGAATTTCCTACAGTATCACATTTGAAAAACAGAAGTTGCTGCAACAGGTCATTTCTCACTTCAAGCTGTTAAGGAAAGAATTTCTGCACTGGTCGCATTAAATTAGAGCAAGTTCTTCTCCTGGCAGCAAGATTGAGTGAGCCATTCCCTTACAGGTAAATCAGGTTCAAATAAACACCGAAGACACCATTTAAAACAGACAGCAGACACTAAGTACCTGTGTCTCCACCTCCCTCCCTAATCTCACCCTGTTATCAGTAGCAAAGGCTGCCTGACAGTCCTGGCGTTTTGTTTTTCCCCTCCTAAGCATCCTGTACAAAGCATCAAATTGCTTCTCAATACTTCTTCAGGCAGCTACTACCAATTAATTAGATTTGCTTTCTCATCATTGATTTAAGAGGAAATAACATAAATATTATGTATAAAGGCTTCTTAAAGCACTGCGTCCTTCAATCCAGCTATTTGTTACTGAGGCAGTGAGGCCTTCTCTACCCTCAAAGTGCACAGGTCTGAATTATTCTAGATGAAAGTTCCTTCTCGTCTTGCATCTTTCTCCAGGAATTGACAATTAATTGTATGATAATGATGATGGTGGTGTTTGGAGATGACCAAACTTATGGGTATATATCAGGGCAGGAGAAGGAATGGCCTTATTCTTAAGAGGAACATCCACGACTTATAAGGATCCAAGGAGTCAATGCATCCTAAGAAGAAAGCCTAGAAATAGAAAAACATTTTTAGCTCAGTACAGTGCCATGCAAAATCAGTTCCAGAAATGGGTCAAAAAGAAGCCAAGTACATCTGCAAATACATTACTTTTACCATTCCAGGACACTGAAGCTTTTTACTTGAACTTCTCTCTGTTTTAGTCACAGGAAGATAGAGGGGAGGCAAGATTGTTGGGCAACAGAAACCTGGAATATTCTGTGGAACCCTCTCCCTTTTATACAACACTGGTTTTCAGCAATAAACTCACACTGCAAAATCGTTTCTCTAAGAGAAACAGATTTCATACACATGAATTATGATTTGTAAATAGCTTTAGATATTAAACCTAACAAAGACGTAATCTTAATTCATATGAGCTTCCTAACTTTATTAGAGGAAGGTCAGAATATCCATAGTAGTTATGTCAGTCCATAAACATTCCTAGGTGCTTACCATGCACGAGCCCAGCACTGTCAGGCCACTAGGGATGGTAATGAGCAAGGCCATCAATTCCTGCCCTCACAGAGCTTAGCAATAGTAATGGAAGTTGTCAGACCTCTTCCCTCTTTATGTTACCTAACAACTCAAATCAGTAGTGTTTCAAACCGTCAGAGACACGGGAATTAAAATATATCCACCCCATTTTGTAGATGGGCTAGCTGAGACTGAGAATATTAAATGATGTTTCCTGAGCCACAGAAAGAGTGGTGGGTCCAAACAAACTCCTGACTCTCACATTTGACCTACATTGTATTTTTAGTGTCTTTCAAGTAGTCTCTGTTTTCAGCTTTGCTCTAGTCTACAAGAATATTTCAACTTTGTAGGTATTGACTTTATACTATAACCTGGAATACTATTTCAATGGATAAGATCTAAAACAGGCAATACAGTATTTTCTAACAGACCCTGGCTCAAGTAAAAACTCTTATTTCCAAGGAAACAAAAACACCTCTATAGGAAACAATTTTTCTCAGATAAAAATACTGGTATTTCACTTATGTCCATAGCAGCACTATTCACAATAGTCAAAAAATGGAAGCAACCCAAATGTCCATTGACAGATGAATGGATAAACAAAACGTGGTATAGACATACAATGGAATATTCTTCAGGCTTTAAAAGGAAGGAAATTCTGACACATGCTACAACATGGATGAACCTTCAGGACATCATGCTCAGTGAACTAAGCCAGCACAAAAGGACAAATACTCTATGATTTCACTTACATGAGGAATATAGAGTAGTCAAATTCATAGAAACAGAAAGTAGAATGGTGGTTGCCAGGGGCCCGGGGAACAGAGAAATGGAGAGTTGTTGTTTAATGGTTATAGAATTTCAGTTTTGCAGGCTGAAAAAGTTCTTGAGATTGGCTGCTCAACAATGTCAATACACTTAACACTATTGAGCTGTACACTTAAAAATGGTTAAGATGGCAAATATTATGTGTATTTTACCACAATTTTTAAAAAGTAAAAAAAAAAATACTGGTACTTACCTCATTATGGTAAAGTTTTAATTTTTTAAAAAAATTTTCCTTATGGCTTCAGTAATTGATAGGAACAGGCTCTCTTGGCACTATTAAGGGAAATCAAAGAATTTTCTGTGATGTTTTTGTCAATCACCAGGAAATCTAAAAAAAATGCTTTTTAATGCTATCGTCCATAGGCTTTGAATTATTTTTAGAAATCAAAATTTGCTATACTGTGTTCTAAAAACTACATTTAGGCAATTAGGTAGGTGCTACCTGTCAGGTTGGTGCTAACATTGCTATATTTTTTGTTTTCATCTTTCTCTTAGGTATCCAGAAGCAGAATAAACTCACATCATGCTGATGATCTAATGTGTTTACACTTTTGAAACCAGAACATATATGCCATGGAGCAAGACCTCTGAATGCATTAGCAACCTGCACTTGTATTCAATTTCTAGATTTTTAAGTATCTGTAGTTTTATCTACCATCAAAACTCCTTTTTTCACTAAAGGTTCATAAGGCATTCAATTTGAAGTACTAAAAAAGGTCAGGGTCTATCATAGGGTTGCAGGTAAATGTCAGCGTTGATTACTGAGGAATGACAGATGGCATCCTTCCTATTCCTTACTATTGCCCAAAAGGAGCTGGAACCTTGGCTGGAGATGAGCTTCTGCCCCTTAATCTTCTCGGCTTTCATTTCTCACAGTCCTTAATCACATGTCTAAGAAGTTAGGGATTTCTTCCCCCATATAGTCTGCACAGTTAACCTAATGCAATTAATTAGTAGATGATCTAAACAAATATTTAAAAGTTCAGGGTAGAAATCCATTTATTGGTTTAAAATGTTCATTAATATATCTACCTATTTTATGATCTTATAAATCCATAACATATGAAGGAATTCAGAACTGACTGGAGACCAGCAAGATACTGCATCTGTAATGACCACCTGAATAGATCTGAAGAATCATTTTTGATTTTCCAAACTTATATTCTTTCATGATTCAAGTTACTGAAGGGGTAAAGGGATGGCTTAGCATGTATCTGGACCCATCAGGTGACAGTTGTTCCTCCTCGCTACACCAAAAGCACCTCTTGTGCACATCTTAAATATCATTTAGTTCTAAAATCCTGAACTGATTTGCCCTCTCCTCACATCCCGCTTCTTCTTCCCATAAAATTCCTCCAGGGAAAGAACTTTATCAGGCTTTTTAAGCTACCTCCCTTCCCCCACCCCGTGCCCAGCACAGAGCTTAGCACATAGTAGACACTCATTAAATGATTGTTGAATGAATGAAATTAACTTTAATTTTGATATGACAACATATACTGGTTAACATATATGGGACAAACATTATTTCAAGACGACAAATCACGTGAGACATGTCAAACATTTTCCACTCATAGCACTTTTCCTGATTTAGTGTCCAATTTACATTTCTAATAAAATATTTAGTATTGAAGTTGGTAATTATGTCATCTGAGAATGAAAGATGTGAAGTGGCATTGCCACTTTTTGAAAGAAGGCCCTCACCGGAATAGCTATCTTATATTCTGGGGAGTGAGCAGTGGGGAATTTAGGAGTTCCAGGACCACTGTAACTGAAATTAAACTTCAATTTCTCCAACTTATTTCAAAACTATTTGAAAAAGGGTATTGCAGATTTCTCCATAACCCAGGTGAACAATTTCTCATCTGCAGCAATATAGGGCAAAATGTAGAATTTATTTTCAAAGGCAGAATACAAAAACACAGGCTCAAATTGCAGCTGACCTGGATGAGTTAAGAGAACGCTGGAAACCAGTTGCTGAAATTTAGTTATTTCCATATATGCACACCCCACCCCCACTCCCAGTTACATCATACTGAAATAAAGCAGCTTTGGAGAAACACTCAATCGCTGTGGAAATATTTATCTTCAACCTAGTTTGTACCCACTTAACGTTTCCCCAGCAGTGCAGTACAGTAAAACTCAGTCTATGGCTAATATAAAAGCTTCCTAAAAATATAAGTAAATGTTACTAATTGAAAATATTTCTATGTTCAAATTAAAATAATGAAATATACGCCAAGAAAGACAAAGACAAAATACTCTTTCCAGAACTTAATTTCTGAAATCTAGCTGTTTTTACACAGCAGTTTAATTAACACGAACATTAAAAAAAAAATGTAGAATAAGTAAATTTTATTTTCAAAAATAAAACCACAGAATCACTACCCCACACACTCACAAAGTTCCAAGAAGGAGTGCAAAACACATATATTCTCACTGCAAAAAGATTTTTAACACGAGAGCATTTTCCTATTTCCTTACCTCGAGCGCAGAAGACTGCAGTGGGACCTAGCCGATTTATTTGCTTCCAGCTTGGTTACGATGAAACGAAAGGGGGGTCTCGCTTGCTCATTTTTCATTTTTTTCCCAAACCCAGCAGCGTGCATTCACCCGGCATTACTCGCTGGATTGATAACCTGGATGAAACGCTGCCCACAAAGAGAGAGCCTGAAGAAGAGGGCAGTCCCGGGTGGCCGCCCCTCCCTTTCGGTGACGCTCCACTTCCTGTTAGACTAAAAAGTCGTTCCCAAGAATCTCGGTTTTGTAGTTTCTAGCCCACCTCCAAAAGCCAGTCCTCCTTTGCCCCATTTCTCCCCCCAAGGGTAACAACTTTTAATCATTCAGGTGATGGACCACCTGACCTTACCCAAACAATTTCCCAGAGAGGCGTTGGAAGAGGAGTTCCAACCACCGTGGGCGCCCAGCACTGGCCCAACGGGCTCGCCTTCGGCGCTCCGCAAGCCCTCACGTCCCACCAACGAGTCAGTTTTCCCTGCACTTCCCTGAAACTGGTTATGGGGTTCTCACGAGAATTAGAGCCACGGCGGCGGCCTCCGGGATGACCTGGAAGTGAAGGGGACGTGTAGGAACTCGAGTTTGGGGTTATGAACGGATTGAGATTGTCGGGGAAGCAATGCCTTAACCAAACCTCAATTTCAACACGGTCTCGTAGGATCTCCTTTTAAAAGGCTCTTTTAAATACCTTTAACATTCTTTCGGAAGACATTTATTGATTGCCTCCTGCGTGGCAGTACAGAAAGGTCAGGCACTGTTTTCGGGGGCGGGACGGGGTGGATTACTAGGATTTGGGCGCCCATGGAGTTCATCCAGCAAAACCATTCTTTGCGCTTCCTGCGGACTGGCGGCGAGAGAATATGTCGCCGCCTGGATTCTTAAGCACTGCTCTCTAATGCACCAGGATTTAATGCTAATAGGGGCAATGGCGAAAGGGCAGGCGCTGGACGCCAGCGCATCCGGGAACAAGAATGGTAGGCAGTCGGAGTGGGCGTGAGTGGGCTCACAGCCTCCCAGCCAGCCCAGTCTGTGGGTGGCCATCTCAGGATTTTCTTCCTGAGTCCAGGTGGCGGGACTCCATTCCAAGTCGGCCCTTTAGACCACTTAATAGTTGCCAACTCTTTTTGCCCCCAGCAATACTCGCGCAACCCGACCGTCGTCGTAAGCCCCGCCCCACCGCGCACGTCCCTCCCTCGGCCCCGCCTTCCCCCTTTCCCGTCCCAGGACGCGTTGCGCGGCTGGGGCCGGAAGTCGGCGCGTTCTCCGGTGTGTGTCTGAGTCTGTCTGTCTCGAAGCCGCGCGCGGCCCGGGGCAAGCGGGATTCCCAGATTCCCATCTGAGGCGTCACCACTGTCACTACCGTCACACACGGAGCCACTACTAGAGGGGAGTAGACCCGGCCCTTCGCCGGGCAGAGAAGATGTTGCCCCTGTCCATCAAGGACGATGAATACAAACCACCTAAGTTCAATCTGTTCGGCAAGATCTCAGGCTGGTTTAGGTGCGGGGTGCCGTATTTGCGGGAAGGGGGTGTCCGGCAGAAGGGGAAAAGGCCCAGACTTAAGAATGGCCCGAGGTCCAGGGAGGGAGCGTCAGGGACACCCTCGTTCGTGTGAGGACGGGAACGGGTGGACTGGGAGGGTCCTGAAAGGGGAACCCAACCTCCTGGTCCGGCACTCCTGACTTTCCCGGCTATTCCTTACTTGTGTCATGCTTAGGTCTATCCTGTCGGACAAGACGTCTCGGAACCTGTTTTTCTTCCTGTGCCTGAACCTCTCTTTCGCTTTTGTTGAACTACTGTACGGCATCTGGAGCAACTGGTAACCAAAGGGGAAAAGGGTTGGGGCGGAAGCAGCGGGTGGGGGAGACGAAGCACTGTTTGCTTAATGCCACGTAGCTCCTCACCAGGAGGTTCAGCTCTTGCCTTTGCCACCACCTCTGCTGCTGAGTTGCTTTCTCATATCCACACCAATCTGGCACGGTTACATTTCTTAAGAGCCGAGGCCATCACGTGCAGCAGTTAAGATTTAGGTCCCCTCTTCCTTTTCCCACTTCCCCCCACTCCGTCAAACCGGAGTGACAAGTTCCCTCCTCATTTTGACAGATGGAGAGAGTCTTTTGTCCTTACTCACCTTAGCTTTGTCCACTTTCTTGGAATTGGGAGAAACGCGTTTCCTGCCACTCTGTGGGGGAGTGGCATTTGGGATTCACCCATAAACTTCCGAGAGGGAATATCTGAGATGTTCTACTTAATTTGTTATTAGGTCTTGAAACCAGGAAGAGATTTATAAAGGGGATATCGAAAGAAACATGTTTTCATTCTCTTTTAATTTTATGCTGAAACTGTATCATGATTTTCCTTTGGTCTTGACTGCGGTAGAAGATCCCATATAGTTTTCTAAAAGCCTTACATCTCTTGAGTTGATGGTTTTTGGTGTCACCTTTGGTTGTTTTTGTTTTTGTTTTTAACTGCAATGGAAAGAGGTCTATCCAGTGTAACTGTGAAGATGCAGTACTGTTATCCAGGTGTTTGCTGTTGAATAACTTAAGGTCTTATAAAATTGTTCAGCAACGATAAGATCATCTCACTTGTAGGTGTACTGATTCCTCTTTAAATATCATACTCATTTGAGAATCTCATAACAGCCAACACTTCAAAATTTTATATAAAACTTAAGTTTTTTCTTTGGGTTTCTTGAAATAGGTCTTGGACCCCAAAATAAGAACCTATACCATCTATGCTTTATTTCCTATTAATTAAATAGACTTAGTCTCTGTCCTTTAAGGTCCATTTTCAGAGAGAATTGCTGTTCTTGATTTTTATCTCTATTGAGATTGAACAGTGACATTAGGTGATACCACCAGTTTTTGTGACATGTATACTTTCATATGAAAACGTGGACTTTTAAATTCAAATGTGAATTCAGTTTTATCAAAAATACTCAGCAGATTATGACGGTTATTGGTTTAGTCACCACCTAAGTGTAAAAGGCATACTGAAACATAATAAAATGTCAATATATGTTATAACCATTTTTAATCCTCTGGGAATCCGATATATGTGTCCTGTAATATTAACACCCTTCAATATATTACATGTTAATATACATGTTAATATATATGTTAAAAGCACTCTATTGTCTTAACTTGTATTGAAATAATCATACTTTATTATAAATATGTGATATTTATATTATATTTTATATTTTCTTCTTCCTAAATTATGCCATATTGTGGTATATGTGCTGGCTGTATCTTGGTTTGCCTACATACAGTTTTGCTACAATTACTTTATATTACAATACATTATATTTCACTATGGCTTTCCATTGCATAAATTACTATGTGAAATGTCTTGTTCAAGGGATTCATATTTGAAGTCCCTAAACCATCTCTTCATGGAAAGTAATTCTTTTTGATCTGTAGAGATCCCTTTAGGAAATTACTAAAACCATTGTTTTCTAAGCCATTAGTCAATATTCATCAGTACATAAGGAAAACATCAGTGATACATGACTTGTTCTGCCCTCAGGTAGCTTGTTCTTTTAATTTTAGGCCTTTTCTCCTCCAGTTTACTCCCTTTGTGTTATATCTTACAGATTTGCAGTCTAGCTCTGAACCACTGTCTGTCATGCCTAGATTAATTAGCAGGTATACATTTTTATGTTAACCTCCACATCCACAGTCACTTTTCCCCCAATATTAATTTTTATCAACTAATTGGGAGTACAAATGTGTTCCCGTTGAAGCCTTGGCAGACTTGGAAATTGCTTGGGCCTTTTCATAATCTGGCTTTTTGTCTTATTTAGACACAACAAATTTTGGGCCCCTTTGTTGACTGATCAACGATTTCTTTATATGACTAGATTATCTCTGTTCCTAAAGGTTCAATTAGATTTTAAGTTCCTTGAGTAAATTTGTTACCAAAACTTGTTTTTTGTTTTTGTCATAGTCATTTCTGTGTTCTTTTGCATTATTTAAAAGTTAAGTTTCAAGATGTTATGAAATGTCAAGAGTTTTTTTCCATTATGGAATTAAAAGATAGATAAAACATTCTTTCTCTTCATGAATAAAGGTTCTTAGAAACATTTGATCTAGTTGCAACAAATGTTAAATAGTTTTGGTTCTTATTCAACACCTTCATTTTAAATAAGAGCTTAATTATACTTGGTTTATATTTTTGTTGGTGAAAATGTGTCATCAGTGGAGAATAGCTAAGCTCTTTGTATATTTTCCCTCATTAAATATCCAGTGCCTTTTACCTTTCTACTAGAATGTAAACTTTATTAAAATGGGATCTCTTCTGTCTTATTCAGGCACCTTAGTACTTGGTGCATAGTATGCTTAATACATGTTTACAGAATGAAATAATGAAGGAATAATGAATATATGGAATTAACCTCCCTAAACTAACCATGCTAACTACCCCATTTGGGGTAGGGTGAGGGGGACATTAAACCCTTCCTATTCTTAGTAGGAAAATGGTAGGAATACCATATGTGATCTTTCCTTCTAGGGTTCTTTTCCTTCTAGCATTTATTTTCATTTACTTATTCATCGTTGAGTAACTAATCTCATGGTAGAATGGTATATGTAAACAATGTGTTTTGTACCATCTAGGATTAGGTTCTTTCTCAAGTTTTAGAAAAACCCCAAATTAGTGATTGCCTAAACAAGATAAAACTTTATTTCCAAAGTGGCTATTAGAGTTCTAGCCATCCCTAGCAGCAGAATGTCCAGAATGAAAAAGTATGTAAAGTGTCTTTAAGGAGATTTATCTGGACGCTAACCCACAACAGTTTTCACTGATATTTCAGTGGCTCATCCTTTGTCACATGGTCATGTCCAGTTGCAAATGCCATATTTGCTCCAGTCAACCAGGTATTCTGCTGAAAGTCAAGGATTTTTCACTAATGAAGAAAGGGAATATGTAGGCTTATGAAGTGGGAGTAGAAAGAGAAATAAGCCGGTCGGACCTCTTCTACAGGTGGAAAAGTATAGGAGGCCCAGGGAGTTTTTTACTTTCCAGAGTAGCAGAAGAGCCTAGAAGTACCTGTTATCCAAGTATTTTCTACTATACGGTGATTCTTTCCGTAGTATCTTAATATAGTTTGCTTTCTTTGTTTTTATGCTCTTCTATTTTATGTTTACTTCACTGTCTTCAAATTCTTAATTTCAGTGATACTTTCTACCAAAGCTGTTACAACCATTTTCCCCCTTAGACATAGAGGAAACTCATTTAACTCTAAAGGCAAATGTCTTTGTATTAGCAAAGTAATTATGTGTTAAAGAAATGTTTTAGGCCATACCAGTCACTCATTTGGTCCTACTTCTTATAAAGTATGTCATAGCATATGTTTGTAAAGTACTTCCTTGGTTAAGAAAAAGGCTTCCATTAGTTACGTATTTTTCTATAGCATTAAAAATTTTCAATGTCTTAGACTTTTATCAACTTTTCCCTTCTCTTCCCAAAAGACATTACTTACCAGGTTATGGTGATAACTTTTGCTTTTCTATAGTTTTTTTTTCTACTTTAAAAATGTAGATTTCGATTCCATTGTGCTGAGAATTTTTCTTTACAGTAAAGGGTTATATGGAATGTAGTGGAGTTGTGGATTTTTCACTGTAACTCTCATTAGTTTAACAACTTATACAAGTATCAGGATTCTAAGGATTTTCTAATTCTTGCTAATTAATCGATAGTTGATAGTTTCTTTCCCCCTTTCTATCTCATAGAACCCAAGTTGATGATTCCCTTTCTTTGATTTTGAATTAATGTCTAACAACCACTGTAAATATGCTGTTAGCCTAGTTACCAGTAGACCTTTAAAAAATTTTTTATTGTGGAAAATGTATATAAAAGTAGAGAGTTTAGTGGACTTCATGTATCCATCACCCAGCTTTAATGTTTATTAACATGTGGCCTATTTTGTTTCATCTGTTACACTTGTCACCATTGAATTGTTTTAATGCAGATACCAGATATAGTATAATTTCTTCCATAACTACTTCAGTTGAGTCTAAAACATAAGAGCCCCCCCTTTTAACATAATCTGATGTCATTGTGACCTATAAAAATTAATAATTTATTAATATCAAATGTCTAGTGAGTGTTCACCTGTCCCTTATTAAATAAATTCTTTTTAAAGTTGGTTTTACAAATCAGAATTTAAACAAGATCAATGGTATTTGGTTGATATGTCTCATACCTCTTAATTTATAGGTTCTTTCTCCCTTTCTTTGTTTTTTCCTTCAATAGACCTTAAATAAAATCCATTTCATAAGTTTCTTTTGCCAAATGTTCTGTTCACATTTATTATATTTTGCTTCAGTGATCAGGTTTCTTTTTTATATCCTAAGAAGTTTTCTTTATAAAAATGTCCTTAGAAAGTGGTCATTTAAAAAAAAAAAGTTTAAAAATACATTTTAGTATTTAGTGTTTAAAGATAGGAGCCTAAAACAAGGAGGCTGCTTTTAGCAACTAATTTTTTTAATCAAGTCACATTTGATGTGTAAATCATATAACCTTAAATATTCTCTATGCTACCTTTATTTTCTAAGGAATTTTATGCCATGTAGTTTAAGTGATAATTCATAATCAGAAACATTTACTGATATTGAAGATGAGCAGCAAAATTGACATTCCTCATGAACACTATTTTGACATATAATAGGTGAGCAGAGAACTAGAAGTAGACTTTTTTCACATGAGTTTGCCTACATAGTTGTAACTAAGTAATTTTCCAATCATGATACCAGGTTTAGGTGAAAAGATCTCATATCACAATGCTTTAAGAGAACATGATGTTCTACCACCTCAGAAGAGGAAGTATTATTTCAGGTAGAATCATGTTTTATGTTATGCTAAAAATAAAATAACACTTTAATGACAATTAAATTTACTTAAAGTTTAAATAAGATCAAAATCTCATTTTGATGAGTATTAAAATTGCCATGCTATATCTAAGCCTCTTTAAAAGGGAACTTGATTGCTCTAGTATACAGTAGAGGTTTACCCTTTTCTTGCACTAATATATGTAGATCAATAAATCAGTAAATTTTAAAATTTATATTTATTTAGCATGAATACTTGCCTTCTTCTACAACTAATTTACAGTTATTTAGAATAAAAGTCATATATATAATAAAACCCTCCAATTAAGAAATAAAAACTTTAAAAACCACATATACAGAGAAAAAAATAAACCTATTAAATATGTAGCCTAATGTCGTTGCTGAAATTGACTTTTAAATTCGGTTATAAAATCTCATGAAATCAAGGCAGGGTGGGTAAAGATTCTCATTGTCAGGATTTACTGCAACACCACAATATTTTATCAGAATAGAGACAGAGTTTTCTGAAACCAAATTTTAAAAATAGCTTACCATATCAGTCCTTTATCAGAGCATAGAAAAAATCATAATGTTTTTATTGGTTTTATAACACCTTACAGAGATATTCTTCAAATGGGTCTTTCATACCTCAAAATATAATTAAATTATTATTTTCAGTGTTACAAAGCTATTAAGGGCCAAGTGTGTAGTTTTACGGTGATCTAACTATCCAAGGAAAATCTTAAAATAACTAAATCTGAGAGGATTGCTTGGATAGCAAGAACCTTACCTTGTTCTCAGGTTTTGATTTTCTCACTCAGCCTTTTCATTTATTCACTATTTCTTATTCTGCTTTGAGTTGGGTATCAGATAAGTATAGACGATACTTAAACTATCATGCATCTATATATAGTTGAATAAAATATACAAGGTTCATGATAAAACTTAAGACATTTTCAAAATACTTTATAATGATTTTTGAGAAATTTATAAATTTTTATTCCTTTCTGTGTGGGTGAGTAATGTGCTTTACTTGTTTCTAATTTTATAATTATCCTAAATTATAAGGAAATGTAAAAACTGCTTTTTCAACTTCTATGAAGAATGTTTTTGACTTTTAGTTTGTAGCACTTACAATTGAAGAAAGCTGTAGCATATAACCAAATATTGAGAGCTATAGATCATACTGGGAACACTAGATATTATAAGGTATTCATATTAATAATAGTAATAATGGGAATATCAATGTGGCTTTAATGTGACAAGCACTGTGATGTGTTTCATGTATATTAATTCAGTTATAACATTTATGACATTTTTTACTGTTACCTGTTTAAATGATGGCTAAAAAATTGAGGTCCAAAGTAGTTAAACAACTTCACAGTCACAGAATTAGTAAATGGTAGAGCTGGGGTTTGAACCCAGATACTCTGACTTCCGAAGTAGTGCTCTTAACCATTCTGATGCTTCTTGCTTTTTAAAGATTGAGCTGCCGATATGCTTGCTTTCAGAAGTTGACCTAGCCTAAAGTTTCCTGATTTCTTTCCTCAGCTCTGTCCAGTCTGCTGATAAGCCAAGTGGAAGAATTCTTCATCTCTGATGCCTTGTTTCTTGTTTCTAGCATTTCCATTTAAATTTTTGTACTTCCCATTTCTCTGCTGAAATTTCGCATTGATTCATGCATTTTCCCCCACCTTTTCCATAGATCCTTTAATGTACTAATTATAGTTCTGATAGTTCCAGTATCTGGGCCAGCATCTTGGTCTGATTCTGTTGACTGCTTTATCTCTTCACAACGAGTTATTTTGCTTGCTGTTTTTTGTGTTTCTTGAAATTTTTGATCAAAGCCTTGACATTGTGAGTAGAGATCAGTAGACATTGAGATAGCAGTATTTATGACTAGGAATAGGCATGCATCTTCCGACAGGCGATTAGGCCTTTTGTTTCCAGTATTCTTCATATGCATGTGTCACAGAAGTTCTCTCTTTATGCTCAATGCACCCTCCCCCTGCCAAGCTATAGACTGCTGTTGATTGTTACTCAGTGTGAGGTTTGTGGTGAGGGCAGAGGAGCATTCATTAACTTGACCAAGCCTCAGTCTTAGGCAGGCCCTGTGAGTCTGGGCCTCAAGGGTATGTTTTTTGGTTTGTTTTTCTTTTGTTTGTTTGTTTGTTTCTAACATTTTTTCCTTCCTTTGGTGACAGCTAAAGTCTGTCACATTTATGTAGATGGTCTTGGGTGAGAGTGAGTTTCCTGCTCCTTTGGTCAGAGCAAAACATCTGCTTTGTGTTGGTACAGGATCCTCTGCCCAATAGGATTTCCTGCCCCCCCCCAGTAGCTTTTTTTTAAAGCATGTATAATACAAATCTTTAACATCACAAATAATATGTTGCTTCATGTATCTTGTAAGAACTTTATAATAATACACTTCCATTTCCTTCTATCCTGTATGCTATTATTATTATTAATTTTTTTTTTTTTGGCTGTGTTGGGTCTTCGTTGCTGTGCGTGGGCTTCTTATTGCAGTGGCTTCTCCTGTTGTGGAACACGGGCTCTAGGTGTGTGGGCTTCAGTAGTTGTGGCGCACGGGCTTAGTTGCTCTGCGGCATGTGGGATCCTCCTGGACCAGGGATCAAACCCATGTCCCCTGCATTGGCAGGTGGACTCCCAACCACTGTGCCACCCGCGAAGTCCCTGCGTGCTATTATTGTCATACACTTCACGTTTATGTAAACCCTACAATACAGTGTTCCTATTTTGGCTTTATACCGGAGGTTAGCAAACCTTTTCTCTTGACAGCAGATAATAAATATTTTAGGCTTTAAGGGTCATAAGATCTCTGTTACAGTTTCTCTATTCTACTGTTACAGCACAGAAGCAGCCATAGACAGTGTGTAAGCAGATGAGCATAACTGTGTTTCAGTAAAACTTTATTTACAAAAATGAATGGTAGTCCAGATTTGGCTTGTGGGCCATAGATTGCTCACCCTGCCTTAGACTGTCAGATATGGTTTTTTAAAACAGCTTTATTGAGATATAATTCATATACCTTAAAATTCTTCCATTTACAGTCTACTATTGAATGGCTTTTAGTATAGTATTCACAGAGTTGTAAAACCATCACAACAGTCCATATTGAAACACTTTTATTACTGCAAAAGGAAACCTTGCACCCCTAGCCATCACCCTCCAATTCTCTCATCTCCTGATCTGCCCCAATTCTAGGTAATCACTAATCTATTTTCTATCTCTATATATTTGCCTATTCTGAACATTTCATATAAATGGAATCATTTGCATATGATCTTTTGTGACAGTTTATTTCAGTTAGCATAATGGTTTCAAGGGTTATCCATGTTCTACATGTATCAGTATTTCATTTATTTTTATTACCAAATACTATTCCAGCAGTGTGTGAGGGTTCCAGTTTCTCCACCAACACTTGGGATTATTGGGCTTTTTTATTGTAGTCATCATAGTGCATGTGAAGTTGTTTCTCATTGTTTTGATTTGCATTTCCCTGCATTGTAGTTAATGATGCTGAGTAACTTTTCTAGTGCTGATTGGGCATTTGTATGTCTTCTTTGGAGAAATGTCTATTCAGATCCTTTGTTCATTTAAAAAATTGGATAATTTCTCTTTTTGAAGATTTTTAAGAATTCTTCATATATTCTGGATACAAGCCCCTTGTCAGATATATGATTGGCAGATATTTCCTCCCACTTGTGTACTGTCATTTCACTTTGTTTATATGTCCTTTGAAGCATGGAAGTTTTAAAATTTCAGTGATGTCCAGTCTGTTACTTTTTTTCTTTTGTTGCTTGTGCTTTTGATATCATATATAAGAAACCATTGCCCAATCCAAGGTTGTGAATACGTTAGCTTTTATGTTTAGGTCTTTGATCCATTTTAGGTTAACCCTTGTGTATAATATGAAGTAAGGGTCAAAAATCATTTCCTGCATGTGGATATCCAGTTGTGTCAGTGTTGCAAACACTATTCTTTCCACCACTGAACTATTTTGGCATCCTTGTCAACAAACAGTTGACCATAAATGTGTGAGGGTTTATTTCTGAACTCTAAATTCCATTCTACTGATCTATACGTTTATTCTTATTCCAGTACCACATTGTTTTGATTTCTGTAGCTTTATAATAAGTTTTGAAATTAGGAAGTGTGAGTCCTCCAACTTTGCTTTTCTTTTTCAATATTGTTTTGGCTATTCTGTATCTCTTGCTTTTCCGTATGAGTTTTAAGATCAGCTTGTCAATTTCTCCAAAGGGGTCAGCTGGGATTTTGATGGAGAGTGAGTTGAATCTGTAGATCAATTGAGGAAGTATTGCCATCTTAACAGTATTGTCTTCTGATCCATAAACATGGACGTCTTTCCATTTATTTAGGTCTTCTTTAATTTTTTTCCAACAATATTTTATAGTTTCCAGAGTATAGCTTTTATACTTTTTTGTTAAATTTATTCCTAATTATTTTATTCTTTTTGATGCTATTGTAAATGGAAATTTTTTAAATTTCATTTTTGTGCATCACATTATATAGGAATATAATTCATTTTTGTATGTTGATCTTGTATCCTGCAACCTTGCCAGACTCATTTATTAGTTCTAATAGTTTTTTAGTAGAGTCTTTAAGATTTTGTATATACAAGATCATGCCATTTGCAAATAGAGATAGTTTTACTCCTTCCCTTCCAGTCTGGGTGCCTTTTATTTCAGTTCCTGCCTAATTGCCCTTGTTACACCCTCTAGTACAATGTTAAATAGAAGTGGTAAGGGGACGTTTTTATCTTGTACCTGATCTTAGGGGAAAGCATTCAGTCTTTGGCCACTAGTGATGCTGATGTTAGCTGTGGGGTTTTCGTAGATGCCATTTATCAGTCCAGGAAGTTCCCTTTATAGCAAGTTTGTTGAGTGTTTTTATCATAAAAGTGTTGGATTTTGTGAAATGCTTTTCTGCATCTATTAAGATGATTATGTGGGTTTTGTCCTTCATTCCATTGATATGATGTAGTATATTGATTGATTTTCATGTAGTTAACCAACCTTGCATTGTTGGGATAAATCCCACTTGGTTGTAGTGTATACTCTTTTATATATTGCTGAATTTAATTTGCTAGTATTTTGTTGAAGATTCTTGTGTGTGTATTTGCAAAAAATACTTGTCTGTAGTTTCTTTTCTTGTGGTGTCTTTTGTCTGATTTTGGTATCAGGGTAATGCTTATACAATGAGTTGGGAAGTATTCCTTCATCTTTTGTTTTTTGGAAGAGTTTGTAAGGGATTGAATTTTTTTTTTTTTTTTTGGTGGTACGCAGGCCTCTCACTGCTGTGGCCTCTCCCGTTGCGGAGCACAGGCTCCGGACGCGCAGGCTCAGCGGCCATGGCTCACGGGCCCAGCTGCTCTGCAACACGTGGGATCCTCCCGGACCGGGGCACGAACCCGCGTCCCCTGCATCAGCAGGCGGACTCTCAACCACTGAGCCACCAGGGAAGCCCAGGGATTGATATTTATTGTTCTTTAAATGTTTGGTAGGATTTACCAGTGAAGCCATCTGGGCCTGGGCTTTTCTTTGTTGAAAGTTTTAAAATTATTAATTTAATCTGTTTCCTTGTTATAAATCTATTTAGATTTTTTTTTGACCCAGTTTTGCTAGATTGTTTCTAGGAATTTGTTTATTACATCTAAGTTATCTAATTTATTGGTTTATATTTAGTTGTTCATAGTATTTTCTTATAGTCCTTCTTATTTCTATAAAGTCAGTAGTAGTATCTCACTTTCATTGCTGATTTTAGTGCTTTGAGCCCTTTCTCTTTTTTCTTGGTCAGTTTATTTAAAGGTTGTGAATTTTACTGATATTTCCAAAGAACCAATTTTTGGGTTATTGTTTTTTCCTCTTTTTTTCTATTCTCAATTATCTTCTAAAGATACTAAAATAAAGTTATTTTTAATATTTTTACACCTATTTATCATTTTCAGTGATCATCATACAAGGCTAAGTTTCCATCTGGTATCATATTGGACTTAAAGAACTTTCTATTCTTGTAGTTCAGATCTGCTGGCAGTGAATTCTCTCAGTTTTGGTTGTATTAAAAATCTATTTTATCTTCATTTTTGAAAGATATTTTGCTAGATATAGACTTTTAGGTTGACGCTTTTTTTTTCTTTCAATACTTTAAAGACATTGCTTCATTGCCTTCTGCCTTGAGTAGTTTCTGATGCAAAATATGCTATTAATCTTATCTTTGTTTTTCTGTATCCAATTTTTCTTTCTTTTTTTTTTTTGGTTGTTTTCAAGATTTTCTCTTTCTGTTCGGTGTTCAGCAATTTGTGAGGTATGTAGGGTTTTTCCCTTGCTAGTACTTCATTAAGCTTCTTGGATATGTGATTTGTTTTTTGTTTTTCATTAATTTTGGGAAACTCTTCAAGCATTTTCTCTTTAAATGCTCTTTCTACCCTATTCTTTCTTCTCTATTACTGAGAATCCAAATACATGTATTTTAGTCTGTTTGATGCTTTGATAGGTTTTGAATGTTCTTTTTTATTTTATTTTTTTTTCATTCCTTTTCTTCTTTGTGTTTTACTTTGGATAATTTGTTTTGACCTGATGCTTTCTCTCTGTGTCCTGTCTGCTCAGAAGCTCATGTATGTTATTTTTAATCTTTAATACTATGATATTTTAAAAGTTTTTATCACTTCCATTTGATTATTTTATAGTTTCTGTCTCTGTGGAAAGTCCCTGTTCGTTCATAAATTTTCTCCAGCTTTGTACCACATCCTTTAACATATTAATCATATTTGTTTTAAAGTCCCTATTACAATCTAATCTCTGGGACTTTTCTGCTTCTGATTCTGTTGACTGTTTCAGCTCTTAACAATGGGTCTTATTATTTTGTTTCCTTGATCTTGTTATATGCCTTATAAATATTTATTGAGTGCTGCATATTATGTTTAAAAGAGTAATAGAGACTGAGGTTAGTAGTATTTATGCACAGAAACGTGCACGCCCTTTTTGTTTTGTTTTGTTTTGTCAGCATGGGGGTTTTGAACTTATCTGATCAATAGTTGAGCTGGGCTTTTGTGTTGTGGTATATTGCTAGTTAATGTCAACAAGCCACAGATGTCACATTTTTCCAGAGGCTTCTACCACTTTGTGCTTAGTGTAGGATTTTGAGTACTGGAGGGTTTTCTCAGTGTTCTTGTTTCACTCTCAGTTTTCAGCAAGCCCTGCATACCTGTGCCACAAGGGAGTCTCTCCGTGCTCTTGCTTGACTCTCAGAGGTAGATTGCTGTTGTCTTTTACTTTAGGCAAGGCTTTGGGTGGGGAAGTGGGGGGATGAATATTTCATTCTCCTGTTGCAGCCTCAACATTAGGTAGGCCTTTTCCCCCTGAGTGTCAGAGTGGGTGTTATTAATGTTCCTGCCCATTTCCCCACCCCTCCCCGCAGCCGTGTATCAAGAAAAGGTGCAAGGGTCCTGCACCTCTTCCAACAGCTGACCTTAGCTAGTCATCAGAGGGCGGACAGATGCCTATCCTTCTTTCAGTAGCAGCTGGGCTTTTCCTTTGGCAAGGGGTATGAGGGTTTCTTCTTAGATGCTTAAAAATTATCTTTAATGTTTTTCAATATATCATATTTTAATGTTGTCTTTTTAGAAGATTAGTTCCTGATGAGCAGAGGCTGGATCTTAGATTTTTAGAAAAGGATGACTACTATTTGGTTATTATTATAATATGCCAATGTGTTTGTTCTTTTCCAGCTTAGGTTTGATTTCCGACTCTTTTCACATGTTTTTCGATAGCACTGCCATTTTGGCTGGATTGGCAGCGTCCGTTATTTCAAAATGGAGAGATAATGATGCTTTCTCTTATGGGTAAGACTTTTTAAAAACATTTTTATTGAAGTATAAGAAATACAGAAAATAATATATAAAATTCAAGCTCAATGAATTTTCACAATTGAATACATTTGTCTAACTTGAACCCTTGAAAACCCCTCATGCCTCCTTCTAGTTCTTTAACACTCACCTTCCCGCTTTCCTAACTCCATAGGTGACTTTTGCCTGTTTTTGGACAATATATAATTGGAATCTGCAATGTGTACTTTTTTTTTTTTTGCATCTGAGTTCTCTTGCATCTTGATTTTACCAGAAATTTTCAGGTGAGATTGTTACTAGATAGGGAAATTTCTCAACTCTTAATCTATTTTTTTGGTTTTGTTTTTTTTTGAAGAAGGAGGAAAAAGAGAAAGTTTCAGTATATGAAAATGGTCATGTTTCTTTAGTTTTCTTTTTTGGTTGATATTTTGTTTACTTATTGTCTTCAGCTCTGCTTTTATGTAAAGTACTTCCCCTACTTTTGCTGAATATGTACAATTAACTAAATATTTGGAAAGTGTTTTTATGCTGAAGGGGCTGGTCTCACTTCTGAGCCTAGTAACGTTAGAGGCAGAGTTTGCTTTCTGCCATCTCTGATTGGGGGCAGCAATGGAGTTTCCATTATTTGATTTACTCTGCCTGAGTGTTTTCTCTTTTTTTGAGCTCATAGACTGTTTTACAATGTAATTATATTTATGTGTAAATAAGTAACGCTCAGAACTAATATCCTCTTTCTCTTTCTGTCTCCCACCCACTTTCTCGTTCCTGCTCCCCCCTCTCACCTGCTTACTTATTGACTATTGCCCTGTCTCTTCCCCTCCCCTTGCTTCCCCTTGTGAGTACTGTCTTGCACTCCCTCCTTTCTTTGCTGTCTTTCCTGTTTTCACTCCATCTCTCATTTGTCTCCCCATACTCATACTCATTCTCTCCCTTTTACTTCTCAACTCCCTTCTTTCCTTTCCTGTTCTTTCTTTCTAGTTACTTGGGTCTGTGCTCATGGTCTTTTTCTCTCCCTCTCCCTTCTACTCTCCATTTTCCCTTTCTCCCTCCCTCTCTTCTTTTCTCTCTCCCCCTCTTCTTTTCTCTTATTCTTTGCTTTCTCCTACTCTTCCTCTATGCTGTAGCACTGTATGGCTAAGACTCTTTCTCATCCCATCTTCCCCACCCCTTAACCTCTTCAGCTGTAGTTTTTTTTTTTTTTTTTCTCTCCCTTTCCCAGGCTCTCTTTCTTTCTTTCCCTGATTCTCCTTGCCTGTGCACTTTCTTTCCTGTGCAGTTCCTCTCATTCTCTCTCTTCTGTTCACATCCACCCTCTTACATGCACTGTTTCTTGTGCCCCTGGTTCTCTCTTCTACTGGTGCTCCCCCACTACTTCCTCTTTCTTTCTAGCTTTGCTTTCTAGCTAGCTTTGTTCTTGAGTAATTACACACTCTCTGCTTCTTGCACGTGCTCTTGTTCTCTTCAGATGTTTATCGAGGGCCCAATATGATTTGAATACTGTGCTACTTGTAATGATATAAAAATGAATAAGATATGACGTCTGCCTTGGAGGAACTTGTGGTCTGATGGGGAAACAGTTCTGTAAAAATCCTATGATAACTATACATTGTGTGACAAGTGCTAAAAGAGAGATATGTGAAATTCTGTGACAGGACTTGCTGATTTGGGGTATAACCCAAGTGGTATGATTACTTGTAACATTATAAAAAGTGAGACAAAAAATAGTATTATGTTATATTTATAGAGCAAGAGATCCTGTTTATTTATAAATCCAAACAGCTCAAAAGCTCAGAAAAGAACCTATTCCATGGCATTGTATAATCAAAAGACTCTTAAGTATATTTTGAATTACTAAAGGTTGTATGTGAAGTTATAATTTTGTGTTGGAAAATTAGTAATTCATACATATTTTACATAAAAATATCTAATTAGAGTATCTTATTAAGCAATCTTCTTGGATAGACAGTAACTAACTATAAGAATTCTCCTCAATTCCTTAATTCTTAGGGTATCTATTGTTTTCTATTTAGAATGCATAATCTCCTGGTATAAGATAGTTTTTATAAATAGCTTTGAATACCTTCAGTACCATAGCAGGTTTTACTGATTCAACTTTAACTAAAATATACGAGAGTAATATTCTTGACATTTTTAAATTTGTTTATCCTGTCTTCTCCTTATTTGCTTTTTTTCTTTTGAGAAGGGAAAAATTAGGGGAAAAAAGCTGATGTAACATTTGAAACTATTAGTAATTGCTATAGTAGTAAGTAGCAGCAGTAAATGTAGGTGCCAGTATAACAGAATTACACTGAGTAGGCTAAGCCAGTGATGAATCCCCAAACCCCTAATTCAGTATGATCAGAATAGCAGGCTGACTGCAATAGTAGAAACCATAGGCAGAATCTGAAAGGCAGCAAAAACTTTTCAGTATTTTTTTTATGTAAAGTCATCTCTGTGTATTGTCACACTCCTAATTTTGAAATAGCAAAGCTAGAATAAAAGTAATACATATCTGGGGCTTCCCTGGTGGCGCAGTGGTTGGGAGTCCGCCTGCTGATGCAGGGGACGCGGGTTCGTGCCCCGGTCCGGGAGGATCCCACATGCCGCGGAGTGGCTGGGCCCGTGAGCCATGGCCGCTGATCCTGCGCGTCCGGAGCCTGTGCTCCGCAACGGGAGTGGCCACAACAGTGAGAGGCCCGAGTACCGCCAAAAAAAAAAAAAAAGTAATACATATCTGATAGGTAGATAGATGCATATGTGCATGCTTATATACATATGTACATATATTTGTATCTTTTTCTCCCTGGCTAAAGAATCCACATACCATCATACTAAATAGGCAATAGCACATTCATGGATCGTATGTTTTAATTCCAAGACTCAGTCTGTTCAGGTAAACACAGTGTGTTTGGAAAAGCAAGTGTGTCTAGATTTCACAAGTTTTTCATTTTAATCCTGCAGTCAACTTTAGCAAATATATTAAACCTAATTAAAATCACTTTAGCCCAACAATTTATCAGAATTTATGGAGCACCTACTAAGCTAAGCATTAGGGACAAAAAGATGCCTGAAAAACACTCCTGCCTTTGATCTTGAAATCTAATGGAACTCAAGGACAAAAGGCTTTCCATCAAGCATTAGCTATGGGATTAGAAGGGTGGGTTAAAAGAAAGTGTTTTTTATTTCTTGGACAGTAACACTGTTGATATATTAGATAAATTCCTAAGTATGGATTGTGGAAAGCAGGCAGTGAATTCTTTGAATTTAATGAAAAAAAAGTGTTTGCTTTGACAAATAAGATACTAATTTAATTCACATATATGTATTAGAAGGTAGACATATGCAGTATTTCTGAGTGTAGAAATATACACTATGTTGGAATGTACTTAACAGACAAGCTTCAACATAACCATATGGAGTATATTTTAAAGAGTTTTTTCTCTTTAAAAATATTTTTTGCAGTGAAAATTGTATTATCTAGAAATTAACATAGAAAGCTAGGAAGTCTAGCTTTTTGATGCTCCTGTTACATTGTTCAAGAACCAGAGTCATTAATTGCTGTCAGCACCCTTTAAATAATGTCTGAACATGTAAAACTGCCAAGTTAAAGTTGTTTTAATGACTTTAACTAAGCCAAATATACCTCATGGAAAAATAAAATCTTTCCCCAATGCTTCACACAGGTAGGAAGCAGAAAGCTTCAGAAGCCCATGGAGAAAAAGAGAGGTATTTTAAAAATAGTTTAATTAGAATTATGTGAAGCTAGAATTGATTCTAAAAATAGGTAATTGAAAAGTTTTTGTTAAATTTATTAATCTTAGCAGAAGAGTGATAGAAATATAAATCTCAAGTTGTCTCTGGGATAATTCAGAAATAATTATGTTTTCCTTCAGTCAAAGCTCCCCTTGCCAAAGATTTGAAAGCTGAAAGGTACAAAGCAGAAAGCATAAGGAGTTCTTAGAAAAGAAGGAATTAACAAGTTATAAAAACCCCTTTTTCAAGGTCTCTTCTTCTACTTTTTATCTTTGTATCCTTCCTTCTTTGCCCACTTATCTGATCCTGTCCTTCCTTCTCCACTGGCAGCTTGAGATTTATATTTCTGTGAAAGGTCTGTCTAAACCTACTTACTCTAAAAATGTCTTTTGTAGAAATCTATATATTTTATGGCATTCTGCTGTTAAATATAACTCATAATTTTATTTTCTCAATTTTATGCTATATGTACAATAAAACATACTATAAACACTGGGACTTCGTTGGCTGCTTATAACCATATAGTATGGTTTAGGACCTCTGAATATATGAATTTGTGATTTGATTTTTAAGAACTAACTTAATTCAGTTGTTTGCTCTTCTTTAGGTATGTTAGAGCGGAAGTTCTGGCTGGTTTTGTCAACGGCCTGTTTTTGATCTTCACTGCTTTTTTTATTTTCTCAGAAGGAGTTGAGGTATAGTAGATAATAATTAGAGTCAGTAAATTATGTTTCTATAATGAAAATATTTACTAACTAAAGATACTTGTAATAGAGCTATTTTTCACACTATCATTATTTATTGAGGCCAGTCTTGGATTAGATAAAATATTATGTGTGTACAGGAGGAACTTATAAAGTAATTGAAAAAATTATATGTGAAACTACTTCAAATTGAAAACAAATAATAGTGCTTTACAAGCTGTGAATGAAGTGTTGACACTTTATGAAAAGTAAACACACAGTCCCTGTAGTAAGGTCTGTTGGAAGAGTTCTTAAGATAGAATGTGAGGATTTTGCCAATGAATCTTGAATGTTTTGTATATTAAAACAAGTAAAGAGAAAATTTAAAGATTAATCAACTGAAAATTAATGACAGTATTTTAAGATTCTGAAGAAGGATGGTTTTAGTCCAAATGTTCATGCTTTTAAATGTATTTATTTAAGAATAGTAACTGTTACCTTTTCTACAGTATGTGAGCAATGGTTTTATTTTTATTAACTGTTTTGGCAGATAATTTTGGAGTGATTTTAATTCTGAAAATAACTAAATTTACCAGTTGATCAGTCAGAAATTATATCAATGCAATTTGTTTGTATTCTGTATTTTCTAGAGAGCATTAGCCCCTCCAGATGTACACCATGAGAGACTGCTTCTTGTTTCAATTCTTGGGTTTTTGGTAAACCTAGTAGGAATATTTGTTTTCAAGCATGGAGGTCATGGACATTCTCATGGCTCTGGTATGATGGTTAGAACCCTTTGTTTCTTCATTTCTGGTTTCTGTCATAGTCACTTTTGAAAATTGATAATTTTTAAAGTTTAACTTACTATACTGACTTTTAATAAAGAAAGTAATATGTTAATAGACTCATATTAATGTCTTCCTGAACAATCCTTCCCGCTTCTCCATGTCCCTCCCTCTTAGTGGCTTCTCAGAGTTGTACATGTTATCAGCTTGGTGTGGATACTTGCAGACCTCTGTAGCTCATCTGTTTAGTATGATATCATTTATATAAAACAAACAAATATCAAAACCACAGTACAAATCTAGTTACTAAAAAGTTACAGTGTATGGGGGTATGAAATTTATCATACAATCTGTCTTTGAGATCCTTCCACCTGGTATCCATCAGTGTACCTTCTCTTGTTAACAGAAACACAAAACTCCATGGTGTGGGTTACCATGGTTTATTTAACCAGTCTTCTATGGATTTAAGTCGTTTCTTGTTTTTCGCAGTTCCATATGAAGCATATCCTTGTGAACACATGCAAGTGTTTTTCCAAAGCTGTGCTATCCTATACAGTAGTCATTAGTCACATGTGACTATTTAAGTTTACATTATGGTTAATTAAATTTAATAAAATTAAGAATTCAGTTCCTCAGTTATATTAATTACATTTCAAGTGCTCAGTAGTCACATAGGGCTACCATTTGGACAGCAAATGTAGAAGATTTCCATCATCACAGAAAGTTCTTTGAATTGCAGTCTGCTGGAATATGAGTAGAATTGCTGGAACACAGGATATCTAGTTTTTAGTTTCAATAGATGTTAGCAATTTGCCCTCCAGATGACTCATTCACTTTTACCCCAGCAAAAAATTCAAGTACTAGTATTCTGTCACCCATATCAAAACTTAATATTATGGGTTTAAAACCATTTTGGTGATATTTTGATAAAAATGGTATCATTTTATTTGGTATTTCTTTGCCTAGTAGTGTGGTTGAAAATCTTTCTGTTTGTTTTTAGGCCATTCAGATTTTTTCCTTTTCTGGAATTGTCCCCTTTTTTTTTTGCCTGTTTTTCTTATTGTTAATCCCCTTACAAGCATTTTTAATATATTTTGTATATTAATTCTTTGTTTTATGTGTTGCAGATATCTTTTCCCAGTCTATGGCTTGTCTATTTAAGCTTTTATATAGGGGTTTTTAATTTGGATATAGTCTAGTTTTTCTGTCATATATTTTGTGGTATGTTTTCTGCTTTGTTTAAGGAATTTTCTGTCCCTGGGTCATAAACGTATTCTCTTATTACTTAATACTATGAAAACTTTGGTTTTACGGTTTTTTCCTATCTACTTTGGTCCTTCATCTGTATGTAATTTATTTTTGTGATGGGGTGAGTTAGGACTTTTTTTTCTCGGTGTGAATGAATAAGCAGTTTTCTAAGCACCATTTATTAATCTGCTCTTTACATCATTGATATAAAAGGACACTTTTACCCTATATTAAATTGCTTTATGTATCAGATCTGGCCTGTTTATTTTTGGCCACCCCACTATCACACTGGAATAATTGCTGTAAACTTTATGTTTTAATATCTGGTAGGGTTAATCCCATCTCTCTCTCTCTCTCTTTTTTTCCCCTCCGAAGTTGTTTGGGCCTGTCTTGCTCATTTGGTATTTTTCATCAGCTAGTCAAGTTTTATGAAAAATCTTTTTGGGATTTGATTGGGAATGCATTGTCTTTATGTTTATTGCAGAGAATTAACATCTTATATTTTGAGTCCTTTATTAAATTGTCTTAGGCACTTTAATAAAGATCTTTATATTTTTCATTTGGTTCATTTTTAGGTATTTGAAAAGTTTTTCTCACTATTAAGAATGAAAACAATTATTCATGCTTGTCTTAATTACATAGCCAGGACCTCTAGAACAATGTTCATTAGAAATACTTATAGCTTATATCATTGTGTCAACCTGGATAATCACCTGGGTAGCTTTTAAAGAAACGTTGATGCCCAGGTTTAATCCCAGAATATTTACATCAGAATCTTTGGAGGAAGAGACCCAAACATCAGCATGTTTTGAAGCTCTCCAGTCAACTTTAGTGTGCAGTAAATGTTCAGAACCATTGCTTTAATAAAAGAACGCTACTAAAGTTTTACCATTGGGTCTGATGTTTGTGGTCTGTTTCTGATAAAACTGGTTTATCAAGTTAAGGATATTTCTTTTTTTTTCTTTTTTTTTTTTTTTTTTTTTTTTTTTTTTGCGGTACGCGGGCCTCTCACTGTTGTGGCCTCTCCCGTTGTGGAGCACAGGCTCCGGATGCGCAGGCTCAGCGGCCATGGCTAACGGGCCCAGCCGCTCCGCGGCATGTGGGATCTTCCCGGACCTGAGCACGAACCCATGTCCTCTGCATCGGCAGGCGGACTCTCAACCACTGCGCCACCAGGGAAGCCCTATTTCTTTTTTTTCTGCATCTATTGAAATAATCATTTTTTTTCCTGCTTTAGTTAATTTAAAATTAGTAATTACATTGATTTTCTCATGAGGAACCGTCCTTAAATTTGGGGGTTAAAATTTAGGTCTGCGATCCATTTTGTGTCAATTTTGTGTATGTTGTGACGTCTGGGTCCAATGTCATTTTCTTGTATATAAATGTCTGCTTTTCTCAATAGAATTTGCTAAAAGATTGTTTTTCTTTGTTGAATTGTCTTGGCACCCTTGTCAACAATCAATTGAGAGTTTACTTCTGGACTCTCAATTCTGTTTCATGGATCTATATGTCTGTCCTTAGGGCTAGAACCACACAGTCTTGATTAAGGTAGCTTTTGGGTACATTTTGAAATTGGAACATGTGAATTGTCCAACTTTATTCTTTTTTAAGGTTGTTTTGGCTACTCTGGGTCTCTTCTTGCATTTCCATATAAATTTTAGGATCAGTTTGTCAATTTCTGCCCAAAAAAAAGGCAGCTGGGGTTTTGATAGGAATTGTACTGAATCTGTAGGTCAATTTGGGAATTATTGTCATCTTAAAAATGTTAAGTCTCCTGATCCATGAACATGGGATGCCTTTCCATTTATTTGTAGCTTCTTTGGTTTCTTGCAACAGTGTTTTGTAGTTGTTAGGATACAAGTCTCACACTTCTTTTGTTAACTTTACTTGTAGGGCTTCTTTTTTTTTGCCTGCCATTATCAGTGGGATTGTTTTCTTTGGATTGCAAAATGGGATAAGGGATACAGCTCATTTTTGTATATTGATACTGTGTCCTGCCACATTGCTGAAATAGCTCATTATTCTAACAGGTTTTTGGTGGATTCTTTAGAATTTTCCAAATACAAGCATACCTTATTTTATTGAGCTTTGCAGATTTTGCATTTTTTTACAAATTGAAGGTTTGTGGCAACCTTGCATCAAACCTATTAGCACTATTTTTCCAGCACCATTTGCTTACTTCATGTCTCTGTGTCTCATTTTGGTAATTCTTGCAATATATCAACCTTTTTCATTATTATTATGTTTGTTATGATGATCTGTGATCAGTGATCTTTGATGTTACTACTGTGACTTGCTGAAGGCCCAGATGAATGCCAATCTGAATGCCTTTTTTTATAACTTGTCTAAATGCCCTGGCCAGATCCTACAGTGTTAAATAGAAGTAGTGAGAATAGACATTCTTTTCTTTTTCCTGATTTTAGGGTGAAAGCATTCAATCTTTCTTTATTAAAGGTGATTTTAGCTGTGTTAGCTATGGGTTTTTCAGAAATGCCCTTTTAGATTGAGGAAGTTTTCTTTTTATTCCTAGTTTACTGGGCGTTTTCATCATGAAAGGGTATTGGATTTTATTAGTGATTTTTTTCTTTATTTTTGAAGATGATCAGTTGGGTTTTACCCTTTATTCTATTAATATGGTATATTACATTGCTTGATTTTCAGATATTAAAGCACCTTTGCATTCTTAGGATAAATCCCATTTGGCCATGGTTTATAATCCTTTTGACATATTGCTAGATTTCATTTGCTAGCATTTTGTTGAGGACTTTTGTGTTTATATTCTTTAGGGGTATTTGTCTGTAGTTTTCTTTTGATATCTTTGGCTGGTGTTGGTATCAGGGTAATACTGGCCTTATATAATGAGTTGGGAAATGTTCCTTTCTCTTCTGTTATTTGGAGGACATAGGTAGGGGAGAGTTTGTGAAGTAGCGGTACTTTTTAAATGTTTGGCAGAATTCACTTGTGAATCCTGGGCTTTTCTTTGTTGGCAGTTCTAAAATTATTCAGTTCTTTTGCTTGTTATAGGTCTATTATGATTTCTGTTTCCTATTGAGTCAGTTTCAGCAGTTTGTGTGTTTTTAGGAATTTGTCCATTTCATCTAAATAACTTATTATTGTTTATAGATATGTATTTAAAAGTGTGCCCTTTTTTTCTCATAAGATCAGCAGTGATTTTAGCAATTTATGCCTTCTCTCTTTTTTTTTCTTGGTCAGTCTAGTTATTTTTCCCTTTGGTTTTGTTGGTTTTTCTCCATTGATTTTCTTGTCTTCATTTCATTTTATTTCTGCTGTAATATTTATTACGCACTTTCTTCTCCTTGCTTTTGGGTTTAATTTTTTTCTTCTTTTTCTAATATTTTTAAGGTGGAAGATTAGATTATTGATTTGATTTTTTTTTTTTTTTTAGCACAGGCATAATAACTAAACATTTTTTTCTAAGCATTGCTATAATGTAAGTTTGGGTATGTCATGTTTTCATTTTTGTTCATCTCAAAGTATTTTTAAATTTCCCTTCTGATTTCTTCTTTGATCCATTAGTTATTCAGGGGTGTGTTTTTTGATTTTTTTCATATTTGTGAATTTCCCTAATTTTCTTCTGTTGTTGATTTCTGATTTAATTTCATTGTGATCAGATGGCATACTTTTTATCATTTCAAATTTTAAAAGTTTTGTTGAGTCTTGTTTTATGACCTAGCACTTGGTCTCTCCTGGAGACTCTTCCTTGTGCATGTGAGAAGAGTATGTATTCTGCTGTTAGGTGGGGTGTTCTGTAGCTGTCTGTTAAGTCTGATTTGTTCATAGTTGCTCAATCTTCCGTTTCCTTGTTGAGCTTCTGCCTAGTTATCTACGCATTATTGAAAGTAGGATATTGAAGTCTTCAACTATTATTGTTGTTTATTTTCCCAGTTAATTTTTTTAGTTTTTGCTTTATGTATTTTGGAGGTATGTTGTTCAGTTCATATATTTCTATAACTGTGGGATATCTTCCTGAGGGGTTGAACTTGTTATATAAGATGTTCTTTTTCTCTCACAATAAATTCTAGCTTATTGTATTATGATAGCCATTATGGCACACGCACGCCATAATGCATGGTATTGGTATACTTTTCTTTCTGTCCTATTTTTTTTTTTTTTTTGCGGTACGAGGGCCTCTCACTGTTGCAGCCTCTCCCGTTGCGGAACACAGGCTCTGGACGCGCAGGCTCAGCGGCCATGGCTCACGAGCCCAGCCGCTCCGCGGCATGTGGGATCTTCTCGGACCGGGGCACAAACCCGCGTCCCCTGCATCGGCAGGCAGACCCTCAACCACTGCGCCACCAGGGAAGCCCCTTTCTGTCCTTTTACTTGCAACTTATTTGTGTCTTTGAATCTAGAATTTGCTGACAGAATACAGCTGGATCATTTTTTTTTTAATCCATTCTGACAACTTCTGCCTTTTGATTGGGGATTTTAAAAAATTTACATTTCATGTAATTACTACTAAGGTAGGATTTACATCTGCCATTTTAATATTTGTTGTCTGTATCTTTTGTCCTTTTTGTTACTCTGTTCCTCGATTCTTGTCTTTTAAATTAAATAGATATTTTTTAGTGTACCTTTTTAATTCTCTTCTTTTACTGTATATTTTTTAGTTATTTTCTTAACTGTTGCCCTGGGGATTACAAGTATCATCTTAACTTAAAACAGATTAATAGTAACTTAATAATTCAGATTAATAGTAATTTAATAATACACAAAACTTTGATATACCTTGATTCCCACCGCTCTTCTTTGTACTATTATTGTCAGATGAATTACACGTTTTATGTTTTAAGCCCATCGATACAGTTTTATAATTATTGTTTTATGCAGTTGTCTTTTATTGGGTTGGCCAAAAAGTCTATTCGGGTTTTTCTGTAAGATGTTACGGACAAACCTGAACGAACTTTTTGGCCAACCCAATATAATGTATAGGAGAAGAAACAAGTTACAAATAAAAAAATATGTTTATCCTCTCTTTCGTAATTACCTTTACTGGTGTTCTTTATTTTTTTGAGTGGATTTGAGTTACTGTTTAAGTGTCCTTTCATTTCATTTGTAGGGAATACTTCAGTTTATGTGGAAATGTCTAATTTTTCTTTTATATTTAAAGGAGACTTTAGTTGCATTTAGAATTCTTGGTTGAGTCTTTTTTTTATTTTAGTTTTGTCATCCTATTGTCTTTTGGCCTCCATGATTTTGTGGTGAAGTCAGCATTTCATCTTGTTCAAGTTCCCTTGTATGTGATAAGTCATTTTTATCTTGCTATTCAATTTTCAAGATTTCTTTTTGATGTTCATCCATTTGACTGCAATGTCTTTAGATATGGCTCTATTTGAGTTTATTCTACTTGGAGTTTCCTGAGCTTCTTGAATGCGTAGATAATATTTTTCATCAAATTCGGGGAGTTTCCAGCCATTATTTCTTCAGATACTTTCTCTATCTCTTTTTCTTTCTCTTCTCTCTTTGAGACTCCCTTTATACTTAATTGGTACACTTGATGTTTTCACAGGTCTCTAAGGTTCATTTTTCTTGATTTTCTTTTCTTTCCCTGCTTTTCAGAGTGGATAATCTCTATTGATCCATCTTCAAGTTTGCTGTTGTTGCAGCCCAGATCTGTGGTTGAGCCCTTCTAAAGTGGATATTTTATTTTAGTTATTTCTTTTTAACTCCAGGGTTTCTGTTTGGTTTTCTTTTCTTTTTTTTTTAAATTTATTTTATTTATTTACTTTTGGCCGTGTTGGGTCTTCGTTGCTGCACACAGGCTTTCTCTAGTTGTGGCGAGCGGGGGCTACTCTTCGTTGCGGTGCCCGGGCTTCTCATGGTGGTGGCTTCTCTTGTTGCGAAGTACGGGCTCTAGGCATGCAGGCTTCAATAGTTGTGGCACGTGGGCTTAGTTGCTCCGTGGCATGTGGGATCTTCCTGGACCAGGGCTCGAACCTGTGTCCCCTGCATCAGCTGGTGGATTCTTAACCACTGCACCACCAGGGAAGTCCTCTGTTTGGTTTTCTAATAGATAGATAATTTCTGTTTCTTTGTTAATTTTCTCTACTTGATGAGTCATCATTATTATACTTTCATCCTTTAGACATGGTTTCCTTTAGTTCTTTGATCATATTTATAAGAGCTGATCTAAAGTTTTTGTTTATTAAGTTCAAAATCTGAGTACCCTTCAGGAATATTTTCTCTTGGCTGGTTTTTCTCCTGTATATATGGCATACTTGCTTCTTTTTTTCCATGTCTTATAATTTTTTTGTTGAAAACTGGACCTTTTATATTAAAATGACACTGATATCAGATTACTTCACCCTCTCAGAGTTTGTTGTTGCTGATATTATTGTAGTTTTTTTTTCTGTTGTATGACATCCTTGGATTAATTCATTTCCTGCAGTGTATGGCTATTGAATTCTCAAAGCTGAACTCTGAGTCTGATAATTATCACATTGAGAATAGAGATTTTTTTCAGGGAACTGAAAGTTTGGACAAAATATTGACTGTGCTCTGGACATGGTGCTTTTAACAGTGCTTCAGAAGAAATCAGATCTCTCCGCTGTCTGCACAGCTGCTGGCTTTTGGCTATTCTCAACTGAGCTGAGGCAGGAAGTGGAATGGCATAGCCCCAAGTTAAAACATCAAGACCCTGCTATCTTACTGAGGTTTGGTAGTTTCTTGGGTAGATGATTTTCAGTTCCTTTTGTGGTTTTGGTTAATTGTCAGAGTTCTGAAATTTTTTAGTTGTGTTCCACATATTTTTGTTGTTTTAGGAGAGCTAGTTTGCCCACATCCTCTGTCCACCATTCTGGAAGTTGATTTCCCCATTATTCATGATTTTTCATGTAATGCAATGCTGAATTTGATTTTCTGGTATTTAGGATTTTTGTAAATATAAGTGATATTTTTGAATTAGGTAACATCCAGTCTTTTTCTATGCTTTGGAATAGTTTGTAGAAGATGTTTCTATGATGGTTTAGTAGTTTTTAGGTCTGCTATGGAGAAATGATTCCCCACTGTTTTGTGCTTTTTTTCCCCTAAGGATTCTACCTGCTTTAATTTTACTGATCCTTTTACCAAATGCAGCTGCTTCCCTGCCTCTGTCTTAATGTGACCATATGCATGCATTGTTTTATCTTTGTTAGTATGTATAATAGTACTTGGCAAAGTTTTGGCCAAGATTTTGTCTGTATTGTTCACTGCTTTATCCCTAGTGCCTAGAATGATGCTGTAACATAATGTGTTCCAAATGAATGAATGAACAACATTGTCTAATCTCTTTAAATATTTGTGTACTTCTCACTTATTTTCATCTCCAGTAAAGTCTACTGGAGATGAAAATCTACTTCCTTCCATGCTTTTATTTCCTTCCTGTACTTTATACTATACAATACTATACAGTATTGTTTTAATGAATCTGTAGCACTTTCTACAAGTAAATCGAATCTGGTTTTAGAGCCAATTCTTTTCACTAATGTCAGTATTATTGTAACCATTAAATAATATATTTTTACATAACTTTTGTTCTAACACTCTTTGTTTTTAGGCCATGGACACAGTCATTCCCTCTTTAACGGTGCTCTGGATCAGGCACATGGCCATGGAGATCATTGCCATAGTCATGAATTGAAACATGGTGCTGCACATAGCCATGATCACGCTCATGGACATGGACACTTTCATTCTCATGGTGAGTACAGCCTAAATGCTTTCAAGTGGACAGTTTTTTAAATAAACAGAAATTGCGTAGATTAATTTTTGTAGTTGAAATAATCTGTTAAAAATATTGCAATCAAGTTCCTTTCTAATGAGTCAGACTGAATGGTTTCCTGGACTAGTTTATTTTTAGTATATAATGAAATTAACTTGGCATAGGCAGTGATTGTAGCTTTTTTCAGTGAGTTTATTATAATAAAATGCCACTATTTTAAATGAGTGTCAGTGAATGAGGAACTATTGCATTTTAGCAAATGATTTTTTTGAAGTATACTGAGGCCTTTTGTGCCATATATAGGCTTATAAAAATATGACAGTTTTCAATTTTTCACATTTTTCTTGTAATTTTGATAGCTATCACCTGATATTTACCTCCATCTTTATATGCTAACTTATATAGTACTAGGTACTAAATTATAAGGTATTTATCAACTTAATTAACATTGAATTTTAAAATTATATTTAAATAGTTTATTCACAAAATTTTAGAATATAGATTAATAGATACAAGCTGCTTAGGTGATACCATTTTATTAATCTTTAAATAAATTATATGCTTAAAAATTGTCTGTACTTGGCACACAGACCAAATCCTAAAGCTTTCAATTTGAAAATATGAAATGGGCCTTATAGATTAAATACTAAGCCCCTAATTTTTTCAGTCTCTAACATTTGCTATATTTTTGTAACTATTACACTGATATGCTTTAAAACCTGCGTTTCTAAGTTTTTTGCTCACATGCATCCCAAAATAATTTTGAAAAACCGTATATTGCCCACAGTTTTAAGATGATTTCTAAAAAAATTTGTTTAAATAATTGCAAAGAATGTAATTTCTGATACCTTATAGATTATATTTTAGAAAGAAACTTCCATATTACTCTTGAATATAGTCAGTCAGTGGACTCTAAATACCTTAGTGATTTGAGACCCACTGTCACCCATTCAAAAATGCATAAATAGTTATAAATTTTACAGCATCCTGTTTCTCCTCGAATTCTTATTTCTATTCCACTTCCTTTCCAGAATTTTATAAAATGGAGTATATTTAAGTCCTTAGTTGACCATCTCTTATATTTCTTGGCAATAAAATATGTATATAAATTAAAATATTTTATTTCTTAGGAACACAAGACAACATTTAAACATTTCTTTTGGATGGAGTTATTGTAGCGTTTACTAGTATAAAGTCAATGAAAATAATTCTGTTTTGATTTTTGATATGTATATAAACATAAAGCAACATTTTATTTGAAATACATATCTTTTTTTATTTTATATGGCTGTGTTGGGTCTTCATTGCTGCACACGGGCTTTCTCTAGTTGTGGCAAGCAGGGGCTACTCTTCGTTGCGGTGCGCGGACTTCTCATTGCGGTGGCTTCTCTTGTTGTGGAACACGGGCTCTCGGCACATGGGCTTCAGTAGTTGTGGCACGTGGGCTTAGTAGTTGGGCTTGCAGGCTCTAGAGTGCAGGCTTCGTAGTTGTGGCGCACGAGCTTAGTTGCTCCATGGCATATGGGATCTTCCCAGACCAGGCAGATCCCAAGATATTGATAAGATATATTCAATATCTTATCGAACCCATGTCCCCTGCATTGGCAGGCGGATTCTTAACCACTGCATCACCAGGGAAGTCCCTGAAATGCATATCTTAATGATATGACTGGAAGTCTTTTTTTCCTCAACTAGTTTATGGATAAGTAACACTTATTAGCATAAAACAGGTTTGGCATCAATTCTGTTCCTATTTTCCATCCTTATAATGTAAGTATCAATACTAAGAAACTTTAAGGAATTCTGTTATAGCAGTTTCACTTAATTCTTTGAACACCTTCAGAATTACATTCCAAAAATTACATGACCTATCACCAAATGTTATTTTTATGACTTAAATATAAGACATGACACTATAAAACTCCTAGAAGAGAACACAGGCAAAACATTCTCTGACATAAATCGTACCAATGTTTTCTTAGGTCAGACTCCCAAGGCAATGGAAATAAAGGCAAAAGTAAACAAATGGGACCTAATCAAATTTATAAGCTTTTGCACAGCAAAGGAAACCATAAACAAAATGAAAAAACAACCTACAGACTGGAAGAAAATATTTGCAAACAATGAGACCGACAAGGGTTTAATTTCCAAAATATACAAACAGCTCATACAACTCAATAACAAAAAAACAAACAACCCAATTTAAAAAAAAGGGCAGAAAACCTAAATAGACATTTCTCCAAAGACATACAGGTAGCCAATAGGCACATGAAAAGATGCTCAACATCGCTAACTATTGGAGAAATGAAAATCAGAACTACAATGAGGTATCACCTCACACCACTCAGAATGACCATCATTAAAAAGTCTACAGATAACAAATGCTGGAGAGGGTTTGGAGAAAAGGGAACCCTCCTGCACTGTTGGCAGGATTGTAAATTGGTACAGCCACTGTGGAAAACAGTATGGAGGTTCCTTAAAAAACTAGAAATAGAGTTGACGTATGATCAGCAGTCCCACTCCTGGGCATATATCTGGAGAAAACTCTAATTCAAAAAGATACATGCACCCCAATGTTCATAGCAGCACTGTTTACAATAGCCAAGACATGGAAGCACCCTAAATGTCCATCAACAGATGAATAGATAAGAAAGATGTGGTATATATACACAACGGAATACTACTCAGCCATAAGAAGGAATGAAATAATGCCATTTGCAGCAATGTGGATGGACCTAGAGATTATCATACTAAGTGAAGTAAGTCAGAAAGAGAAAGACAAATACCATATGATATCACTTATATGTGGAATCTAAAATATGACACAAATGAACTTATTTACAAAACAGAAATAGACTCACAGACATAGAAAACAGACTTATGGTCCAAAGGGGAAAGGGGGTGGGAGAGGGATAAATTAGGAGTTTGGGATTAGCAGATACAAACTACTATATATAAAATAGATAAACAATAAAGTCTTACTGTATAGCACAGGAAACTGTATTCAATATCTTATAATAAACCATAATGGAAAAGGAAAAAAAAAGACTGTCTTTATCTCGACCAACTATGTATAGACAGAAATCTCATGCTCTGATTAGGAGCTGCATTTTTAGAAGAGTTAACACTTTTGACTATCAGGATTTTCAAGGTAGCTCCATCTTTCTCCCCACGCAGCAGTGCCATATTAAGACAGAAGTCATTGTGTAGCCTTATGCTTTTATACTTCTTCTGGCATTGTTACAGTGTTCCATCAAAGATGTAGTAACAAAGGTGTGTCCACTCTTTGGTGCTGTGGGCCAAGAACCATGACTGTTAGTCATGATCAGAAAGCTCGTCAGTCCACTTGATGATCCCATAACAAACATTGCTGATCTTTTACATTGTTTACCTGTATTTTCTGCTTTGATGTTAATGCTGATTAGTAATCTTCCAAGTATAAAAATTGCAGTATTTTTTCATTTCGTCATTATAAAGGCAATATGAAAAAGTATTTTTATCTCTTCTATATGAAAAGCTTGCCACGTTCATCCAGAAGTTATTGGGAAACTGTTTGCCATAGTCCAGTTTTCCTGGATGCCGTCCTGGCTTCATTTCTTGGTCTTCTATAATATCAAGTAGTAGTTTTATTTTTTCTGGATTTTCCAATTGTAAAATTGTTACAGCAGGCTCTGTAAGGTATGTTATGAATATTAGAAGACTCAGTGTTTTTATTTACGTTTTTTTTTTTACTAGATTGCTTAATATAATAATTTCCTAAATACTCTGTACTGTTGATGCAGTTTGAAATTTCCTATGTCTATCTTCATTTAATTACCATATTAAATTTTAAAAATAATTTTGTAGGTCTGATGTGGCTATATAGTCATGCATCCTTCACGATACATTTGAATGAAAAGTACTCTGAGTTGCAAAAATTGAATCAGGAATGAAGACATGTTTTAAAATAATTTAACTTAACTCTCTACAGATGGCCCCTCCTTAAAAGAAACAACAGGACCCAGTAGACAGATTTTACAAGGTATGACAAGCAATTTGTATATTTCTCAGTTTTATGAAACTGTTTTCGTAGTTTTGAGCTATCTGAAGTTTTCCTTTAAGAAAAATTTTTAACACAGTATTTGTGTTTAAAATGTTAGCCTTCCTAGTCGATTTTTTAATATATACTATTAGGTATATTAGCAGATGTTCTTTTAACTGTCACTAGGCTGTTTTCTCAGATTTAATAAGAAGATTAAAATATTCAGAAACGATACTGCTTAAATCTAAATAAATACTCATGCCAGTGACTCTAGTAACACCGTAATATTTAGCAATAACTATATTAGTAATAAATAATAGTATGATTGCCTTTGTAGAATTATTAAATAACTTTTCCAAGAATAACGTTCAACATGTATTTATGTTGTGGAAAAATTTAATGCTAAAAATGTAATGCATCCAAACTCAAATAATGTACAGAGCTAAGAGTGAATCCTAATGTAAACTGTGAACTTGGGTCATAATGATGTGTCAGTTGTAACAAATGTACTACTCTGGTGGGGGAGGTTGACAATGAGGGAGGTTATGCCTGAATTGGAACAGTGGGCATAAGGGAAATCTCTATCTTCCACTTAGTTTTGCTGTGAACCTAAAACTGCTCTCAGAAATAAAGTCTATTATATTTAAAAAAAAATGCAAAGGGAGATCTTTCTCATATCCATAGGCATCAAATGATGACACCTAAAGAGGACTTACATATTATGTAAAATGATATATTACAGAATTTTACAAGCTAGAGAAAATCAGTCTTGTCTATGAACTATGGTAGTTTCTTTTTTGGGATGTGAACCAACCTTTGGCTCTGGATTTCCATATAAACTTCACTGTCACAGTTCCTAATTTGCAGCTCCCCATTTTCCTGCCTTTATTAACTTTTGACTGCAGTCTGACTTTCTCACTAGCTTGTGATCCAACTTCAACTGTACTTATTTTTATTTTCTCCTCTATTCTTTGATATAGTTCTTGCTTTTTATTTTTTCACTGTGAATATGTTCCTCCATACTGAAGAGCTTATTTCAGGAGGCTTAAATGTGTCTTGTAGTGACTAGTTTTCCATTTGTGAAATACACAGAATTGTTTTAGGACAGCGTTTGCTGAAATAGCTTGTAATCATGCATATGTAATGCATCTGTATCCAGTGCTACAAATTTAGCCTTGATAATAAGAATTTAGTTTTAGTCTTGGAAATCATCACAAGTTGAGGGAAGGGAGGTCAGATTTGCATTCCTAATTATCTTTTATACAAGCTGTTGTGAAAATTAGCTTGTATTTTCAGAGTATCCATTAATTTATGGTGGCTGAAGCAGCCCAGTAGAAAGCTGAAGGTTAGGATAACGTCTAGGTACTAAAACTTTTCCATATAGATACTCACACATGAAAAACTGACTTTACTGAATTTTTCAGTTATTTGCTGCATTTTCAATATGACCCCTGGCTTTGTAGGTTCTTGGGCAGTTAAAATATCAGTATCCTACCAAGTCTTTTAAGGGTTTTAATTTTTATATAAGTTAAACATGTTAGTTTAGATTTCTCTCTGTAGTGATTTTCTTCTTGAAAGAGTTACTGGAAAGTAAGAAGGGCTTAGTTAGTTAATGACATTTGCTAGTAAAGCCAGTTTTCAGGTCAGCAAATAAGATGTAGCCAGGGACTTGCCAGTCAAAGGAAAATCAAGAACCTTTGTTCTTTTCTTTTTCCTTTTCAGTGTTTAGAGCTGCTTTCAATTCTGGTCCTACCAAAACATTGATTAAAGAATGTATTAAAATTTAAAATCACATATCACTTAAGAGTTTTGAAGGTTAGGGACCCTCAATCCACTTCCATGTGTATCTTCCTCCAGTTTTAATTTTAAAACTTAAAGTGGTCCCAAAATTTATTAACCTATTTAATTCTTTGTTATATGAAACACCATAGAGAAATAGAATATTTTTTTCATAAGTGTGCTTGTAACATATTTTTTGTTACAGAAAAAAGAGCTGTTAACTTTTTGAAGAGTTGTTGTAAAGGTCAATGCTGTGTACAAATGAAAAAGCATATTAGGTACTGAGGAATCAGTTACATTTGGTATTAATACATGATATAAAATTCCACATTAGCAGATTGATTGAAGCATATTTTCATAGAGTGTGTTAAGATTCAATTCAGGTGTATTAAGATTCAATTAACAACTTGTTAATAGTCCATTTTTAAATTATTAGAAAGTGTTTTGAAGTTTAAATAAATCTGTTTTATACCTAAAACATAATTGGGTTACCTTTAATTGCTTATTGAATAATAAAAAAGAAAAATAAGTATTTCTAAAGTAGACACATGGTTTCACACATCAGATATTTCTTTTCAGATAGAGTAGTTGATGCTGTTGAAGAATGTTCTATTTCTAGCAACATGTGGTTGAGGTTTGTTTAAGATACAGTGTTTTGCTATACAGTAAATTTTACCTGTTACAGATCTAAATGTTGAATAATTTGTCTTAGTTAAAATTTTTTTAAATAATGTATACTAAACTTAATTTTTGACATTTTTTTAATGGTTTTCCAGTCAAGTATCAATTATTAAATGTTAATATATCTAGGTTCTTGGGCAGAGTATCAGTATCCTACTAATGTAATATTTAATTATTAAAAGTTCAAAATATATTTACGTCCACTTTAAAATATTCAAATCTCTACTTTCTTTCATATCAGGTTTGAGTTTAGTGTGTAACTTTAGGTAACAATACCTTCAGGATAATTACCAGGATTAGCAGTATGGTCCTTAGGAAATTCTAGTCTCAAATGGTAATAATTTTAATTACCAGCAGAGGGCTCTGTGTGTACATATATTTGTAGTTATAAACAATGTTTTCTTGACTGATTCTTTCAGCCTAATGCAGTTTTCTTCTAACAAAGTATTAATTAACTTCTGGACTCTTAACCAGAGACGAATGTGCACAAAAAATTTTTTAAATCAGTTATTTCTCTACTTCTTCATTTATATTATAGCAAAATACTAAGGACCATTAAGAGCAAGCATAACTTAATGAGTCAAATATTTTAACCCCTGCTGTTTTTTAAAAGGAAAGATTATTTCAATTCCCAAAGGTACTATCAATATTACTTCTTTACTAAACAGTGAATCTGCATTCTTACTGATTTTCAAATTGCTAGTTTTTTATATATAAAATCAAGAATATAGTTTTAAGAAATATTTGCATTTTCAGTTGATCAGAAAATGTTATTTTGATTTTCATTATGTTTTATTTCTAGGTGTATTTTTACACATTCTAGCAGATACACTTGGGAGTATCGGTGTAATTGTCTCTGCCATCATGATGCAGAATTTTGGTCTAATGATAGCAGATCCTATTTGTTCAATCCTGATAGCCATGCTCATAGTTTTAAGGTAAGTGTTGGTATGTTACTTTCAGGTATTAAAATGAGAGGTGATAAATATACTACTTAAATTACAGATCTAAATTATTATTATGTTGGGGGTTTTTTGGTCTTTAACAAATTTCTACATAGATTATTTCTCTTTTCATCTTACTGTTTTTTCTGTGTTTACCTAGGGTTTGATATTTCTTTTTGGTGTTTAGTAATTGATCTTCTGTAAATCAAATCAGTAGTAATTTTCTTAAATCCAACACTATATCTGTAGAGTAGAACATTAGAAATATAAAATGTATTAATGTTAGAATATTATTCCTTTGACATCTGTCTTTTGCGCTATCAAATGCAAAAGCATATTAAAATCTCTTCTAGAACAATTTTTAATTTATAAAGTTATATTATCATTGCAGAAGTCTTATAAAATTGCTTACTGAAGTATATTTATGTCCTTCTCCCTATCTAGATTATAAATTCTTGAGGAAGAATCTATCTTTTAGCTCTTTGGCTCTCTGTTGCCTGTCATAGTACCAATGTGTATGTAAAAGTGTGTGTGAGTGTGTATAAATTCTCAATAAATATTTTCTGAATTAGTGTATGGTTACTATCTCTTAAATTTCTGTCAAGTTATTTTATTATTATTTTAATTTTTATCAGAATAATGGAACATTATGTGCCTTTATTTCACAATCTGAATTATTCATATAGATATGTCTTGACTGGGCTGTTTTTGTCTAATTTATCCATATGATTTTACTGTTAGTAAAGCTATCTTTGTAATGATAAAAGAGCTATTAGAGGGCAGACTGTGATGATTTTTATAGCTTGCAGTTGAATAGAATAGACTTTAAAAATTACAATGAAATTATAATCTTATAAATTAGTCATAAACGTAGGTTTTCAAGTTTTTGCTTAAAAAATAGGATACAGTATACATTTTAAACATGCAGATTATTTTAAATTTTTCTTTAAATTATTTGTACTAGGAATCATCTCTGCTATGTAAAAATCTTTTATAAAACTCAGAATCTCCTTTCTTCATCTTTGGAAATCTTACATATTTCCTTGAAAGTTCAGCTTGGATTCACATTTTCTATGAAACTTAACTCCTGATAGATTTGGTAACTTACATCTGTACCTCTTTATTTGCATGTTCAGTGTTTATTTTATTTTGTTATTTGCATGTTATAATTTGTGGCTGCTTCTAATACTTCTTAGAGTAGGATCTTAATCTTTATTTTCCTTTGTCTCCACTCATATTATCCTAATTCTCCTATCATTTGTTGCTTGGAAGAGATTGACCTTTCTGTCTCCCTCTAATTTCTTTTCCACATTGTGACCAAAGTGATCTTTCTTTAATGAAGATTATGGTACATGGAAAAATAATCTTGCTTTAAATCGTGCCATGGCTTTCTTGCCCTCAGGATAAAGTCTGAATTCCTCAGTAGGCCTTCACATTGGTACCCATTTATCTCTTCAGTCTTTCTCTCACCCTGTCTCAATTTCTGTTCTGCTCTCCAGCCACAGTAAATAACTCAGTTCCCTGAAAACATGTTATGAGCTTTCTGGATTCTGAGCTTTGCTCTTGTTTCCTCTCTCCAAAATAAAATACTCTTACACTGAGTGTCCTTCTCCTTTCCCCTTCACCCCCACAAGTACTAGATAACAATTCTCATCCTTGAGATTAGATTTCAGTTTAAATGGCACTTCCGTGAGGAAGCGTTTCCTGATCGTCTACCTCCCAGGAGGGGTTAAGTATACCTGTAGCACCGCCTGCTACTCCTCTTGTGGCATTTACTATGTTGAAATAGCCTGTCTTATTGTCTTCCTTAAGCTCCATAAGGGCAAACTGTTTTTTCATTGTTGTAAAGTCAGCACCTAACTCTGCCAGGCAAAAGTTGGTACATTTTTGATTTGAATCAAAATAAATTCGTGTTTTTTCAGCCTCAGAGAATTATTTTCTCTAATCCTAAATCGGGAATTCTTACTTAGTTCTAGTCCCATTCACTTGTTCCACAAATATGAATAAATAAATAAACACACACACAGAGGACAAGAGAACTTTTTTTTTTCTGAAATATAACACATTAAAAAGCTACACAAATTATTTTCAGCAAATATTTATTAAGTAGACCCTCTCACCAGGGTGGTGAAAGGACAAGATAACTTACTGTTTTGATCTTACATTATAGTAAAAGAGAGAGACACAAACAAATTAATCAATAAACCACTCAAGTATCTAGCAGTTAATTGTGCAGAGAGTTAAGATGGGATGCTAGTGACTGCGGTGCCATTTTAGATTGAGTCATAAGAGAAGACTTCTGAAGAGGGAGGATTTAAATTGAGATCAGAGTGTTGAAGAGAGCATTCTAGTCTAAGGAACAGCTAGTATAAAAGCCCTGTAGTGGAAAGAACATTAGCACTGAAAGTTGGTCATTATGGCAGAAGTATAGGGAGTAAGGGGAGAGTGCTTTGAAATAAAGCCGGAGGGATAGGCCTGGGAAAATTAGCCAGGGTTAGGAGTTTGGATTTTATTTTAGGTGGAGGAGGAAACCATAGGGGGTGACATTATTTGATTTGTATCATTAAAAATAATTTTGGCTGCTTTGTAGTTAATAAGATTAAAAGGGGGTAAGAGGGCACACAGGCAGACCAACTAGAAAGCTATTAAAGTGGACCAAATAAGAGGCCAGGGTCCCTTGGTCTAAGGTACTATAATAATCTAGGAGGTAGAAAGACGTAGCTAAAGTTAGAAAATGCTTTGGGCCTAGAATTAATAAGATTTGCTCCTAGATATGAATGTTTAGGTGAAGGGTTGAGTGAAAGGGGGGAAATTAAGGATAATTCCTAGAGTTTTTACATGAGCAACTGAGTGAATGAAGGTTCCTCTACTGAAAGAGGGAAGACTAGGGGAAGAGTTGTTTTATCTGATTCAAAGGGCATTGCTGATCAGAAGTTCTGTTTTGGTTGTTGCCAGGTTTGAGTTCTCTCATTAGACATTTATATGGTGATCTCAAGTAGGTGGTGCAAGTACAAGTACAGAAATCTTGGGAGCACTCAGCTGAATATAAAGGATTGGAAATAGTTCACATATAGATTTAAAGTCATGGAGTAGCATTTATCTGTCATGAATTCCACAATTCCTACCCCTTCCATTTTCCTGGAAAGCAACCCTCTTTTCTGCTGAACCCAATTTAGCTAAAGGGAATAATGCTTCAGGCAGCCACAACCAACTACAGTTGGCTTTCAAGATAAACCTATAAAACTTAGGTGTTATCCTTGTCTAAGTCCTACTGACCTGTTTATAAAACTTTTTCTCAGTAGTTTACATAAATATATATTCTCAAATTCATATAATTTGATTCTTTTTCATTTTTGTTAAGCTTAACATTTTTACTTGTTCTTTTCCTTTGTTCTCATATCAAAAGTAATACATGTTGATTGTAAAAAACTCAAACATTATTGAAATGTGCAACTTGTCTATTGAAATGTCCTTTCAATCCCACCACTTGGAGATAAAGCAGAAAACTTTAACGAATCTTTAAATCGTTTAACAAATGTTTTAGTGCCCACTCTGTGCTAGTCAGTAAACAATATAGAAAATACCCTACCTTCATGGAGCTTATATTCTAATAGGGGTTATAGTCAATAAAGCAGATGGACATGCAAATAGATAATGTATGTCATATAGTGATAAATGCTATGAAGTAGGGGAAGGGGCTGTATTTTAGAAGGGCTTGGAAAGTCCTCTGCATCGTTTGAGGAATGACGAGAGGGGAGTGCAGTGAGTAGGGCAGAGAGGTGGCAGGTATATGTATCTAGAATTTGGGGAAGGGGTTGAGGTGAAAGATAGAAATTTGGGTGTCATCAAGCTGCATGGTATTTAAAGCCATGAGATTGGATGAGTTTGCCCAGAGAATGAGCACTGATAGAGAGAAGTGGCTGGAGGACTGAACCCTAGGGTAGGTGGGGAACAGAGGCAACTCCAGCAGAGGAGAGGAAAGCGGAGTGGCCAGTGAGGAGCGAGGAGACACATGGGCGTGCCTTGTTTTAGGAGCCGTGTAAAGCAAGTGTTTTAAACAAGAAGGAATAATTAAGCCTATTAAATGCTTTTGGGCTGATAATTGGTAACTTAGATAACATGCCCAGAGGAGTGATGAGAATGAAAGCCTGATCAGAGTAGCTTCAAGAGAGAATGGGAGGGGAGGAAATGGAAGTAACTGTAGTCAACTCCTTTTCAAGGCCCTTTGCTGTAAAGGGGAGCAGTGACTGCTAGCGACACTGAGGGCTCACTTTGAGGTTTGTGGTCATGAATTTAAAGTGAAAGCAACCAGCACAGTTGTGTTTTTTTTTCTTTTTCTTTTTTTCTAGTCTTGTTCAGCTACTTGGTAAAAGGTATGGAATAGGCAGAGAGCTGGATTTAAAAGGTCTGAGGTTTTGTTGGGTGAGTGTTTTGTTGGGTGAGTGTTGGGTGGTGTTAGTGTCCCATATCTATAATCCCTGCCTTGCTCCTTTCTCACTGGCAGAGTGAGAAAGGAGCAAGGCAGGGATTTTAGACATAGGAAACTAAGATTTAAAGGTAATAATAGATTCTGAAAATGAAAGTGATGGGAGTGGATTGGATTGGAATTCTGGGAAAAGTGTTAAAGATGGATTGGGGGAAGAAATCAGAAGTAGGAAGTTTTATTGAGATGCTTGAAATTGAGATCTTAAGGTCTAAGTTCTGATCATAGGGGTGGATCCAGGAAAAGAGCATCATATAGAGGCCGAATGTTGGATGGATTGTTCACGTGGATATTTCAATTAAGAGTAATGAAAAACGTAGAGATGGAAAGAGAATAAGCCTGTTGCTAAACTATTCAGTGACTGAAGGGGAGCTATCAAGAATTGTATCACTAGTAATTAGGGTGGGTAGAAGGTGGCATAATCTGATGGCATGGGCCTTAAAGGAGCTGTGTTGGGGAGAAGTAGGAACAGTAGTAGTGATAAGTGAGGAGGACATTTACCTCCCGGTAAGTCCCAGTAGTACAGGGACTGTGGGAGAGAAAGTGCTGTAAGGAAAAATGTCCTCAGGTGATAGCCAGTTTTCAGGTAGAGCATGAAATGCTGTTGCTATTTAGAGGGGACGCTGAAGATTTAGTGAAAATTACATATTTAAAAGTAGTTTTTTAAAATTATGGAAATAGTTATGTTGATAAAGAAACTTGGTAAAATATAAAAAGAATAAGGAAAAAAATTACCCATAGTTCCACCAGCCAAGAGAGCTATGTTAATATTTTTATGGGTTTGGCTTTTTTATTCTGAGTCTCTTTATATATATATATATATATATATATATATATATATATATATATATATATATATATATATATATAGTATTTTTGTCTGTATCATGTATACAAGATTATATTCTGAGTAAGAAAAATTTTTTAGCTTTTTCTGATAATAAATATGTAGTCATTATAGAAAACTTGGGAAATGATGAAAATATAAAGAAGTCAAGAAAGATCAGTCGGGATCACAACACTCAGGGGTCACGTTATCACTTTAACAGTATTTCTTTAGTCATTTTTAGGCCTTTTCTTTTTTTCCATTATTGAGTTTCTACTACATGTGCTGATTTATTAAGTTTGGTCAGTAGTAGAGCATTCGCAGGTTCTAGATGAAAGATAATAGTACAGTTATTGTTTTAAGTCAATAAAGTTTTGGGATGATTTATTAGGTAGCAAGGTCTTAATTCAGTGACAATAAATGACAAGATACAGGGCAATGCATAAGTATGAGTCATTATTGTAAACAGTCCATATCTGAAGTATATATTTCTCTTTACATATAGGATGGAGGGAAAAAAATATATATATATCCCTAAATGTTAATTGGATCTCTCTGGGTGATGTAATTTTAAAATTCTGCTTCTTTCCTAATTTTTCTAAAGTAAATCAATAATTGTGACTTTGCCTTTTAAAAGCATATATATATATATATATACATATATATATATTTAATGGCAGGCAGTAAAAACCAAGGTAGCTCCAAAGTACAAAATTAAGACATTCCAGTTCAGTCTGTTTTTCTGTTAAGAAAGCAAACTTATTTTACTTAAATATTTACATGATAATGAAATATTTGCAAGCAGATAACTTTGAGACACTTCTCAAATTGTTTAAGAGTTTGTCTAATTAGTCAAAACTAATTTTAGGAAGTAGATTAAAATTTTTAAGCACTCAACAAAATGGAGTATTAGAGAAGTAATTTTCCTTACCGTTAATTTTTTCATATATTCTCAATTCACTAAAAACAAGAGAAATAATGGTACTCTTTATATATTCTCTAGATCTAAATGTTCCTCAATTGAGAATGTGCCATGAAATAGACGTCTGTCCCTTCTAGGCTGCCCAGTGTTGCAGTATCACTTTCAAGTGAAAGTGATTTCCTAGAAAAAGACATTTTTTCTCTAAACATTTCCTAACGCGCAAAGGGTAATTTAAACTTCTGTGTGAAACTCGGTTGTACTGTGATGGATTTTTTTTTTTTCCCAGTGAAAAGCAGGAGATTGAGTATAAGAGCAAGAGTATATATAATCTTTTATCATCTGAAAATATAGGAGATTTCAGTGTGATTTCACTTTTTTCCCCCCCTTAGTAAGTTGAATTGGAATGGAAAGTGGGTTCATAACTTAGAGAACAGAAATCTGAACAATTAGTTGTAGCTTTGAATTGCACTGTGATTTAAAAGCTACATAAATCTGTAGCTTGATTTTTGATTCACTTAAATAAAAAGGGTACCTGTGCATGATGGGAAAAAATACATAAACAGGATGCAGAAAAAAGCTTTGTTACTGGTGTGGTATTTCTGAAGCCTTTTTTTTTTCTTTAATCAGTTTTCTGCAACTCAAAAGATACTATCTTGTGCTGCTCTGTGACTTTCACTAATCATTTGTAAATACAAAGAAAACTTTTCTTAAAAAAAGAAATTGTCTTTTTGTTAGGGGCAAAAGTATTTCAAATAATATATTTATTTATTATCATATAGAAGGAAAAAATAGCCCAACTTTTAGAAGCAAACCAAGGTACAGGCTTTAGAAATAACAGGTAGTGGTCATAAGCTGCAGTATGAAATGGAAAGAATATACAGTAATGAAACAAAATTTATAAAGTTGAAATTCTAAATGATTATCTAGATGGTTATCATTGTTCAAGAATACAGGATTTGGATCAGATACTGATTTTGATAAACCTTGTTGATTTTGTGGTTAAATAGATAATTATTTGTAGCCTATGTTAAGTCAAAAAAGCATTTTTTTAAACAAGTAATATGCTACCATATCTTCAAATAGTTGTATATATATGAGAAATTACAGATTTTTTTTTTCGAGAATGGTTTTGGGTGTTGCCTAACAATTTCCTTTGCGGTTTGTCTTTCAAGTGGTTATAATTTGTGTACTATACTTTTGGGACTAAGATAAAGATAAACAGTTTCCCAAGATTTTAACTTGCTGTTTATACTCATATTGTAAAATCAAACGTATGGGAATATTATTGTATGGTAATTGTATTTTTTAATCACATGTAAAACCATCATAGTTAGTAAGAGCATTTATAAATACTGAATAGTCTAACAGCTTTTCTCAACCAGCATTCTGGGAGAGAATACCCTAATGCCGTAAAGTATCCATTTGTATGCAGTTATTAACTTCACCTCTGCATCTAGAAAAGTACTGGTTATGTACTATTCTTGCGGACATTGAGAAATAGTCACTGAAATCATTTTGTGTTCAATGGTTCAGAAGAGGGATCCCAATTAAGAAAGGCTGGCAGACAGTCTTAGAAATATTAAAAGGAACAGAGCAAGTGTGGTAATGTATTAGTGATCATAAGCCAATAACATTAGATAAGAGAAAGTATTTGAGACTTAAAAATTGGAAAGAAGAGATTATTCTTTTATGTAAAATATATGACTATATTTCTTTAAACCCTCTAAGACTCAATGGAAAAACTATGACAAACAGGTAATTTAGTAAAGTTACAGATGCAAAACTAATGTATAAAATTAGTACCCTTTATATATAAGCAAAATCCAGTTGAATGTTACAATTAAAGAGAAGACACCTTTTCAGTAGCAATAACAAAGACAATCTAGAGATACAATGTGTAAAACTTGTAGGAGAAAAGATTTAAACACTTCTGAAAAACAAAAGTAGACTTGAACAGAGCCTTTTTTTGGTCAATTATGGTGTTTTTAAAGAATCAACATTATAAACATGTTAACTCTTATTTATAAATTTTAAACTATTCTAACAAAAATACCAACAGGTTTTTTTTTCTAGAGAGGAGGTAATAAAAGTTGAATTTAAAGTTTATAAGGAAAAACGAAGAAGCAGGAGGAATAGCCAAGAAAACCTTGAAAAAGAAGATGTAAAGTGTAAAGCCTTCACAGTTTTTTTTTTTTTTTAAATATTTATTTATTTGGCTGCACTGGGTCTTAGTTGTGGCACATGGATCTTTGTTGCCATGTGCGGAATCTTCCTTTTGGCATGCAGGATCTTTAGTTGCAACATGCGGGATCTAGTTCCCTGACCAGGGATCGAACCCAGGCCCCCTGCATTAGGAGCATGGAGGCTTAACCGCTGGACCACCAGGGAAGCCCCAAGCCTTTACAATTAAAATAGTGAGATGCCTAAAAAAGCAAACAGACTAATGGAGCAGATTAGAAATTCCAGAAATAGATTTACATGCAAATAGAAATTTTATAGGGATAAAGGCAGCATTTTGAGTCAGTGGGGCAAAGATGAGCTTTCTACTAACTGGATAACCAACCATGTGGAGAAAGATAAATTTGGAACTGTACCTCATACTGTTACCTGGATAAATTCTAAATGGATTGGAGCTCTAAAAGTAAAACTCGAACCCATGCTAATACTAGAAAAAAAGCATGTCTGAATTATTTTTACAACATGGGAATATTAGGGGAACAGCTATGGCTCAAAACCTAGAATCAGTGAGAGAAAAGATTGATGAATTAAGTTACATTTAAAAAAAAAAAACTTCGGCATAGAAAAAAAGAGCACCATAAGGGAAGTCAAAATGCATAATCAATTGGGATAAATATTTGCCACTTAGATCATAAAGGGCTAACCTCCCTAATATAGAGAGCACTCTTAAAAATAAAAATTAAATTAAAAGCCTGATAGAAAAATGGGCAAAAGTATAAGGTCATTTAGTTCAAAGGAAAAGAAATACAGATGACTTTTAAACATGTAAAAGTAGTTAAGCCTCACTTATAAAAAAGAAATGCAAATTAAAACTATATTGTAACACCACTTCTCACCAATCAGGTGGATAAATATCCAAAAATTTGCATAATCTTTTGGCAAGGCTGTAGGTACAATAAGTACTCTCATACATTGCTGATAGAAATGAGAGTGGTACTGTCTCTGTGGAGAGAACTTTGACAAACATCTAGCATAATTAAATGTATGTTTACCTTTGATTAAGTAGTCCCACTTCTAATGTATCCTAAAGATAAATTGGCAAAAATACATCAAGATATATTTTAAGGCCATTCTTTGTGGTTTTATGTGTTTGTGCCAAAGATTGGAAAGAACACATATGTACATCAGTAAGGGACTTCTATGTATCCCTAAAAATAAAGAATAAAGGGAGACAGGAAGTATAATCAGCAAGATGGCATAATAGGAAGCCCTAGACTCTCTTTCCTCCATGGAGACAGATTTAACACAACAAACTGACAAAATACCTCTGTGAGAAATCCAGAAACTAGTTAAAAGTTTCCTGCACACCAGGCTAATGGAAAGCCAACCACATGGAAGCTTGACAGGAAATTCATGACACTCCCCACTTTCTCTCCTCATAACCACTCCCACCACCCAAGCCTGCACATGGTGGACTGTTTGGGAGGAAACCTCCAATTCCCATATTCCTGCGGGGGGAAAGAAGTTTAACATTAACTGACTTTTAGGGTGGTGCTGCCTGAGAGATTTGTCTTGCTTGTATCCAAGCACTGACAAAAATCGGTGCCTTGGTTGGGCATCCCTGGGAACAGACGTCAGTTGGGCATTACAGTCTGCAGTATCACAGACAGACACTAGGTGGAACTCCAGGACTGTGATTTACTACAGCTCCAGGAGGCAGCAGTATTGCAGATAAACACCAGGAGGAGCTCTTGAATAGGAGCCAGCATCCTTTTTCAAATAGGAGGTTACATGCGCAAGCTCAGAGAGGGCATGTACCAGAAAAGACTTGAGAGGTCTCCTGAATCTCCAGCCAGGCTATATAGAGTAAGTCCTCCCTGCATGAAACCAGACCACAAAATCTGGAAAGTTGACTGATTCTTAAGGTGCTGAAATCCCAACAATGAAAAATAAGACATACAAAGAAACAGCCAACCATGGAAACAATTAGATATCCAGAAACCAAACCTGAAAAAAGGTGACATATGAATTGCCAGGTGAAGAATTCAAAATTACCATCATAAAGATGCCCAATGAATTAAAAGAAAGCACAGGTAGACACTAAACAAAATCAGGAAAATGGTGCATGAGCAAAATGGGAATATCATCAAAGAGATAGAAACTGTGGAGAAGAGCCAAACAAAAGAACAACAATAACTGAATTGAAAATTTCACTGGAGGGCCTCAACAGCAGATTTGACCAGGCAGAAGAAAGAATCAGTGAGATTGAAGGCAGGACTTAACAAAAATTATTGAGGCAGAGGAGTAAAAAAAAAGAAGAAAAAAAATGAGGAGAGCCTGAGGGATTTATGGACAAGCAGAACAACAAATGCATTATGGGAGTCTCAGAAAGTAAAGAAAGAGAGAAAGGTGCAGAATACCTAGCTAAAGAAACTTTCCCAAATCTAAGAAGAAAAACAGATATACAAATACAAGAAATGTAAAGAACTTCAACTTGGATAAATATAATATAAAGAAACCTACACTGAGGCACATCATAATCAAGCTGTCAAAAGTTACATATAATGTGAGAATCTTGAAAGCAGCAAAAGAAGAGCAACTTGTCACATGCAGTGATAACCACAAGGGAAATATTAATAGAATATACACAAAGGGGAAATGAGAAGGGAACCAGAACATGTCACTACAAAAAATCAATGAAACACAAATGAAGAAGTAAAAGAGGGAAAAAAGGTGAAAGAGAGATGAAAAAGCTACAAGATAGAAAACTGAACAAAATGGTAATAGTAAGTCCTTCCATGCCAGTAATTATATGTAAAGGGATTAAACATACCATTTCAAAAACATTGACTGGCTGAATGGATTTTAAGAAAAAAAGAGTCATCTTTATTCTGCCTACAAGATATTCACTTTAGCTATAAGGACTCACATAGACTAAAAGTGAAAGGGTAGCAAAAGATACTTCGTACAAACAGGAACCTGAAGAGAGCAGTGGTAGCCATACTTAGCCAAAATAGACAACAAAAACTGTCACAAGAGACAAAGAAGAAACATTGTAAGGATAAAAGGGTCAATTCACCAGGAAGATATAACAATTGTAAATACATATGCTGCTAACATGAGAGCACCCAAATATATAAAGCAAACATTGACAAAAAGGGAGAAATAGACAGCAACATAGTAATAGTAGGAGACTTCAGTACCTTAGAGGAACTAGGAAATCAACCAGTCATTCATTAGAGACTCAATAGGGAAAGAGAAGACTTGAACACTGTAGACCAGTTGGGCCTAACAGGTTGTTGTTGAGCCTGACCCAACTACAGCAGAATACACATTCTTCTCAAGCGCACATGGAACATTCTCCCAGAAAGAAGATATGTCATGTCACAAAAGAGGTCCTAACAAAATTTAGAACATTGAAATTATATAAAATATTTTCTCTGACCACAGTGGAATGAAACTAGAAATCAATAGCAGAAGGAAAACTTGAAAATCCAAAAATATGTGGAAATTAAACAACAGGCTCTTTAACAACCAATGGATCAAGGAAGAAATCACAAGAGAATTTAGAAAATATATGGAGACAAATGAAAACAAACAAAAACACAACATACCAAAACATATGGGATTCAGCAAAAGCAGTACAAAGAGGGAAGTTCATAGCTATAAACACATACATTTTTTAAAAAGGAAAGAAAGATCTCAGGTCAACAACCTAACCTTACAACTCAAGGAGCTAGAAAAAGAACAAACTAAACTCGAAGTCAGCAGAAGGAAGGAAATACTAAAGGTTAGAGCAGAGATAAATGAAATAGAGAATAGAAAAACAATAGAAAAAAGTCAACAAAACCTAGAGTTGGTTTTTTGAAAAGATCAACAAAATTGATAAAACTTTGCTAGACCACCTAAGAAAAAAAAAGACTCAAATATCTAAAATAGGAAATGAAATAGGAGATATTACAACTGATATCACAGAAATAAAAAGAACTATAGGGGACTACTATGAACAGTTGTATGCCAACAAATTGGATAACCTAGAAGAAATTGATAAATTTCTAGAAACATACAACCTACCACTGCTGAATCATGAAGAAATTTTAAAGATGTGAACAAACCTATTACTAGTGAGGAGATTGAAGCAGTAATCGAAAAACTCTCAACAAAGAAAAGCCCAGGATCAGACGGTTTCACTGGTGAATCTTACCAAAAATTTAAAGAAGTGTTAGTACCAGTTTTTTTCAAACTATTCCAGAGAATTGAAGAGGAGAGGAGAAGCCCAAACTCATGAGGCCAGCATTAACTGGATATCAAAACCAGACAAAGACACAACAGGAAAACTATAGACCCAGTATCCCTGATGAGTGTTGATTTAAGAATCCTAAGCAAAACAGTAGCAAACCAAGTTCAATAGCACATTAAAAGCATCATACACCATGACTAGGGGAGATTTATACTTGGAACGTAAGGATGGTTCAACATAATGAAAATCAATCAGTATTATACACCATATGAACAAAATGAAGGAAGAAAAGATGTGGTCATCTCAAACAATGCAGAAAAGTGACAAAATTCAACACCCTTTCATGATTAAAAACACTAACAAACCAAGACTAGAAGGAAACTACTTCAACGTAATAAAAGCCATATGTGAAAAACCCACACCTGGGGAGGAATGAAAACTTTTCCTCCAAGATCAAGAACAAGGCAAGGATGCCCAATTTTCCCACTACTATTTGCCATAGTACTGAAAGTTCTAGCCAGAGCAATCAGACAAGAAAAAGAAAAGGCATACAAATTGGAAAAGAAATATTACAATTATCCCTGTTCACACGTGACATGATCTTATATGTAGAAAATCCTAGATTACACATACACACAAAAACTGTTAGAACTAATAAAAGAATTCAGCAAAGTTGCAGAATACAAAATCAGCACTCAAAACCCAGTTGCATTCTTATATAATAACAATGACCAATCAGAAAAGGAAATTTTAAAAACAATCCCATTTACCATAGCACCAAAAAGGATAAAATACTTAAGAATAAATTCCACCAAGGAGGTGAAACATGTGTACATTGTAAACCATAAAGCATTGCTAAAAGAAATCAAAGAAGATATAAATAAATGGAAAGACATCTCATGCATGGATCAGAAGACTTCAATATTGTTGAAATGTGTATGCTGCCCAAAGTCATCTACAGATTCAGTGCAATCCCTATCAAAATCCTAATGAAATTTTTTTTTTCAGAAATAGATTTTTAAAAAATACTAAAACTTGTATGGAATGTGAAGAGACTATGATAGCCAAAACAACCTTAAGAAAGAAGAACAAAGTTGGAGGCCTTACACTCCCTGATTTCAAAACATAACAACAAAGAAACAGTGATTTAGATGGTGTGGTCCTGGCATAAAGACAGATATATAGACCAGTAAACTGAATAAAGAGCCCAGAAGTAAACATTTGCATATATATAGCCAAATGATTTTTGACAGGGGTGCCTGGACTACACAATGGGGATAAAGCAGTCTCCTCAACAAATGGTTTTGAGAAAATGGATATCCACATGCAAAATAATGAAGTTGGCCCCTTACTTTACACCACATAAAAAAATTAACTCAAAATGGATTAAAGACCTTAAACATATGATCTAAAACTATTAAACTCCTAGACAAAAACTTTTCTCCTAGGAGAAAAGTTTCAGAATATTGGTTTTAGGAGTGATTTCTTGGATACTAACCAAAGAAGACAGGCAAAAAAAATAAAAAATAGACAAATTGGACTTTACCAAGCTTAAGAACTTCAGCTCATCAAAAGGAACAATCAGCAGAGTGAAAAGGCAACCTATGGAATTGGAGCAAATAATTGCAAGTCATATATATCTTGTAAGATGTTAATATTCAGAATATACAAGGAAAGTCTACAACTCAACAACAACAACAAAATAAACCAATTTAAAAATAAGCAAAGGATTTTAATAAATATTTCTCCAAAGAAGATTTACACCTGGCCAATAGGCACGTAAAAAGATGCTCAGTGTTACTAATCACTAGGGAAATGCGAATCAAAATGACAAGACATCACCTCACACCCATCAGGATGTCTACTATCAAAAGAATAGATAATAAGTGTTGGCAAGGATGTGGAGAATTTGGAGCCTTTGTGCACTGTTAATAGGAATGTAAAATGATGCCACCATTATGGAAAGTTAAAAATAGAGTACATATGATCTAGCAATTCCACTTCTGGGTACATGTCCAAAAGAACTCAGAGCAGGATCACAAAAAGATATTCATATATCCATGTTCATTGCAGCATTATTCACAATAGCCAAGAGGTAGAAGTAACCCAGATATCTGTCAACAAATGAATGGATAAAGAAAATGTACATACATACAATGGAATATTATGTAGCCTTTAAAAAGAAGGAAGGTCTGTCACACACTACATTATGGATGAAACTCGGGGACATTATGCTAAGCTAAATAATCCAATCCCAAAGAGCAAATATTGTATGAGTCTACTCATATGAAATATATAAAGTAGTTAAAATTGTGGAAACAAAGTAGAAAGGTGATTGCCAAGGACTGGGGCAGGAGGGATGGGAAGTATAGCGTTTAATGGGTAAAGAGTTTCAGTGTTGCAGTGTGAAAAAGTTCTAGAGATCTTTTGCACAACAATGTTACTTAACACTACTGAACTATATATTTAAAAATGGTTAAGATGATAAATTTAGTGTTACATGTTTTTTACCATAATAATAATAATAAAAAAGAATAAGGAATATCTCTATATGGTAATGTGGCGTTATTTTCAAGATGTATTGTTAAGAAAACAAAATAGCACTTGATATGTAGCAAATGATATATAGGATTATAGCATAAGATAGGCAAAAAGTAGCACTATTACCTTTTCCATAATGAGAAGAGATACACATATAATCTGCATGTTTTCTTATAATTTTGAAAAGAAACACAAAGAATAAACCAAAAACAAATATGATAAATATAGTTACCTCTAGGCAGAGGGAGGGGATTGGAAGTGAGACTTTGAAGTATATTTTAAATATACTTTTGACTTCGGAATCATAGACATTTTTAGCCTTTAAAAAAATAAAGTAAAATTTAAAAGGTTGAAAGCATATTAAGTTTTTTCTACTCTTAATTTACTCCTGCCAAAAGAAAAACTATTCGTCCCTTTGATTATTCATTGTTCATTGTTAATTTGTGTGTAATTAATTTGAAATTCTCCACCACTAGGTATAGTCTGCACTTGTTACTCTGTTCTCTTGCTTAGTTTATCCTTTGAAAACATGATTTCTATTCCTACCTCAGTAACTAAATATTTTAATGTAGTCAGCATCCAATGTAGCACTGTAGCAATTAGAAACCTACTTTGAGATATTTAATAAAAATTATACTCTCACAGTGGTATTTTAAGTTTAATTTGGGTAAGCAAATAAGAGTACTTTTTCCTTTGCTTTTCATTTCCTATGTTAGGTTTGCTTCTCAGACATGTGACTTTGGAAGTTATCATTGAGGCTGGGTCCAGAACAGAAACTAGGTGTCAGGGGTTTGCTTCTGTTCAACTTTTGACTTTACCAGTCAGCTCTCAGATGGCAGAAAACTTTCATATTGTTATTACTGATCATCTTTTCCAGAGCTTTTAAATTTCTTTTTGTGGTCCAGGCCTCCTATACACTTTGAAGGTCAGCATTTCCTAATGTCAGAATTCTCCTTTGGGTAAAGGTGTTTTGGGAGCACTAGCAAAGCCACCCTGATGACTTAGTTGGAAGGAGTCTTGCAGAAAAGTTAAGAGCATTTACTGTGGAGCAAAACTGCCTGGGTTCAAATCCTGTTTCTACTTTTTATCTGTGTGACCTTGGACAAGCCACTTTTCATCTTTAAAGTGGCAATGATAGTTGTATCTTCCTCATAATTTGCTATATGTGGATTAAATAGGTTAAGATATACCAAGCCTAGAACAGACCTGCCACTTGGCAAGCATTGTGCGTTAATTGCTTAACCTAAAACCAGATAGACACTGTTTAGCTCAGATTCCTAATAGCCTTGTTGAACCTAGGTATTTGATCAGCACTCTGGTCCCACTCCTCTTGGATTTTTCATGCTGATCTTAAGCCCTTTTTGTTCTGAGTTAAAACTTGTGATCACTGAAGTGATTAATAAATATTTCTTGCCCTCTTATCTGGTTTTCCTAAATAAAATCCTGTTTCTTCACTTCTGTACTTTTTAAAATGCAGATTTCCTTAAAGAGCTTCATCTCCTGCCTTTGTCCATCTTAGCCTCGCCACTGCTTTCAGTGAGTTGCAGAGGTAATGGGGAGGTACCTTCAAGTCTCATGATCTTTTCAATACAAACGTTACCATATTTAATAAGAATAAGAAGATTTATTCCAGTCTTCTTTCAAAACTATGTATATCTTGTGGTGCTCTTTGTCCTCGTCTTTTTCTTTTTTTTTTAATCCTTTCACCTTTTTCTCTGCTTTTCCTTTTTTTAAAAAAATTATTTATTTATTTTTGGCTGCCTTGGGTCTTCGTTGCTGTGCGCGGGCTTTCTCTAGTTGCAGCGAGTGGGGGCTATTCTTCATTGCAGTGCATGGGCTTCTCGTTGCGGTGGCTTCTCTTGTTGCAGAGCACAGGCTCTAGGCACACAGGCTTCAGTAATTGTGGCACATGGTTTCAGTAGTTGTGGCTCGTGGGCTCTAGAGTGCAAGCTCAGTAGTTGTGGCACACGGGCTTAGTTGCTCCACGGCATGTAGAATCTTCTCGGACCAGGGCTCGAACCCGTGTCCCCTGCAGGGGGATTCTTAACCACTGCGCCACCAGAGAAGTCTTCTCTTCTTACTTCTTTTATTCCATTGTTTTTCCCCATTTCCCTCCCTCTGGACAGGGTATTATGAATTTTCATTCATTTTTCTTATTTATTTGCACCTTTGCTCTTCATGGATACATATGTGTCACTTAGTAATTTTTTTTTTACTTATATTGTTGGTGTGATTTTAGTTTCTTATTTATGAGAATATTCTTATTCATTATAATAAAGAGCCTTTATTAAGATAACAAATTGCACATAAAGAGCTGGGAATGTTGATTGCTTCTGCCTAAGTGTAATTAATTCTTCCTCACCTATACTTGAATAGAGAATAAGATACTTTTGCTTCTATTTATTGGAGATTCTTTTGGGGAAATGACTAAATTGAGGGGCGCTTTTCTTGTTTTGTTATTTAGCTGTTATTGTGAAGGGTTGAAAGTCATGTCAAACAAGGGATGTTTTACATTTTAATAATCTTCCTCTAGTGTTTGAAATTTTAAAATAGACTATGCATTCAGCAGACATATGTCAAGCACTTATTATATTCCATACACTGTGCTGGGCACTGGGAATTAAAAGAATATAATATGGTCTCTGACTCCAGAGGACTCAATCATGATGAGACTGCAGTGTAGTGCAGAGAGCTTTAGTCTTGGAGTTATCCCACCCAACTCTGCCACTTACCAGGGTGTAACAAAGAACAAGTTGTCTTAGTCTCTCTGAGATGGTTTTCTTTTCTGTAAAATGAGGGGGTTGGCCTAAATGATCTCTTATTATCTTGCTTACATCTGTGATTCCAGCATTTTCTGAAAGTTACTTAAGGTTGTTGTGAGGATCAAATTGGAAAAAATTTATTAAATACTTTAAAAACTATTAAGTGTTGTCTAAACAAAGACATTACTATTTACTAACGACATTATTTACTAATGGTTTCAGTCCAAAGACCAAATGCATTAAGTGTTATAACTAAGTTCCAGAAGTTTAAGGAAAAGAGTGACCTTTTCATGACTTTGGCTCTAAGTTCTAGGGGTATTTTAGGATATCTTACTGTCTCCATTATTGAGTAAAGTAGGTACTCTGTAAATATGCATTGATTTAAACCATAGGTTTCAGAAACTCAGAATAATTATAAGGCGAACCACAATTCCTGTGGTTCTGGGTTATCTGTTCTATATTAGGCTCATGAAATTCTGGGTTAATGGGTAATTGTTTTTTACTACAGAATCATTGTATTTGTGTAAATATGACTGCATATTTACAGCTTGTCATAGGACCACCATGTCTGAATGCAGAATACATTGCTTTGGGGGGCCAATTTTCTTTGTTTTTTTGGTCCACTAAACATTTTCGAGTATATGATATATACTAGACCTTCAAATTTATGGGTTCTTTTATAAAGTACAGCTGTCTATACGCTTGTAGATTATAAGAACCACTGGTAATATGCAGGAGGACTTAAGCCCATTAGCCAATTCAAAAAAGTTGAATCAGTAATTATTTTTTAATTATTATTAATATTTATTCTCAGATCTAAGTAATAGTTTCAACTCTCTGAAATTTTTTATTGTTAATGATTATGATTATCACCAGTCTGTTCTTCAAAAGTTTTCATAATGTATACCCTTTTCTTTGGTTTGGTTTGTTTATAATTATTGCTAGATAATTTTATGTACTGTTGAAATGGTGAGACTCACTAAATATGCTGCTTTTGAAGTAAGATTTAGTATTTTTTCATTTACAAAGTTACTGGCAATAAAGAGTAACTGTTGCTTATTTAATCTGCTAACATTTAAGCTTTCATATTAATTTTAAGTGTATGATTGTAAATTTGATTTATCTTCAGGTTTTGAGGAATAAAACAATTACCATGTTTACTGGTGAACTCATGTACCTAATGACTCATTCTTTTTGTATATGCTAGGAAAATGCTATTTCACTGTTAAAGCTAGAATTGAGTTAGTCAACCAGAAGTGAACCTCTAATTGTTTCCAAATGCTTACTTTCTGGGTTTGGATGCAGCTCTAAGTCTTAGCTCAGTCAGGAATTTGCTGAGTTTGTCTTTTTCCCCATATCCTTTCATTATGGCTAGATAGATCCATGCTAAAATCTACTTTATGATTCCCTATTACAATAGTTAATCAGAAAAATATGGGCGTAAGCTCCTGAGCTAAACACAATTTTTAAAAAGCAAAAATAGAGTTTCTACAGGTTCCTTTTACATTTTTATGACCTCTGAGATTGTTATAGAAATTGGCTTTGGTTCTAAATTGCTTATCACCATGTGATTTAGCAAGCACCTTTTTCTCCCCACCCCAGTTTCATAACCTAGTTATATAGCTCCTACATCTGAAATTCTTAACAATATTTTAAAATTATTATTGGAGAAAATTAGTGTAATGCTTCCATGTGCTTTGGTGAAATGCTTGCTGCTGTTGAATGTAAATATTTTATTAAAATTCTACCTAAGTAGGCAACCATTCCAAATTTTATAGTATAGCAAAATCAGTAAGAACCTGTTGGTACACTCTCTATATATTATTTCCTTATACATTTCAGTTATATCTTTTATTTAGTTATTTTAAAATAGATGCTTGCTTCTAACGTTAATTTTATTATTAAAATATTTATCTGCATTATGGTTCTTCAGTTGTGTTAAAATGAGTGATCTCTAAATTCTCTGTTAATTCTTTTTTTATAAATTTATTTATTTATTTTTGGCTGCGTTGGGTCTTCTTTGCTGCTCGTGGGCTTTCTCCAGTTGCGGCGAGCGGGGGCTACTTTTCGTTGTGGTGTGCGGGCTTCTCGTTGTGGTGGCTTCTCTTGTTGAGGAGCATGGGCTCTAGGTGCACAGGCTTCAGTAGTTGTGGCACGTGGGCTCAGTAGTTGTGGCTCGCAGGCTCTAGAGCGCAGGCTCAGTAGTTGTGGTACATGGGCTTAGTTGCTCCGTGGCATGTGGGATCTTCCCAGCAGGGCTTGAACCTGTGTCCCTTGTGTTGGCAGGCGGATTCTTAACCACTGTGCCACCAGGGAAGTCCCCTGTGTTAATTCTAATAGTGTGTAATCTGTGATCATGGAACTTTACCAGTTCTAGAATCCTCAAACTAAGGGCCACAGGTGAAAGTAAACTTTAGGAGAAAAAGGGCCATACTAGTTGTTGTTATTGTTGTTGTTCTTACAAGGGAGTAGCAGTCTTTGAGAGGCAACACACGTGGGTTAACACAAAAATTTGAACAAAGGTTTGGATAAATTTGTAGATGGTTATTTTGGGTGACTTATTAAGAGACTGTATTAAGGGAATGTCTTTAATGTTTTAAAGCTGATCTCCTTAAGGATTATTTTAGATTGGACTCAAGTCTTTTGTATTAATTGTGTTTTAGCTCTTTGCAGGGAAAGCTAGACTAGCCCTAGGTATTCTAAGACAATAAATATTTTAAAAGTTGTTTGCAAGGTGATATTTTACAACTATTGCTTAAGTAATATCATTGCTCATATTGCATGTCTTCTGTTACAGTAGAGTCCATGTTCTCTTCTATTCCTTTTTCCCCCACTTTATTTTGAAAGTTATACTTTTTATTTTTAAAGGTATGTTTAAAAGTAAGTTGTCAACATACTAATAAAAAAACCGTTCACCAAAAGTTCATGGGAAGTGAAATTGGATACAGGCTTTTAATCTACAGTTGTTTTGAATTCATATGCCTTCCTCCAAATGGTGGGTCCTAAATATGTGTTTGTTGCCTGATTTCCATTGATCTCTACAGGCTTTTTCAATAGTTGTGAATTCCTTTGAGGTAAGGCATTGTGTATTATTTATCTTTTTATTTCTGGTGCCTAGCACATGTCTGGCACATGGTAGGCATATAGTAAATGTTGACTTGAACTTTTAAAAATTGAGTTTGGAGTCAAAAGACCTGTTCTTATTATTCTAGCTCTCCCATTCACTAGCTATGTCCTTGGGCAAGTTACTTTGGTGCACTAGGTCTCCATTTCCACAACTCTAGAGTAAGATTCCATCTGATTCGAGAAAATCTGATGCCAAGCAAAGCATGTAGTGCTTAATTATTGCTTATTTGTATTGATCGTGTAATAAAATCCATTTGCAGGATTACCTAATTAGTAATAGATTAAATTCATTTGCAAAGTGTATCTTATTTGATGATGCTGTTGTGGATTGTTGTTGTTGCTGTTTAGAATATAAAGGCAACTTATATTTTCTTTCATTTCTAAATATATTCTCTCTTAGTATTCCTTGTAGATTGACCTTTCTTTTTCTTATTGAATGAAAATAAATTAAAGATGGAAGAAATTGCCTAGATATTTAATCTACTTCCTCATTCTATAGATGAGAAAACTGATGCTCTGGAATGTTATACTATTTGCCTGAAGCTATTTAATGGCAGAATTAGAACCCCAAGTCTCATGATTTGCATTTGAGTGATTTTTCCACCTCAGATATCTCCAGATTATTAGGAGTTTCTTGAGACAAAGATTGGAGAAGAAATGATCAAAATAGCTAAATTTAGTGGGCACATGGAAAAACTTTTCTTATTGTCAGGGGGGTGGTGATGTGATGATTTGGGATATTGGGATTGACATATATACACTAATATGTATAAAATAGATAACTAATAAGAACCTGCTGTATAAAAAATTTTTTTAAACTTATTCTCAAACAGTTATTCTAGGGGAACCATTTTTGTGCCTCATTTTCTGAGAAGTACAATAAGGAAAGTAGGAAAACATAAAAATTGTGTAAATTAGATATATAGAAACATTTAGTGACTGATCCTTTCTTTTTCCTGAGAAATGAGGATGGAGAGAGGAAAGAAAAAAGTGTAATGGTTGAATTATGCCTTATTATTCTACTGTGTTGTCTTTCTTTGCCTTTTTGGTAAATCCAGGGAGTCCTCACCTATTTAATAACAGCACAGTAGATAGAAACAGACACTACTCTTCAGGTTAGATGAAGGAATAACCGATGTTCTTTCACTGTCAAAATCCTTAACCCCGATTCCAGTTGCTTTCCACCCATTTTTCCTCCAGTGTTAATATAGGTATCACAGATTTTTTACAGGAGCACAGAGAGGACATTTATACAGTTTGGAGGACAGTTTGGGATCAGGGAATATACCCTAAAAGGGGTGACACTTGAGATTTTAAAGAAGGAATAGAAGCCAGATTACAGGGCAGTTTAGGGACATTCTAGAGAGGTTGCAGCATGAGCCAGAGCATGAAAGGAAAAACAGCAGAAAGTGAAGTACAAACATGATTACGTTTTAGAGAGCTTAAAATGTGAAGCAAAAATGATAGGAGGTGAAGCTAGAGGAGGGCAGATCAAAAAATATACCATGTGAAAGAGCTTACACTTAATCCGCTAGGCAGTAGGGAGCTCTTAGTGGATTTTTTTTAAATGGGGAAGGAATAGAGTCAGATACTGATTTTAGGTAGATTAGTCTAATGGCTTTGTAAAGAATGGTTATATTAGTTATCTATGAATGCATAAGAACTTAACACAAAAACCTCATAGCTGAAATAACACATTATTATCTTTGCCTTGGTTCCGGAACCTGAGCGTGGCTAACTGGGCTCTGGCTCAGGGTCTCTAACAAGTTAACAGTCAAGGTGTCAGCCAGCTACAGTCATTCCAGTGCTCATCTGGAGGAGAATCCACTTCCAAGCTCACTGAAGTGGTTGTTGACAGTATTGAGTTTCTTTTGGGCTCTTGGACTGAGGGTCTCAGTTCCTCTCCAGAGGCATCTCTCAGTTCCTTGCCCTGAGCCTCTCCATAGGACAGCTCATAGCATGGCAGCTTTGAGCAAGCAAGTGAGAGAGCAAGAGAGGAGGGTGAACAAGATGGAAGCCAGAGTACTTTAATTTAGAATTGACATCTTGTCACTTTTGCCATACTTTACTCATTAGGAGCAAGTCACTAGATCCAGCCCACACTCGAGGGGAAGGGATTACACGAGAGCATGAACGCTAGGGAGGCAGGGGTCATTGGGATCCATCTTTAAAGCTGCCTATCACAGCAGACTTAAGGAAATAAGACTAGAGGTAAAGGGACCATTTAGGAGGCTGTTGTAATAATCCAAGTGAAGTGATATGGAGATTATTGTAGACATATGTAATAGAATGACAGGGAGGGGATGGAGTTTAGAAGTGTTTAGAATGTTAAGTCATGAGAACTTGGCGATTTAGAGCATGAGAGTTTTAAGGGAGAAGAAGCAATTAAAGGTGGCATCCAATTATTCTTGGCTCGTAAATCACTATCTGACTGAAGAATAATTTCATTTGAATGTGACTTAAACTCCTGTCTACATTGAGCTTTTATATTCATTACTGCTATTCTCTCCACACTTTTAGTTTTCTAAGCTTGCCCTTGGTGTTGCTTCCCTGGACACCAGTTTCTAAATATCTCAATATCTCTCAGTATCTGTTTAATTTTCCTATTTGTTTCTCTTCCTGTTTTTACCCTCCCTATCCAAATACTTATCACTGTACACAAAGTATGGAACAGTCTCCTAATTTCTTCCCTGGGGCCTTTCCTTTCTTTAATCTAGATTCTAAAACATCTAATATCTATGCATTTATCATTCATTTAACCAACAAGTACTTATTGTGGGCCCACTTTGTGACCAGCACTTTACTAGGCCTCCTTGGGAATATAACAGTGAACAAGACAAGCATTGTCCCTGTTCCTTTGTGTCTTCATTAATATCTTCTCTTTCTTTTCTGTCTGTCAGAAGTACTACTAATCTTTTAAGGTACACTTCACCTTCTACCTTCCTTAAAAAGGTATATGTTTTGTTTTGTTTTGTTTTTATCTCTATCTCCTATAGCTATAATCAGGAGGGGTTTTACTCTAGAAATATTGAGATACTACAAGTTTAAAAGAAAGAACTGGCTTAAACTATTAAGTGTAATGAAGCTATTCTTGACCTTCCCTCTCAGTCTGCTTCAAGCAATAGAGCAGTGCCTCACCCCCTGACTCATTGGACTCCCCCTGGAGAGCTTTTTAAAAACATAGATGCCTCAACTCTCCCTCAGAGGTTCTCATTCAATATGTTAGAAATGACAACAAACAAGACTCTAAGGTGAATTTGATATGTAGCTGGTTTAGAAAACTACTGCATTAGAGTCAGCCTCACCATTACACTATTAATTGCTTTGTGTGCATTTAACCATCCAAGTAGCCTAAAGCCATAATTTCCAAATACTGGTTGAGGACTAATTACATCAGTTCATACAGACTTTGGGGCCCTGTCACAAGAGGTGCTGATTCACTAGATCTGTGGTTATATCCAGGCTTCTATTTTTTTTAATAATCAATGAAGACTGATATATAATCGGGTTGGAAAAACACTGGACAAATGAACTTAATATGCTGTATTAATTTTTTTTGTATTTTCCTTAACAGTACTCTTCAGATAAATGAATGTAAATATTTGATAAACGTTAAGGACCAGTTGGCCATGATATGCTTTATAGATTATCCTTGAAGATTCTAGCCATTTGAAGTCATATTATAAATGACAGTTGAATGACTGCTGTGTTTAAATTTTAGATGCTCCAGTACTATTCGGTGGCGTGTTTATTGTTTCATACATTGATACATTTCATTTAGCTCTTTTACTTTTACTTTAAAGAATAACTTATTTGTCCCATGAAAAATTTGGAGCAATGGCTGGATTCTTTTTCCTCATATTATTCTGACAAATCTTTGTTATATTCTCTTGGGAGGTATATTATTACTTTCTTGCAGGATGGGATTGTCAGAATGTGGCTTTAATAAGTTTGATGTCTTCCTTTTCTATAGTGTTATTCCTCTTTTAAGAGAGTCTGTTGGAATATTAATGCAGCGAACTCCTCCCCTTTTGGAAAATACTCTCCCTCAGTGCTATCAGAGGGTAAGTTTCAAAGCTTCCAAACCATTGGGTTTTGGTTGTTTCCAAGCTGTTAGGGGTTATAACTTTTATAAATATGGGTAGCATGTGTGTATAATTTAGTATTTCTGCCAAGACTGAATGCTGACCATGAATGCCATTTATATGAACCAGAATAAAATCATTGGAAAATATTGAGCTTCACTAAAGAAAATGTGGTAGAAGTTGTCCTCATCTAGAAATCAAGCAGCTCTTTTAAAATATAAATATAAATAGCAGATGATATAAGCATTTCTTCAGCATAGATTTTGTGAGCTCCCCTTTTATGCCGTATATTCTTCTAAGGTATTAGGGGTGTAATGGTAAATAAGGTAGTCAGGGTCTATCAAAGAATTTATGGTCTGGTGGGAAAACACAGGCACTAAACAATAAATAAATAAGAAAATATCAGTGATGATTACTATAATAGAAATAAAGTCATGTGAGACATGGATGGCTATGTCAGATTTATCCAGGAAGTCATATTCAAGGAAATTGAAATCTTGTTGACAAGAAGGAGCCAGACATGAACATCTTGGAGAAGAGTGTTCCAAGCAAAGGAAAATGCTAATGCGAAAAGTTCTATGACTGGAACTAATTTAGTGTGTTTGAAAAACAGGAAAAAAAAAAGCCATTGTGGCTGAAGCATAATAAAGGGAAGAGTGGCTGGAAAGGCTGGGGAGAATGGCAGAGGACAGATCATATGGAGGTTTTGGTCTTACTAAGAGGTTTAGATTTAATTCTATTCACTGGGAAGCATTAGTAAGCTTTTAGGCAGATAGAGTGTCACAAAATGTAAGTTTTTAAAAGCTTATTCTACTTGCTATTAGAGAATAAACTCTAGGGAGAAAGAAAGCAAAGAAAACCAGTTAAGAGGCTGTTCTAATCTGAAAAATCATGGCCTGGACTACAGTGGTAGAAGTGAAAATGGAGCTAAGTAGATATTTTGGATAAGTTTTTGGAGATGGATTATATTAGCAGAGGGGAGAAAAAGTGTTGAATCGCAACTAGGTAGATGCTAATACCATTTGTTGAGGTTGATGCAGGTGTGAGGGTGGGAAATCCTCCCAAATCAAGAGTTCTATTCTGGATATGTTAAAAATGAAATGCCTACTGTACATCTAGGGGAAATGTCACTCAAGTGGTTGGATATGCAAATCTGGAGTTTTAGGGACTGATGAGAACTAGGGGGAGTTTGAGTCATCAGTATATGACTAGCATTTAAAACATTAGGATTATGTGAGGTTACCTGGGAGGATTAAGCTCTAATCTTTAGGTCAAGCTTCCACTCCAGATTTAGAGCACAGGCAGGAAAGCCAGGAATGGGAGCTGGAAAACCCAGAAGAAGTTGAAGGAGGAAGTAATCAACGGTGCCAAATATTTCTGTGAGGCAATTACAGTAGGAACAGAGAAGTGACCATTGATTGGGATCATGAACAGCATTAATGGCCTTGATAAGAGCATTTTCAGTAGAGTTTGGAGAAAGTATGATAATAGTAGATTAAGGAGAAAATGAATTGGGGAGGTAGAGATAGTGGTTACAGTCAACTTTTTTTAAGAAGTGTTGTTAAAGGGAACAAAGAAATGAGCTGATAGCTTGGCTGTAGATATAGTAACAGTGGTGAGGGAATTTGTTTTTAAAATGAGATGTTTTAAAACAGCATCCCATGGAATTTTCCCCAATAATGGAGATGTTCAATAATCTACATTTCCCAGTATGGAAGTCACAAGGAACACGTAGCTATTGAGCACTTGAAGCTTAATAATTTGAGCTATAGCGCAACTAATTTTTAAACTTCATTTCATTTTCATATATTTAGTCACATGTGTTTAGTGACTTCTGTATTGCACAGTGCAGTTCTGGAGCCTGTGTGTTACAGGAAGAAATTGATGGTATGGTAGTGAAGCAGGTTACTTCACTACCTGCTGAAGGAATGAAGGTCTTGAGAAGGTGAAAAAGGAGAGAACCCAAAGCACTATGGAGGAATTAATTGTAGATAGGAGCCAGGGCTACTGTATCCCCCAAGGGAAGACAGAAAGTGCTGAAAGAGGTGAGGGCTGACTGGTGGATTTGGTGGTGCAGGATAAGGGATTTTCTGTGTGCTTCTATTTTCTCTTTGATTTACAGGGCAGAGTAATCATGCAGAGAAATTAGAAGACCAGAGGAGAAAAGAGAAGGTATAGAATAGTCCTTTTTGAGGTAGGGAAAGTGAAGTGCTGCCCATTTGACATTTGTGGTTTTATGATTTTAAGGTAGGACCAGTCAGCATAGTTGTGGAAGAGAAAGGGGCAATTTATTGAACGCCTACTCTAAGCTGGTCCCTATATTAAGTGATTTACATATATTGTTTCTTTTCTTCACATTAACCATACAGGGTAAGTTTCATCTTCCTTTCCCTAGGAAAATTGAGTAAAATTGATGTTTGAGGATTTAAGTAACTCATCTAAAGTCACAGATGGTAGTGGCTGAATCTGGATTCAAATCCATATCATTCTGGCTTTAAAAGCTCATGCTCTTTTTGTTAAACCACACGGTCCGAGCAGGAAGAGCGACACAGATTTTCATCTGTAGCTACACTTTCCCCACTTTTTTTAATTCGAGTAAAGTTAATGCCAGTTTCTGTAAGATTCATTCCTTAACTTATGCTTTAGGATAACTGCAGGAATGTGCTTGTACTGCTATATCTATGGAGGTAGAAGAAATCTGTTCAATCAGGGTGTTGTTTCCCTAGCAGTATACCATTTCCATTTAGAAAAGTATGGAGGGATATCAGGTTCAAACCACTGTGTCATCAGAGTCCTGAAAGAGGAAGAGGAAGTGCACCTTGACCTCTTTCCCTAGTAAAAGCAGTTTTTTTAAAGGGCACAATGGTTATTGTCTCACATTTCCCACCAAGTGTCTTGGAGCTTATAGAAAGTGATCCCACAACAAATTCTGATAAAAATAAATATTTTTGATAAATATAAGTTCAACTTTTTCTTAATTGACAGCCCAAATAGATTACTTAAGAATCAGGGAATCTCAGAATTCAAAAAGATCTTATTATTCATTTGGCCCAGACTTCTATCTGTTGGAAGAATCTCCTTTGCGACATTCAGTTGGTCATTCGGCTTCTTGACTATTTTCAGGAATCGGTAGTTAGCCCCTTCACTGAGTAACCTCTTTCTCTTTTAAATTGCTGTAATTGTTATAAAGATCTTTTTAACTTCTGGTTTCTGATCTTAGTTCATCTCCTCTAGATCTATACAGAGATATTGAACAATAGCGGTGATTTGGACATCTTTGTAAAGATTTTCCTGATCTTCAAGGGAATACATCTAACGTTTTTTCCTTAAACGTTTTCTGTACGTTTTGGGTAGATAGCTTTTATTAAGTTAAGGAAGTGTCCTTTCAATCATAAATAGGGGTTGAATTTTATTAAATAATTGTAATGCTTTTATTGAAATGACTATGTGATTTTTCTCCTTTGCTTCACTAATTGAAGAATAAGAGTAATAGAATTTCTGATGTTTAATCTTTCCCTCTTGGGATAAACCTAACGTAGTCATGATACGTCATTTTTTAATATACTGTTGGAGTTAGCTTATTTAATTCATAAGAGAAATTAGCTTATGATTTATTGTCTTTATCTGGTTGGGGATCAAGATTATTTCTTATATGAGATAGCACCTCTTTTTTATTTTCTGGCAAAACTAAGAGGTTATGTTAAGTTTCTTGAAAGTCTGCCCTCTGGGACTGGGGGTTTGGGGGGGTTTTATGAAAGAGAACTTTTATTACCTTTTCAGTTTTTAATGGCCCTTTTATATCTTCTGGTTTTTTCTTATATTACAGCATTTTCTGTATTTCCAGAAATCTATTCATTTTTGTCTAGATTTTTGAAATTGTGTTTTTTGTTGTTGCTTTTCTGATTTTATTATTTATTTTTTCCAGCTTTAGTGAGGTAAAATTGATAAATGAAAATTATGTATATTTAAAGTGTACAATATGTTGTTTTGATATACATGTACATTGTGAAATGACCATGGAACACTTCATGAATTTGCATGTCATTCTTGCACAAGGGCCATGTTAATCTTCTCTGATCGTTCTCATTTTAGTATATGTGTTACCAAAGCAAACACCAAAATTGAATTTATATTCATTTTATATACATATATGTACTATTTACTGAGCAATTACTTGGGCCAGGCTTAGGTCCTTACAGTTTTAGGTGCTGAGGATACAAAACATAAAAATCGAAAATAAATCCCTGCCTTTATTGAGCTTGAGTTCTGCCAGAGGAGACAGGCAAGAAACAATATAAATAACATAGTAATGTAGTGTGCGACATTATATGCTGAAAAGTAAAACAAACCAGAGAAATGTAAAAATAAAAGTATTGTAGTTTTACATAGAATAACAGTAGAAGGGCCTCCTGAGAAGATGGCATTTGAGTCAAGACCCAAACAAAGTAGGCCAGGCAGAAATCTGGAAGGAAAGACACTCCAGGCAGAGGGAATAGCAAATGCCCTGGGACAGGAGTGTGCCTGACTTTTCAGAGTGGTGAGGAGGCTTCTGTAGCTGAGGAAGAGGGAGCAAGGGGAGGAGTAGTAGGAGATGAGGTAAATAAGGTAAATAACAAGGGGCCACATGACGTGGGTCCATGTAAGTCATTGTGAAAGCACTGGTTTTTGTTCAGAGTAAGGTGGGAATCTACTGGAGGATTCTGAACAGAGTGAAAGCATCTGATCTAAAGTAACAGATTCTTACTTGGGCTACTGTTTTGAGAATAGATGAAGAGGTGCAAGGCTAGAAATAGAGAGACCAGTTAATAAGGTATTATAATAATCCAAACTAAAGTGGCTTCAACTAGCCTGACAGCAGTAGAGGTGGTGAGAAGTGTTTGGATCCTACTCAGCTGTAGTATTTTGTACACTCACATATTGATACATTCATATAGTATTCCGTTTTATAGTTTTTAAAATCTGTTGTTTGTAGTTCTTTTCCTTTTTCATTTTGTACTTTGTTTAATTGCATGTTCATTTATTTTATTTTTTTACCGCCATCAGAGTTTGTCTTGCCAGTGGTTGTCAACCTAAGGGTGTGGAACACTTAAGGAGCCACTGGAAAAACGTTGAGACATCCCTCCCTTTTCTGGTTGTCACATGAGTTGGGGAAGGGTATATGTTGGCATGTAGTTCCCTGGGTCCTGGGGATGCAAAGATCCTGTAGTTTCTGACACTTGTACACGATGAAGAATCATCCTGTCTAAAACATGCCCCCATTACGTACGAAACACTGACTCTAGCTTGTTAATCTTTTCAGAGAACTAGTTTTTTGATATTGTGAACTCTGTCATTTCTAAATTTGTGGATCATTGATTTCCATCCTTTATTTCCTTCCTTTTTATTTCTTAAGTTGACTTTTTTGTTTTTTTCCTAATTTCTTAGCTCATTTGTATTTATATTTGTCTTCTGATCGATGTACAGTTGACCCTTGAACGACACAGGTTTGAACTGCACGTTCTACTTATACATGGATATTTTTCAACAGTAAATAACCACAGTACTACATGATCCATGGTTGGTTGCATCCTCAGATTTTTGACTGAGAAGAGGGCTGGCATCCCTAACCCCTGTGCTGTTCTCGGGTCAACTGTATTTGAAAATGTAAATTTCACTTAGGTGCTCTCTCAGCTGTGCCCCACAAATTTTGATATGTGCTCATTTATATTTCCCAAACACCTGTCATGGTACCAGCACATAGTAAGTACCCAGTAGGTATTTGTTAATCAATGCAAGCCACCCCCCCGCCACACCAGGCCACTTTTTTCATTAGAGAGTAGAATCCATGTTTACTGATGTGTTGCATGATTTAAGTTGGGTGTACTTATACTTGAGTTCATGTTAATATGTGCTCTTTATATTTTAGGTGCAGCAGTTGCAAGGAGTTTACAGTTTACAAGAACAGCATTTCTGGACCTTATGTTCTGATGTTTATGTTGGGACCTTGAAATTAGTAGTAGCACCTGATGCTGATGCCAGGTGGATTTTAAGCCAAACACATAATATTTTTACTCAGGTATGATTTTTTTACTAACTTCTTTTAAGGGTCTAGGAATTTATTGTATCTACTAGTCTTAAAAAGATTTACTATTTAACATATTGAATATATATATACTACACTGTGAGGTAAGTGTGAAAGTTTTTTTTCAACCACAGAGTCAAATTTGGGAGATCCTTACTTTAGTGAATACTGTTAATGAAGATAGTCCTGTTTACTCGTTGTTGTACTGATTTGAGCTCCTTTAAGAAAAAGTAGATTCTCCCTTACTGTACACTCCTTATAAGACATGTTATATGATATTTGAAGCTAGGAATTCTAAGGTAGCATTTGGAATAAGAATAATGTCTGGTCAGTGGCGTTGGCTAAAAGCAAACTATGTTAACATTTTTGTTGATAGCAAAGCCATCTCTACTTCTGTGTCATTTAATGGCTTAATATGCTGTTGAGGTTTTCTTAATTCTGTATATGGAATCACGAATTAGTCAGTGCATGACTGCAACCAAATTATATCAGGTAATGTTTATGCCATCATGAGTTGACATAGTCAGTGACTGATAAAGTAAAAGTGATTACTAGGTTATTCTGTATATACTGGGAGAATAAGAACATCATGTCAAGAATATCTGAAGAGAGAGACCACAGATTTTTTTTTTTTTTGGGTCTAGCTTGCTGGAAATATTTGGCAAAAAATCTAGATGTTGACACTGCTTCCAAAATTATCTAACACATAAATCTAATGAGGAAACTGATTCCATGCCTTAAAAATCTGTGCTTCAGTGTTCATTGAAGCACTATTTCCAATAGCCAGGACATGCAAGCAACCTAAGTGCCCATCGACAGATGAATGGGTAAAGAAGATGTGGCACATATATACAATGGAATATTCCTCAGCCATAAAAAGAAACGAAATTGAGTTATTTGTAGTGAGGTGGGTGGACCTAGAATCTGTCATACAGAGTGAAGCAAGTCAGAAAGAGAAAAACAAATACTGTATGCTAACACATATTTATGGAATCTAAAAAAAAAATGGTTCTGAAGAACCTAGGGGCAGGACAGGAATAAAGACGCAGACATAGAGAATGGACTTGAGGACAAGGGGAGGGGGAAGGGTAAGCTGGGACGAAGTGAGAGAGTAGCATTGACATATATACACTACCAAATGTAAAACAGATAGCTAGTGGGAAGCAGCCGCATTGCACAGGGAGATCAGCTCGGTGCTTTGTAACCACCTAGAGGGGTTGGATAGGGAGGGTGGGAGGGAGACGCAAGAGGGAGGGGATTTGGGGATATATGTATACGTATAGCTGATTCACTTTGTTATACAGCAGAAACTAACACAACATTGTAAAGCAATTATACTCCAATAAAGATGTTAAAAAAAAAAAATCTGTGCTTAAAAACTGACCCAGCCCTCCTGATGTGATGCAGTGGGAAGTACACAGCATGACCTGTGTGGCACTCTTGCCAGAAATAGTTAATGTGAATCCTGTCACCTTGTGGACTGTTACCCTGGATTCTTAAGAAGTGTCAGTGTCATGAAAGGAAAAAAAGGAACAATGGAGGATTCTTCTAGATTAGAGGAGACTTCACAATTAAATGCCGTGTGTGGCCCTTGATTGGATCTTGGACTGGGGAGAAACAGCCACAGAGGAAACTATTGGGTAATTAGAATATGGACCACACAATAGCTCATATAATTGTGTAGGTGTTAAACTTCTTGGGTACGATAATGGTATTGTGGTTATAGAAGAATGCTTGTATTCTTAGGAGATACATGCTGAAGGCTTTAGTGGCAAAGTATCAGGATGTCTAATTTTCAAATGTTTCAGCAAAAGTAAAAAGGATTATAAATAAATACATATATAGAGAAATAAGGCAAATGTGGCAAAATGTTTGCGATTGGTTTATACAGGTGATGGGTAGATATGCATTTATGGTGCTATTCTTTTGACTTTAAGCCTTTTCAAAATAAAAGGTTAAAAAATAAAAGTTTGGTGGCTCCTCATTGCCACCAGGATAAAGCCCAAACTTTCTAGCATGACACAATTAACTTTTCAAGCCTCTCTCCTACTATTATTCATTGCCATGTACTTCATACGCCAGCCCCACCAGACTATTTACTTACCTGTGTGAGACAAAAATCCTACTCTAATGTAAAGGTCCAATTCAATTGTTACTTTCTCTCTGAAGCCTTAAAGACCCTTCTAAGCATCATATAGATAGAGAAAGAGAGAGGGACAGACTGACAGTTTAAATTCAGGACCTTAGCATAAATTAAACGATCTCTTCTCTAATAGAGGTGTATGGTTATGTTCCTTTGGAATAATTAATGAAATAATCTTATAATGTAGGCAACAGCCAGACGTCCTCTACTACAAAACAATATGCTGGTACCACTTATTTACTCTAGACATTTAAGAACTGTCTTTTCTTAACAGACATTATAAGAAGTCTGTACCACCATGAGTTTCATAATGCAGCATGCAAAACCTTCACAACATGTCTGAATCCTTCTCACACCTCCTCCCTTTTTCAGAGGCAAAAAGGAGAACATGACTAGCAACAACCTTGCTTTTCACTGCCATTTCTAGGTCATTATTCTCTCCTTCAGTCTCGATTTTCTCCTAGTTATACCATGTCCTTCCACCCTCACAGTCTGAGCTTCTGTCCACCTCTAGGATACCTCATACTGTCCGAAGACTTTGGCACTTAAGTCACTTAATTTTCCCTCTGAGAAGGAATGCAATTTATAGGTTTAGAAATGTGTGAGCAGCTGTGTCTGTGCTTAGAACTGCTGAAGTTGTAATTGAAGTAGGTGGAGGGAGGTTCTTCTGGTAACCTTAGAAATCTTGGCTTTTAAAATGGCTGAAGTTGAAAGTTTACTCAGCTGCCTCTTTGGTTTTGGAAACTGTATTTGGGTTTTGAAAATTTTAAGCTCTAAAACATATTTTAAGCCTTTTTATCAGCTAAGGTCAAGCACACTTGATTTCATTCCTTGCAGAGACTAGGGACTCTCTTAGGCTTGCAGTGAAAATGGTTCAACACATTTTTCCCAGCAGGCAGAGAGAAGTCATCCTTCTCATGATTTTCATTCCATACATTTAATGATTGTAAAGTTGTTTTGTGATAGTTGTTTTGGTTCTGACGTATGCAAAACTGAAGTTTTTTATTAATTTATTTTCCTTTACTGCTTATGCCCTAGTCATGCATATTCATTATGCTATGAGTATATCCAATACCTTGCAGTAACATTTGCAATTCATGAAATGAAATTTAAATTTTTTTACGTTTTTTAAAAATTTTAAATTATATCTTAATCATAGATTTTACTTATCAAAAGTAGTAAAGATCAAATTGCTCCATTTTTAAGAAAAAAATTACACTAATCCTTTAAGTACATTTCTTGTAGAAAGACTTGAAATACTGGTGGCCTTAGTTCCGAAAGACCAAAAGAAGGATTTTCTCAATACTTTGTGGTTCTATGACATTTTAATGTATTTTTCTTATAGCTGATCTTAAATTGGAATTAAATTTTTTTTTTTTTTGGTTAAAAAGTTGTTAAAATTTATATGGGGTTAGCTTTGAAAAGGTTAACATAAGTTTGAGAATTATAACATTTTGTTTTGTTTTTAAAACTATAAGCTTTGCAACTGTTTTGGAACTGTACATTAAGCATGTCTTTTTATTCTCATGTTCCATAGTTATCACTTTATCATGAATGGCTAAGGCAGTTGGCTTGCTATCACGAATATAGAGCAATACTAGTGAATTGGTAGAAGTCTCTTCAGTACTTTGATTCCTTTGGGATTATTAGTTAAGTGATAATCCAGTTTTTAAACTACAGCGTTTTTTATTGACATAGAAAAAGTCCCTCTCCTTTCCACCGCGTGCACTAACTTTTTAAAAATGATTTATCATTTGGGAACAGATGAAATAGAAAACTTATTATTTATGTTTAGTATATGAACAGGAAGTGGATGTGGGATACTGGATGAGGAAGGCAATTTATCATTTATGTTTCTTGTTTTAAACTGGCTGATATCATCTGTTAATTTTTTTAATACACTTTGGTTAGAAATAAAGTTTGAAGAAAAATCTAGAATATGCTTGGGTTCATTACCGTCCTCAGTTCCACACAGCAGAAAAGACAATCAAGGCTAATGCATATTATTTGCTCCTTGATAGAAATTGTACCTTGATATCTTCCATCTTCTCTTCTGCCTGTTTCTGTTATACCTATTAAGTCCTGAACCCCTGGCTTCCTGCTTCAGCTTTCTGTGCTCTATTTTCTTGCCTCAAAATAGAAGTTAACACTGATCGCCAGGAAGGAACCAAAAAGCCTCCTCACTAACCCAGATGGGAGTTCCCCCAGATTCAGGACCTCCCACCTGCACCGCTGTCCTGCCTGCGCGATCCCTTCCTGTCTCTGACAGTAGGGAATAGGAGAAGCTCTCTGTGCCTTTCCGGGTGGCTAGCTAGTTTTCCACCCTTCCTGTTTGTAGGGAATTTTAATCTTTTATAATGATTGATTAGTTTTAATTAATCCACAGGGGTTAAGCGTCCATTGGTTGATGGTGGTGGAAATAATAACAGCAGCAGCAGCTAGCCTTATTGAGAGCCCACCACATGCCAGGCACTGCGATAGACACCTAACATATTAATCTACCTGCAGCACAGGTGGGGTATTCTCCCCAGTTTACAGAAAAAGGAACCCAGACCCAAGTTATTGTTCATGACTTGTAATTTCATCATATTAAGTCACTATTTCACGAATTCTGAGATGATTCAGTTTTCACATGGAAGAGTAAGGCAGTTTTTCAAGAATTCATTTTTAAGGGATAAAGACTAATATTCTACATTGAGTCAAAAATTAAAGTAGAGGGCTTCCCTGGTGGCGCAGTGGTTGAGGGTCCGCCTGCCGATGCAGGGGATGCAGGTTCGTGCCCCGGTCCGGGAAGATCCCACATGCCGCGGCGCGGCTGGGCCCGTGAGCCATGGCTGCTGGGCCTGCGCATCTGGAGCCTGTGCTCCGCAATGGGAGAGGCCACAGCAGTGAGAGGCCCGCGTACAGCAAAAAAAAAAAAAAAAGTAGAAAGTTTCTGCAGTTTTTGAGAATTGGTAGAGAAATACAAACAACCCAGTAATTTTCTTTAGCCGTATTCTTGTTTATTTTTCTAAATTTTTACTGCTGATTTGTCTTCCTTTCCACAACGAGTATTTATGGAGAGTATTCTAAGTCTATGATTTCAGGTTAACACTTATTTTCTTAGAAGCATGGATGTTAAAAATAACTAGCTGTCTTTCCAACTTAAAAAAGTGTTAACTGAATTACGGTTTATACATGATTCTCAGGATATAAGACACAAGTATTCTAGGGTTTTCACTTTTTTTGAGGACAACCCTCAGCCAGCTTTAGTGTCATCCCAGCGGTAGGTAGAATATTTAATGGCACTGGGCACTGTTTTGATCTGCTGGAGTATTTGTCATGTCTTTGTCGTGTGGATAAACTGTAAAGAAAACCTAGTTTGCATTCAGGAAGTAGGTGACTTCCTAAAGGAGTCTTTGGAAATTCCACTTTTTTTCCTCTACATTGAAGGAAATTGAGAAAGGAAAATGGGAAGCTGGAAGACTTAAAGGTGTTCCCATCCAGCCAGATGGATGAAACAAAATGACTTTTTCTGTTAGACTGGGCTTTTGTGTAAAGCAGTAGGCCCTCTGGGGAAAGATATCAGCTTGAGTAATTAACTTGTGATTATGCAAAGATCAATTTACCTAGCCTCTTTGTTTTTCCTCTTTCTTTTTTATTGCCTTGGGCTACCTCATTTCTTATTACTATCTTCACTGTATATGGGGGGGGCGGTTAGGAAAGTGGCAGAGATAATAATGGGAGCCCAACTTACCTTGTCCATTTTTCTTTCATTAACAATTTTGTTAAAGAGAAAAGAAATTAAGCCAGTTTATTTGGGCAATAGTTGTTTTCTCCTAAGGTTAGATACACAAGAATTTTGCAGAAGGGCTCCTAAGTACAGTTATTACGGGGCCCATCTGGGTTGAGTAAATCAAATATAATCAACCATAATAATTTGTTTTTTATAGCATGTAAGAATCCTTTCTTGTATATTCACATATGATCCTTACAATAGTGCCTGATATGTAGCAAGGATTTATTAAATGTTTGTCAAATACTGGATGAATATATAACATTTTTGTGAGATAAGTAGGATTGGTATTTATCAACACTTTTAAAATTAGGAAAACTGAGATTCTGTTTCAGTTTTTAGCTTAAAATCATACAGATGTTAAGTTCTTTTTTCTGCCACAAAACTCTTTGAGTGCGTGCAATTCAATGTATTTTCAGAGAACTTTAACTTTACCACAGCAAGGATTTTTCTTTTCTTTCTTTCTTTTTCTTTTTTTTTAATGAGGCAAAAACGCTAGCATGTTTTCTGTGCTGGAAAGCTGCTGGGGTCTTTTCCAGCTTTTTACTCCACTAGAGCAGCTCCTGACTCCTTAGACATTCATTAGTGCTGGGCAGAGCCCTCCAACTGGAATGCTAGAAGAAAAGCCATGGTAGAAAGTAATGCTTTCAGGAGCCCAGAAATTCCTGGGAGAAGGTAGCGTTATTATTTTATCCCCCACTCCGGCTTTTCTTTCTCTTAGATGTTCCACTTTACTCTTCATTCTATGTTGCTGACAAGAAAGTGCTTAATTGTAACCGATTGTATGCTTTAATCTTTAAAAATTGTTTTTTATTTGAAAGAAGGAAATTAATAGAATTTCAGTTCATCCAACATGTATTTATTGATCATTTACTGTGTGCTGGGCACTACTTGAGGTTCTGGGAGTCAGCAGCAAAAGACAGGACAAAGTCCTTTTATCTTGGACATTATCATTGGAGAGTAACAATCAACAGCATCACAGCAAATAAGTTTTATGATATATTAGAAAGTGATAAGTGTTATAGATAGGGAGAGCAGGGTGGGGGGGGGGTGCTGAGGCATTTACCATCTCTTGCACCAAGCTTTGTTTTTGTTTTTTGTTCTTTTGATAGATAGATAGAGATAGATAGATAATATCTATCTCATCATCTCATATTTATTTACTTGCTTGTTTATCATCTCCCCTCCTTCCTAGTTCCCAACAGCTTATAAATTCCATGAGGGCAAGGGTATTTTTTACCTGTTTTGTTGGCTGTTGTATTCCCGGGGGACAGAAGAGGGCCTGGATTCCAATAGATGCACAAAATGTATTTGTTGGATGAATGAATTGAATGCATTTTTTAATAGGGTGGTCAGGATAAGCCTCACTGACATCTGAGTAGAGATATGACAGGAAAGGGAGTATGTCATGTGGCAATCTCGAGGAACATTGTACCAGGCAGAGGGCCCAGTGTGGCTGGAACAGAGTCAACAAAGGGAGAGAAGTAAGAGATGAGATCAGAGAGGTAATAGGGGCCAGATCATGGGAAAGCTTTGAAGGCCATTGTAGGACTCTGGGCTAAGGACTGAGGAAGGTAAGCTGTTGTAGGGTTTGAGTGATGGAGTGACATCACTATAGTTGCTCTGCTGGAAACAGACCAAAGGAGGGCAAAGGTAAAAGAGTGAAAACGAGATCAGAGGCCGTTACAAAATGTAGGCAAGAGATGATAGTGACTTGGGCCAGGGGATAGCAATGGAGGTGATGTAAATTGATCAGATTCTGTATTTGCATTATTTTGAAGGTAAGGCAAACAGGTTTCGCTAATGGGTTGGGTATGAGAGAAAGAAAGGTTTTTAAGTTGCAGCATTGAGGAAGGAATTGAGCCTAAGAAGATATAGGATCAACAGTTTAGAGGGGAGGAAATAGGGATCAATTTGGCTGTGTTTCGATGCTTGTCAGACATCCAAGTAGAACTGTCAGGTAGATGGTAGGTAGGTTCCAGTCTACAAAAGGTGTGAGCATGTAGACGGTACTGAAAGTCTGGATACTGGGTGAGACCATCTAGGGGACAAGTGTCAAAAAAGAAGGGATCTGAGGACTAAGCCTTTGGGTATTTGAGTGTTTAGTATTCAAAGACAGGAGGAAAAACCCACAAAGGAGACTGAGAAAGATTGATAAGTGAGGTAAAAGGGCAACCAGCGAGTTTTCTCTGGAAGCCAAGAGCAGGAAAAGTGTTTCAGTAGGAGGAAGTGATCGTCTGTGTCCTTTTTGCTGCTAGATTAATTACTAAGATGAGGACTGAGAATTGAGCACTGGGCTAAGCAATTTAGAGGTGACCTTGACAGTTTTGGGAAGTGGTTGGCAGCAAAAGTTTGGTTGAAATGAGTTCAAGAGAGAAGAGAGTAAAGGAATTATAGATAGCAAATATAGAAAAATTGATAAAACTGGAGAGATGGGGGCAATTTTGAGATCAGTGTCCTTGAATAGCAAGTTTATATCCAAAATTGAAAAGAGGAGTTGGAGTGTAAAGTAATTCAGTAACCAGTAGATGGTTATGCTTATTTCAGTGTTTAAAATCATTTATCATAGGAAGATTTAGACTGGATAGATTTATGATTTTAGTAGCCAACTAGTCAAGCACTGTGGTGTTTTCTAGCAGAATAATGGTAGCTGGGTAACCTCATTTTTCCAAAATTCACTTGGGCAGGGCATGTAATTAGTAGCATAGCTTTCTTTTGTAGGGCTAAATGGAGAATCTTTTTTGCAACTTATTAACATACTTGTTTCTAAAATAAAATTATTGGCACTTTATGATGAAAAATGGAGAATTCTTTCCCAAAGACAGAAAAGAAAAATAATTCTTCCCTTTTTCAAAAAAAAAAAAGAAAAGAAAAATTTTTTTTCCTACTACTTTTCTGAAATGTATAGTCTATTATTGGTTTGTTTGATTTTCTAATTTTTTTTTTTTTTTTAACTTTTCAGGCCGGAGTGAGACAGCTTTATGTACAGATTGACTTTGCGGCCATGTAAATGAATGAAAAGAAATTATGCTTTTTGGGGGACCTAATTTTTTCTGGTACTGTAAAATCCTAATCATGGTACCTAGCTTTTTAAAAAGAGAAATCATCACTACAACTTCCCAGCACCAAGTAGACCAGGCAGAGTCAGCCGATTGTGCTCTGCCAGGAGTTTACAACTAAGGGATCAGAATTAAGAGGATCTCTCCTGGACTTTTGGTCTTCTGTGCTTCTTCCCTCCAAACCATTTTGATTTCTGAGGTTTCTAGTTTTGTTCCAGGGTATTGTTTTCTGTTTGTTTCCTTTTTTTTTTTTTTCATTTCAAATGCCCTCACTCCCACCCCTCATCCTAGCCAGTAAGAAATTCAGACAGTGGGCCTCTAATCATCTGGAATGTCTTCACTGAAGCTGCTGGAAACCACTGCTTTCATTCCCAGAAAACCAGTGTTATTTAAAAAAAAAAAAAAAAGAAAAAGAAAAATGGAAATCTGCTTTATATGTAATGTCACAATTGTTGACGTTCTTCAATATAACCATGTTTGTAAAATTGTTTGTACCTTGCAAACTTATGAACCAAACCATATTGGGTTTTCAAAGTGCCTTTGTATCAGAAAATGTATTTGCCAGCATAGAAATGTACCATCAAAGGTCATGTATATGTTTTTTTTTTAATGGGTATTCTGTATTCTGTACAAAATAAGACGCTTGTTAGTAATGTATACAGATGTCTTTTTGTGTACTTGCAGCATAGGTTTAGATATATAAAAATCTGCCTTTTATTGCTTTATCCCATCAAAAAATAAAAGGTGTTATTTTGCTTTTTAAATCAAATTCAGTTATTACATTAAATTATTTTGTGTACTGTGTTTTCAAAACTTTGCAAATGCTTCTGTTATACAGACGGGTGTTTTAACTTACTTAAAACATCTGCTAAATTCCAAATTTCTATAAAAGCTACTGTGTCTGTGATAAACTTTCGTATATCTTTCCTTACTGTTTTTATAGATTCTATTAATGAAAGGAAAAGGCATGTAGAGTGAAGGCAGAAATGGTTGTGACAATGTTATTTTGCTTTTTCATTCTTCAAATGCCAAGTCATACGTTTTCCTGTGCAAGTGTTACACAAATACAGTTGCTTTCAGGAATCCTAAAGCAGCATTTTATTGACTTTGAAGTACTGAAGGTACTGAGGAAATGTGGTAACATAGAACTCTTCCTAACACAGGTATCTTGGAAGTTAATAAATAAGTTGATTTCTAGGCTCTTGTGTATTTGAAAAATAAAATTGCAATTTGAGATAAGTGCTTGAATGTTCTACTTAAATATTCTCTGTGTTTTATGAAGAAATTGTTCTGAATAGACATTTTCCCATTGTACTTCATTTTATCACAATGTATATTCCCTTTTAACTGAAAGGGAAAAATTTAAATTGCTGGGGGGGAAACCCTGCAGGATGGAAATGAATGTTTAGAATGTAGATCAGTAATAAGCACTTTTTCACTGATGTGGCAGAAATCACTGTTGATTTTGTCTAAGTTTCAAGGTATCTGTTTCCCTATTTCTGACCTACAATTTATGAAATATACTGTGTTAGGAAAACTATAGACTGCTTTCTTCATGCTTTTCTAAACCGCTGCAGGTTGCCATGAACTGTTGATAGTCCCCTTTTTGCAGATTAAGTAGTATTTTTAAAACATTTTTACTCACTGCCAGGCAGTTTAAAGCTAAGAATTCCTGCAATAGAATGCATTTAACTGAAACAATTGTTAAGATGTTTCAGGACGGAAATATAAAAGGAAATGTCCTGATAATGGTACTGCTTTTTCATTATAAGTAGTCACTTGGAAGTTTGCATCCACTACCAAGCCTGATAGAAGCCTGCGATATTCTATAGGTTTTGGCATATTGTGTAAAATGACAGATCTAGAGGAAGGCGGGGATTTTAGATGTGTGCCTTTAAAAACTAGTTATGTGAAATTGTACTGATATTTCACATACAGAGATAATTTTTGCACTGGCCTGTAAAATTTACCGTGCACATTGAAGATCCAATTCTGCCTTTCACTGAGGCCTCCATTCCAAGTGAAGTTTCTTGTCAAAATATGCATCACTTTATTTAACTACGCTCTCAATACACAAGTGCATGAGTATGGTTTTTTCCTTTGATAAGGAATAGAGTATATATATAGGACATTTGACTGAGATGAAACTCTTAGTTTTGCACCTGTTACAAGAGATCTCCAGTTCATATCATTTAGCAGGTTGGCCTTAACATTTATACTTTAATGAAATGTTCTTAAACCTGTGTGTGCAGCAGGACAAAAAGGAATTTTTTTCTCCCTTTTAGGAAATACTTTGTCTTCTCAATGTTCTTGGCACAGTTGTATTGCTAAAGTAGATAATTTCACTGAGAAATACTCCTTGATTATTATTATAAATTTACAATGTCCCTATTGTTGGCCTAATTCTTGGGGAAAAAAATCTGAGTATAACTTTGCTGATATTTTAAAAACCAAATATTCTCTGGAGAAAAAATTTGTATTGCTCAGGGAATGTTTACCTTGCCAAGTAAACTTCCCCAAAGAGAAATATACCTATACTAGTTTTGTGTTTTTAAATCTAGATTATATTGATCGAGATGAAGGGCTTAACCTATGTATGGCTCCCTTATTTTGCTTACTCCTTGTGCACTTTGTGAAGGACAGTATCTAGTTTATCTGTAGCTCAGTGTACCTCACACGTCCCCACAGCATCTTCTGCAGAGGCATAAGGAAGTGGTAACAGATGTTACTGGCATTTCCCATGTACCTGGAATGCTCCAGCGTTCTTCAAAGCCTACTGGTAAACACCAATAACCAAAATACTGTGAGTTTTGTGCACCTTTGTAAAGCAGCCAAATCGTTGACTCCAGATGCAGATGATCAGAGTTCTGTAATGTTTTTACCTACCATGGTATAATCAATTTTACAGAATTATTAATATGGTAGCATCCTCTTATATAATGCTGGGATTTAAGAACAAAAATAATTCATTGCTTAGCATAGAATTTTACATCCAAGGAGACTGTCCTTAGAAGCAGTCTCTCATTCTACCTCTCACTTTACAGATGAGAAAATTGAAGCCCAGAAATGCTGTCATTTATTCAAGGTCACAGAGATAATTAGTGGCAAAGCCAAGACCAGAATCCAGGTTTTCTGACTTACTGTGCTTTGTCTCCAGTGTAATTCTGTAAATGTTCTGAATGCTTCTGAAGAAGCATTTTTAAATAAAGGACGTCTAACCTCCATTTTTGGTACATTAAGGCACGTGATAAATGGAGTTTTTTTATTGTCTTATTTTTCTTAGCTAATTATGAGATTTAGAATATTATTTCCATAGTATTCTTTATGAAAGATATGATTAATTTTTTTAACTCTTTTTTACTCTTCTGGAACCAGTTTCTGATTTTTTTTAAAAAAAATAGTGACAGGTGTGCATTGGATACTTTTAACTTGTGAGTAAATTTTTCTGTTAATTGCCCAAGACTAAATCCAATTTAAGGATTGTTTAGTTTCTTTATTTTGTTTAAATTCTGTGAATTGGTGCTTTTTAGAAACCAGGCTGATTCATAGGGCATATCATTTCATCCTTGTTCAGTCACCAGAGAGCTCTTGAATTCTTAACGTTATTCTCAGAGCCACACAAAATTGGGCATTAAATGTTGTATAGAACAAAACAAAATTTTTAATAGGGTAAAATTTTGAAGTCTTATCAGAATCCCAGATGTTAAACTGCTACTTTCAACTCTTCATTAAAAGCATTACCTTGAGAAAGTTAAAAAAAAAAAAGTTAAACTTTTTTTCTTTCTGTCACTATCTTCGAAACAAATTATTTTCCACTTCACCAGAACTTTGACAAAAAAGGAAATTATCTTATTCTTTAAAGAACATTCAATAAAAGTTTTACTCATAGAGGATTCTTTCAAGACACAATCCCCAAAAGCCTTAGTGATCCAGACCTCTATCATAGAATCAAGACAATGAAAAATTATGTATCAAAAAAAGTATTTGCAGAGAAGTATAGTTCTATTTAAAGGTCAAATTGATGTCTTTGATGAGTGTGTCTTTGGTTTATGTTTAACCATTTCCTAACTACAAATTATACAGGAAGGGTGGGGTTACTTTTATTAAGTGTTTATATATCAGGCTCTTTGTATGGCCTTTTTCATGTTATCACATTTAAAATCCTCATATTTTTATAAAGAAAGATTTTTCCATGATTTTGATCCATAGATCTTTTTCAGATATATTTTATCTTCTGATTCTCCTAACATTCTTGTGAGGAAGGAATTAATTCATAACTCCATTTTACAGATGAAGCTGTTTCGAGAGATTGTAAATGACCTAACTGGGGGATAGCCAGTGGTAGAGCACTGACTCTAGATCCAGTACTTCTTGGTGACAACTACTCTTTTTTGTATGTCATTCTACAATGATTTAAAGGTCCAAGAAGTTGTAGCAGATCTAAACACACTCTCCTATAAAATCATGAACCATCACCATGAAAAAATTGATATAGGGGAATAGTTGTTATATATACATTGGTTAGACTCATTCCTTCTTTGGATGCTCTCTTATGCTTATTACCTTTGCCATTTAACTTAAACTGTGCAGGCTAAAAAGAGCAATCAGAGCTCTTTTAAGCACTTTTAAGAACTTTTTTAAAAAAAACTAAAGTTTTTTTGACACAGAGTAAGCTGCTTAAAAGGGACTGATTCAATAGTGTCAGCACCAGTGTGTGACGAGAAACTGAACTCCTGGCCAAGAGACATTAATCTAGTTAGTAGGAAGTTGTCTTCCAAGAAGTACAAATAATTTTGCACTGCATGAGAGGGATACATAGGATTTGATTTACAACATTACATTTTATAGACACCTTTTCAAAAGGAAGAAATATATTTCACAATTAGTAGTAATCTATGCTTAAACTTAATAATATTTAACTTTGAACTCTTCCCATGGCTTTGAAAATTTAATATTTGTAATTTTGATCTTGATGGAAAGCCTGTAAAAAAGAATGTCTTTGTCTCATACATCCTATTGTCACCACACTTAGCATGAATTTACACTTAACGCACTTAGTAAATGTTTGGATAACCAGTGAGTAAATATTGTAGACAGCAGTGGATACACAAGTAAGGACTGGGGACAGGTAAACCAGTAATTTACTGTTTATTACAGAAGACATCTCAGCTTTTCTTTGGCATTTTTGCACAAATAAGTGAGTTTATATTCACTTTGGCCATTTTTTTTTTTCAAGTAGCCCTCTAAGCTAGCTGCTCCTTCATTTTAATACAGGAACAGTGGAAATATCAAGATGTTTTCCATTTTGCATGCTGTTGGACAGGAATTTTGTAGAACTGGGACTGTGGAACCTGGGTCACTTGAATTTTTATATTTTGTACAGCCAAATGAGAAACCACACTCTCCTTTGTTTTTATAGAAAGTTGCCATATTCCTATTACTTTAAGGACCTGTGTATAACATTCTATTTCATTTATCCCAGATGTATTTTCATCTAAAACTCTTTCAAAGGTATATCTTGAAGGTACTTCTATAAAAACAACACTACATGTATTCATTAAGTGATTTAAACATTCCTAAGATAGTTATCTTCTCTGTCTTTTCCCCTCTAAATACTAAATTTCAGTAGAGCTTCTCTTTACTTATTTTCCATCTCTTTTCATTGCTTCTGCCAATGTAAAACTTCCCTTTTTCACTAGTGGAAAAAAAAAAAGCTTTATTTTGAATTTTAGTATTTGAGTTTTATGTATCATATATCATGCATCGATTAGGCTCAATGAAGATTCTGTTCTGAACTAGACATATCCTGTCAAGAGCTTGCCAAGTAATCATCTCATTGCTTCCTCTAATAGCAAATTCAGTGATATTTCTGCCCAAGTGATATTTTGCCCCAACATTTGTGACTTTGATCAGTACACAGAATGGGTCTTTTATATCAGATATACTGTGAATGAAAAATTGCCAAATCCTATTCTAAACACCCCTACAACTCTTTACCTCCCTGTCTTTAATGGTTTCTAAACGTATGGCCAAGTTTGAATTTGGGTTTGATTCCTATGGTGAAGAGTATGGCATCAAAACATTTCTAAATAAACGTTTGAGTACAAGGCTAGGTTGGAATGTCAAAGACTATGTTGTAATTTGGTTTGAATATGCTAAAGTGAGCAATTATGATTTGCCTAAGAACAACACAACAAATTCATAATGTATATTTCACTTTTTTCTACTTGAAGACATTCATGTATATATTTTGTTTAACCTCAGATGTATTTAAAAAGAATGATAAACTATTGTATCAAAATTCTTCCAATAAAATTTCTGTTTAAAAATCTTTACCTGAATTGTGTCTATTAGTTTGATGAACTGAAAAGAACACTGTGAATTTAACAGTTATTGGAACAGATTCTGGAGGACTTAAGGAATGGAGGGGAAAGAATGATTCTCAGGGCCCAGAAGCAGCAAAGTTGATCAGGAAAGAGGAGATGGCAGGAGACTTGGAAATGTCTTGACATTGTGAAGATCCTCGTTGTGGATCCTCATACTCATTATTTTACCTCATAAGCAAGTCTTAAAGTATTTCCAGACATTACCATTAACCCCAAATTGTTCTCTCACCTCATTCCCTATGATCTCAGCTTATAGGAAATGAAGACCAAAACCATCTGACATGAGCCTCCATTATCCTTCCAAATTTTTTCCCTCTAATCAGAAGAAATTCTTTTATTTCAGTAACTTCTCCACAAAACCCCAGATCCCACTCATCCCACTTTCTGAAACATACTCTTAAAATGCAGCCTCTTCCTACTATCAGTCTTTGCCACACAATGAGGGCTTCATCCTCAAGGTGTCTGTTGTCAAGCATCTTACATGTGGTCTACATGTGCTTCTTCCACTTCCTTTCTAACCATTTCTGTAGCTCCTAGTAATATTGCTTCACTCCTCCCTAGTTTGTGGAGTTAATCAAAGGCCATCGGTGGCTTGATTCTTGTCACAACTGTGGCATAACTACCAGCATCTCAAATTCAACAAAAAGAAAAGAATACATTTACCTTTCCCACTCAGATCTCTTTTCAACTACCATTTCTGTCAGAATTCCTTACAGAATTCTTAGAAATCTAAACGTCGCCTTTGCCACACCCCCGTTTCCTGAATCCCTATCACAAAGTCCTCCTCATTCTGTTAGGGGAACCACTGACTGAAACCGCCCACCCTGGCCAGGTATCACAGCAACCACTTGCATGTGATACAGGAGGTCCTGGTAAGGAACGCGGAACTAACAAGCTACCACCAACCGGAAGAATTTGGGAAGGGTCAAAAGGAGAGAGGAGATGCCAGTCCGTTTATGTCCTACCACCCTCCCAGAATCCTCCTCGCTGGAATCCATCTTGGCTGAGCGATGCACGCGCCACCAGGAAGGACCCTGAGGCAGAGTGACTGGCCAGAGACAACCCGGAAACTAAACCAATTACCGTAAAACCCGAGACGGCAAGCCACGTGGCAGAGCAGTTCTCCTGGGTTCCCTTACGCTGCTGCTCGCCACCCAGGCGCCCCTTCCCAATAGTCTCTTGCTTTGTCAGCACACGTGTCTCCTTGGACAATTCATTTCCGAGTATTAGACGACAGCCCACTCTCGGGGTCCCCGTCCCTGCAACAATTCTTTGCAAATCTTTTAAATTCACCTTTCCATTCCCACTGCCCTACTCTAGTACTTCATTGATAACTGTACGCAGAGTCACTCTGAGGAACTGTCTGACTTCCCATCTATTCCATGCCCAGCTCTAGCCACCTCCATTTCAGCACACACGCACACACAACACACCACAAAAACAATTCTGCCCTTAGGCAGGAAGACAAGGAATTTCTGCTGAATCAGACTCCTGTCCAGGCCCTTTATAAACATTTCCCCTAACCTGGTTTCCTGATTACCTTCTGCTTGCCCTTCTGCATAGTGGACTTTGACCTGCTAGAGCTACAGCACCTGCCAGGGACTCCCTGCCCTGCCTTTCCTGTGTTCTCTGGAATTAGCCTCTGGCCTAGTGGAAGTCCACAGTGGCCTATCAACGCCCCTTTAGAGCAGCCTCTTCTGTTTACATACAGGTTTAGGCAAGTTATTTACTAAAATAGTTCACTACCCAATCTTTCTTTATCTAGAGTTTTTGGCTTCCCTCCCCCCAGAAGCCACCCTGTGTTATACTAACAAAGTAAGCTTCCCAGTTTCCACTGTGATTCCTTCAGCTCAGGAATCGAGTGGCTGCCTAAATGCTCATCAAATACAAATTCCTCTGAACAACTTTAGCAACTCATAATGCTTTGCCTTCCCTCCTTATTCAATCTCATTTCCCATGATATGGCAATAAGCAAACTTTTCATTACTCTAGACCAGAGAAACAGCAAAGGCAGAGAGAAGCAAGCAGGTCTAACAGATGTAGATAAAATGACAGCAATTTAGTATTTTTCATTCTGTATGCAGAAAAGAAAACATCATTTTAATAGGATTCAATCTCATTCAAACAATCTGTCAGCTCATCCAGCTCTACTTCCAGACTTAAAAAAAAATCTGCCATGAAGTTCAGGCTTAGCACAAGCTACCAACATGTAAATGAATAATTCTACTTTATCTAATAAATTCCTATAACCAATAGGAGTAATAATGGTAACAGGGTGACAATACTCAAAGGCATCAGGTCTGGCACCGTTTAAACAATCAATATTTATTGAAAACAATGGATGAATTATGCTTACAATATAAAGGTTAGCACCTCTTTGAAAAATGGTTCTGTATGGATTGTTAAAGTGAATTGTACTCTTTGAAAGACAGTCCCTGCTAAAGTCAAAGGATTGAAAACAAAATAATATGAAAACAAAAGCATTCCCCAAAGTATTTCCTGACTTTAGGTACATATAATATTTTAAAAGGGTGACACTCACTGTACAAGTAAACAAGAAGTTAAGATTCACATCTAAGCATAGGTATAGTTTCACAGCAATTAGAACCCTGCCATTTGGCCTGGACTTTTGAAAACATTGTAACTGCTTCTAAAATTATAAATAAGGTCTGTCTGATTAGCCATCACTGTTTTCCACCCTAGGCATTAAGTTAGATCAGATTGTTGTTCAACTTTACAGGGGTTATCTGTCCTGTATGTGCATCATACTACTTCCCCTTGAGCAATAATTTGTACACAGGTCATATTGACTTCCTCAGAACTTCAAATCAAGACAAAGTTACTACATTTGTAGTTATATCATTTGGAGCAAAGGCTTCCCATTGGCTTCCAAAGACTTCCCCTAGACAATCCTGTAGTAGTGGCCAGCAACTATGGAAACCCACACGAACTATAACTGAGAGATGAGAATTTTTCTGTTTGACAGAGTTATGATTTCAAGAGGGTAGCGAAAACCTCTCTTGCTTTTTTCCTCTATCCCCACTCCATATAGGTCAGGATGTAGGCCCAATCATGAAGGTATGAGACACAGAGCAACAGAGTAAACAGAACTCCAAGTTTCTGGCCAGAGGACTAAAGAAAGGGAGCCTAGGGAACCAGGAAGTAGTGAGGAGATCATAGAGAGGGAGGAAAGCAACGTTGTGAAGTTGATTATGAACCCCAAAGTTCACTCTCAAGTCACTAATGCTTGGATCTGATCCTATTTAGCATACCAAAAGAACTTCAGAACTAAACTATCCAATTGACTAGGTCCCAGATTGCATAGGTTCCAGATCAGGTCACATAAATCTTAGATCCCAAGAACTGCAGTTCTTGAAAACGGAACTGACACTGGAACCACAGTCCATAGAAGGTGGACTGGTGACTGCATTCTGCATCTAATCAGGTTCATTGCCTGCTAAAACAAAAAGAATGCCACTCACCATAGAATCTAAACAAGACCCAGAATCTCATGATATAATATTCAAAATGTCCAAGCTACAATCCAAATTACTTGGTAAAGTGCCACAAAAATTTCAACTTCCAGATGAAAAACAATCAACAGATACCAAGGCTGAAATGACATCAATGTTGGAATTATACAACAAAGACGTTAAACAGCTATTACAAAAATGCTTGAACAGTCACTTACCTTGCAACAAATGTTAAAATAGAAAATTGAAGGTATAAAAAAGAACCAAAGGGAAATTTTAGAACAGTAACCAAAATAAAAACATACAAAATGAACTCAACAGCAGAATGGAGAAGACAGAGGCAAGAGTGAGTGAATGGTACTGGCACAAAACCAGAAATATAGATCAATGGAACAGGATAGAAAGCCCAGAGATAAACCCACACATATGGTCACCTTATCTTTGATAAAGGAGGCAAGAATATACAATGGAGAAAAGACAGCCTCTTCAAAGGTGGTGCTGGGAAAACTGGACAGGTACATGGAAAAGAATAAAATTAGAACACTCCCTAACACCATACACAAAAGTAAACTCAAAATGGATTAGAGACCTAAATGTAAGACCAGACGCTATAAAACTCTTAGAGGAAAACATAGGCAGAACATTCTATGACATAAATCACAGCAAGATCCTTTTTGACCCACCTCCTAGAGGAAGGGAAACAAAAACATATGGGAACTAATGAAACTTAAAAGCTTTTGTACAGCAAAGGAAATCATAAAAAGGACGAAAAGACAACCCTCAGAATGGGAGAAAATATTTGCAAAAGAAGCAACTGACAAAGGATTAATCTCCAAAATACACAAGCAGCTCATGCAGCTCAATATCAAAAAAACAAACAACCCAATCCAAAAATGGGCAGAAGACCTAAATAGACCTTTCTCCAAAGAAGATATACAGATTGCCAACAAACACATGAAAGGATGCTCCACATCACTAATCATTAGAGAAATGCAAATCAAAACTGCAATGAGGTATCACCTCACACCGGTCAGAATGGCCATCATCAAAAAATCTACAAACAATAAATGCTGGAGAGGGTGTGGAGAAAAGGGAACCCTCTTGCACCATTGGTGGGAATGTAAATTGATACAGCCACTATGGAGAACAGTATGGACGTTCCTTAAAAAACTAAAAATAGAACTATCATATGACCCAGCAATCCCACTACTGGGCAAATACCCTGAGAAAACCATAATTCAAAAAGTGTCATGTACCACAATGTTCATTGCAGCTCTATTTACAATAGCCAGGACATGGAAGCAACCTAAGTGTCCATCGACAGATGAATGGATAAAGAAGATGTGGCACATATATACAATGGAATATTAGCCATAAAAAGAAATGAAATTGAGTTATTTGTAGTGAGGTGCATGGACCTAGAGTCTGTCATACAGAATGAAGTAAGTCAGAAAGAGAAAAACAAATACCATATGCTAACACATATATATGGAATCTAAAAAAAAAAAAAAAAAGGTTCTGAAGAATGTAGGGGCAGGACAGGAATAAAGATGCAGACATAGAGAATGGACTTGAGGACAAGGGGAGGGGGAAGGGTAAGTTGGGACGAAGTGAGAGAGTGGCATGGACATATATACACTACCAAATGTAAAACAGATAGCTAGCAGGAAGCAGCTGCATTGCACAAGGAGATCAGCTTGGACCTTTGTGACCACCTAAAGGGGTGGGATAGGGAGGGTGGGAAGGAGACGCAAGAGGGAGGGGATATGGGGATATATGTATAGTTGATTCACTTTATTATACAGCAGAAACTAACACAGAATGTAAAGCAATTAAACACCAACAAAGATGTTTAAAAAAATGAAAATAAATAAAGAAAATATATCAATAAAAATTATCCACACTAAATAACAGAGAAAATACCTTGAAAAAAAAAAAAAAAGAACAGAGCTCAGAGACCTGTGGGACAATAAGTAATGTCTTAACATTTTGTTCTCAGAGGCCCAGAAAGAAACGACTCTGCATACAGTGATGAAGCATACATACACTGCTGAAAAAATATTTGAAGAAATAATGGCTGGTAAGTTCCTGAATTTGGTGACATAAACCTACAGATTCAAGAAGCTGAGCAAACCCTCAAAGGATAAACCCTAAAATATCCACATGAAACGCAACATAATCAAATAATTACAATCAAAATTCGCAAGCTTTATATAGATGTCAAGAAGCTAATTCTAACATTTATATAGAAAGGCAAAAGAACTGAAACAGATGCAATTTTGAAAAAAGAAAGAAACTAGAGGAATTACGCTAGCTGTTTTTTAAGGTTTACCATAAAACTAAGAAATCAAGACAGTGTAGTATTATAGAAGGGAAAGAGACATAGACTGACAGAATAGCAAAGAGTTCAGAAATAGATTCACACAAATATGATCAAAACAAATATGGCCAACTGATTTTTGACAACAGGGCAGAAACAATTCAATAGAGATGGGCTTTTTAAACAAATGGTATTGGAGCAATTGAATATCTATATGCAAAACAAAAACAAAAAGAAACAAAAGATGAACCTTCATCTAAAACCCACACTTCATAAAAAAATTAACAAAATGTATTACAGATCTAAATGTAAGCTGCAAAACTGTAAAAATTTTAGAAGAAAACATAGGATAAAATCTACATGTCCTAGAGTTTGGTGATAGGTTCTTATACATGGTAACAGCAACATGATCTATACAAAAAAAAGTAATAAACTGGATTTCATCAAAATGAAAAACTTTTGCTTTGCCAAAGACATGGTTAAGGGAATGAAAGGACAAGCCAGAGACTGGGAGGAAATATTTGCAAATCACAATCTGACAAAGAACTTGTATCCAGAATTTATAAAGTACTGAAAACTTGGGACTTCTCTGGTTGCCCAGTGGCTAAGACTCCACGCTCCCAATGGAGGGGGCCTGGGTTCTATCCCCAGTCGGGGAACTAGGATCCCACATACTGCAACTAAGCCGGCACACCGCAACTACTGAGTCCACGTGCCCTAGAGCCCATGCTGCAACTAGAGAAAGCCCGCACGCTGCAACTTGAGAGCCCATGTGCCACAACGAAGGGCCCATGTGCAACGAAGAGCCCATGTGCTGCAACGAAGACACAACGCAGCCTAAAGCAAGAAAGAACACTCAAACCTTAACCATAAGAAAACAATTCAAATTAAAAGTGGGCAGAAGGCATGAACAGATGCTTCATTAAATAGGATATAAAATGGTAAATAAGCACATGAAAAGATGTTCAACATCATTAGCCATTAGGAAAATGCAAATTAAAACTAAGATGACATACCACAACACACCTAACAGAATAGCTAAAATAAAAATATTGCCAATATGAAGTGCTGACAAAAATACAGAGCAATGGGCACTCTTACACTGCTTGCAGCAATGCAAAATGACACAGCCACTCTGGAAATCATTTTGGCAGTTTCTTATAAACTTAAATGTACATTTACCATATGACCCAGCAATTGCACACCTGCCTATCTTCTCTAGAGAAATAAAAACTTAACGTACACACAAAAGCCTGTATGTGAATATTTTAACAACTCTATATGTAATTGCTAAAAATTGGAAAAACCCAAATCTCGTTCAAATAGTGAATGGATAAACTACAGTGTATCTATACATGAGACTACTACTTAGCAATAAAAAATAAAAAAGAATGAACTTTTTATACATGCAATAACTTGGATGAATTTTAAAAGCATTTTGTTTTGAAAGAAGCCGGTTTCATTTATATGACATGCTCAAAAAGACAAAAATATAGAGAAAGATCAGCTCAATGGTTACAAGGGATTATAGGTGGGTAGAGGGGTGAATATGAAGGGATAGGGTGAGGGAGTTTTTCTGGGTGATAGAACTATTCTGTATCTGGATTATGAGAGTGATTTCACTGTATGATTGTTTAAAATAGCATTAAAAATAATAGTATTAATAGTATTAAAGGGCTAACAACTATTAAACAAATGATTGTAGTGTTTAGGTGTTTCAACTGAAATGACCAAAACACTGGGATTCCACAATAGTAGACCAAAACCAATAACATTCATCCTTTTTCTGCTGATGAATAGTGTACATTTTTCATTTTACAATTTCATTAAAATTGAGGTTAAATTACATACAGATTAGAGTTACCAGATTTAGCAAATAAAAACACAGGCACTCAATTCAATTTCAATTTCAAACAAATAATCTTTTTTTTTTTTTTAGTATAAATGTGTCCCAAATATTGAATGGGACATATTTGTATTTAAAAAAATTATTCATTGTTTATCTGAAATTCAATTTAAATGCATACCCTGTGTTATCTGGTAATCCTAACACAGAAAAATGCACAGATCCTGAATCTATATAACTGAGTGAATTTTGGTAAATGTTTATACCCATACAACCAAAACCCCATCAAGATACAGAAACTTTTCATGACCCTGGTTCGTTTCTGTCCCCTTTCAGTCACTCTTCACTCTCTCCATAAGTAACCACTGCATTATTGATTTTAAAACTTTCTTTTCTATTCTAAAGCAATAAATTTCTAAGCACTGCACCTGCATAAATTTCGAAGGTCTGCATCCCACAAATTTCACATTTTATGTTTCTGTTTTTATTCAGTTAAAAGTAAATACTGTTTTATCTCCAAATATTTGGGACTTTTATAGACATCTTTTTGTCAGCATTTTAAAATTTAATTCCATTGTGGTCAATGGCCAAGCATATGGTCTACTTTGGTGAATGTTTCATATGTGCTTGAAAATAATGTCTAGTCTACCACTGTTAGCTGTAGTGATCAGTTTGACCCAAATTGTTGGTGCTGTCCAATCAATATTTTTACTGGTTTTGTTTACTTCTATCAGTTGCTGAGAGAAGACTGTTAAAATCCCCAACTTTGTAGATTTGTCTATATCGTCCTTCAGTTTTGTCAATTTTTGCCTCATGTATTTTCAAGCTGGTATTCAATGCATACACATGTAGGATATGTCTTCTTCATGAACTGCCCCTTTCCTCTTTATGAAAAGTTTTTCTTTATCTCCAGTATACTCCTTCTTTTGAAGTCCATTTTGTTTTATGTTAATAGAGCCCCTTGTTTTCTTATGCTTACTGTTTGTATGGTCTATTTTTTCCCCATTCTTCTACTTTCATCCTGTCTTTATATTTCAAGTTTAATGCTTAGAGACATTTAGTTGAGCCTTTAAAAAAAAAATCTAGTCCTTTTCATCAGACTACCTAATTTACATTTAAGCAATTATTGGTTTGTTTGAATTTAACTCTACCATTCTACTATTTGTTTTCTCTTTGTCCTATGTTTTTTGACCTTTATTTCCTCCTTTCCTGCCCTCTTTTGGTTAACCATGTATCTCTCAGTATTCAATTTTAATTCCTTAATTTTTTTTTTTACTTCTGCCATGTGTGTTTTTTTGATAGTAGTTGACAAGGGATTATAATACATACCCTTACCTTATCAGTCTACTTACAGTTAGTATTCTACTACTTCAAATAAAATGTAACAACCTGCATAATTATAATTATGCAACTGTATAATTCCCTTACCCCCTGCAACTTGTTATTGTTTGCATATATTTTACAGCTACATATATGCCACAATGCTATGTTGTCAGTTGTCTTTTAAAAACATGAAGCAAAGAAAACCTGATAGTCATTTATACTTACATACTTATTATTTCCTTCCTTCTAGCTGATGTCATTTACCTTCAGCCCAAAAATTCTCCCTCGGCTTTCCTCGTAGTGCAGGTCTGCTAGTGACAAATTCTGTTTTCATGAAGATTGCTTTATTTTGCCTTTATTTTTGAAGGAAATTTTTACTGGATATACAACACTGGATTGATAAAGAGTTTTGTTTTGCTTTTGAATTTGTGTAAAGATTTTGTCTTTCCATTGTCTTATGACCTCCACTATTTCTGATGAGAAGTAGTCAGTTTTTGTTATTCCCTGGTGGGTTCCCCAATACCACTTTTGGTGGCTTTTAAGATTCTCTCTTATCTTTGGTTTTCATCAGTTTTAACTATGATGTGTTAGGTGTGGTTTTCTCTACATTTATTCTGCTTGGAGTTCACTAAATTTATTGGATCTGTATATTCATAGTTTCACCAAACTTGGGTAAATTTTGGCCTTTACCTACTCGTACTTTTTCTACCCTATTTCCTTTCTGTTCTTCTTCTGCGGATCCAGTTACATCTTTGTTGGACTGCTTGATATTGCCCCACATGGCACTGAGGTTCTGTGCTTTTTTTTTTCTTCCCTCTAACCTTTTTTCCTTATTCCTCAGATAGATATCAATAATTTCTATTCATCTATCACCTGCACTCTGTTGTTAAGTCCAACCGTTCGGGGATTTTTGTTTGTTTCCAATTCTCTGCTGAGCGTACCATTTATATTAATTCATTACAACCACTTTTCCTTTTCATCCTCAGACATAGTTCTAATAGCTGCTTTGAAATCCTTGTCTGCGAATTCCAATATCTGGATTATGTTGGGATCTCGTTTTACTGTGTGCTTTTCTCTTTTTGACCATAAGTCATATTTTCCTGTTTCATTGCATGCCTCATAATATTTTATAGTATTCTAGGCATACTGATAGATTGATTCATTTTGTTATGCTCCGGAAGTAATAAGCTTTGTTCTAGCAGGCAGTTAAATTATTGGCTAATCACCTTGATTTTATGGAAGCTTGATTTTACATTATGTTAAAGATTTTGTCTTTAGTTTTAGCACAAATCCTTAGTGCTGGGCACAGCCTTTTCTGATAATACACAACCATTCTAGGGATTTGAGGGAAAGCCTAAGGTACTTACCAAGCCTTCTAGCTTGTTGGGATTCAAACTCTGTTTTCTCTTGCAACTGAGAGCAACAATCTCTGCTCAGCTTTTTCAGCCTTCCAGCTATGGCTTTCCACCTGGTTCACTAGAATCTTCCCTGCACATGCACAATGCAGGAGTTAGTCAAAAGACTTAAGAGGAAATCATATGCAGATTGGAAGTCTCCTCCATCAGTGCCACCTTCATTTCTAGAATTTCCTCCTTCAATTTACAGCTCCTCAAGCAGCCCCCAATTCCTCCAATACCTCAAGTCATTAAGACTGCAACTTTCTCTTCAGTTCTAGCCACCCCCTCACCAGACAGACTGGTGAATGCCCTGAGGGAAAAGTCATATAAGCATAGTTCTCAGGCTGCTTCTGGTCACTCCCCAGTGCCTTTAGACAGTTATTTATTACATTTTTCCAGAGTTTATAATTGGGAGGGTTTGTACATTACAAGCTATTCCACCACTACCAAAACCAGAAGGGCTTCACTTTATAATTCTTCATTGTTTAATTTAACACCTTAGAAAAAAACAATACAGAACTGGTACTTAAATGCCCTTGTTTCTCTCCTCTTTTTCATCCAACATAGTGAAAACAGAATGTTTCACATATATTAAAATATCTTTTATCTCAAATGAAATGAAACAACTCAAAATAATCTCTTCTTAGTTGATGCTTTCAGAAAGTAGGGAAGTAGTTGCTCAACTTCCTATGAATCTACTGAACAAAGAGTTCAGATAAGTTGATGAGGCCATGAAAACACAACTGACTGACCTTGAACAATGTTGGGGTTAGGGATACTGACCCTCCATGCAGTTGAAAACATCCCTGGTTCCACATCCATGGATTCAACCATCTGAGGATTCAACCAACCATGGATTGTGTAGTACTGCAGTATGTATTTAGTGAAAAAAAAATCTGCGTATATGCAGACCTACACAGTTCAAACCTGTGTTCAAGGGTCAATGGTACTCAGAGTTAGACCAACTAAACTAACATGTAGCAAAGCTATTTCTGTTATAAACTGACAAAAGTATGAGACTTCATAGTCATGAAACATAATAAATGGAGTGTGATTTACAGCTAGGAAGAAGAATGTGGCTACTTGCATACATACAGAGGCATATTAACTGTTAAGAGATATGATAAATCTTGACCAATCCACTGTTGTTTTCAAACGTAAATTTTTAAAGATTTTATTTTGTAGTCAGCAAGTTTTCCATTTGTCAGCTTGGATGTGAAAGATGCTACTTAAAACCAAACAGCAACTGTACATGGCTGGCTGAACATTTATAATTCAACAATTATATAACCTCCAAAATACAGCAGAATATGAGGCACATAATTAGGACGTCAGCTAAACAAGACAAGGCAATTCAAAAGGATGTCATGTTGTGGCATGTGCTCAGCTGAGCTTTAAGTAAGTAGGACTGTTGGGTGGGGACTTATTCTTCCCACCTCTGTTTATATGCATTAATACCAAATGCTGTCAGGACAACTTATCTTGCAGTCAGGACATCTGACTTTTTAAGAAAGAAGAAAGTTCCACCTTGTATCAACTGATTTCATAAACAAAAATTGCTTTTAAATGGTTCTGTCGATGGATGTCTATCTCTAAGTTTTCCAGCATGGTCTGCTCCATGTATGTACATCCTGAAAAACTGCCAAAGTAGCAGCAAAAACTGATGACATCATAGGGAAAAAACTCATTGCCAAAGGAAACCAAGCACTGTTGAGTCAGCATCTTTCTTCTTGGTCACTCGTTTTATACATACTAGGTAAACCAAAAGACCTGTTTGATTTGTTATACAAATATGTGTATGTGCATATATAACTGAAATTAACATCTAACAATAAAATGCCTATGTTCAGAGTCCATCAATGCTTTGGGATTCTGAGCTCTTTTCTGGGATGGAAAACAGACTTAGCATCTCCATCTCCAGTGGATGCAAGCTGCCTCCTGTGATAATCAAGGAATGTAATGGTCCTCCCAAGTCCACAGTACACATTTGCTGCAAAGTGCCTGCTGCAATTTTCTGGTCTTCAGCTCCAACCCTGGCTAAGCCAACACAGAGTGTCTCCTCGGTGACTGCTATTAAAAAAAGAAAAAGATACCACCATTCAATTCAGCAAATGCATTATCCTGAATCCATTCAAACTAACACTAGTACCAAAGTACATTTAAAGAAGACCCAAATATATTACATCTCCTTAGTCACTCATTATGGACTGATTATCTACTGATAATCAGTAGATAGATCAGTAGCACTCATTATCTACTGATTTATCTAAGGCTTTTCTAAATTATTTGCACTACCTGACATATAAAGTAAAGTAGTACTGCCTAACTTTACCCTTTCAGAATTCCTAAGACCTACCTTAGTTTAAATTTTTAGGACTTGAGGGCTTCCCTGGTGGCGCAGTGGTTGAGAGTCCGCCTGCCGATGCAGGGGACACGGGTTCGTGCCCCGGTCCTGGAAGATCCCACATGCCGCGGAGCGGCTGGGCCCGTGAGCCATGGCCGCTGGGCCTGCGTGTCCGGAGCCTGTGCTCCACGGCGGGAGAGGCCACAGCAGTGAGAGGCCCGCATACCGCAAAAAAAAAAATAAAATAAAAAAATTTTTAGGACTTGAATAATTCCTGTATCCATACTCTATTGCATAGTGTTTGTCTTTAAGTTCCGAGTGAACAATGTTTATTACATGCTTATATTTTAAATAAAACGTTTGAGATATATTACACTGGCCAAGATATACTGGAAAAACCAGGGGATTATAAGCTAAATACACAGATTTGAGTCTGTGCTTGGCCACCTAACTATGTGACAAACTTCAGTTTTTTTCTTTTTTTTTTTTAGTGTCATAAATGGTGGTTTAAGGACTAAGATAACAGATATGAAAGTACTTGGTAAACTACATAGCCCTTAACAAATAATAGGCATTATGACATTCCTTATGCTTTTTTTTTTTTGCGGTACGCGGGCCTCTCACTGTTGTGGCCTCTCCCATTGTGGAGCACAGGCTCCGGACGTACGCACAGGCTCAGCAGCCACGGCTCACGGGCCCAGCCACTCCCCGGCATGTGGGATCTTCCCGGACCGGGGCACGAACCCATGTCCCCTGCATCGGCAGGCGGACTCTCAACAACTGTGCCACCAGGGAAGCCCCCTTATGCTTTTAAGTTCAAAATGACCAACATTAGTGAACTTTAGTATTATTCACTCTGGCCTGACAGCTGAAGGGCTGACGCTCTTGTGGTTTTGTTTAGTTGGGAAAGCTGTCCTGATTGAAAAATGGTCAAAATGGGGCAAATGATTTCTACAAGGACAAGCAGGCATGTAAGGAACTCTGTGCATAGGTATGGATATAGAGCACCCTTGCAGATTATTTGTTTCATGACTTTAACAAGGCCTACTGAGGCCAATGTTATTCAAGAATCTCTTCATGTATCTTTTCTATCAAGAAATAGGTGCTCAAAGCCAGTCAGCACCTTACAACAGAATATAATGACAGATTCATTTAAGAACGTCTCAATAAAAACCTACTGACAGTGAACATTTTATGATATACCACATCTATTAATACTATGTCTAGATATTAGAAATATAAGGATAAATTCTCTTGTCTTTATCCTGAAGAAAACTATACCTGGTCTCATTGTTGAAAATGAGAAAAAGTAGAATAAGTATACTTTTACAGGACAGAGTTTACCATAGACTTGGGCTAAAATGGAAGTTCTGTATTTTACCAAAATATTTATATGTTAACATATTTACATAAAAGCTGATTTATAGTTAATTTGTAAAAAATCCTTACTTTCTAGAATGATATTAATTTTACTAGAAGGAACTCCATTATTTTTCAGTAGAACATTCAGCTTATGAGATTTAAGGTAATGTTGAAAAAAAGTGACATGGAAAAATGCAATGCAAACACACTGACTCTCACTTCAGTGGTGTTGGTATATATATGTGTGTGTATGTCAGACGTTACATACACATCTCGGTGTAACAGTAGGGGAATACAAGAGCCCTTTTAAGGTTCTTCAGTACCTGGTTCTTCTCCTCGTATTCGCTGATTCTGAACAATCTCCAGAAGTTGCTGGGCTGCTTGGTTTACACTCATATAATGAGGAGGTTCATAGATCTTTCTTCCCCTGTAAGTGTAAAACTAGATGCCACTGTTCTTAGCCATGAAATTATACAATACATTTTAACACAGTTACTCCCCCAGGTATACTCAATTACCATAGTCTACATTATGTTTGAAGCAGTCACTTGTTACCCACTTTAAGTATACATTAAAGCACGGATACAGTGATCATTTATCTTAAGTTTCTTATGCTTTTTTCATTGTTCTACTTCAAATGCCCTCTCATCTCACTGAAATGCTGGCAGAAATAAAAGTCCAACAACTTAAAAGGTAATGTTTAGATCAAAGTTACTTTTATTCAAAGTGATACTTCAGGCAAAAATAATTCAAAATAAGTGGCAATTTGTTCTATACCTTAGTTTAATCAGGTTCTATAGTGTTCATTTTTATTACCATGTTTAAACCACATATCCCTCTTTTCACATCTTCCTCTAAAAAAAGTAAACTAAAGAGATAAATATCTCAAAATCTTAGAGGATAAGATGTTTACTTCCATATGCCTCAAAAGCCTACCACATTTGCCCAATGATCAAAATAAAAACACTGCTTTTGCAGTTTACAAAACAGTTCATATAGATTATTTAACTGACTCTCAGAACAATTCTATAAGTCAGCACTCTCCAAGAGGAATATAAAGCAAGCAGTAAACAGAATTTTAAATTTTCTATAGTCTCTACATTAATAAAAGTAAAAAAAAAGAAAAAATTAACTTTAGTATGTTTATTTAACCCAATAGATCCAGAATGTTATATTTCAACATTTATTCCTATAAAAATTATTAAAGATTGTTTTTGTACTAAGTTTTTGAAATCTGGAATGTATTTTATATATTAGCACATCTTAATTCAAATGTTAAATTTTCATTGGAAATACTTGGTCTGTATTTAGATTTCATAAAATTCATGGTTGTAAAAGTAAATTTACATACTGAATTGTTCTAAATATACTTAAATGTTTTCTATTAACTAAGTTGAGTATGTTTTAACTTAATTAAAATTAAATTATAAATTCAGTTCCTCAGTTACATTAGCCATACATATTTAAAGTGCCCATTAGTTACATGTGGGTAGCAGCTACTGTATGGGACACTGCATCTATAGGCAAAAGGGGTTAGTACTCGCATTATACAAATGAAGAAAATACAGCTCAGAAATGGAAGTAACTTGCCCAAGAGCACATAACTTGCCCAGAGGCCAACTCAAGACTCAAACCTGTGTCTTCTGACTCCCAATTAACTCATTCCACAAATATTTACTGAGTGCCTATCGGGTGCCAACCACTGCTCTCAGTACTGACCCAAGAAATCTATTGCTATTTCCACTCTATCTATCACACTGCTTATCATTTCATAAGATTGAAAGTATTTAATTTTGCACTATTACTGAAAACTGATTTTCAACAATCTTTAGAACTCATGTTATTTAAGTAGAACTTATTGTTCACGGAATTAAAGTAGATGTAAGCATTCTCAGAATAAGAACTTACTTGATTAGATTTTCCAAAGACTGCTCCTTTACTTTGATGTCTGTAGGAAGTAAAAAATAGTTCTCTTTTAATTAACTACTTTATCCAAAATCCTACGTGTAAACTTCAACTGAGTCACCTAAGTTTGTGGTAGACATTATTCTCAAGTCTCCAAAATGCTAATTTGATTGAGTCTATGACAATCGGTCCTCACACTTGTATCTGGCCACTTTTTAAAGGAAATATGAGGAAGAAGGGAAGCTTGTGGTTGTGTAAACGTCATTAGTTAGAAAACAAACATGAAGTTGGCCCTGAGATCATCCTGAAAGGATCGAATTTCCTCTTGGAAAAGAAGACACAGGAAAGAGTTAGATAAATATTGGCATATACACTACCAAACAGCTAATCAAAATTTTTGTGTTCATTTCTATTAGGTGGTAACTGCATAGAACCAACTGAAAAGTCTTGTTATGTTCCTCTTCTTACCTATTTTTCAGGCACTAGAATATAAGCTTCAATGCATGTAACATACATAAAAGAAAATTCTTACCACATTTTGAAAAGAGACTTTTGCTTTCTTGTGAATGGTAAGACATGCCTAATAACTTATGAATACTTTAATACCAAGTATTCATACTTTAATTGGGATTTCCTGAGCACTGACTGGTAGCCAGGTACAGGGCTACCACAGCGGCCAAAACCCACGTAGTCTTTGCTCTAATAAAGCTTGACAATGCAAGCATCACAAAGATTTGATCCTTTACGCTTTTTAATCACTGATGCTCAGCTAAACAATTCGGTAGAAGGTAAAAAAGCAGAATCACTCTACATCCTCACAGGAACTCAGCACACAACAGCAAGAGCGACAGCTGCTTCCTGTTCTACATGCTGAAAACAAATGGTTCAGTCAAAGTTTGTTTTTGCAAAAATAAATATAGTGCAACTTAGTGGTCTTTCTGATAGACTTCTACAGCTTTCCCAAGTGATTATAAAAGTTTTTCTCATAAAGGATACTAAGTATTTGCTTGGAAAATACTCCAGAGATAATCCCTACATGTATTTCTAAATGTTCTTGGAACCAGCAGTGAATATATTTTTCAGGTTCGAAATATCATTAATTATTTAATATTTCCAGTTGTCTGGCACATATAGGAAAAAAATGTATATCTATTACTGAAATATGGCCTGCAATACAATTAATGATATATAAGTCGACTTTGAGCTCCTTTACACAGTAGTTGTAATATTTTTTAAAAATTAAACACATTTATTAATGTATTCACCTTGAGCTTCTGAAATGTTGTCATACTTAAGTTTTTAATTTAATATCTTCAATAGTTTTACTTTTTTACTGATATGCTCTACAGAATTTGATTTTAAAAATTAAGAGGGCTGGGAAGAATTTTTGCAGGCAAATGCTTTTTAATTGAACATAAGACTGCATTAGTGAACTAATCTCAAGCCAGACCTATCTTGATACTTTTCCCTTGTCTTCACACAGGCCATAATTATTCCTTTCTACTTCTACTTGCTGGAATGTAAGCTTCTCCTATTCATCTTAGTACCAGCACCTAGCATAATGCAAAGTACCTAGTAGATACTCCATAAATTCTACTGAATAAATTTGTTCACATGGCTCTACTACCACCAGCCCATCTTAAACTATCTACCCTTTAAGTAGAATAAAAGTCCCAGCTCCTTCAGAAAGCCTTTACTGACTTCCTCTTAAATGCTCTTTGTCCTCTGAAATAGCCATACAATTAATGCTGTATTTTATTAATCTCTAATTACATTATATATAGCAGTCTTATCCTTCCAAGTAAATTTTAAATTCTCTATGGTTTCATACCATGACATAATCCCTACAGGGCATGGCCCATAGCAGGCATTCAATAAATAGGTACTAATTTGAATAATGAGAATTCCAGGTGATTAAATGATGAGATCTATGGTTTGAGAATTTGGAATCATGATATCTTATACTTCACACCTTGTTCCTGTTTTTGTTAATGGAGCAAGGAAGATATATTGTTTAACCTTGTTTGTCTTTTCCCAGGAAAGCCAAGAAAAGAGGCAGCTCTTAGAGAGAGTTCAAGAGCCAAAGTTCTGGTCTGTCCTTCCTGCCTCTCCATACAATAGAACTTAACTGTTCTATAAACTTTCATGTACACAGCACATTAGTTCCAACTAGATTTCAAAACCCTGAGGGCAGAACCCATGTCTAATATTTCCTTAGTGTTCCAGAAGAACCTAACTCCACATTGGGCATAGAGTAAATACTCAATAAATACTGTAAACTGATTTTCTGTCCTTCCAAAGTTTCCAAAAGATAAATCCTATTTTTCCTCCTTTCCCCCATTTTTTATGATACATGAAGATGTTATCAGGTAGCCTCTTAAGACTACTTTTCTCCCCGTTCTGTTTTAAAACCTCAGTTCTGTTGTAAAACACACACACACACACACACACACACACACACACACACATGCTTTTTAGTACCTGAGTTCCAATGAATCCTTATTTTTTATCCCTCAGTTGCATATACTTCTACATCTGCCTTTAATAAAAGTCCATTTAACAGCTGTCCTTCTCACATCCTTCTAGTTTGACTTTCTACCATACTGCTGGCCTTAATTGGATCTAAGTTTAAGATAACATGGATATATCTAATGGCATATTCCACATGAATTAACAAGTGTGTTACAGTTGGCCTGCCAGTAGGAACTACAAAAAAAGGAAAACTAGTATCTTTCCACATGGAAAATCTAAACACAAAACTATAAAGCTAATTAATAATGAATTACTAAACTGCCCTGATAATAAACTAAAATAAGAAAACATTATTATACCAGTTAATTGTGGGATATAGGCATAAGCCAAAAAAATGTTAGAGAAGCATGCATGGCCTGATCTAGATCTAGAATTAATTAGATGTCAATGTTAATGGAGTAAAAGGAATGTATTCTAGCTGGAACTGAATGAGCTAGCAAGACTTAAGTCCCTGCTCTTATGAAGTAGGGAAGAAAACCAACAAGTTAATAAAATAATTCAGATGGATGGTAAGACTTAAAAGAAATAATACAAGGTAATGGGAAAGAGAATCACTGGGGGATACAGGGTGTACCACATCCGATTAGGCAGAATTTCACTTTAGATCACGAGTCAGTAAACGTGTTCTGTAAAGACGTAGGTAGTAAATATTTTAGGTTCTGAGGGCCACAAGGTCTCTGTCAAAATTACTTATCACTGCCAGTGGAGCATGAAAGCAGCCACAGATAATACAAAAATAAAGTAGCATGGCTGTGTTCTAATTAAACTTTATTTATAAAACAGGCAGTAGGCTAGATTTGATCCACGGGTGCTAGTTTGCTAACCCCTGCTGGATAATTTCTGATTTCTACCCTATAAGAAATGCTAACCATTAGTAAAACTTTTCTACAGTCTTCTCTTTTAAAAGAGACATATTGATTGAGGTTCTGATAATGTACAAATTATATATCATTGAATAATAGAGAACTGTCTATATTATACAAATAACCTAAATGCCTTTGGCAAATAGAAGTCTTTTCTAATGTTCTGAATATCTGTACTTACTACAGAGGCCAAACCCATGGGTTCATTCTTTGCCCTGATTCTGTGCTATGTGGCAGACATTCTTCTGCTGTGACTTCACACACAGTATCACTAAAACAGTGCAATTCAATGTATGATCCGAGGACTGATGCCACTATGTGAGAATTCTGTTCCCAATAAATGATAAAAAAAAAAAAACTACAGGAGTAAGAATAAGTGTTTACAAACACCTACAGTAATTTGACTTTGACACAAAAGATTAGAAACTTAAAAGTAAATAAATATATGTATTTTTACATATATTTATTTTATGTATGTGTGTATATACACACATATCTACACACACACACACACATACAAATAAAAGAACAAAAATTTGGTCCTTCACCACAAATTGAGAAGTACTGCTCTAAACACTTCCATGAGGCAAGAAAAGATTATTCCTATTTGATAAAAATGAAGGCAAAGGTAAGGACTGTTGACAATATTCTCTAGCTAGTATATAGTAGCACTCAGATTTTGTCTTCTGATCCCAAGTATAAGTGTCATTTCAAAGTTATCAAAGATGCCAGTTATTTCTTTTCTGTTGACTAGCCACAGATTAAAGCTCTGGTTATAGCATTTTTACAATACACACTGTAGAATAGGAACTGATAGCAAATGTGAATCAGTACAATTCCAGTACCTCTGCTGACAAACGCAGCCCATCCCTTCTGAAGCTCTATCAGTACCACCAGCTTAGTGTACAAAGACAGTGATCCCAGCCACTTCCACACTAGGTAGGAAACAGAATTTGGCAGCATAATACAGTGAAAAGAGCTGTGAATAACAGGCTATTTGGATTCTACGAATTCTGCAACTAATAATCTGGGTGACAGTGGGAAAATGATTCAATATCTCTGGGCCTCAATTTCATCTGTAAAATAGGGCTTCAGTAAGATGATGTCAAGAGTCTCTTTCAGATCTATAATTCTGTGATTCTGATAGCATTAATACTGCAGTATTCAAAGGACACCATAAGGAAGACAGGATGGAACGTGGTAAGAATAAATGCTCAATACGTCTACTGAATTGCTGTAAATTGACCAGAACAGGGTCTTACTGGACCAATGGGTAAAAGATGGAATGCTGGCGAGGATCTATTAGGGCGTACGTAGGCAGCAGCACGAACTATGGCACGTATGTAGGAGTAGCCATGTCGTATTTGGAACAGAAAATTCATTTCTCCACAGAGTACGGGGGAGAGCATGCCATGCAGAGTAGCTAGCCTGTATCCCACAGAACAGTTTCACCTTCACACAAAATCAAAATGAGAACAATATGACAACTCCACATTGTCACCCTAAAGAAACTCCACAGCCCTTACCTAGTAAGCATAATGTGTGCATGCCGTTTTGTCTGTTCTTCTTCACTTTGTCAAAAAAGCTTTCTGGTCTCCAAGTGTCTGTCCAAAAAACAACAGACACTGTCTCTCCAAACCTATACAACTAGAAAAAATAAAAACTAAAATTAATTAATGATGGAACAATTCACGAACTACTATTTCATAGACAACAATAAAAATAAAAAGCGAGAACCAAACTTGAGATGGACTGGGTATCAAGACTGTCACACACACACAAAAAAAGGTAATAAAAATTCTCTTTGATCCACAGCAGCTGGTGTCATTCTGATGCCCTTTCAGTTGGATATTTCTAGTATTTCTGCATTCAGTATGGGAACATATGTAACTACTTCATGATTTAGCTAGGTAGCTGCTAAAAATACTGAAATACAAAGAAACCAGAAGGAAGCCAAAAAAAAAAAAAAAAAGACTTTTGAGCAGTCAGAGCACAGTTCACAAAGTTAATATTATCCTCACTTTACAGATGAGTCCACTGTCAAGATCAACTGACTTGCCTAAGGTCACACAGCTAGTTAGTAGTGAAAAAGAAACTCAAACCTAGGTCTGAGGAAAAGCTCCTTTCTACCATGACGTCTCAGTAAAATTCATGCACTGTATACTCACTGCAGCCATATCCCAAAATCTACTCCCTTACTTTACCCACTGTTTATTCCCTCACTATAGAGTTCAGTGATAGGCCTTTTCCCAAACCTCCTCCTTTCCCCCCAAGAGGCTCACCCACTCCACCTGACCACCACACAACCAAGAAGCTTGCTTTGTTCCAACTTGCTTCCAGGCTGACTGCACATCTCACTTAAGTGAGTCCAACTCCAAATCTTATGCTGAGAAAATCTAGTTTTGAATTTTGGTTCCTCAACTTGTTAGCTGTGTGACATTATTCTTTCTAAGTCTTAATCCTTAAAATAGGAACAGTGATAACATATGCCCTTCCAACCCACACGGCTGTATGAATCAAATAACATGTAAAAAGTTATTCAAACTGTGAATAATATGCTTATATTAGTTCTTATCTAGGTACTGCACAAAGGATTTTATTTTCAAAGACTTAATATATGGTAAAACATAACACTGAAGTTGTTATGTAAAGGTTTAATTATTCAATTTAAAGAGTGCCTGAAAGCATTTTTAGTAGAGCTGGAAAGCACTAAATGCTGGAAATTACATCTAGTCCTCTACTGTAAATTAGCTGTGTGATTGAAACAGCTCTGTGACTTCAGGAAATCACCTAACTTTTTTAAGTCTAAAGTTCTTCATTTGAAAAATGAAGAAACTGGTCTGGAGAAGGGATTATTGTCCCCAGGCTTCTCAGTTTTCAGAAGCTGCTGCAAGACGCATATAGGGAGGAAAGAGAGAAGCTAGGACAAAGTCCTTCATCCCCCCATCACTGAAGAACCTCAACTTTTCTCAATTTTTATATGTTGAGGTCTTAAAAACTATCACCAATATTCATAATGGTGACTTTGAGATCCCAAGGGAAGGTTCATCGTATTCCTCATATGGCCACAACCTCCAACCTACCTACCAATAGGCTTTATTCCCAAAGTCCATTTGAAAATTGTCTGAAAAGGTATTTCCCCATAGAAGCCATGCTATCCAGTGGCAGTCGAATTCATAGTGTACAAAGACCCATGTAACTCTCAGAATTCAGTCATAAACCTTCCAGCCACACCTAACATGGTTTCTCTGTAATAAATGTATTTAGAGTGCCAATGTAAGATCCCTGGAATACATTCACCCAAGCTACAAGGACTAAGCCTAGCTCTGTTGAGGGCTTCTGTTATTGTTGTTGTTCTATAAGAGGCAAATCTGTCCAACAAATATTTTATAATAAATTTATTATAAATCATCCACTATGTGCCAGGCATTATGCTATGCACAGGCATAAAGTGAGAAGCAAAGCAGAGCTCCGGTCCTCATGAAGTATGCAGTCTCACTTATACCTTACATAGCAGGCAAAAGCTCTGGAGTCATGGCTCTGGTTCCTACTAGTTGGATGATCATGGTGACTAGTTCGGTGACTTTCAGGAGGAACTCCCTTGCAAAATGGATATAATAATTATAAACCTAATAATGTGTTTTGTTAAGGATTAAATGACATACTGTATGTAGTGCCTAGTGCCATAGTAAAGACTCAATAAATGTTAGGAATTTGATAATATAACAATGATAATGTTTATAATGATGATATGAAGATGTTCTAAAATGCTGTGTTGTGCTATAATCCAACTGCTCTCCTTACTGGAGTGAGCTCAAAAACATTAACAAACATTTGAAACTATGTTTATGATTTAATTCTGACAAGTTCAATCGTTTACATTCTTAAAAGGATTTTTGGCATCTCTGATCAGATTTTAAAATATTAACATTACTCTATTAAAAAAAACTTTAAAGGAAAACCATTAAAGAAAATTTCATATGCAACCATATATAAATACTTTAAATAGCTTTTCAATATTCTAAGAGTCATGAAAATATAGTTATGGAGGTAAATTCTTCATTCAGATATAAGGGGATAGATGATTTAAAAGAGAATTGAGATGCTAGTCACATATAAACATTAGTTGAAACACTTTATGTAAAAGCGTCTTTCAATTGTCTAATTTGGGGGATTAAAGAAAACCTCACATAAGCACTGCTTCCTAGGACCCTGATTTATAGACTGTAACCATTTCCATGGCTGTGGTACAAACTTCTTCAATGAATTCTGGAACATTATGCAAACAGTTTCGCCATTTAGATGTCAGTACCTCAAAGAACAGAAGGGCCAATTCCTTTGTGTTTCACAATTCAAGGACTTACCAGTAAATTACAAAAAGAAACTGGAACAAAATCATACAGTGACGAGAACTGAGGTTACAGAAGCCTAAGCACCTACCATCCTAAAAATGTAAGCCTTTGTGCTTGTGATCATTTTCCCCCAAACCATTATTGATGCAGATCTACATTTAAAGATTACAAAAAGTACTGTTTTCAAAAACAGTAGGTAAATACAGGCTTTTTGTGTGTGTTTTAACCTAGAGTAAGTTATAAGGAAAGCAGTTTATCTAACTTGATACTGGATCATGTTTTTTATCAATTGAAGACAAAAACTCAATTCAAAATGATTTACTTAATTATATATAAGGCACTAGTTAAGAGTGAAAAGATGCACAAGAAAGACAAATATGAGGTAATAAATACTAATAAAAAATTAGATATAAATTGTATAAGAGTTCAGCATTTCCCCCACCGAGAGCACACCTGAAGGTAACTTCTGAATAGACAGGATATAAGCTGGACCTTAAAGGATGGGTAAGATTTAGCCTGGGGAAATTGAACATGCAGAAGAATGAGATGATGTGAACAAAGTAACAGAGGTGGGAAATCCTGGGCAGTATTTACAGTGGCATTAACCAAGTATCTAGAAATAAGTATTGCCTGACTTTGCCTCTAACAAGTATGTCTAATTCCTGACACCTTACAGGTACCAATTCCTGTCAATTCTAGCTCTACAGTTTATCTAGAAACTATTAATTTCTTTTTCCTCTACCTTAGTTTGAGTTCTCAGTACCACCTGCCTGAATGACCTTAATAGTCTTAATTCATCTCGCTGCCAGTATTTCCTTTCTTTCAGAAGCACAGGTGCTATGAAAACTCCATTTTATAATTAGATTTTAATGCTTTGGTATTTTATATTGAAATGAAAATATTTTGTGATTTTTAGATTAAAAAGTATCTTTTCTGGATATGGAAAAATTAGAAAATTTAACTTGCTAAGAACTCTATCAAGTCCCACATGTATCTTTTATATATGTATATCCTAATCAGATCACTTAAATCTGTGAGGTAAAAGAAAGCTGAGCCAGCAGTTGTCAAAAAATGTACTACAAAACCATATAATCAAAAGTTACTAGTTTTTTATATAGAATACTTGCTGTTTTTAATCTTCACATGCATTTTGCTTAACATTGATAAAACACTGACTTTTGCTAACAGTAAGAAAGATTATACACATGGCTATACACTAGGTACACAGATAAAGCTGAATGACTATGTAGACAGAAGAGCAGCTAGATTTATATTTTCACATATAAATGAGAGAACCACATACAAATTAAGTGATAGAATTACAACTTAAAGCATACAATTCCAAAGACAAGATTCAACTTGGGGTAGGGGGTGGGGAGGGGGAAATAAATAAGCAATTCAACTCAGCAAATATTTGTTACACATTATTTGTTACACATTGATTATATGTGCATGGCACTGCAATAAAGTACCATGGAAGATGTGAAGATAAGTAAATTAAGGAGTTTATAATATGGTAAGCACATAAACATATGCAAGCAACTGAATACTCTTATAGGATAGAGATTTACCAGGATTGTTTGAGTAGAAGAACGGCACAATCAGATCTATGATTTAAGCAGAAAACTATAAAGTGGAAGAGAATGATGGGAAGGTGGCTATTAAAATAGTGACTAAAAAAAGGAAATGGAAAGGAAGGAAAAAAATTTTAACATGCTCATGATTTAACAGGTGGTCAAAAAGAATTCCAAAGTGACTAAAAGAACAGAGAACTTATTAGATGAATTCTTCTAAGGTTACATAGTAATGTAGAGCTCTAATACCTTTATTACCCAGTTAAGTGTTCTTTGTACTCATTAGGTTTTATCATTTCTACAATAGTGCCTGGACAACAATGAAAGCAATTTAACGCTTCTGAAAACTAACAGTAAGAACTACTACAAGGTCAAAAATGCTGACTATCACAATGAGTGTTGTGTTATTTAAAAAAAAGGAAGGAAATGAGTTCTTATTTTTTGAAAGTAATATACATTTTTCCCCAAAGTAGATATGTATTATATAAACAGAGGAACATATGGCAATAGTCAAGGTCACTCATGCAACAGTCAGCGAAAGTGGAAGCACTTCATAATGATGAGAAAATTATACAACCTTTTTCCCTGAAGTCAGCCACAACTGATAATGCAGTTTTTCATGCAGAAATCATTGCTACCTGGTTTCAAACTGTCTTACTTATCTTTCCTTTAAAAATGTCTCAAGATCATTTCAGTCACCAAACTTTTACAAAATAATTAACATATTCTATCACCCAAATGGCTAACAATAAATGAAGTACCATGCAAAAAAATTATTTTAGGATCTGTAATTCTTTTTTAGCCTGTCAGATTCAGGAGAATGTACACACAGTAAGTGCTAAGTAAAAAGACTGAAAGAAAACATACCAGAATGGTAACTATGGTTACCTTCAGGTGGTGAGACTACGGATGCTTTTATTTTCTTCTTTATACTTACTGTATTTTCCTGATTTTCTATGCGTATATATGTCATTTGTTATCAAGAGAAAACGTTATTTTGTAAGTGGCTCTTCAAAAGCAGCAACAATAATAAAAGCAATTCTGATTCTGCATGATTAAGCTGCTAAATGCCTAACTTGAAGATTTCAAGAGAAGAAGGACTTGTTCCTCTTGTCTTTTGTGTACTGAGAAAAATCCCTGATTTTTCATTATCAGGAATGTCTAAATACAACCACCTTGCCTGGCTCTCGACAAATAAATGGATTTTTCTTTGACTAGAAAAATCCTCAAAATACAAATAAGTGTTAGAAATATCTGTTACTTAGGAATTTCAGGTAACATGATTTTAAAGTATACATGTTTATAACTAATATTTTAATTGCAAAAAAATCTTAAAATTAACTCAATGAAAATTTGAGTATCTAACATATCTTGGTCTATGTATCCTTTGACTAAAACTGGAAAACAGGCCCGCTGTTTTTTTTAATAAATCTTTTTTTAAAAAAGTTATTTATTTATTTTTGGCTGCATTGGGTCTTTGTTGTTGCACGCGGGCTTTCTCTCCAGTTGCTGAGAGCAGGGGCTGCTCTTCGTTGCGGTGCGCGGGCTTCTCATTGTGGTGGCTTCTCTTGTTGCAGAGCACGGGCTTTAGACGCGCAGGCTCAGTAGTTGTGGCATGTGGGGTCAGTAGTTGTGGCTCGCAGGCTCTAGAGCACAGGCTCAGCAGTTGTGGCGCACAAGCCCGTGTGGTGCAGGGGCTTAGTTGCTCCCAGACCAGGGCTCAAACCTGTGTCCCCTGCATTGGCAGGTGGATTCTTAACCACTGCGCCACCAGGGAGGTCCCAACAGTCCAGCTTTTTGGCTTCCAAAACTACAGGATATTAGAACTTCGCTAGTTTAGTATTCTTCATACTTTTTAGTGACAAATCTTTTTTCCAAATGAATTCTTATATAGAACATCACTGATGCTAAAAATTGAGTTAAAGATAATGACCTGGCTCTTCAGGGATTTATTCTTTGTGTTTTGGTGTCAATTACTTCATTATGTGCAGAACCCTAAAGCATCTTCATAAATCATGGTGCACTTTGAAAACCACTAGTTTTGTTCAACATTCCTCCCTGTTCCCACCTCATTCCCTTGTAGTTAAGAAACTTAAGATCCGGAGCAGTTAGATGACTCCTTAGTTACCACCTGAGCAAAAAGAAAACCAAAACCTTTTAATTTACAGTTAAACTCTAAACCTTTTCCATTATATCCATTATACCTTTCCTTTACTAATTCTTCCCAATATGTAGTCAGTTTTTACCCAACATACGTATTGTAAGTCTTGTGTTAACTTATCTCTAGATAGCCAAGGTTTCTGTGGTATGTATGTATGGATTCATTTGTGTTTCTGTAATACCCTGCAGATGCCCCAAAGTGCCTCCATGACTCTCTAACTCTACCTTTCTCTCTTTTGGGAATGTCTTTTAACTTCTTGTCCATCTAGAAAACCCCTTATAATTCCTTTTCTAAACCACTTTATTGAGGTATAATTATCATACCATAACATTCACCCATTCCAAGTGTACATGAAATGATTTTTAGTAAATCTAAGTTGTGCAACCATCACTACATGCAGTTTTAGAGAATTTTTATCACTCCAGATCCCTTATGTCCATTTATACTTAATCCTGTTCTCATCCCCAGCTTCAGCCAACCACTAATTGCTTTCCGTCTCTACAGATTTGCTTTTTCTGGACACTTTATGTAAATGGAATCATAAATTATGTGGTCTTCTATGTCTCACTTCTTTCACTTAACATACATACACTTATTATCTATGCTGGGACTACCAATTGTTCATAAGAAAAAAGGAGATACTTCAGGGAAACATCATGCCTTCGAGAGTCTGGGAGTAAGACAAACCCAATCCTATTCTTCTACATAATCAGTTCTAAGATTGATAATGGTCCTGAAAGCATACGAAGACTGGCACAGGGTTCTTAGGACAGGAGGCAACTTCTCTAGAAATGACAAGTTAATATAACCAACCAAAATGAGAAAACACCTGGGCAATGGTGTTAGAAGGGTCCAGCCCCATGGACAAGTCTATGGGGGTAAGGACCATGATAACTGTGGTAGTGAGATGGTAGGATCCATTAGCATACAGAGTCCGTTTCCTTTCCTAGGATTATCAGTAAGGCACAAATGGCTCTCTACATCTCCCTAAATCTCAATTCTCTTAATAGACACTGCTCCTATGTATCTACTTCTTTTAATCGTCTATTGCACCCTACCCTCTCCATGAAGTCCAAGCCCCCATCACCTCTTCTCTAAAAGACTGCAATAAACCTACTAATTGATTTCCTCACTTCTAGTCTTCCCTGGCAGAAATTCAATCTCCACATACCAGCCAGAGATATCTTTTTAAAACACTTACCAGATAAAGTATTTGCTCTGTTTAAATCCCTCTAAAGGCAGTTAGTCTATTTCACTTAGAATAAAATCCAAATTCCTGACAGTGTATTAGCCTAGTGATCCAACCCTACCCACCTATCCAGCCTCAGATCACTCCTCTCCTTGCCTACTACTCTCCAGCAAGCCTTCCTTTGGTTCCTTTAACAAGCCAAGCTCATCTCCGCTTTAGGGTCTTTGTCCAAACTGTTCCTTCTGACTGGGATATGGTTGTTCCTTCTGACTGGGATATGGTTGTTCCTTCTGACTGGGATATGGTTGTTCCTTCTTGATTCATATCTAATCTTAAATGTTACCACCCTGAGAGACCTCCCCTGACTACCCAACTATAGTAGTGACCTAGTCACTCTCTAAACTAGCAGTCTACTTGAATTTCTTATACTTGCCACTACCTGACTTTATTTTTTAAATTTGTTATTGCCTCTTTTTCCTACTAGAATGTAAACTCTTTGAGAGCAGAGACCTTCTTGGTCAGGTTTACCACCATATTCAAAGAAACTCAGTAGGCAAACAATAAAAGAAAAACAGTATTTGTTGAATAAAGACATCACTATTCCTCTTAATGATGTCTAACTTGGCAACCTCTAATATACTTTCCATATAACAAAAACAACAATTTCATTAGGTATATGGGGTTTGTGGTAAGGAAGTATATTTACGGCATGCCTAGAATAGAATGCATATCAACTGGCTATGTATGTGTTTGTGTGTGTGTGTGTTTGTGTGTATGTTTGTGTGTGTGTAGAAGTGTTAGTCTATGCAACTACTTACCTTCATAGATACTGATAATCAAGAATCTTCTGTTGGTTAATAAACTACGAAGTTAATAAAAAATACTCAGTGGTGGATTCTGAACTATGCTGCTTTAGAAAACAAAAAAAAACAAAAAAGATAGTTCAAAAGGAGCTGATAAATGATTGCTAAAAAAATTGTACCCATTCTCAGGTTAGGAATTTCATACTACTCCTCTTTAACCTAAGGTAAAGATGTTGGAAAAGTATATACCATTCAGGTCTGTAACCTTACCCAAGCAGAACTTCTGTTTAACAACTCGATGGCTGTTTTTCAATTCATAGGAAAGCTCTTTCACATAGATGACAGAATGCCTTTCGAAAGGGGTGCCCACTTCCCTTTTAGAAAATTGAGCAAGAGAGCATGGCAAGGTAACCTGTTAACACTCTACATTTAGCAAGCGTATTTCTGGGAACTAAAACGTACTTTTCCAATTCTGCCATGCTAAAAGAATGACAGTGCAGTTTTTAACTTTCTAAGAAATTTTTTACCTGCCTAGGTTGATGAATCTCAAAGTGTGGTGCCTGTACCAGCAGCTTCAGCATCACCTGAGAACTTGTTAGAAGTGCAAACTCTCAGACCCCTACTCCAGATATACACTGTATCAGAAAATCTGAAGGGAAGGCCCAGGAAACTTTAATAATCCCTTTAGGTGATTCTGATGAATACTAAAGTCTGAGAACCACTGGTATAGGTTATTGTTTTTCCATAAATGCTAGTCCAAAGAGTAAAAAGAAAAAGACGAGCTATTATAAGGGGACTTTGCCAAAATTTTTGCATTATGCAGGATATCCATATACATTTATTTTAAAATTTAAGTGTGCTATGCATATGACTTTTTTTTATGTCTTTTATCTTAGAAAACTATACAAAGGAATCAATAATTACCTCCTTCTCCTGGGATATGAATACCTTGGGTGGTACAAGAATTATACTTCCATAGAGACTTCATAAATACAAAAGACAGAAAATAGAAAGGTACTTCCTGTTTTTCACACTAGTAGTAAGTCATTTCATATCCAGATTAGGGAACAGAACCAAGATGGGGAAACAGTACTTTGTGGCTGCTTAGAGAAATCCCATATAAAACTGAGAGAAAGCTAAATTTAAAATAATAATAATATATGTAAATGTGGATATGATCTTGGGGGCTTATATGTATGGAGACTGTCAATTCTCATAGTAAATTCCCTCTCAAATACCTTCACCCATTTTAAATATGAGAACAATAATACTGTACTTCTTTATCAGTGTGGGGATCAGAGGGAAAGGGTCACCCTAGTCTACCTTTACCCAGTCTGGATAACAGATTTACATAATAAAGACAAAGATCTTTTAAAATATTTATGCCTTATACCCTGAGAAAACCATAATTCAAAAAGAGTCATGTGCCACAATGTTCATTGCAGCACTACTTACAATAGCCAGGACATGGAAGCAACCTAAGTGTCCATCGACAGACAAATGGATAAAGAAGATGTGGCACATTTATAAAATGTAATATTACTTAGCCATAAAGAAAATGAAATGGAGTTATTTGTAGTGAGGTGGATGGACCTAGAGTCTGTCATACAGAGTGAAGAAAGTCAGAAAGAGAAAAACAAATACCGTACGCTAACACATATATATGGAATCTAAAAAAAAAAAATGGTTCTGATGAACCTAGGGGCAGGACAGGAATAAAGACAAAGACACAGACACAGAGAATGGACTTGAGGACACGGGGAGGGGGAAGGGTAAGCTGGGACGGAGTGAAAGTAGCACTGACATATATACACTGCCAAATGTAAACTAGAAAGCTAGTGGGAAGCAGCTGCATGGTACAGAGAGATCAGCTCGGTGCTCTGTGACCACCTAGACGGGTGGGAGGGAGACTCAAGAGGGAGGGGATATGGGGATATACATATGCATATAGCTGATTCACTTTGTTATACAGTAGAAACTAACACAACACTGTAAAGCAATTATACTCCAATAAAGATGTTAAAAAAAAAGTACACTTAAAAAGCAAAAAACTCTAAATAATAGACTATTAGAAGATAATTTAGAGCAAAATATGATGGAAAGGGGCTAACTAACCTTCTTCACCAGAAATAAAATTAAAACCAATATGAAAAAATATATATAGTCCCTTATATATAGTCCATTAGCTTAAGATTTACACATTTTTGTCTATCACATAATTTATTCCTCTCTTTTTTTCCTTTCTCATGGCAATCATTCTTAAATGATTAAAAGATAGCATGTCTAGAGGAAAGAATATTGGACTGAGAATCACTCATGAATATGAGAGTCAAGAATTCAATTTATTCCAACACAGAAATGTTGGGAAAAAATTTTAAGTGTAAAAAAGACTTGAATTGGCAAGGTTTTTTTTAAGTATGCATTTTATTAGAAGACAAAACAGACAGCAAAGTTCTTTGCCAATTTAGACGTAGTCATAACTAAGAGGAAGTAATGAATACTGAAAGGTGAATCATTTATACTTTTTCTCTGGTTCTTCAGAACCAAAGGCAGTATTTCTGGGATGCCTGGCCAGGATTAGTCAATTAAAGTGAGCTACTCTTCATAGGTAATACAGAAAATACAGGTCCCTATAAAGCCACAGACACAGCATTAGGTACCAAAGCTAATGTAGCTTCTTGCTGTAAACAACTACTTTTTTTTTTAATGGATGAATTAAATAGCATTTTATTGACCCTCAGAACAAAAGAAAAGAAAAAGTGTTTTTTGAGATTTCCTATATATACAACTAGCAATTGAATTCAGAGTCTAGGTGATTCATTGGCTATGAGTTGTCTCTTTGTGCCTAATAATCAGCAGCTCTTATTCTGTGTGGTATCACACCTTTAATTTGGGACATCTAATTAGTGTGTAGAAAATTAAAAACTGCATTTATCAGAATAATCATGCCAGTACTTCATAACTGATAGTAGCTCTTATCCATGGGCTTCACTAAAGCATAGAAGTATTAATTAAATTTTATGGGATTATATTTCCTTTAAAATACCTGTGTAGAAAGGATCAAACTATCTTTATATTTCCCAAGAGATTAGAAATACATAAATGATTCCCAAAAAATCTTTACTATTTTTTCTTTTATTTGATTTTGAGAATATTTGAGAGACTCTTGACTACTTTTCTAATGGACTCTCCATATATATGATCAAAATATTTAAGATTTCATTAAAATAAAATGCCTGTTTCATATTCCCAGAGAGGAAACCAACCAATACAGGCCGATAGTTCTCAGTTCATGCTGTCCCTTACTTTGTAAACAGCCATTTTAAATTATGCATTCCAGGAAGATATACTGGGAAATACCTACTTCATAGATTCTAAGATGCAAATTTTTTCCTGTTATAATACATCTGAAATAGGAATGTGTCTTAACAATCAATAAAGTCTTAAAACTACTGTTGGCCACAAGCAGTCACAATTGTCATGGATTATATATGTGTGAACATCAGAACACAGATATCAAACTTGTAAAATGAATGTCAGCAGCCTGGAAGAAAATATTAAACACAGTTATGGAGTGCTCCTTTAACTCCTCAGAACCAAGATTTCTGGGTTAAAAACAACTAACTTTACATATCAATAATTGCAAAGCTGGCTTAAAAGCCTAATATCACTGGCTTTTAGCTCTTTCATGGATTATTTTAAGAAATGCTGCATCACCGTGCTCTTAATAGCACAGAAAACAATACTGGGTGGAAAAACATGGGTCTCAGCAATGCAGAGTAAGTCATCTGGAATAATTTTAAAAGGTTTTAGGAATACTTAACCAATTTAATTTGGTTATATTCCCTTTTTTGTATATTACAATTTGGATATAAAATTAAAATCTTTCTCTAGCTAAATTTCAATGATCTATTCCAGTGAGGGGAAAAGAAGTCTAAGCTATGGGAAAATTATTATAAAAATATCTAGTATTAAAAAACTTAATACACAGTCTTATATAAAATAATAATGTCTTATAATTCATGAAATACAATAAAATCTATGGAAATTTGTAGAAAACGAAAACATTTTTGCTAAATACCATAAAAAAAAACCCGTTCTTTTGTAGTATTACCTGTAAACCGCAGCAGCCTACAGCATTCATTATGGAAGCATTGTGAATAACTCGGTAAGGGATTCCCAGTTTTGTTGCTCTCAGAATAAGATCACTATGTGTTGTAGCTCTGTAGTGAGAAAAGATCAGGTTGGATTAAACTAACCACGGCTGACTTTTTAAGACAGTAAAGCCACAGCATTTCATGAGCTCAAGTCAATCAAAGGGTCAAGGACACTGCTTTCCCTCAAATATTTCGAGGCACCTGCATAACACTTTCATCTGGGTTTCTGGGCAAGAAAAGTGTAAGTTTACACAGGCCCTGTACAATGTTGAACTGCACCTTTAACCCTCTTAAAGCAGCCTTGGCAGCTACAGAAAAAAGGGAACTTTTAACTTGCTCTTTTCCTCCTGTTAACACCTGCAAAAGACATCTGTGGAATATTACTCAGCAACTGAACTCCTGAGTAGCAATTCTCAAATGTTTTGGTCTTAGGGTCCCTTTAAACTCTTAAAATTTCTGCTACAGAGTTCCAAATTATGGCACTAGACTTCCTCCTTGATTTCTGCTCTATTTTGAAGGCTTTGTTTCTGTATAAGGCACAATTTACAGAACATTTTCACAGCCTGTAGATCAGAGTTCTGACTGATATATTCCTAGTTGGATTTTATCTGTCTAGCAGTCATTTTATTTATAACTGTTTTTAGCCTGGTTGTTACTGTGCATAATTAGTATGTGTAAGGGTGTGCCTATTCTGCCTGCTGCCTTCCCTTTTTTGAGATAGATCTAACGATTATAATTAGATAGATTGGGGTAAGAGAGAATACATATAAATATATATATGGATACTGTGAAACTTAACCCCATATCAATTTAGAACTGCATTATTAAAGGCATTTTTCCCCCTTGATGGAAACTCCAGGCCCTACTGGGGAAAGCAACATTAGCATGTTTGAGAAACTACATACAAACAAGCAGAACCTGTCAACTGGTCAATGCATACCAAGTAGGAAGATCAAGGGCTTTCACCCCACGAGGCAGTCAGAAACAGATTAAAGAATGCCCACCAGGGAAGTCTGTTTTAAATCACACACATAAAATACAAACTACTATAAAAATAATCCTTAATTTGATTTAAAGTAAGCTTTTAAAAAATAATATAAATGCCAGTTATAAGTTTTTAATATCACTTTCAACAGAATTTCACTATTTAACACTAAGCTAAGGGAAAACTGAATCAGTTACTTGGTGAGTTATTTAAATAGATGAGCAGAAAGAAAAAACTGTTTAAAATTATTCTCTTATTATCACAAGTTCATTTAAAACGACCGGATGTGGTTGGTGTACTATGAAGATTTAATGACCTGGCAAAGTGATTTGATTTTGTGAAACTGATATAAATGTGATTAAATTAGCCTTTCAGATTTCTGCTATGAAAAACTGTGATAAAATTGGTATTTTATCATCACAATTACCTAGATTATATTGCTTCATTAAAACAAAAGAACTGTACGAACCATGGGCTTAACACCCTTATACTGGGCATTCCTCCAGGTCCGTGGCTCATGAAAACGTTTCACTGTAGTGACTGGGAAAGTGTGTGCGTGCATGTGCACGCGTGTGCACTGCCGTGTGTAAAGACAAATTTATTACTATTTCTGGGCATGTGGCTCTATCTAAAATCATATATACTTATATACACACACATATAGTTCTAGATAGAGCCACATGCCCAGAAATAGTAAATGTTTCTTAATAATATACTTGGAATTGCTCTGAAGGCAATTTCAAAAAAGGAGATTCAAGAATGTTGTGATTGGGCTTCCCTGGTGGCGCAGTGGTTGAGAATCTGCCTGCTAATGCAGGGGACACGGGTTCAAGCCCTGGTCTGGGAGGATCCCACATGCCGTGGAGCAACTGGGCCCATGAGCCACAACTGCTGAGCCCGCGCATCTGAAGCCTGTGCTCCGCAACAAGAGAGGCCGCGATAGTGAGAGGCCCACGTACCGCGATGAAGAGTGGCCCCCGCTTGCCACAGCTGGGGAAAGCCCTCACACAGAGGCGAAGACCCAACACAGCCAAAAATAAATAAATAAACAAATGTGGGGTTTAAAGAAAATAGAATATTATTTAAAAAAAAAAAAAGAATGTTGTGATCAATGGAATCAATAAAATGAAATTCATAAAGGTGACAATTTGTATAAGGCTTAGTATGTCTGTTTTAAATTTTATTTTATAATAACATTAATTTGCAGAATGGAAGCAATTAAATGATCCACATTAAGGCACATAGGAGACAGGTGAATAAAGGTATATTTGTGTGTGTGTATGTGTGTGCATGTACCATGAACATATTACAGAGCATATTAAAATAGCGAATGGATAAAAACAGAACCATCTTTAGAAAGAATTTGTTTTTTGTTTTTTAATTTATTTATTTTTGGCTGTGTTAGGTCTTCGTTGTTGCATGGGCTTTCTCTAGTTGCAGTGAGTCAGGGCTACTCTTTGCTGCAGTGCATGGGCTCTCATTGCGGTGGCTTCTCTTGTTGCGGAGCACGGGCTCTAGGCACATGGGTTTCAGTAGTTGCAGCATGCAGGCTCAACAGTTGTGGTGCATGGGCTTAGTTGCTCCGCAGCATGTCAGATCTTCCCGGACCAGGGATCGAACCCATGATCCCTGCATTGGCAGGCAGATTCTTCACCACTGTGCCACCAGTGAAGTCCAGAAGGAATGTGTTTAATGATGACCCTGTTCAACTGCTCTTTATGGGGACAGAAAGCTTAAGACTGTCATCTCTCACATGACTGAGTCAGATCTACTGATGCAGAACATTTTTAGAGTCATTTACATTATTTATGTGATTAACTTCCACATTCCTTTTAATAACCTAGATTAAAAGGGCAAAGATGAGAACTACACCAACTGACTTAACTTACTTTCAATTACCTTCTCCATGAATTTAAGATTGCTGGAGATAAACAGTGCTGATGGAGGCACAATAATGTGAATGTTCTTAATGCCACTGAACTGTACACTAAAAAATGGTTAAAATAATAATTTTTTAAATATTTTAAAAATATTAGAAAATTTTTAAAAATTAGAAAAAAGAATTTAAGATTGAGTAAACAGTTTTCCCTTCTTTTTGAAATTTTTATTCAAATAAGTAGAAAGGGGCCTAAAATTAAACAAAGTACAACTTTTTGGTCATATATATACATGGAAGAATTTCAGTGCCTTGTTGCATTCTGTATTCCCTTCCTGGTTTATCCATTTAATTAATTCAAATTCTAATTCTTCAAGGCCCAATTAAAATTTACACCTTCCTTACCACCCTGTCTCCAGCTACTATATCCCAACAGTAATCCAGTGGATAAATGAAAAATAACTACAGTTACAGTAAATATTATACAAATCCAAATACAAGGTTATATATGATTAGTCACTGACATAGGGAAAATTAACTGGCTAGAAGTTTAAAAAAAAAAAAAAGCACTTACTCCTGAATAAAATAAGGGAGGATTCATGGAAGAGGTGGCATCTAAGCTGGGTCTTAAAGAATCTATTTCACTAAATAAAAACTAGGAAGAACAGTCTGTTTAAGGAAAAAGCACGAGCAAAGACATGGAGAGCGAATACTGTAAAACATTTACAAAATGGCAAAGTTATACAATTTGGCTCTACCATAGTCAAAAAGAAGAGGAGCCAAAGGAAGAAGTAGATAAACTGTTAAAAGATTTAAGGCCACGAAGGATTCTGAGTAGCGTCACAGCACTTTCTCTGGGCCTCGGTTTTTTCATTTACATTGAAGTTTCCCTTCCATCCCTCCTTCCTTCCACCCCAACCCCGCCCCCCCATCCTACCCCACAATCTTACCCCACAATCTTCAACTATTAAACCAGACCTTGCTCAAGCACCAACTCCTCCATAAAATAAAGCCTTTAAGTTTACACACACTTTTCTATCCTCATCTTCTACTTAACCTTTCAGCAGTACATCAAAGCTGACCACTCTTTCTTTTCTAAAACATTCTCTTTTCTTGGCTTCTGTGACAGCACACTCTATCGGTTTTCCTCCTCCTCTGCTCTTGAGAGACCATGAAATGCCAGTTTCCTAGGGATTGATCATCCTAGGTCTTCTGTTCTTGCTCTTGTTCCTTCCTAATGTGATTCCATCCACTACTCAGGTTTTAAATACCATCTAGATACTGATGACTTCAAAAGTCATATAACTAGGACAAATCCTCCCTTGAGCTCCAGTAGCAGATATCAAACTGTCTATATGACATCCAAAAGTTAAAACATTTCCAGAACCAATTCTTGTTTCTCCCAGCCCTTTCTCCTGCTGGTTTTCATCATTTCAAAAAATGGCATCATCAACTACTCAGTTACTAAAGCCAGAATCCTTGAAGACTTACTTCTTTCCTTTTCCTCATCTATTATATACATCCGAGCATTTTTCCTTCTAATTTTTTCCCAGTTTGTCTTTTTCTCTCTTCTACTAGAGCCACCCTTGCCTCCCTAAAACCCATTCACCCAAGCATTTAGAGTGATCTTTTAAGAATGTCAATGAGATTGTGATTATTTGCTGCTTATAATCCTCTAAAAGTTTACCACTGTACTTCAAACAAAATCCCTACTCCCTCCAAAGCCTTACATGTCTGGATCCCACCTATCTATTTAACTCCTTCTCAGGTCCCTTTTTCCTTCACTCACTGAGCTCCAACCACTCTGGCCTTTCAGTTACTTGAATATATTCTTGCTGTTCCCTCTGCTTAGAATGTTCTTCCCTTCTGCTTTTCCTTTTACTTTTTAGACACCTGCTTGAATATCACCTCCACATGAAGGATTTTCCATATGACCCTGCATAAATAAGTCTGTTCCTGTTAGTCTCTATTTTTTTTCCTTTACAGATTTATTGATTTTTTAAATTTATTATTTTTCTTCAACTAATGTCAGTCTCCCTTACTAAACTGTAAACCCCATGAGTTATCATCTAATATATATCCAGCACATAGGAATGCCTGTCATGAGATAGGTGCTCAAAAGATATTTGCTGAATGGATGTCAGTCCAAATACACCTGGTCCTCCTTCGTCATGACCTCAGGCAAAATATTAACAATTCTTTCAATTAATATTTAATTGATGTCTACTATAAGCCCAGTATTGTGAAGGAAGCTAGGGAGATAAAAATGTGAAGGGCAGCCTACAAATCTAAAGAGTAAATATACAAATAAAAAAATACTTTGTGAGGTAATATATGAAAACTAACATCAGCAGTTAGGAAGAGATATAACTTCTGGTTGCGTTAATTAGGAACTATATCACAGAGAATGTGATGTTTGAGTTGGGCTTTGAAAAATGAGTAGGTTTCTGACAGTCAGAAACAGGGCAAAGGGCGTTACAGATGAGGAAAACAGTTTGAACAAATGCATGATGGTGAGAAAGCATGACGATCAGGGAAGGGCAAACTGGTTGGCGTGAGTGTGGGTTTCAGTACAAGACTGGCAGGACACCAGTAGAAGAGCAGGCTAGACAGTATTTTTCATGTCTGGCCAATGATGGAGCTAATAATAGTCTAATTTTGAGCCCAGGTGAGATTTTAAAATTGTGGATCTACAAACATGAATTTGATCACAGCATAGGTAATGAGTTAAGAATCTACACCTGGACCAGGTAAACGGTTACTATATTAAATTAGTATAATGAGAGCTTGGATTAGGTAGAATAGTGGCTGCCACAGAGGAAAGGAATGAAAGGATATGAAAAACATGGTAAAACAAAAGTCAACAGCAGTGCTTCTCAAACTGTGTGAAAGGCCAATATTTTTTAAGTTCTAAATTGTCATGGAACATTAGTTTTGTAAAATGCAAAAAAAATAACTATTAGAAAAATAAAATATAAAATAATACAAAATACAAGCTCCAAATTTATATTATTAGTTTCAGCAGAGATAAAATTATTTTGTAAAATTGCTATAAAAGTTTCTAAATGCCTACTTTCAATTTCTGTAGCTATCTCATCATGGACTGGTAAGTTTGTGGGCTGGCAATAGCCTGCAAATCTCACTTCAAGTAGCATGGGTTTACTGGACTTCATCAGTGACCGGATACCATTTGCAACTAAGTATCATAATGATACATAATCTCTGGCACCTCATATTGATATAAATTACTTTCTTTTTGACAGACACATGCACATGTAACTAACATGCACAAAACAATTACATGCACATGTAATTGTTTTGAAAAATATCCTTGGTGGTGGGTTCACAGTGATTTAATTGTCCTTATGTTCCTTAAACCTGTGACATAAATCCTGGGTCACCAGCTGGAGAAAAAGAACTGTTCTGTTTGGCTTGACATTAGAGATTGATGATGCTTGACTAGACAAGTATAAGCCCATCTTTTTAGTAATGGGGAAGAACAGAGCTCCCAGTGGGTATAAGAAATTGAAATCTGAGGCTTGATAAACGATAAATTCAAGGCAAGTAAAGTGACAACAGTATTGCTAAATAGTAGATGATTAAAAAAGAAAAAAAAAGCCGAGGACAAAGCAAGCAGAAGATACTTGCACTTACCTGCAAAATAAATGGCAGGTACAACTCTTGATAATGTAATATACTTATTTAATAATGATATACTAGTTTAGGTTATTTGATGCCCTAAGTGACTTTCTAAAAAAATAGCTGAAGCAACGATATAAACTTTAGAGTTGACACTTGATAATCAATGTAAGCGATACATGATGACATCCTTCCCCAATAAATTTTCTTCATTAATCTCAAAGACAATGAAAGTTTAAACTACAAAATTTTAGACAGAGCCTAGGTAAACAGTCCCCTATCAGGACCTGGAAGATAAAGTTTTAAATGTAATAAAAGAATTCTTAATGATTAAAAAAGTAAATAAATTAAAACTCAAAATATCTCCTTTGACTTACCCAAATGGATCACCAACTACAAGGAATGCGACATCACTGATATCAGCATCCTTTAAAATATTATTTGCTTCCTGTTCCACTTCTTCTCTATCAGCGAGAATCAATTTTCTTCCATAAAACTCTTCCTATAGATTTAAGTCCAATATAAAAATGAGACACAGGTGACCATTTCAACACACACACACACACACACCCTCTCTCACACACACAAAACAGTCTTTGTCTGGCGCCTGTGCAAATCTTGGCAGCCATCCAAACAGATCATTGACTACAACACTTCAATGAGCTAGGCCTCTGTATCATGTTGCAATTAAACTCTGTCTTTGGGGCTATCTTAATATCCCAAGAGGAGGTAGACCTCCTTACACCTCAGGCTCTTTGCATTTTAAATTAACCTCTAAATTTGGGTCTAATAGACCAGGCCAAACATTGTAGGATGAATAGAGAACATGTATGCATGAGCCTGACTTCAGAAACACAGTACTGCAGAATAAATATATTAAACACTAATTATACACATACATGGTAGCTGGGTTTGATTAAATTTTCCTTGGGAAATCTATGAGACCTTGACTAAAAAAGAAGATAATTTCAATGAGAAACAGTAGAAAATTAAGATTTAGTTGTTTACAGAACCAGCAAACATTCCTGCATAATTGCAGGAAAGACTAATTTAAAACTGTATTTCCTAGTTCCTGCTAAAAAAGGCAGAGTTGCAGGAGCAAGAAAAGAATTCTAAATATATAAGAATTCTCCATACAAACTGCTTTGTGAACGAATCCGCAGAAGTTCAACTCTAAAGCACAAACCCAGGAGGGTGACCTTAACTGGAATGGCAGCATGGAAGTAAGAGTGTGCTAGTTGTCATGGGGTAGTGGTTACAACCTATTATGCAAGATCATGAATCTTATAACAGATTTCCTGTGGCGTAATATATTGAATATAACTCAAATATAGTAAAAGTGGATGCACAGATAAATAATACTATTTCTTACATGCTGAGAAGTTTATTTTTGTCATAAGGATTATATCATATGTCAAAAGTTATAAGATTGCTGTAATGGAAGAGTATCTGCTACTCAGTAATATTTGTCAAGCAAATGAGTAAATGAACAAATGATTAAGCATTTGAAGATAAAGGCTACAGTTTCAACTGTGATAATTACTTCCTAATACTTAACTAGAATCTGTTCCTCAAATGTGAAAAAAGATTATTTCCTTTTCTCTGAATATCTTCTTAGAGATAACGTTCCAGAAGTTCCCAATGACACTGATGTTTTCAGAGATGAAAATGTTTTATTTTCATTTGTACCACATATTTTTTCTAAATCCTTCATTTTTATACAACTTACTTTTATTTTGTAAGCCCAATAAACTTAACAGTTGTAGAGGGGACTTCCCTGGTGGTGCAGTGGTTAAGAATCCACCTGCCAATGCAGGGGACACGGGTTCGATCCCTGGTCAGGGAAGATCCCACATGCTGTGGAGCAACTAAGCCCATGCGCCACAACTACTGAGCCTGTGCTCTAGAGCCTGCAAGCCACAACTACTGAGTCCACGTGCCACAACTACTGAAGCCTGCGCGCCTAGAGACTGTGCTCTGCAACGAGAAGCCACCGCAATGAGAAGCCCGCACACTGCAACCAAGAGCCCCTGCTCGCCGCAAGTAGAGAAAGCCCGTGTGCAGCAACAAAGACCCAATGCAGCCAAAAAACAAAACAAAACAAACAAAAAACAGCTGTGGAACATTTATATTCACATATGTAAGAGAACACACATATGATTATTGAAAACTGAAGGAAACAATGTTCTTTTCTGAACTTCTAACATTTCTTAAAAATCAAGGAGTCACATGTTACTAGGTTAATGCTGGCAGTAATCCTATCCAATATTTTATAAATGACTTAACAACAGAAAACCCACTCTCTCCTCAAGACTTTTATCATGATCACTTCATATTTATCACTTACCCTAACCCAAGAAATATTTCATTATCTAATTGAAACAACAGATTATTTATTTTTTTAAAACATCCTCCTTAAAGAGAAACACACATTAACACCTCAATATAATCAAAGGTTGATCCTCTTTAAAAAGAATGTTTAAAAAAAGAAAGAGATTGCTAAAGCAGAAATAGACTGGTACTACATTATTTTTATCTTAACCACTTATTTATGTATTCGTTCAACCACTCATTTGAAAAATATTTCTGTGTACGACCTCCATGCCGAGCTCTATGCATGATGTTGGGAAACAGTGTGAATGAGATACACATGACCTCTGCCCTATGGAGCATAATGTCTAGCGGGGAATTAACTACCACATTATATGTGCTATAGGAACATCAAAGCTAGTCAGGGTCAGGAAAGGAAAATTTAAAAAACAAGCAGCACCATTTAACAAATGATTTTAAATTTATACTATATATTATCCAATGATTGATTAGACAGTTTTCGTATCTCAGCCCTAATCTTCTCCACTCGTGAAAATGAAGGTAAAACTCAAAATTAGTTCTTAGTTTTCCATTGGTGGGTTTTGTATATAGGGAAGAAAGTAAAAACTAACAGCTAAAATTACTTTTGGGTATTTCTGGAAGGATACACAAGAAATTAGTAATGATTGCCTCCAGAAGGAAGAACTGTGATAGAAATCTTTTGATGTATATATACCTTTTAGTATCTTTGAGTTTCAAACTATTTAACATATTACTTAGTCAAAAAGTAGAAGAGTAAAGGCTCAAAGTAGCATATGGAAACAAATGCAAGAACAAAATCTTAAAAAGAAAACAAAAACACTAACATTTAAAGTAGGAATGGAAAAATAAGGAGCTTACAAAGGGGACTGAGAAAAATGAAAAAGCAGGAATAAAACCAATAGAGAGCCATGTCTTGAAAGTCGGTTTCAAGGAATAGTCAACTATGTCAAAAGAAGTAAAACAGACAAAAATTCAAAACTATCCTCTGGAGTTCTCAGGTACTAAATAATTGTTCAATAAACAGAGAAGTACTTCAGAGAAATGGAATTCAGCTTGTAGGAGTCTTGAGACATAAGGGGACGTGGGGGGACAAGAGAAGTATACTGCTTTTTCAAAAAGCTTTGGAAAAAGGAGAGAGAAACAGAATAATAACTATGGGGAAAAGAGGTTTAAAAAAGGAGAGTTTTCGGAATGGAAAATACACTTGATCCTTGAAGAATGCAGGGGTTAGGGGTGCCGACCCTTCATAAAGTCAAAAATCTGAGTATAACCTATAGTCAGCCCTCCATATCCGTCGTTCCTCCATAACCGTGGATTCAACCAACCTCGAATCAAGTAGTACAGTAGTATTTACTATGGAAAAAAAACCCCAAATATAAGTGGATCTGTGCAGTTCAAACTCAAGTTGTTCAAGGGTCAACTGTATTTGACCCTTGAGAGGACAAAAGGATATTAATATAGATCGAACATAAAGAAGAAAGAATAATTGACAGGAGTAAGGTTCCAAAGGAATGGAGAGAAGTTTGAAAGAAAACCCATCTAGATGGCATTAGACTTGAACAGGAAGAGAACCTCATCTTACAAGTCATTTTCTAAGACTGGAGGGAGGGCATATTTGGATTTAGGGTAAGGATAAATAGGAAGCTAATAAAGGTCATAGATGATGGCCTCATTTTTCTCAGTGCAAAGTTCTTTACTGTTCTTTCCTATCCCTCCAATCTCAATCCACAGCAGTTAGATAGGAGGACAAGGAAACAGAGTTGGCTGGTATACAGAGGTGAAATATGTTAGGAAGAAAGGAGAAGGAACAATGATAAATATAATTAACACTGCCGTACTCTACGTATGAAAGTTGTTAAGAGAGTAAATCCGAAGAGTTCTCATCACAAGGAAAACAATTCTTTTTCTTTTACTTTGTATCTATATGACATGATGAATGTTCACTAAAGTTATTGTAATCATTTCATGATGTGAGAAAGTCAAATCATTATGTCACTTATACACTTTAAACTTTTACAGTGCTGTATATCAATTATATCTCAATAAAACTGGAAGGAAAAAAAGAGGGAAAAGATACACCAGAGGAAAATGAAAGTTATTTTGGTGTTGCCCAAGAACAAGTTATAGCAAATATTTGTTTTTCTCCTCCCTGCTTTTGCTCACTATTATTTTTTCTTCAGCAAGGAATGTTCTTTCTCTTCCCCTTACCAAATCTTATCTATAGTAATAACTGTCTCTTGCTCTTCCCCTTATCAAATATCATCTATAATAACAATATCTGTAATAATACATTTACAATGGGCTTACTCTGTGGTCAGGCACTCTTCTAAGAACTTGTGCATATGAATTCGTTTAATCTTTACCACAATTTATGACATAGGCACTATTTTTATTCCTGTTTTACAGATAAGAAAAAGAGCAAAGAAAATTTAAATGACTGCCCAAGGACACAGAACATTAGTTGACTGCAGGACTTCACAGAACTGCAAATGGGGCATAGACAAGCAGAGATGAATGATCTCTGCTTTATGCAGGGTAGCTAGGGCCCCAAAGTTAGTCCTCGCAGGCCATGAGCAGCTTCCTCCATTTATCCTGAAGAACTATACAAATATTACCATTTTGTATTTGGACCATGATTTAAACAAAAGAAACAAAATAAAACAATTGAGATGTGTCGTTTGAAAACATAGCTCAAATTCCATCTGTTCCACAGTATTCCCTGACCAGCACAGCCTGAAGTGACCTTCTCTCTTACATGTACCTCAATTGTAATTAATACCTAGTAGCTATTTGAGATAGCTTCTACTACTTAATTGGTGAAAAAGTTTTGGCTTAAATAAAATAATCAAGTTCTTGTCAGCAATATAATTTTATAGTTTCTCTCTTCCACTACTGTCATGAATTGTTATTTACATCTTCCAGTATTGTTTAAGTTTTCCTGGGTAAACACAGATGAATCATGACCCACTTAAGAACAAAGATCATAGCTTATATCTCGTTGTATAACGTATATAGGTGCGTTATATCAAATCAGCACATAAGATAATAATTTAGCCACAGAAAGTGCCTAAAGAAATCCAAACTGTATATACCAAAACTAAAAGTCTTTCCTGGATTCACTGTCTCTAGTTTAATTAACTTCTGAATAATAGGGAATATATAAACGATACTACCCATCTGGCAATTTGAAAATAATAGCTTTCAGTGTAAGAACAGATAAATTCTAGATTTCTTTAGCAACATCCATGTGGCCCTTTTTAAAAAAAAATTATTTTGTGTAATTAGTGATAAAAGGAAGCATATATTCATTGCAGAAAACAGAATTTTCCCATCTTTTTTCCACTGTATAATAACTATCTACAGTTATTGAGACCAGATTGTACGATCACATCTTAACAACTTTTCAAGTAATTTGTTTAAAAAAGAAAGAAAAGGTAGAAATTAAAGGAAGAAAGCGGCTGAAGATAAAGTGGTTCTAAAATTTTACTGGGCAATATAAGGCATGATTGTATTTATTCATACCTTACTTTATTCCAGAAAGGATTCATTTAAGGTGGCTGATGTATGGAAAGTTGTTCAGGGAAGAACATGAATTGAAGACCCAGAGGGGCTCACGGAGAGCAGATCAGTAGAATTTTGTGACGGGTGGGATCCAGGATTGACCACTTTACTTGAATTCTAACTTCTCTGTAGGTGTTCTGTGACGTTATATTTTGTGAAGCTATTATCTATCCCTAAGAGTACAGAGACACAGTATGGTCAAAAGTGGTGGATCTCAACTGAGGACTGCTTTGGCCCATATTCTGGCTCTATCATTCACTATCTGTATGACCCTGGACAAGTTTCTCTGTGCCTCTAAAACTGCGAACAGTAATTAAAGAGTAATAATCCTGTTCTACATGTAAAGTGTTTAAAACAGTGCATAATAAGTGTTCTAAAAATATTAGCACTTTTAATTGTTGAGGAATAGAATTCTAGTACCTTAACAAAGTACATATAATTTACCTGTGAGGTTGAGTTCAGCCCCAGATCTTGACCCTGTATGTAGTAACTCTACAAATATGTTTTTGGAAAAAAAAAATAATACCTAAAAAAAACATAGCAGCCAAAATTAACATTTAGCTAGCACTTAAATTTGCAAAGCACTTTCAAATACATCATCTTAATAAATGATATAATCTTAATAGCCTTCCAACTGATTATTATCTCCATTTGACAAATGAAGAAATTGAGGTTTAGAGACGTTTGGAAATGTATCTGTTAACAACTCATGTTTTCTGAACGCTTTTGTGCCAGACGCTATGCTAAAATCCTATAAGGTAGGCATTTCTGTCCTCTTTTTACAAAGTAAGAAACTACAGTTAAAGGGCTTGTCCAAGGTCACATGTTAACATGTGACAGAGCAAAGACATAAAACCACGTCCAATTCTATAAAACTACTGATTTGTCTATATTCTCTAAAAAGATTTTAAGTTCATTCTAATTGCCCTTTATCACTAATTACAGAGGAACATTTCTATCATCTTGAGCTTGGATATTCTGGCTCCATCTTAATAAACTGGAGCCAACAAATCAAAGCTGTTCATTAGACACAACTTTTATTTCAACACATGGCCAATCAAGTAGCAGCCCTTCTTTAAGATTTTAAAGAAACTCTGAGACCTTCAGAATTCTCTGGGCTGTGAATCTGAGAGGCCAGAAGACCTGAAATTCTCTAGGTCACCTTTTTCTCTGGAAGACTTGATAGACCAGACAATCCTAAAATGTTCTCCCTCTTCCTATAACATGTCCATGAATCTTTTCATCTTAATTTACATTGTATTTGAAATTTGACAATGAACCTGAATTTGACCCCTCCTCCAAAATTTACTGAGCCCTTAACCAAAGCCAGGTAAATGTATGATATACTAGCAAATTCTACGGTTACTAAGTTCCAGGCTCACTCAACACATCCAAGTGTATAGGTATAAGCCTTACTGGGAGATGTCTATTCAAAGGTTAGATCTCTCTGGATATGATACAGACAGAAAGGCGATTACCATTCCCTATGGAAATACTTCAAAGGGGGGAGGTTTTCAGCTTGGTTCCTGAATACATTACCAACTCATTAAGGCTGTGTCAGAAAGGATTTCTTGTCTATCTCATGAAATACGGGATTCTGATAATTATCCCCAGGAGTGTAAAATAACTTTCCTATTTAATGGAGAAAGCTACACAATTAGACTTGTAAAGTAAGAAAAAGCACCCTTTCATTTTCCAAGTCACTTGGTTAGTGTGTTATTTCCATTCTTGTACTCCTCAGATTCTTAATAATAAGCAGGGCATATGTTTTAAAAGATTTGAACCAACAGACCTGAAAAATTCGGCTCAGCTTGGTGTAATAAAAATCAGCTGTTAAATATCGTTCTTCCCAGGAGGCTGGAAAGCCTTAAGCACCTACCAGAACTTCCTTCCCTACAGTCAGGACTGAGGTATAGGCTTCCAGATACACTCGACTGCAGCGTCTTAGAACTTCCAGCCCCTTGACTGTGATGTCCTTGGCATCTCCCAGGCCCAAACCGATCATGTAAAGCATTTCAAAGTCCAGGGGGAGGGCGACTGCAGGACGAAATGAATAAGAAAATCAAGTGTCAGCTACATGGAGGATGCCTAAAATCTAGTGATGAACACTTAGACGAAAACCAAAATAGCACGAGGAGGGACGGCATGTCACAAGGAGGGAGGTTTAAGAACCTTACTTCAAGGCTTTTAAATAAGGACTGTACTGTTTATAAACAACCCTATCCACTTTCTCTCTTGTTACACAAACCTAGGATCAATTACCCTTTGAGAGAATCGTAGCTGGGTCACCGTCCTCCCCAAACTCCTATCTGCCGCGGTTTCCCAGAAGAAGCTGCCCACCCGGAGAATTTGCGCGGAGCGAGGATCCACGCTGCAGCCTCACCTACGGTGCCGTAAAGCGCCGGCGCTGAGCTTTGCGGCACTTCACGACTAGCTGGAAGTGATGGCTCGGTCCGGCACCTGGCTGGGCGCCCTTGTCCCACCGCGACTAAGAATGATACCCAGGCTGCTGGGGCGGAGAGGCGAAAGGTCAGCAAGTCGGAGGGAGTCTGACCAGTGCCCACAGCATGATCTTTGGGAACGGACGAGGCCTGCCCGCGACCCCCTATGTTTAAGCCCCCAGCCTGGGACCGGCTAAGTGCCTGAGCTCTTCGCCCGCGAGGAGAGCCGGCGGCGAAGTTGGCCCGAGGAGCCCCGTGCCCTCCCCCTCTCCTCCTCCAGACGCGCTAGGGGGTGGCGGGTGGAAGGGGTTTCCCTAGTCTGCCCAAGTGCGCACGTTCCCATCCTCGCCTTTTCATTCGGCCGTAGTTTCACCAGCTGCCTTCCTCGTGAGCTGCCAGCTTGGCGAACCCGTTGGTGAGTGTTAGTTCAGATTTCCCAGCGGGGCGGTGATTCCTTGGGCTTGTCCCCAAGACCTCATTCTGGACTGCCCCAAGGGGCGTGACGGGAATCTGTCTCAGTCATCGTCAGTGTCGGGAAGGCCAGAACCCTCCTGTGCCCCGAGAAGTGACCTTTAAGAATGCTCAGGCATTTCAGACCTCGTCCCAATGCTTCCACAGGGGGAATTCTTAAAGTGGTTGGTTAAATGAAGTTCCAGTGTCGAAATGATTTGTTTTGACTGAATATGCTCTTCCTAAGGTCACTAATGACCTCATCCAAGTTCAGAAGACAAGTTCCATTGCTTATCTTAGTAGACAGTGTTGATTATTCAGTTTTCCTTGTGCTTCTCTGACAATGCCTTGTGTCTTTTTTGCTCAACTCTACTTCCTTTAGCCTAGGCTTATCTTTTCTCCCCGAATTTCATCCACCTTTTGGCCTTCTTATTGTGTACACTCTTAGTGGTTGGTTCTATCCACTCACATTATATCAATCCATTCCCTAATAAACAAAAATAAACTCAAAATGTCTCATAGATGTAAGTGAAAAACTTGAAACTTCCAAAGGAAAACAGGAGAAAATATTTGTGACCTTACTTAGGCAAAGATTTCTTAGGTGCAACACCAAAAGCATGATGCAGAGAAGATAAAATGAAAAAATTATACGTAAACAAAATAATAACTATGGTCTTCAGAAAACACTGAAACCACACACAGGGAGAAAATATTTGCAAAGCATATATCTGGTAGAAGACTTATATTGAGAACATACAAAGAACTCTCAAAACACAATAATAAGAAAACAAATTAATTTTTTAAATGGGGAAATATTACGAGCAGACACATCCCCAGAGAAGTTATATGAATAGCAAATAAACATTTGAAAAGATGCAAAACATCATTAGGGAAATAAAAAATAAAACCACCAGGAGCTACTACTACACACCTATTAGAATGGCTAAAATCAAAAACAAAAACAAAATCCTGAATATTCAGTCTCACGATTTCAAATATCTCTATGTTTTGCTGACTCAAATTTCAACCTCCCATTCAGACCTCCTCCTCAGCATCCTGTATTTAACTTCCTTCTGGAAATCACCTAGATAACCCAGAGGCATGTCAAATCCAACACATCCAAAGCTGAATCCATCAGCTTTCAACTTGGCTTTTCCTTCTGTGTTATCTACTTTGATGGGAAGACTTTGTTATCTATTGACTCTTATCCAATCCAGACACCTGGAAATCACCTCACATTTTAATCTGACAATCTGCTGGTCTTTCTCAGTAGAAACCATACCTACCATCACAATCTTGATTCAGGTCCTCATTATGTCACTCCTGCAGCTGGTCACCATGTCTCCCTCACATTCATCCTTCTCTCAGGAGCCAGGGAGATCTAGCTAAGATACAATCTGAAAATGTCACTCCACTTCTAAATCCTTATCAGGCCAAGAGAAAGTCCAGGCTCCTTTATATATCCCACAAGATCATCCATGATATGACAACTGCCTACCTCCACAGCTTCATCTGTCTCCATTACATACCATGAGCTTTTTCTCTAGCAGTACAGTTCTGTGCCCACAACATGCTGCTCTGTGCCTTTAGTCAGGCGGCCACCTCAGCATAGAATACCCTCTCCCATTTTCTCCTGCCTAAATCACTGCTACCCATTCTTTAAGACTAAACTCAGCAAGCAGTCCCAGAGATCCCCCAACTATGTTAGGTATCTCCTTTTTCTTACAGTAACACTCCACACATATACTTATTGGTCAATTTAAATGTTTTGTAATTGTGTATCTTCTTTACCAAACCGTAAATTTCATGAAGTCAGGGACTGTATTTTATTTATATTCTCATCCCTAAGCCTTAGCCCAGTGTCTGGCACATGGTAGGTATTCAATAAATCTTTATTAAATAGGTCATTATCCACTACTAGCTGAGCAATTTCTTTGAGATGATGTCTTTTTCTGTCTTTACGAAATGCAGGGAGTGATATGCTTTTGATGACTACCAAAAAATCATTGATAGAATTATCAAACATAAAGATGCCTTGCTTATGACACTTTAGAAAGTCATTTATGTTGAAAGGCTTATGACACATATCATATATACTTTATATGCACAAAACATACATACCTAAGCATATAGCTGATTAAATGATATCATATTTAGTATGTAAATTTTCCAATCTACTGGTCATTTTTTAACATGTTTTTGTTTTTATTTTCTTTGAGTGATTTCAAACAGCTTCATAGGGAAAGGGCATTGACAAAAAAGAATAATTAGTAATCCAAAGGAAGGTATACTTTATCTCCTTTCAGGAAATCTATATTGAAAATGAAGTTATTCTGAGTAGGTAAAGAAATATTGTATTTTTAGATACACAAATAATTTCAAGTCTTACTTTTCAAAATTCAGTTAAAGGAACTTACTTTCACTATAGAATTCTTGAACAAACCAGGCTTTCTGCCTGCCTTCATTTCTCAATAACAGTGTGAATTTGGATGACTTTTCTGGAGGTAGATTGATGAAGGTGTTATGGCAGTCATTTTCCTCCTCAACTCAATATAAGCGGCAAAACTGGTCTCATCTTTTTTTGCAGAATTATTCTGTGTGATTTGGTTTCTCCCTTGCCACGTAAAACAGGTTTCAAGTATGATTGCATTTTCCCCAACAATTTATCGTTAAAAATTTCAAATATATAGAAAAGTTAACACAATTTTACAGTAAGTGTCCATACAGTGACCTCCTAGGTTCTACAGTTTTAACATTTTGCTGTATTTTTTCAATCATACATTTATCCACCCACTCAGCCATCAGCCCATGTTATTATTTTGTTGCATTTCCAAGGGAGTAACAGACATAAGCACGCATATGATTGCATTTTGCGTGAAAGATAAACCCCTCATCTAGGTAACAGATTAACAAAACATACATATCTAAGCATATAGCTGATTAAATGATACCATTTCTTCATCTAATTTCAGCAGGGCCTTGAGAATTTTGCTTTAAAACAGTTTAGTTTTTAATCAACACTGTAACATTATTTTGATGATAATGAAAGCAAATAGAATATTTATTTCTAACGTCATAGCAAATATGAAATTTCATACGTAGCAGAAGACAGGGGCATGGTTATAGAGAACCATTATTCTAGGGGAAAAAAGGGGGGGATAAAAGCCTTTTTAGTGTAAAGAATAACAAGGATCATGGGGGGCCTGAAGAGTTTTCTGCTTTCTATTTCTGCTTTCATGTAGGACAATAGCAAATCATCCCTGAGGGTAAACATTCAGGTCTTTCCTGAAAGGTCTTTAAGATGCTTTCGTAACCTTTGTTAGTAACTCATTTTTAGTACCTTCACTGTCAGAAATTCTTCTTATAGCTAATCTAAGACCTTCAAGCAGTAGTCATAAAATGTGAAAAAGAGATGCAGATAGTCATAAGAAGTTAATACTGATGGGTTTTCCATTCCATTGTCATAAACACATCATATAGTAGTTTTATATTAAAGTGATAACACATAGTTGAGACACTGCATTACATTATGAACAAATTGTAATTACCTTACATCTGAAAGGACTCATCCATCAATTTTCCTATTTGAGTTCATTGTGTGTCTTTTGAAAAGAAGATATCAGGGCTACTGAGTAAACTCCATCTGACCTTATTGTGAATAGAGAGTATTATTTTACTCTGAAGCTGTTCCCAGAGATTGCCTCTTTGTTAGAGGAAATTTTGATTAATATTCGTAGAGCTTAGAAACCCTGAATTGATTGTCATTATTTTCTAACAATTCACAAATAAGTTATAATTAAAGATAGCATTGCTTCAGAAGACAGAGTTATATTTACTAAGATCAAGAAAAGTTTTGAAGTTACATTATTGTGCATTTGCTTACTCAGGGGGAAAAAAGGTAATTGTTTATTCAGTGATCTTGCTCATCTACACATTTTACATGATGTGATCATGTAAAATGCACAATAATATTTTTTTAAAAAAACCTCCATATCCATAGTGATTTTCTGTGAAAAATATGGAATTTTTACTGTTATTTTTAACCCTAACTTAATAGATTGAAAGAGTAACCATGTGGACTGATTGTAAGAAAATCACTTACAACCCTATATTTTTGTGTAAAGTAACTCCCCAAGATGTTTCCTTGTGTGTGTAAACTTTTTTTCTTCGTTTCTAACCCATTTTTATACTTGGCAATTCCTTCCTCCAAAGAATATTGCTAAAAAGGTAGAATCAGGGATACATAGTTTCACTCTTTCTACGCTTAAAAAACTACATCCTGCCCTTTTAAGATTTATTTAGGGAAACATATCTCAATTAGCCAAGATTTGGTGGGAGAAGGAGGGTGGTTTCCCCTTCACTCAAAAGCCAAAGTTCTTAAAAGTAGTCTATCAACCCCCCCACACACCCTCACTCTACTACTCTTGTATTTCTCTGACCTCACTTCCTGCTATTCTCCCTACCACCACCACCATCCCTTCCACAGATATCTGTGTGGCTCTGGCTCCACTTCCTTGAAGTCTTTGCCCCAAATTTACCTCCTCAGTGAGGCCTAATCTGTATAAAACTGATACTTCCAATCACTTCATCTGCTCTTTTCCCCCAGAGCACATATTCATCTTCTAACATAACTGTATAATTTACTTACTTATTATGTTTATTGTCCATGTTGTCATAGAATATAAGCACCACAAGGGCAGGGATTTGTTGTTCCATTTGATTTACTAATGTGAAGGAAATACCTAGAACAGTGTTTGGCACATATGCTCAATAGATGTATGTAGAATGAATGAGTGCATATCTACATATGGTAATATATTATAAATACATTTTTTATTCATAAGGGAAGAACTGTGCAGAGAGAAGTTTGCATAATTATTAAGAACTCAGGTTTTCGTGTCACTCAGACCTTGGTTTAAGTTTAGGTGTTTTCTGTTCAGTAGTGTTACTGAACCAAACTTAGGTCTGCTTACCTGCGCACGATAAAGACAATCTACTGACAATGAATTGTGGTGATGGGAAGTGCAGCATTTATTGCAGGGTGCCAAGCAAGGAGAACAGGCAGCTCATGCTCAAAAGACCCAAACTCCCCAATGGCTTTCAAGGAAGGGGTTTAAAGGCACTGTGAGGGAGGGGACTGCAGGGTACATGATCAGCTCATGCATAGTTCTCAGATTTGTTGGCATCAAGGTAAAGTTTCAAGCATCATCAACCTTTGGGTTTCAATGGGTCTAGGGTCTATGTGCGTGTGGTCAGTGTTTTTACATCTGATGGGGGTCTGCTTCCTCTAAAAACAACTTAGGAATGTGTGTCAGGCCTTTATATATTTTAGGGAACTTGGAGTTCGGTGATTCTGCCATGTGGCAGATTTATAGTCTAAACTGTTACCAGTTTCCCAGCCCAATGGCTATTTGTCTCCACATCTTCACATTTCCTAATCATTAACTCTTGAGTCAGCCTTTTGAGACTCAAGGGAGGCCTGGGAAACTAAAGCAAAAGCCTTTTACTTCAAAGGACAGGGACACAGGGGCTTGTATGTGGTTTCAGTAGTTCATTCCCTTTCTAAACCTCAGTTTTCTCATCTGTGGAAATAGTGATAATAATACCATCCCTCATAGGATTATTGTGAAGATAAATGAAAGAATACATATTAAGGACTTAGCATAGTGTCAGGCAATTAGTAAAGATTCAATCAACACTGGCAGATATGGAGTTTGAAATTAATTTTATAGTAATCTACAGTGTCCATCAGATTATGAGAATCAGCCCTTATCTCCCACCTAGATTGGTTCTCATTCTTTTCCTCATTCACAATAGTTCTCTGAAATCATTACATAGTTCATTATAGACCAGTCCTCTAGATGGACTATTTTATTGATTCACAAAGGGTCATCTTAAGCAAACATTATTATTATACTCTGAGGTGCTTTCTGAGAAAAACTTTGTTTCTATCATTTAATTGAGTTTAGCACTGTAAACTTGATTGGCACCAAATAAATGTTGCTTGGCAATATGTTAATACTTAAAATAGAAGATGGCTAGCATGCAGATGGACTTTGTTTCTTAGTATTATAGTAAACAAAATCTACTGGTGAGCAGAGAAGATGTTCACTTGGGTTTGAAACAATTTTTAAAAATTTTAGATACTCAACAACAATTAAAAAAGTAATTGTGGTACATTCATACAATACTATACAGCAATGAAAAAAATGAACTACTGTTACATAAAACAACATGGATGAATCTCAGGATCTCAACATGGATAAGTAAAAGAGTACCTTGGAAATGGGATATAGCTTACATACAGCAAAGTCCACAAAATCTTAAGTGTACAGTTTGATAAGTCTGCTCTGATCATTGTATCTGACTTTTGTTGGACATAAGCACTCATTTCTCTTGGTATATACCCAGGAATTGGAATTGCTAGGTTATAGGATGCATGTGTTTTTACTTCAGTAGATGGTGCCAAACAGTTTTCCAAAGTGTTTGTACAATTTACATTCTCACCAGCAAGAGATGAGAGTTCCTGTTCCCCCATTTCCTTGCCAATACTTGGTATGGTGAGTCCTTCGAATTTTGGTGAGTGTGTATTGTTATCTCATTGTGGTTTTAGTGTGCAGTTCCTTGATAATTAAGATGTTTATCACCTCATATGTAATTTTTTTCTTGAGTCATTCTTTAATTTCTTTATTCTTTAATAGTTTTAAATAAATGTATTTATTTATTTATTTTTGGCTGCATTGGGTCTTCATTGCTGAGCACAGACTTTCTCTAGTTGCAGTGAGCAGGGGCTACTCTTCGTTGTGGTGCGCGGGCTTCTCATTGCAGTGGCTTCTCTTGTTGTGGAGCATGGACTCTAGGTGTGCAGGCTTCAGTAGATGTGGCACATGGGCTCAGTAGTTGTGGCTTGTGGGCTCTAGAGTGCAGGCTCAGTAGTTGTGGCACACGGGCTTAGTTGCTCCATGGCATGTGGGATCTTCCCAGACCAGGGATCAAACCTGTGTCCCCTGCATTGGCAGGTGTACCACCAGGCAAGTCCCTGTTTCCCTGTTTATTTTTTAATATTAAAACAATATCAATTTTTGTATTGGATGAAAGTGGTTTTTTGTTTGTTTACTATATGATTCCATTTATATAAAATTCTATAAGAGGTAAAAGGTTAGTGGCAGAAAGATCAGTGGGCCAAAGATGGGAGAAAGGATTGACTGCAAGAGGCATGAGGGAACTTTTTGAAGTGATGAAAATACTCTATATCTTGATTGTGGTGGTGGTTGTATATTTGTCAAAACTCATTGAATTGTATACTGAAAATTGATCAGTTTTATTGTATGTAAATTATACTTCAGTAAAAAGCTGATTTAAAAACTGAAGTAGGTAAATATAGTTTGCTCATGAAAAAATAGAAAATGTGATCTTGAAAGAGAAAGGAGGAACATTGTATTACAAATCAAAATAGATCCTCTTTATAGTTTATATATTTCACCTTCAGCTTTTAAATAGTCAATTTTCCAGCCTCATCTCTTGTGCTGAACATTAGTCTCTAGTGATACCAAACTTGGTAAGAAGTCCTCCATGCACACTATATTGTTTCTTTCTTTGCTGTCATTGGCTTATACTGAACACTTGCCTGGAACAGCTTCCTCTCTTGTCCTCCCCTGAGACTCCCACTTCCTCTCTCCCTCACCTGGCTAACTCCTACCTACCCTTGAAGACTCAGTGTGGAATTCACCTTGGATGAAAGTATTTTTAAAGACAGTATTAATTGAAAACATTTCTAAGCAAGTTTATTTATTTTTAAAGATAAACACTGTCATTTTTTTAATCTCCTTGCTATACTTAAACAAGCAATATTTTTTCTAGCTCATTGAGGTATAGTTGAGATATAACATTGTGTAAATTTGTGTACAATAAATTTACTTGTTGTTTTAAAGCATAAGTATTTATTTCCCCCATCACAATGTTATTTAAGTGGTGAATCTGTACTTGTAAGTTAGTAAACCAATTATAAACTAAGATACTTTTTTTCAGTGGGAATATGTGTGCACCAATGACTGTGCGTGCCTAAATATAATTATTCCCAGAGAGAATACCTGTGGTCAGGATGCCCATTCACTCTGGCTCTGTTGCCAGTCACTATGTGAGTTTGGACTGTTTTTTTTTTTTTTTTTTTGCGGTACGTGGGCCTCTCACTGTTGTGGCCTCTCCCGCTGTGGAGCACAGGCTCCGGACGCACAGACTCAGCGGCCATGGCCCACAGGCCCAGCCACTCCGCGGCATGTGGGATCCTCCCGGACCGGGGCACGAACCCGTGTCCCCTGCATCGGCAGGTGGACTCTCAACCACTGCGCCACCAGGGAAGCCCTGGACTGGTTTTGCTCTCAGTGAAATTGATGTTTTTAGCTAGATGATTTCTAAGACACACTCCAGGATTCAGAAACTTCCTTTTGTAGAATAAGCAGGTTAGAATGGAAAGAATACTAGACCAGGAATCAACCTGGGCTCTGCACCTGTGGGCCTTTGCTTCATTTCATGGTTCTAAACCCCAGTAAGTTTCTTTGTCATCGTACTCTTTTCCTACCTTCCCTCCTTTAACAGATTCTGATATAAAACAGTGAGCAATGCAGTAATTCCTTAAGCCTGGAAATTAGCATAACCAGAATATAAATTTTTTAAAAACCATATAAGTTGTTATTAAATGTGTACACTAATAAACTATGTAGACATTGAGTTATTCAAATTTAGTAATACGGTCACTTATGATACTTAGAGTGTTTTTATTTCCTATGATAAATCTAGAAACTTTTTGAACCAAAATTAAACCCCTGGGGCTTCCCTGGTGGCGCAGTGGTTGGGAGTCTGCCTGCCGATGCAGGGGACACGGGTTCGTGCACCGGTCTGGGAAGATCCCACATGCCACAGAGCGGCTGGGCCCGTGAGCCATGGCCGCTGAGCCTGTGCGTCCTGACCCTGTGCTCCGCAACGGGAGAGGCCACGGCAGTGAGAGGCCCGCGTACCGCAAAATAAACAAAAAGAAAAAAAAACAAAATTAAACCCCTGTCTATATCAAGTTGCAGAATTTCCACAAAATTAATTTTCTTGGAATAGATTTGGTTTGCATTTTCTAGATCCTAGGCAGGCATAGGACATGATTCACCCTAACCTTATTTCCTTGCATTTTACTTTATTTTATTTGTTTTTTTGCTTGTTTTACAGTAGTTTTCTGCTGTAGCTGAGTATCATTGTTTCTTTTCAGCAATTTCATCACCTCACTATCAAAGCCCATTAAATTTTCTGAAAATAATTTGCTTATTGGGATCCAGACTCAAGTAAGATCTATTTTAATCTTACCTTTGCTTCTGGTTGTTGCTCCTCTTTGGACATTCATTAAATAATATGCACTTGATGAAATTCTAACAGTAGTATCAAAGATATTATTTACTCCTTGAATACCAGTTGTAGAAGCAGTAGAAAGCTGTGAGTAAGAAAGAGCTTGGGCTTTGAAGTGAGACTACTAGACTACTAGACTACTAGAGTGGGGGCTACTCTTCGTTGCGGTGCACGGGCTTCTCATTGTGGTGGCTTCTCTTGTTGGGGAGCACAGGCTCTAGGCGCGTGGGCTTCAGTAGTTGTGGCACGCAGGCCCAGTAGTTGTGGCTCGCAAACCCTAGAGTGTAGGCTCAGTAGTTGTGGTGCACGGGTTTAGTTGCTCCGTGGCATGTGGGATCTTCGTGGACCAGGGCTCGAACCCGTGTCCTCTGCACTGGCGGGCAGATTCTTAACCACTGTGCCACCAGGGAAGCCCGATTTTACACAGTTTCTATGTGTCCAAGTAAAACTGCACTTTAGGACCGTTCTCTCCCCTCCCCCCACCCAAAAAGTGAATGTGCCATTAATATATTTATACTCTGAAAACATACAGATTTCTAGGCTAAAGCTCAAAGTTTTTAAAAATTATAACATAGCTGAAATATGATTTGTAATGAAAGGAAGCAAACATGGTATTAATAACCATAAAAATAAATAAAGGCTTAAACATTTTTTTCTTAAATAATGATGTGATGACATATTTTCCTTCCTAATAACTTTGTTCTATGGCCAATTAAACTCCATCAGTAAGTTGGGGGTGTTTGGGGGTATTGTGGTGCGAGACTCTGGAGCCAATCCTTTTCTTAAAGAAGCTATAAGAATTCTTACATAGAAATTACACTCAGAGTCATACTGTCTTGATACATTGCTTATATCTTGTTCCTAAGGTATAAGGACCTGCATCTCTATCTTGTTGTTTCAAGACTTTGAACCGTACAACTGATTTCAGTCTTCTGAGAGACTTGATTTCTTGCCCTCTGACCCATCTCTACATTAATGAGTTCCCTTTTGCAAAGCTAGACTCCGGCAAAGTTAATTACTCACCTGTCTGAAACCATCAGGGTTACTGAGTACTTTTGAACAGGTCGTGCACTGAACAACTTTAGAAAGTGCCATTCACATAGACTACATACAACTGTACAACTGCACATGGTGGCCCAGTGACCAGTTTTCTATTTCTTAAACTATTGTTCACCTGCTATGCCCCTGCCTGGGTAGGTACCCTGAATCTTGCATTATGTGATTTCTTTGTTTGTTTTTGTTTTAAAGTAATATTATATGCCATATCATTATGTACTAGATAGAATAGCACTTTTAAAGAGTGGTCTTCATTAGATAGCATGTGCTGATTTTCCTGCCCAGTGTTTGTAGTCTTTAATTATTTGATCTCATCTGCTTTGTATATTGCTTCTGGTTAACTTGCCTCAACTTTCACAGCCACTCATTGCTCAGTGCTGTTGCATCCACCTGGAACACTCCTCTCCTTTATCCCATAGGAATCTCATCCTTTAAATTGTAGTTTAGAAGCTGCTCATCTATAGTATCTCACCTGAGCTGCAATTTTTCCTTTCTTCCTCTTCTGATTTCCTTTAATGTTTTATTACGATTGCATGTTACTTCTCTAGTTAGACTGTAGATTTGAAGGGCAAGCACAGTGTTTTACTGGTCTTTATCTGCTCTATAACACCTATATCAGTGCTTTGCTCATAACAGGTGCTCAATGAATATTTGTAGAGTGTCTTGGTGAGACTGCCACTTAACAAGAGCCATCAAGTAGATATGCTTAATGGAACTGAGAGGGGAGAGGCTAGAAGCAGGGAAGTGATTTGGTAAACTCTTGTAGTGATTTGTATGTGAGGTGATAATCAATCTTGAGTCTACTCAATGGCAAAATAAGTTGAGATGCACTGATTATATAAATCAATGTGGATGACCATGAACATAATTAAATGAGGGAGGGGAGGACAGGGATTGATTAAAATCTGTTGTTGATGCAAATTGGAACCTGTTTCTTATGTTTAGAAGTTTATGTCAGATGTCAGGAGAATAAAAATAAATTCAGATCTAAGTTAACAGTACTCTGCATTCACTTTAGTAATGGTTAAAACCACCGAGAAATGTATCCTTAAAAAACTTTTGTTTAATCTTTCTAAGGCTGTCTTAACATTTGATTATTTTAAATATGAAATCCAGTTTTTTGTGAAATTCAACAAAACCAGAATGTGCTGTGGGATTTTTTTTCCCACTTGTAACCAGCTGGACACAGAAATAAATAGGCATAGTGAGAGTTGAGATTATTACTCATTTTGGCAAATTATTTGGAATACTTTTATGCCTTTCTCCCCAAAAGCCCCCAAGAGCTAGACTTACTCATATCTGGAGGATCACATTTTTGACAGATTCTTGCACATTCATGAGTGTCCATCACATGCAGAGATTTAGCTTAATTCCTTTCACAACTAATTTGAAGCCCTATAATACCTAATTGACCTTAATTGTGCCTGGTTCAATATAGCAAATATTTATTGAGTGTCTGTTGTGTGTAAGGCTATGTGTCCTGTATTCTTAGGGAAAAAGAAAAGCATAAGTTACTATCCATGCTCTCTAGAAATTATATTCAGGTGGGAAAAACAGCATAAATAGCTATGTTCCATAGTGATAACATGATAATAGGCAGTGATACACATGCTATAATAAAGGCACAGGCAGTGTACAGTGGGAGAACAGAGGGAAGAAGGGATTAATTAAACTGGATACTGCTCTAATAGCTTGGTCTAATTCTGTTCTTTTTATAATATCTAGGTAACACAAGGAAGCTCTTTCTGGATCCTTGACGGGTCTCCAGGTAAGCAGAGTTTATTTATGTCACAGTTTCGGGGAGACTGTATTGGTGGGTGTTGTCCAGGGAGCCCAGCTAGTTGCAGATGAACTTCAGCCTTGCAAACATATTAACTGGATTTTCCAGGTTACCCAGAATACCAGTTTCTTAGCAGTGGGCTAAAACTAACTACATTTATCTGTTTCGGACATACAAAAATATGGGTGTCATTTTGTCAACTTTGTTAGTGTTTGGGGAGAGGTAGGGGATGTATATTCCTAATTTGGACATTCCTTCTTTTGGATACCATCTTGAAGGTTACTTGATGACCATACAATCCATACAGGAAAGTGAGTATTATTTACCTAGATTCCGGGAAGACGTAAGGAAGTAGCAATCTTCCACACAGTATACAGGCATAATGGGATTCTTGTGAGTCCCATTTTTATAAGTTCCCAGTCTGAAGCCTGTTTCCAGGACATAAATTTGAATCAGTTGCCCTGAGGGGTTGGTATGCAGAAATGAGTGACTCACCTTGTGAGGATTCCAAACAGCTAAGTACCACCATCATTTCAGAGTGTTTTGTTGTTGTTGTTTGCATGAAAACTGCCAAAATCCTATTGAAAAATTTCAGTTATAGGATGAGTTCAGTCAGTTTTTGTGGGCTATTTTTATGAATCTTTTCATAGAAAAATGAGTACTAGTGATTACTAGTTTAAAGTGTTGTAAATACACCTCAACAATATGGCCATCCATTCTGCATACTCAGCAGAAACAGAATATCCACTTATGTATCTATTTCAATAGTTAATTCCTGGGCTTCCCTGGTGGCACAGTGGTTAAAAATCCACCTGCCAATACAGGGGACACGGGTTCGAGCCCTGGTCCGGGAAGATCCCACATGCTGCGGAGCAACTAAGACCATGCACCACAACTACTGAGCCTGTGCTCTAGAGACTGTGAGCCACAACTACTGAAGCCCGTGCGCCTAGAGCCCGTGCTCTGCAGCAAGAGAAGCCACCACAATGAGAAGCCCACGCACCGCAACGAAGAGTAGCCCCAGCTCACTGCAGCTAGAGAAAGCCTGTGCGCAGCAACAAAACCCAACACAGCCAAAAATTAATTAATTAAAAAATAGTTAATTCCTGGCTTCCTCAAGAAAATGAAACATGGCACAACATACTTCTTATTCTTTGAGGCTGATATTATGCATAGCATTCCTCTGTAGAGAATGTATGTAAATTGTTGCCTATTTTGTATCATTTTGAAAGATTAGCAGGCTCAATAGGAGCCATTGTTAGTGAATTTCCTGTCCTTGTAAGTAGTTTGAGTTGTAACTTAAGTTTTCTCTTTGTAGTGCCATCCCTACCATTGTTTTTTTTTTCCTACTCAATACAGTATTCCTCATATTGTTTGTTGAACATGTATCCCTCTACCCCTTCTCTTAATCTCTTCTCCCACATTCACAGAGCCCTTGCTTCATCCATTATGCTCTTTCCTAATTTCACTGCTTGCTTTTTCCCTTCAGCATATTAGAGTGTACCCATCTTAAAAATAATCAGAACAACCTTCCTCTAATTGTTGCCCCATCTAGCTATTATCCAATACTTCTTCCCTTCACACACCATGTTTTGAAAAAATAGCCAGAGGTCATCTCAAATTCCTCATTCCTGCTATTTTCTTAATCCATTTTATCTGATTTTTCATCCCTTCTACAATGAAACCATGGTCTTTAATGACCTGTGTTACCTTCTGCTGCTGGATCTCTGTAGCTCTGTTGATCCTTCCTTGGTTTGTGACACCATTTCTCTTCAATTTCTATATTCTGATTCCATCTACTCCTCAAATGTTGGTGTTCTTGGGATTCTTATCTTGATCTTATTCTTTCCTTGCTCTACAGACTCCAATTTGATGATCTTATTCATTCCTGTAGTTCCAAAATCATTGTTAAAGTTATAACCTTTAACAGTGGTTGTATTTTCACTTGCAGTAACCTTCCTGAGCTGCCATCTCATATATTCAGCCATATATCTGCTATACTTACTTGTTTCACAGTATCTCAGTATGTACAGAACTGAACCCTACTCTTCCCACCATGGATGCTTTTCTTCCTGGATTCCCTTTAATGAAGAGAAGCACCATCCAGACCAAACCCTGATGCCTCCCTAAGTGCTTCCCCCCTCAAAATCAAATGAGGCTAAGCCAAGTTTACCTGCTTACTGTCTCTTGATTCTAATTCCATCTTTCTATCCTAATTCCAAAGCCTACTGTTTTTGGCCAGAATTACCTCATCACTTCTTAAGACTGATTCCAATCTCATCTGATATTTATTCTATTTATAACACTGCTTCAATTTTTTTTTTCTGAAACACATCTTTTATTATTTTATTCCCCTTCTTGAAATCCTTCAGTGCTTCCCCATTACATTTAAGATAAACTCCAAACTTCTTAGCGTAGTACATATAAGGCATTTTATGTTCTGGGCCCAGTGTTTCTCTCTAGCTGCAACTCTTACCTCTGCTATGTGCAGTTCAACTTTGTGTCCGGTCCCAGAGGTCACTCCACTCTCCACCTTCCACGCTGTCCTCTTTCCCCTTTTTACCCTTCCTTCTGGCCATTCCCTGCCCAGCTCTCAAACTTCAATCCTAACAGCACTTCTTCCAGGCCTCTGCTTTTCTTTCTCACCTACTCATTTGGCATTGCCATGTTCCCTATTCATGTTTCTTTTATCACACTGATTAATTCTACTGTAATGGTTTGTCTGAGTCTTTCCTAGACCTACACTCCCTAGCAGCAGGAATTATGTATTATCTTTGTATCCTGCTAACTAGAATGTACCTATGGAATATACTTAATAAAAGCTTGTTGGATAAAAATGTCTGATGTCTGATTTACTTCAGAAATAATCACTGCTATCTACAATTACAGTTCTTTTTTTAAAAATTACATAATGCATAACAAGTTTACTCTTTAAAAATGGTCACAGTTCCTCTCTGAACCAAAGAACTTAGAGATAAGGGAAAGTAGCTCAGGAATACAAGTGGCAATAAATATGGTAGAGCCTTTGCAATGCAATTCTGACTCTACCCATAGTTAGGCCAAATTTCATAGGTTAAGGGCACAATCTTCCACAAGACTGCCCTCATTTCATTCACCAGCTGCAAGCTTGTGAACTCCCACAGCTACCCTCACTTCTGACCAACTGATTACAAATTTGGGAGGTTCACATGACCCGCTCAGGTTTGATTATTCACTAGAACAATTCACAGAATTCAGGAAGGCACCAAATGTAAATTATAGTTTTATTATAGCAAAGAAGATTCAAACCAGAACCAGCCAAAAGAAGAGACTCATAAGGTGATGTCTGGGAGGGCCCAAAGTGTGAAGTTTCCGTGTCCTTTCCCCATGGAGTTAGCTACCCACCTTACACCGATGTGTGACAATGCTTAGTGTATCACTAACCAGGGAAGTGCATCTGAGCTTCAGTGTCCAGAATTTTTACTGGGGTTTCATTACGTGAGCATGATTGACTAAATCGTTGGCTATAAGGTTGAACTCAGTCTCCATCCCCCCCACCCCTTCCCAGAGGTTGTGCTGATATTATATGGCTCAAGGTCCCAGTTTTCTAATCACATGATTGCTCTTTCTAGCATGTCTCTCTCCCATCCTGAGTCATCTCATTAGTATAAACTCTAGAAGCCACCGTGAATAAGAAAGCCACTCCAATCAAAAATTCCAAGGATTTAGAGGCTACCTCACAGAAACTGGGGACAAAGGCCAGCCACATTCTCTAGCCAATAGTCTTAGACCATCTAAAATTAAAACAAGTCTGGCCACCAGAAATGAAGCTTGTGCAAAACCTAAATTATATTGATAATCTAGAATTTGTATTCATCTGTCCTTTTAATCATACCAGGAAAGGACCATGGTCTGAAGGAAATGAAAACAGAATACTGAACAGATATTTGCACTCCTGTGTTTATTGTAACATTATTCATAATAGCCAAGATATGGAAACAACCTAAGTGTCCATCAACAGATGAATGGATAAAGAAGATGCAGTGTATGTGTGTGCGTGTATATGAATATATTCCACACAATGGAATATTATTGAGGCATGAGAAAGAAGGAAATCCTGCCATTTGTGACAACATTGATGGACCTTGAGGGCATTAGGCTACATGAAATAAGTCAGATGGAGACAGACAGATACTACATGGTATCATTTATGTATAATCTTTTAAAAAGTTATACTCATAGAAACAGAGTAGAAAAATGGTTTCCAGGGTCTGGGGATGGCAGGAAATAGGGAGAGGTTGTAAAAGGTTACAAACTTTCAGCTATAAGATAATAACATCTGAGGATCTAATATATAACATGGCGACTATAGTTGATAACACTGTATTGTATAATTAAAATTTGCTAAGAGAGTAAACTTAAATGTTCTTTAAAAGGGGGTGGGGCAAGGAATTTGGCATTCATGTACAGGTTAAAAGTCTTAATGTCACTTAAAAACTGAAGTGATAGCATAAATTTCTATTTGGCAAAGTCTGTTAGAAGCTGTCCATACAAGAAAAATTTATCAGAATTAGGAGCTACTTCTGAATTAGATTACACAAGGTGTAATTAGATTACACCTTGTTTAGAGAATATGTTTCAGAAATTGTGCTAATGTGTACGTTAAGAGCGTATAAAGAGAATAAAACTTGAATGATCCTTCTTATAAAGCTGATGGTCTGTGAAATCTTGTTAGGTTCTGCATCAAACAAACTAGATAGAATAGACAAAGAAATCTTCCCTGAAAAAGATTTATTTCCTCCATTTGGTATTTCTTACTGATTGAATTTAATATTTTTACCATATATAATACATCAAAATTTTGTTTATAAACAGGAATTAAATCTTGATTAAGGTTTCTGCCTACATTAGAGATACCTTAAGTAACCAAACAACATTAAATCTATTTTACCAGTATTGACACTCTTTCTTAAGAGCTGTTAGCCTGGAGTGAAGTATAACCCCTAGGAAGAGGATCTCTGTTTCTGCAGAATGGCAAAATATTCTGACTAGCCCTCCTACTGATAACAGCAATAAATGATTGGTAAATGTATAACTGAGTTGACAAATTTTAAAAATTCACAGGACAAAAGCAAAATGAATACAGAAGCCCAGAGAGCTAAAGTAGTGCTCAAGCTACCTTTTGTCCCAGGGATTTATGCAAAAGCATTTTGACCCTGAGCTTCATCTGCACAACTCGGACTATTGAGTGCAGCAGACAAACTCTGCAGCCTACCAAAGTAAAGCAATAAGAAACCTCTGCTGTAAACAGAGCTGTCCTCAAAGGGCTATACCTTCAGTGTAAGGGTGAGCCTAGATGTAAACCTGTCCCACAAAAGGGAACAGCAAGGAATATTAATTCCCTTGGTTAGGGATCAGCAAACTGTATATCTCAAGACAAATCTGCCTGCTGCCTGTTTTTGTATAGCCTGTGAGCAAAGAATGATTTTTATATTTTTAAATGGTTGAAAAAAATCAAAAGGAGAACCATATTTCATGATGTGAAAATTATACATGAAATTCAAATTTCAGTGTCTATAAAGTTTTATTGGAACACAGCCATGCTCATTCATGTACATATTGTCTGTGGCTGCTTTTGCACTGGGACAGCTGAGTTAAGCAATTGCAGTAGAGACTATGCATGGCCTGCAAAGCCTAAAGTATTTACTATCTGGAGTTTTACAGAAAAAGCTTGTCAACCCTTGGTTTAGGATTTATGATTAGAAATCATTCGAGCTTTCTTCAGGTGCAACTCATAACCCATGTGATACTACATAGTCCTTTAAATAACAGAATTAAAAGAAATAGTGATTTGAAGTCAAAGAAATAGAACTTAAATTACTTCAGCTCTGCCATTTTTTGTGACCACTTTGGTTTACATTTGAAACTTAATGAAACTGTGCAAACTATGAGAAATAATATCTTACTGAATTTTAATATCTTTAAAATTGAAATATATTCTCATTTATTAACTGTTAATTTTTTAAACTAAAGAACAAATCAGGAAAATAATTTCTTATAAAAGTCCCCCAAAGCACTAACCCTAACCTAAAAGCAATTAATAAATGTAAACTTCAAAATTAAAATCTTCTGCTCATCCAAAGACATCATTAAGAAAATGAAAAGTGAAGTCACAGATTGAGAGAAGACATTCAAAATACATACATCTGGATAAATAAATCCTGCAAAGAGGTGAAACTCCCTGTTTCTACTTTGCTCTTACAATACAACCACACTACTTCTGTCACTAGACGTGTGGAGTTTTCCCACAGCAACAAATTCTCCAACACCAGCTCAGTGTTGTACAATTCAATTCAATTCTGAAACTAACCAGAGTTAGCACAGACTCCACAGGTTAAGGGCTCAGTCTCATGAGACTGCCCCCAACTTCAGATGCCAATGACAAGTAGTAGGTCTCCAGGTTACTGTTTGGTGTGTTTTTTCCAACACCAAACAATTCTCCATTTCTCAGCAGATACTTACCAGGTGTCCCACAAATTTAACTCAGTTCTGACATTATCTACCTGGAGATAGTGTCAGAACCCACAGGTTAAGGGCTCAGTCCCACAAGACTGCCCCCACTTCAGATGCCAATCATAAGTCCAGGTTGTTACCTGTGCTGCTGGCCAAGTGGCTGTAGGTTGGAGAGTATCACCACCTTGTCTTTGGGCTTGATTAATTTGCTAGAGTAGCTCATAGAACTTACTAGATTACTGGATTATTACAAAAGGATATAACCCAGGAACAGCCAGAAAGAAGAGAGGCATAGGACAAGGTATGCGGGAAGGGTACTGAGCTTCCATGCTCTTGGCTTGCGGAGTTTCTGAGAGACTCCATTAAACAGGCACAATTGATTATATCATTGGCCATTGGTGATTGATCCAAAGTCCAGCCCCTCTGCCCTCTCCAGAGCTCAGGCAGTAGGATTGAAACTTCCAACTGCCTAATCATGGTTAGTTCCCCTCACAACTAGTCCCCATCCTTAGGGGATTTCCAAAAGTCACCTAATTAACACAAATTCAGATGAAGTTGAAAGGGGCTTGTGAATAACAAGACACTTCTTTCACCTTTATGGCTCTGGAGCTATTTCAGGAACCGATGACAAAAGGCCAAATATTATAGCAAAAGATGCCCCTACAGATCTTATACAGGGAATTGCAAGGTTTTACAAGCAATGTGCCAGGAACAATGGACAAAGATCAATTATGTATTTCTTATTGTAAAGCACAGTATCACAGCATTATCCACAAAGTCTGTCTGGCTTAGCTGCAAATCAAATGTTCACATGACCCCCTTCTTGGATTTGATCATTTGCTAGAACAACTCACAGGACTCAGGGAAACACTTATGTTTACCAGCTTATTGTATAATAAGAGATATGTTAAAGGATAAATATGAACAGCCATATGAAGAGATACATAGATGGTCTGGAAGTGTCCTAAGCACAGGAGCTTCTATCTCTGTGGAATTGGTGTGTACCACCCTCCTGGCACATAGCTGTGTTCACCTACTCAGAAACTCTCCGAAGCTCATACCACTGGAGTTTCTTTGGAGCCTCAACACATAGGCATGACTGATTGTTAACTCCATTTCCAGACCCTCTCCAAATCTCCTCCCTTTGGATCTTTATGGAGGCTCTATTACATAGGCATGGTTGATGATTACATTCAAGAGAAGGGAGTGGGGTGGGGCTGATGGTTCCAAGATTATGACTTGATCTTTGGTGACCAGTCCCCATCCAGAAGCCCACCAAGGGTCCTTATTAGAACAAGATATTCCTATCACTCAGGAAATTACCAACTTCGTAGTATGTCTTTGTCAGGAACTCTGGTCAGAGACTAAATATTAGAAAAAAAGATTCTTCTAGTACCCCTATTTACAAGGGTTTTAAGAGCTCTGTGTCAGGAACTAGGGGCAGAGATCAAAATATACATTATATGTATATAACATGTATTTTATTATTTCATGCTACCGTTCAAAAACAAGACAATCCAATTTTTAAAAATGACTTGAATAATACTTCACCAGAGAAGATTTATTGATGGCTAGTAAGCACAGGAAAAAGTACTCAGAATAATTAGTTATTAGAGAAACGCAAATTAATATTAACAATGAGATATAACTTTACACCCATTAGAATGGCTAAAACATTAAAAACTAACACTACCAAATGTTGGCAAGGATGTGGAGCACCTGAATTCTCATACATTGCTAGTAGCATGTAAAATGGTAAAAGGACTTTGGACACCTGTTTGGCAGTTAAACAAGCACCTACTCTACAACGTAACCCGCTTGACTTCCAGTATGTATCCAAGAGAAATGGTTACATATGCCCACAAAAAGACTTGTACAAGAGTTTTTGTAGCAATTTTATTCATAATAGCTACAAATTGGAAACAACCCAAATGTCCATAAAAAGACAAGTGGACTTTTAAAAATTGAGATAGTCATACACTGGAATACAATACGATAAGCAATTAAAAATGAACTACTGAGCAGAAGCAAGAAGAACTACAGTCCTGCAGCCTGTGGGGGGAAAAACACATTCACAGAAAGACAGATAAGATGAAAAGGCAGAGGACTATGTGCCAGATGAAGGAACAAGATAAAATCCCAGAATAACAACTAAATGAAGTGGAGATAGGCAACCTTCCAGAAAAAGAATTCAGAATAATGATAGTGAAGGTGATCCAGCACCTTGGAAAAAGAATGGAGGCAAAGATCGAGAAGATGCAAGAAATGTTTAACAAAGATCTAGAAGAATTAAAGAACAAACAGAGATGAACAACACAATAACTGAAATGAAAACTACACTAGAAAGAATCAATAGCAGAATAACTGAGGCAGAAGAACGGATAAGTGACCTGGAAGACAGAATGGTGGAATTCACTGCTGCAGAACAGAATAAAGAAAGAAGAATGAAAAGAAATGAAGACAGCCTAAGAGACCTCTGGGACAACATTAAATGCAACAACATTTGCATAAAGGGGTCCCAGAAGGAGAAGACAGAGAGAAAAGACCCGAGAAAATATTTGAAGAGATTATAGTCGAAAACTTCCCTAACATGGGAAAGGAAATAGCCACCCAAGTCCAGGAAGGGCAGAGAGTCCCATACAGGATAAACCCAAGGAGAAACACGCTGAGACACACAGTAATCAAATTGGCAAAAATTAAACAAAAAGAAAAATTATTGAAAGCAGCAAGGGAAAAATGACAACATGAAAGGGAACTCCCATAAGGTTAACAGCTGATTTCTCAGCAGAAACTCTACAAGCCAGAAGGGAGTGGCATGATAGACTTAAAGTGATGAAAGGGAAGAACCTACAATCAAGATTACTCTACCCAGCAAGGATCTCATTCAGATTCGATGGAGAAATTAAAACCTTTACAGACAAGCAAAAGCTAAGAGAATTCAGCACGACCAAACTAGCTCTACAACAAATGCTAAAGGAACCCACTAAGTGGGAAAAACAAGAGAAGAAAAGGACCTACAAAAACAAACCCAAAACAATTAAGAAAATGGTAATAGGAACATACATATCTATAATTACCTTAAACGTGAATGGATTAAATGCTCCAACCAAAAGACACAGGCTTGCTGAATGGATACAGAAACAAGACCTATATATATGCTGTCTGCAAGAGACCCACTTCAGACCTAGGGAAACATTCAGACTGAAAGTGAGGGGATGAAAAAAGATATTCCATGTGAATGGAAATCAAAAGAAAGCTGGAGTAGTAATACTCATATCAGATAAAATAGACTTTGAAATAAAGAATGTTACAAGACACAATGAAGGACCTACATAATGATCAAGGGATCAATCCAAGAAGAAGATATAACAATTATAAATATATATGCACCCAACATAGGAGCATCTCAATACATAAGGCAACTGCTAACAGCTATAAAAGAGGAAATCAACAGTAACACAATAATAGTGGGGGACATTAAAACCTCACTTACACCAATGGACAGATCATCCAAACATAAAATTAATAAGGAAATAGAAGCTTTAATTGACACAATAGACCAGATAGATTTAATTGATATATATAGGACATTCCATCCAAAAACAGCAGATTACACTTCCTTCTCAAGTGCTCACAGAACATTCTCCAGGATAGATCACACCTCGGGTCACAAATCAAGCCTCAGTAAATTTAAGAAAATTGAAATCATATCAAGCATCTTTTCTGACCACAACACTATGAGATTAGATATCAATTAGAGGGGAAAAAAACCCATCACAAACACATGGAGGCTAAACAATACATTACTAAATAACCAAGAGATCACTGAAGAAATCAAAGAGGAAATCAAAAAATACCTAGAGACAAATGAAAATGAAAACACAATGATCCAAAACCTATGGGATGCAGCAAAAGCAGTTCTAAGAGGGAAGTTTATAGCTATACAAGCCCACCTCAAGAAACAAGAAAAATCTCAAATAAACACTCTAACCTTACACCTAAAGGAACTAGAGAAAGAAGAAGAAACAAAACCCAAAGTTAGTAGAAGGAAAGACATCATAAAGATCAGAGCAGAAATAAATGAAATAGAAACAAAGAAAACAATAGCAAAGATCAATAAAACTAAAAGCTGGTTCTTTGAGAAGATAAACAAAATTGATAAACCATTAGCCAGACTCATCAAGAAAAAGAGGGGGAGGACTCAAATCAATAAAATGAGGAATGAAAAAGGAGAAGTTACAACAGATACCACAGAAATACAAAGCACCTTAACAGACTACTACAAGCAACTCTATGCCAATAAAATGGACAATCTGGAAGAAATGGACAAATTCTTAGAAAGGTATAACCTTCCAAGACTGAACCAAGAAGAAATAGAAAATATGAACAGACCAATCACAAGTAATGAAATGGAAACTGTGATTAAAAATCTCCCAACAAACAAAAGTCCAGGACCAGATGGCTTCACAGGTGAATTCTATCAAACATTTACAGAAGAGCTAACACCCATCCTTCTCAAACTCTTCCAAAAACTTGTGGAGGAAGGAAAACTCCCAAACTCATTCTATGAGGCCACCATCACCTTGATACCAAAACCAGAAAAAGATACTACAAAAAAAGAAAATTACAGACCAATATCACTGATGAATATAGATGCAAAAATCCTTAACAAAATACTAGCAAACAGAATCGAACAACACATTAAAAGGATCATACACCATGATCAAGTAGGATTTATCCCAGGGATTCAAGGATTCTTCAATATATGCAACTCAATCATTGTGATACACCATAGTAACAAACTGAAGAATAAAAAACATATGATCATCTCAATAGACGCAGAAAAAGCTTTTGACAAAATTCAACACCACTTATGATAAAAACTCTCCAGAAACTGGGCATAAAAGGAACCTACCTCAACATAATAAAGGCCATATATGACAAACCCACAGCAAACATCATTCTCAATGGTGAAAAACTGAAAGCATTTCCTCTACAATCAGAACAAGACAAGGATATCCACTCAAGCCACTATTATTCAACATAGTTTTGGAAGTCCTAGCCACGGCAATCAGGGAAGAAAAAAGAAATAAAAGGAATATAGATTGGAAAAGAAGAGGTAAAACTATCACTGTTTGCAGATGACATGATACTATACATAGACAATCCTAAAGATGCCACCAGAAAACTACTAGAGCTAATCAATGAATTTGCTAAAGTTGCAGGATACAAAATTAATGCACAGAAATCTCTTGCATTCTTATACACTAATGATGAAAAATCTGAAAGAGAAATTAAGGAAACACTCCCATTTACCACTGCAAGAAAAAGAATAAAATACCTAGGAATAAACCTACCTAGGGAGACAAAAGACCTGTATGCAGAAAAGTATAATACACTGTTGAAAGAAATTAAAGATGATACCAACAGATGGAGAGATATACCATGTTCTTGGATTGGAAGAATCAATATTGTGAAAATGACTAAACTACCCAAAGCAATATACAGAGTCAATGCAATCCCTATCAAATTACCAATGGCATTTTTTACAGAACTAGAACAAAAAATCTTAAAATTTGAATGGAGATACAAAAGACCCCGAATAGCCAAAGTAGTCTTGAGGGGAAAAAACAGAGCTGGAGGAAGCAGACTCCCTGATTTCAGACTATACTACAAAGCTACAGTAATCAAGACAATATGGTACTGGCACAAAAACAGAAATATAGATCAATGGAACAGGATAGAAAGCCCAGAGATAAACACACACACATATGGTCAACTAATCTATGAAACAGGAGGCAAGGATATACAACAGAGAAAAGACAATCTCTTCAATAAGTGGTGTTGGAAAACTGGACATCTACATGTAAAAGAATGAAATTAGAACACTCCCTAACACCATACACAAAAATAAACTCAAAGTGGATTAGAGACCTAAATGTAAGACCGGACACTATAAAACTCTTAGAGAAAAACATTGGAAGAACACTCTATGACATAAGTCACAGAAAGATCTTTTTTGATCCACATCCTAGAGTAATAGAAATAAAAACAAAAATAAACAAATGGGACCTAATGAAACTTAAAAGCTTCTGCAAAGCAAAGGAAACTAGAAACAACAAGAAAAGACAACCCTCAGAATGGGAAAAAATATTTGCAAACATATCAACAGACAAAGGATTAATCTCCAATTATATAAACAGCTCATGCAGCTCAATATTAAAAAAGCAAACAGCCCAATCAAAAAATGGGCAGAAGACCTCAATAGACATTTCTCCAAAGAAGACATACAGATGGCCAAGAAGCACATGAAAAACTGCTCAACATCACTAATTATTAGAGAAATGGAAGTCAAAACTACAATGAGGTATCACCTCACAATGGTCAGAATAGTTATCATCACAAAATCTACAAACAATAAATGCTGGAGAGGGTGTGGAAAAAAGAGAACCCTCTTGCACTGTTGTTGGGAATGTAAATTGATACAGCCACTATGGAGAACTGCATGGAAGTTCCTTAAAAAACTAAAGTTAGAATTACCATGTGACCCAGCAATCCCACTACTGGGCATATACCCAGAGAAAACCATAATTCAAAAAGAAACATGCACCCCAATGTTCATTGCAGCACTATTTACAATAGCCAGGCCATGGAAGCAACTTAAATGCCCGTCGACAGAGAAATGGATAAAGAAGATGTAGTACATGTATATAATGGAATATTACTCAGCCATAAAAAGGAACGAAAGTGGGTCATTTGTAGAGACGTGGATGAATCTAGAGACTGTCATACAGAGTGAAGTAAGTCAGAAAGAGAAAAACAAATATCGCATATTAACGCATATATATGGAACCTAGAAAAATGGTACAGATGAACCGGTTTGCAGGCAGAAATTGAGACACAGATGTAGAGAACAAACATATGGACACCAGGGTGGGGAAAGCAGCGGCGGGTGGTGGTGGTGGTGTGATGAATTGGGAGATTGAGATTGACCTGTATACACTGATGTGTATAAAATGGACGACTAATAAGAACCTGCTGTATACAAAATTTAAAAAATATAATTCAAAAATTCAAACAAAAATGAACTACTGATTCACATAGCAAGATGAGTGAATATCAGAAACATATTGATCAAAAGAAGCCAGACACAAATGGCTACATATTGCTTGCTCTCATTTATGTGAAACTAAAAACTGAGCAAAACTAATCTATGGTGTCTATGGGGAGTGGCACTTGCCTGGAAAGTTGCTCTATAGAACTTTCTGGGGTGATATCTTAACTGGTTGTTGGTTACATGAATTTATACATTTGTCACAACCTGTCTAATTTTACACTTATTTCACTGTAAGTAACTTTACTAGAAACAAAAAAAATCAGCACACACATAACTTGCAGTGAAAACATTCCTGAAGCTAACCCAAAGCAAAGTGCTTGCTTAACACTAGTTACTAGTACCTCTGTAAACCATTGTACATACTACAGTATTTTTCAAAATGACATTTTATTTTATATTGTGTGATAGGATCTAAAATCATTTCTTTTCTAAATAGAAAGCCACTTGTCTATACCTTCATCATAAATTAAAAGCCTATCTTTAAATGAGTTACAAAAAACAAAGAATACAGGAGATCAGCATCAGACTGTCAAGTCAAAATCAGGATCACAGGAGGAGCCTTGCTAAGAGCTTGCTGCAAGTTAGGTGTTTTACGTTCATTAGTTCAGTTTCCTTTACCATAATCCTGGTAAAGAAGTATAAGGTCCATTTTATGGACAAGTATATTAAGGTTTAGGAAGGCTAAGTAGCTTAATCAAAAACACAAAGCTACTAAATGGTAGAACCCAGATTTGAACTTAGTTCAACTGACTCCAAAACTTAAGCTCTTTCCACAGTACCCACTGTTTCAGATTTCAGCAAAGAAGGGATGGAAAAGTAGCATAGTTAAGATTTACAGGCTGTAATACAATAGAGTCCAGTAGACTGATCACTCCAGTGAGGCCTAAGCATCTTGACTTCTTGGCTGCCCCTTCAGATGTCTCTTCCACTGCTTGACCCAGGCCCCCAAGTAATCTCTCTAGCTCATCTGTGTCCTTTGGGTACTATGAAAGTCACGGACTGGCCCATCGATCAGTATAGTTCAGTTACAGTTCTACCAATACCAAAAATAGAGAAGAGCCAAGGAGAAGAGTGAACATAAGTTAGTGCAGTACCTTCTTCAAAAGCAGGGCAAAAGACTGTGTCCCTGTATTGTAGTGAAGAATAGCAGAGGAGAAAAAAAGAGCAAAAGAGAAAGTAAACTCAAAGGCAACTGTAAGTATACTGAAAAAGCTGTATTTCCCTTTAAGTTTACCTTTAAAAAAAACTATATTCTAGTGAAAATATAGGAAAGGATTATGTTAGTTGTTGGCACTGAAGCAAGCAATTGATATTTGTGCATGTCTTGAAAAGGCAGTAAAGAAAATTGTGGCATATTGTTATTTTAGTAAAAGTAGTATTGTCTGATTAAAATTTTTGAATGCTTAGGCCATTATAAAATAAGCCTTAGCAGGCTTTCTGGAAATGCTTAGTTCTCAGAATGAAGACCGGTTGGTCCCCTCTGTTAAATCATTCCAGATTTTAGTCCTAACTTGTCTGATCACTAGCTTTACCTTTAGACATAACTTGTCTGCTCACTTGCCTTAGACATTCTTTTGGAGTTTCAGCATTTTCATCTAATAAGTGAGAGATTTAGACTAGATGCTTTATTATTATTATTATTTAGGAATAGTAATCACTAACTTTTAAAAATCTTCTGTCATATGATAGGAACCATACTTTGAAATGTTTTGAAATAGGTTTTCTCATTTAATTGGCACAACAGCCTTTTGTGATATATGTGATATTGCCTATCTTATAAATGAGCAAACTAGAGTAAAGAGTGCTTAGGTCTGGGATTGAACCCTGACTCCATTGGGTCCAAAGATTTTAACCACTATGTTATCCTGCCTATCTATGGGTCCTTCAACGTTAATATGCTTAGATTCTATTCCAATCAGATCAATAAACAGATGTTGAGTTAGGTGTGAATCCTTGAAAGCCAGAGAACTTGATTTAATACCTTACTTTTCTCTTTATCTCCAATGCCAAGCACATTTTAGGCCTGGCTGAATTCAAGCAAAAAGAGCAAAACAAATTAATAATCTTCTTAAGGAGAGGGATTATATTCTATTTTTTCACTCTGCTGACCACTCTTCCCTCTTTCCACTGTATTTAGCATGGTATTTTGCACATCATACACATGCAGTAATTTTTGACTCACTACAGATGGAAAAGATTCAACAGTGATCAATTCTGCTTGGTAAAGAAAAAAAAGTTATACTCAAAGCTTTCATCTAAACCCATCTGTTTAACATAGAGGAACTGATAATAAACCAAGAGTCTGAGGTTAAGAGTGACCTTTCAGAGAAAAATAAATGTCATATATTAACCATATATGTGGAACCTAGAAAAATGGTACAGATGAACCGGTTTGCAGGGCAGAAATAGAGACACAGATGTAGAGAACAAATGTATGGACACCAAGGGGGGAAAGTGGTGGTGGTGGGATGTTTTGGGGGATTGGGATTGACATATATACACTAGTATGTATAAAATGGATAACTAATAAGAACATGCTGTATAAAAAATAAATAAAATAAAATTCAAAAATGTGACCTTTCAGGGAATTCCCTGGCGGTCCAGTGGTTAGACCTCGGGGCTTTCACAGCCATGGACCCGGGTTTGACCCCTGGTTGGGAACTAAGATCCCACAAGCTACGAGGTGCAGTCAAAAAAAAAGAGTGACCTTTCAGAGCCAGGGGGTCTGCTGCTGCCGCCCATGACAACAATGGTTGGAAGAAGAACAGTTGATGCTGCCTACCAGTGCGCCGGCCTGCAGGAAAAACACCTCCTTCAAAGACCAAGTCTTAGTTTCTCTGATGGTGAAAACATCAGAACCTTCGGCTATGATTGAGAAGCTCTTCCTGCATTATCCCTCCACCTTTCCACTTGATAAGGTCACCTGTGCTCTTTATCACAGGGGCACTTGCCCTGCCCTGGGTTGTGCTCCTGGATAGTGTTTGTTCTTACTGTTACCTTTAAAAAGTATTTCTCTTCCTTTTTTAAAGTAATTTTATTTCATGTAATCTTGTATCTTTTACTTTTAAATGGGAAATAGAAATTAGGGGCAGCTCATTTATGAAAGTATTTGCATATATTGGGCCTGCAGAAATATTTATTGCATTAAATAAAATCTTCATCAGCAATAAAACCATATATATATCATAATTAGCTTATAAATTAAGTGTAGGTCCTCTATTGCAATACCAGTGTTAAAAAATAAATATTTTGTAAAATTTTGGCTTTAACTTATAGGTCCAATGGCCTTTCTCCTAAATGCCAAAAGAAGCCCTTCTGAGAGTAGTTTTAGTCTCGGAGAGGCCCAAATAATTTGTATCTATATTATTAGTTAAGAAACACAATTAAGATTATTATTTTCTCAAATAAATATGAAGATTATATGCTAAACAAATTTCTAACAAAAACGAAATTCCAATATTTTAGATGGTATTTTCATTCCAAGTGATACTTCTCCTGGACTTCACAGAGACAAACTAAGAGTTACCTTGATACAAACCCACTTAAATTCTATTTAACTATCATAATGAAATAATTCTATGTGCCCATTTCTTATAAATGCCCTCTTTATTAAGTGTGCTTATCTTATTCAGTCAAACTTTAAATATGACCATTGAACAAAACTGAACATGTAACAGATTGAATCTTTTCTGGTACCAGAAAAGTTCATAGATTACCAATTTTTTTTTTTTTTGCAGTACGCGGGCATCTCACTGCTGTGGCCTCTCCCGTTGCGGAGCACAGGCTCTGGACGCACAGGCTCAGCGGCCATGGCTCATGGGCCCAGCCGCTCCACGGCATGTGGGATCTTCCCAGACCGGGGCACGAACCCGTGTCCCCTGCATCGGCAGGCAGACTCTCAACCACTGCGCCACCAGGGAAGCCCACCAATTATTTTTTAAGTAATACTTAATAATGAATTCATTCACATTTCTTTCTACCAAAAAAAAATATTAAAATTTTTCTAGGGATTTGATCCCTTATATCTCCTAGGAGTATTACCAGAATTTCCAATGTAATGTCTAATTTGTCATCTGTGACATGAAGTTAATTTCCATAACGCCTGGCATCTAAACAGCTGTGACTGCACCTGTTGTCAGGTGGCCCCTCAGGGAGTGGGTTTAGCCTTGGGGAAGACCCAAATAATTTGGTAGTGGGGAGGCCCCTACTGAAAGGAAGGGGAAAACGTTTTTTGGAACATTTCAATTATTGTTTCTACTAATATACTGCAATCAGAAGGGAGAACATTTGTGTTGAATGAATGAGCTCCTTTTTCACATGGCCATTTTCCCTCTAAGCATCTGTGTGTCTATGTTGAAATTCCCCTCTTTTTATTAGAACATTATTTACTGGATTTAAGACCTACTCTAATCTAGTATGTTCTAATCTTAACTTGATTACATCTGCAAAGACCCTATTTCCAAGTAAGGTCACATTCACAGGTTCTGGGTGAGCATGAAATCTGGGGGAATACCATTCATCCCAGTACAAAGAACTCTAGTTACTTCAGAGAAGTGGTAAAGTAGGAGGCTATACTGCAAGCACTCAGAAATAAATTAGTGAGTGATTAACGTGGAAATGACTTTTTTCCCCTGGAGATTTCTTACTAAAAGAAAAATAGGATTGTAGTTTGAGGCAAGAACTACATTGAGGAAGAGAGACATGGTGATAAATTATATCAAGATAAAGTCAGAAATAGAGATATAGACACAGAAACAGATGTAGCTATAAAATGTAAGAATAGTTTTTAGGCATAAGTGGGGGTGACAGAAGGGAAGGTTATCAAGTATAGTGGTGATAGGTTAGCTGGAAAGGAGACAGGACAACTGTTTCTGAGATAAGACGACAGACTCTATTTTGCAGTTCCAGTAACAGCTTGAGAAACAAATAACTGTTATTAATCATAGAGTCTTTAAAATAGTATGCACTGTTTTTACATTGTTTTGTCTATTTTCACCTTGTAGATGTCAGTTATATATTTCTCAACAAGATCCTTTCTTTTTTTCAAAGCAAATCCTAAAAGAATTGCCTGTAATTAAAATTGAATGTAACCAACATAAACATGTTTGAATCCAAATTGTTTTATAGTTTTCTTAACAGAGATATCTTTTTAGGCACATCAGGGTTGGAACCTATAGTTTCCTACTATATTAAGAGTAAGCAGGGACTTCCCTGGTGGTGCAGTGGTTAAGAATCTGCCTGCCAATGCAGGGGACATGGGTTCGAGTTCTGGTCCAGGAAGATCCCACATCCTGCGGAGCAACTAAGCCCGTGCGCCACAACTACTGAGCCTGCGCTCTAGAGCCCACAAGCTACAACTACTGAGCCTGCGTGCTGCAGCTACTGAAGCCCGCGAGCCTAGAGCCTGTGCTCTGCAACAAGAGAAGCCACTGCAGTGAGAAGCCCGTGCACCGCAACGAAGAGTAGCCCCCACTCGCGCAACCAGAGAAAGCCCTCGTGCAGCAACGAAGACCCAATGCAGCCAAAAATAAATAAATAAATAAATAAATAAAGAGTATGGGCTTCCCTGGTGGCGCAGTGGTTGAGAGTCCGCCTGCCGATGCAGGGGACACGGGTTCGTGCCCCGGTCCGGGAAGATCCCACATGCCGCGGAGCGGCTAGGCCCGTGAGCCATGGCCATGGAGCCTGTGCATCTGGAGCCTGTGCTCTGCAATGGGAGAGGCCACAACAGTGAGAGGCCCATGTACTGCAAAAAAAATAAAAATAAAATGAAAAATAAAATAAGAGTAAGCATATTTCAAAATGATCCTTTTAATAAAAGTACTTATGTGGTTGGATCCTAGCCAATAACAAGATGTGTATGTCTAAGATGGCATATGTTGTTCAAAGCTTTGACAGTGTTAAAGTGCCATTTCAGATTCTTCCTTTTCCTGGTTAGATTCAATGTAATGTCACTTTTGTGGGAATCTTCCTAAGACAGAGGAGAGCTTAAATAAGTGAAGTTTCCTTATAGTGAAATAGCTTTGTTTCTGTGGATCCTGATTTAGTTTTATTCTTTTATGCAAATTGACTAATAAATAAACATGTGTGGAGACTAAAAGTATTAAGATTATACATTTATTTATAAAAACTTCCTTTTTAGCTTTTTGTTTTGTTTTGTTTTTACATCTTTATTGGAGTATAATTGCTTTACAATGTTGTGTTAGGTTCTGCTGTATAACAAAGTGAATCAGCTATATGTATACATATATTCCCTCCCTCTTATGCCTCCCTCCCACCTTCCCTATCTCACCTCTCCAGGTTGTCACAAAGCACCAAGCTGATCTCCCTGTGCTATGCAGCTGCTTCTCACTGTGAAAGAATTCCCCACATCTGGTTAATTAGAACATACATTACCTAACATATTTTTTTTTTGATGAGAAAATTTAAGTTCTGTTCTTTTAGCAAATTTCAGTTATACAATACAGTGTTATCAATTATAGTCACGTGTTTTACATTAGATCCTCAAACCTCATTCATCTTATAGCTGAAAGTTTATACCTTTTAACCAACCTCTCCCTATTTCCCTCACCACCCCCAGACCCTTTCAACTACTTTTCTACTCTCTGTTTCTATCAGTTTGACTTTTTTTTCTTTAAATTCCACATATAATTAACACCATGCAAGATTTATCTATCTCTGTCTGGCTTATTTCACTTAGCATAATGCCCCCAAGTTCCATCCATATTGTTGCAGATGGCATGATTTCCTATTTTCTTATGGCTGAGTAATATTTTGTGACAATCATATACCATACATATGGTATATCATATATATGTCATATATATCATTTTTGTATATATGTGTGTATGTGTATCTCATATCTTCTTCATCCATTGATAGACACTTAGGTTGTTTCCATAACTTGACTGTTATGAATAATGTTGCAATGAACATGGGAAGGCTGATATCTCTTTGAGGTCCTGTTTCCATTTCCTTTGGGTACACACTAAGAAGTGGGATTGCTGGATCATATGGTAGTTCTACTTTTAATATTTTTTGAGGAACCCCCATATTGTTTTCCATAGTACATTGGCTGAACCAATGTACATTCTCACCAATAGTCCACAAGTATTCTCCTTTCTCCACATCCTCAACACTTATTGTTTATTATCTTTTTGATGACAGCTATTCTAACAGGTGTGAGATACGATCTCACTGTGGTTTTTATTTGCATCTCCCTGATGATTAGTGAGTTTGAGCATTTTTTCATGTACCTGTTGGCCATTTGTATGTTTTCTTTGGAAAAATGTCCATTCAAATCCTCTGCCAATTTTTAAATCAGATTGTTCAGCTTTTTTTTTTGCTATTGAGTTATATGAGTTCTTTATATATTTTGGATATTAACCACTTATCAGATATATGATTTGAAAATATTTTCTTCCATTCAGAAGGTTGTCTTTTCATTTTCTTTATGGTTTCCTTTGCTGTGCATAAGCTTTTTAGCTTGATGTGCTCTCACTTATTTATGTTTGCTTTTGTTGCATTTGTTTTTGGTGTCAAATCCAAAAATCATCACCAAGACTGATGTTAAGGAGCTTACTACCCCCTATATTTTCTTCTTGGAGTTTTATGGTTTCAGGTTTTATGTTCAAGTTTTTAATCCATTTTGAGTTGATTTTTGCTTATAGTACAAAATAGTGACCCATTTCATTCTTTTTCATGTGTCTGCCCAGTTTTGCAAACACTATTTATTGAAGAGAATATCCATTCCCCACTGTATATTTACTCCATAGTAGTGAATTAATTAACCATATATGCACGGGTTTATATTTGGACCCTGTTCTGTTCCATTGATCTATGTGTCTATTTTTATGCCAGTATCACCCTGTATTGATTACTACAGCTCTGTAATAGAGTTTGAAATCCAGAGGTATGCTGTCTCCAGCTTTGTTCTTTTTTCTCACATTGCTTTGGTGATTGGGGGGCTTTTATGATTCCATATAAATTTTAAGATTGTTAGTTCTATTTCTATGAAAATGTTATTGAAAATTTAGTAGGGATTGCACTGTGTCTGCAGATTGCTTTGGTTAGTATGGATATTCTAACAACATTCTTCTCATCCATGAGCACAGACTATCTTTTCGTTTATTTGTGTCTTCTTCAATTTCTTTCATCAATGTCTTATAGTTTTCAGTGTATAGATCTTTTGCATCCTTGCTTAAATTTATTCCTATGTATTTTATTGTTTTTGATACAATTGTAAATGAGATTGTTTTCTTAATTTCTCTTTCTGGTAGTTCATTCTTAGTATATAGAAATTCAACTGATTTTTGTATTTGATTTTGTATCCTGCAACTTTACTCAATTTGTTTATTAGTTCTAACAGTTTTTTGTTAGAGTCCTTAGGGTTTTCTAATATAACAGCATGTCATCTGCAAATGTGATAGGTTTACTTCTTTTTGATTTGGATGGCTTTTATTTCTTTTTCTTGCCTAGTTGCTCTGGCTAGGACTTCCAGTACTATGTTTAATAAAAGTGGCAAGATTGGGCATCCGTGTCTTGTTCCTGATCTTAGTTGAAAGCTTTTAGTTTTTCACCATTGAATATGATGCTAGCTGTGAGCTTGTCATACATGGCTGTTATGTTGAGGTACGTTCCCTCTATACCAACTTTGTGAGAGTTTTTATTACAAATGGATGTTGAATTTGTCCAATGCTTTTTCTGCATCTATTGAGATGATTATACAATATTTATCCTTCATTTTGTTAACGTGGTGTATCATATTGATTGATTTGAGGATGTGAACCAGGTTTGCGTCCCTGGAATAAATCCCATTTGATCATGGTGTATGATCCTTTTAATGTAGTGTTGAATTCAGTTTGTTAATGTTTTATTGAGGATTTTTGCATCATATTCATCAGGGATATTGGCCTGTAAATATTTTCTTTTTATGTGCTTGTCTGGTTTTTGTGTCAGGGTAATCCTAGCCCTTTAAAATAAATGTGGAAGTGTTCCCTCTTCTCCTATTTTTATTTTTTGGAAGAGGCATTTTTCACAGAAATAGAAAAAACAATCCAAAAATGTGTACGGAACTGCAAAAGACACTGAATAGCCAAAGCAATCTTGATAGAAAAGAACAAAGCTGGAGGTATCATGCTTCCTGATTTCATACTATATTACAAAACTATAGTAATCAGAACAGTATAGTATTGACACAAACGTGGACACATACATTAATGGAAAAGAATAGAGAGCCCAGCTTCATGATAGCGGTCTTGGCAATTATTTTTTGGATTTGACACTGAAAGCAAGGGCAACAAAAGCAAAAATAAACAAATGGCACTACATCACTAAAAAGCTTATTCACAGCAAAGGAATCTAAGAATCTATCAACAAAATGAAAAAAAGCAACCTACTGAATGAGAGAAAATATTTTCTAATCATATATCTGACAAGGGGTTAATATCCAAAATATATAGAACACATACAACTCAATAGCTGAAAAAAAATCTGATTTAAAAATGAGCAGATGGTAGCCAAGATGGCAGAGTAGGAAGACCCTGAGCTTACCTCCTTCCATAGGCACATCAAAATTACAACTATTTACAGACTAAATATCTATGAGAATGACCTGAGGACTAGCAGAAAAAAATTTCCACAACTAAAAATATAAAGAAGGAACCACAATGAGATGAGTAGGAGGGGTGGAGACACACATATAGTCAAGACCCACATCCCTAGGTAGGCAACTCTCAAATGGGAAAATAATCACAATTAAAGAGGTTCTCCCATAGGAGAAAAGGTTCATAACCCCACATTGAGCTGGCCAAACTGGTGGTCCTCCACTTGGAAGACAAACCCCCAGAATGTCTGACTTTGAAGGTTAGTGGGACTTACATATGGAAGAACTATAGGAGGGCTATAGGAAACAGAGACTCCACTCTTGAAGGGTGCATGCAAAATCTCACATGCTCTGTTTCAGTACAGGGGCAATAACTTAAAAGAAGCTTGTGTCAGACCTACTTGCTGATCTTGGAGAAACTCCTGGAGGGGCAGGAGGCAACTGGCACTCCCCCTGGAGACATAGACAGTGGCAGCAGACATTTTAGGGAGCTTGTTCTACTATTGTACTGGCTAGCAGTATTTTGGAGTGCTCCCTCTAGCCTATTAGCAGGCCTGCACCAGTCCCAGAACCCCTCAGGCCATGCTGCCAGTCACACCAGGATCCACCCCTGCTGACCCCACAGCCAGGTATGCCAGGACCCTGCCCTGCTCACCAGTGGGCTTGCTGCCACCACACAAGGCAGGGCCTGGTAACAAATCAGGGCAGGGGCCAGCTCTGCATACCAGCAACACATGGCAGTCAACCCTGCTACAACTCATGCAGTCCACACAGGTATCATCCCTAGAGTGTAGAGCTCTGGTGACCAGAGGGAAGTGTGCTGCTGTCCCCATAGAACATATCCTACATAAGGCCACTTATTCAAGATTGGGAAATGTAACTGACCTGTCTAATACATAGAAATAAACATAGAGAATTAGGCAAATTGAGGAGACAGAGGAATATATTGCAAATGAAGGAACAAGACAAAACCACAGAAGAAGAACTAAGTGAAGTGGAGATAAAAAATCTACCTGGTAAAGAGTTAAAGGTAATGATAATAAAGATGCTTAACACATGGTAGAAGAATGGATGAACACTGTGAGAAGTTTAACAAAGAGTTAGAAAATATAAAATAGAACAAAACAGAGCTTAAGAATGCAATAACTGAAATAAAAAATACACTAGATGGAATCAAAAGTAGATTAGATGATACAGAGGAACAGGTCAGCAAACTGAAAGAGTAGTGGAGATCACCCAAGCTGAACAAAAAGAGAAAAAAGAATTTTAAAAAATGAGGATAGTTTAAGAGACCTCTGAGACAGCATCTGTGACTGGAAGTAAGGGGATGGAAAAAGGTATTCTATGTAAATGGAAATGAAAAGAAAACTGGGGTAGCAATACTTATATCAGACAAAATAGACTTTAAAATGAAGACTGTAATGAGATGAAGAAGAACATTACATAATGATAAAGGGATCATCGGCCCAAACAGATCATTGATCCAATAGTTAACAACTGTAACTGTATATGTACCCAACATGGGATCACCTAAATACATAAAGCAAATATTAACAAATATAAAGGGAGAAATTAACAGTAACACAATATTAGGGGACTTTAACATCACACTTACATCATTGGACAGATCATCCAGACAGAAAATTAGTAAGAATTGTGGCCTTAAATGTCACATTAGACCCAATGCACTTAATAGATATATAGAGAATATTCCATCCCAAAGCAGCAGAATTCTTTTCAAGTGTACGTGAAACATTCTCCAGGATAGATCACAGGCTAGGCCACAAAACGAGTCTTAATAAGTTTAAGAAGATTGAAATCATATCAAGCATCTTTCCCAACCACAAAGGTATGAGGCTAGAAATCAAATACAAGGAAAAAAAAACAACAAAAACAACACGTGGAGTCTAAATAATATGTTAGTAAACAATCAATGGATCAGTGAGTGAAGATATAAAAAATACCTGGAGACAAATGAAAATTAGAAGCACAGTGATCCAAAATCTATGGCCTACAGCAAAGACAGTTCTAAGAGAGAAGTTTATAGCAATACAAGCCTACCTCAGGAAACCGCTCAGATAAACAATCTAACCTTACAACTAAAGGAACTAGAAAAAGAAAAACAAACAAAACCCAAAGTTAGTGGAAGGAAAGAAATAATAAAGATCAGAGCATAAATAAATAAAATAGAGACAAAAAATAGAAAATATCAATGAAACTAGGAGTTATTTCTTTGAAAAGATGAGCAAAATCAATAGGGCTTTAGCCAGACTCATCAAGAAGAAAAGAGAGATGGCCCAAATCAATAAAATCAGAAATGAAAGAGAAGTTACCATGGACAGTACAGAAATACAAAGGATTATAAGAGATTACTGTGAACAATTATATGCCAATAAAATGAACAACCTAAAAGAAATTGATAAATTTCTATAAACATACACTCTCCCAAGACTGAATAAGGAGGGAGTAGAAAATATAAAGAGTGGTTACCAGTAATGAAATTGAATCACTAAAAATAATAATAATAAAAAACCTCCCAGTGAGCAAAAGTCCAGAACCACAAGGCTTCACAGGTGAATTCTACCAAACACTTAAAGAAGAGTTAACAACTATCCTTCTCAAACTATTCCAAGAAATTGAAGAGGAAGGAATGCTTCCAAACTCATTCTACAAGGCCAGTATCACCCTGATACCAAAACCAGACAGGCACTACACAGAAAAGAAAATTACAGACCAGTATCACTGATGAACATGATGCAAAGATCCTCAACAAAATATTAGAAACTAAATTCAATAATATGTTAAAAGACTCGTACACCATGATCGAGTGGGATATATCCAAGGGATGAAAGGATGGTTTCAATACCTGCAAATCAGTCAATGTAATACACCACATTAACAAATTGAAGAGTAAAAATTATATGATCATCTCAATAAATGCAGAAAGGCCTTTGACAAAATTCAACAACAAGTTATGATAAAATTTGTCAACGAAGTGCATTAGAGGAAACATACCTCTGCATAAGAAAGGCCATATAGGGAATTCCCTGGCAGTCCAGTGGTTAGGACTCCATGCCTCCACTGCTAGAGACCTGGGTTTGATCCCTGGTGGGGGAACTAAGATCCTGAAACCTGCACGGTGCAGCCAAAAAAATTAATTAAAAAAAAAAAAAAAGAAAGGCTATATGTAACAAATCTACAGCCAACATCATACTTAATGGGAAAAAGCTGAAAGCATTTCCTCTAAGATCAGGTACAAGACAAGGATGCCCATTCTCACCACTTTTATTCAACATAGTATTGGAAGTCCTAGCCACAGCAATCATGCAAGAAAAATAAAATAAAATAAAAGGAATCCAAATTGGAAAGGGAGAAGTAAAACTGTCACTGCTTGCAGATGACAAAATACTACACATAGAAAATCCTTAGGACACCAACAAAAAACTATTAGAACTAATAAATGAACTCAGCAAAGTTTCAGGATACAAAAGTAATATACAGAAATCTGTTGCAGATCAGAAAGAGAAATTAAGAAAACAATCCCATATATAATTTCATCAGAAAGAATAAAATGCCTAAAAATAAACCTAAACAAGGAAGTAGAAGACTTGTACTCAGCAATCTTTAAGATACTGATGAAAGAAATTGAAGGCAAGAGAAACAAATGGAAAGATATACTGTGCTAATGGATTGGGTAGTTCTGTACTACCCAAGGCACTCTACAGGTTCAATGCAATCCCTATAAAAATACCAATGGCATTTTTCACACTGGAACAAATAATTCTAAAATTTGTATGGAAACACAAAAGACCCCAATAGCCAAAGCAATCTTGAGAAAGAAGAACAAAGCTGGAGGTATCATGCTCCTTGATTTCAAACTATAATAAAAGCTATGGTAATCAAGACAGTATAATAATGGCACAAAAACAGACACATAGATCAATGGAACAGAATAGAGAGCCCAGAAATAAACCCAAACTTATATGGTCAATTAATTTGCAACAAAGGAGGAGAGAATAGGCAATGAGGAATAGACAGCCTCTTCAATAAATGGTGCTGGGAAAAATGGACAGCTACATGCAGAAGAATCAAACTGGACTACCTTCTCACACTATATAGAAAAATAAACTCAAAATGAGTTAAATATTTAAATATAAGACCTGAAACCATACCTTTCTAGAAGAAAACATTGGCAGTGCACTCTTTAGCATTGGTCTCAGAAATATTTTTTTTAGGTATGTCTCCTCAGGCAAGAGAAACATAGTCAAAACTAAACAAATGGAGCTACATCAAACTAAAAAGATTTGCACAGTGAAGGAAACTATAAACAAAATGAAAAGGCAGCCTATTGAACAGGAGAAGATATTTGCAAATGATATACCCATAAGGGATTAACATCCAAAATATACAAAGAACTTATGCAACTCAACAACAAAACACCAAAAAACCTGATTAAAAAATGGCCAGAAGACCTGCATAGATATTTTTGCAAAGCAGACATACAGATGACTAACAGACCCATGAAAAGGTGCTCAACATCACTAATCATCAGGAAAATGCAAGTTAAAATCACAGTGAGAGATCACCTCACTCCTGTTAGAACAGCTATAATCAAAAAGACAAGAAATAAGAAGTGGTGTTAGGACATGGAGGAATGCGAACACTTTTGTATGGTTGGTGGGAATGTAAATTGGTTCAGCCACTATGGAAAACAGTATGGAGGTTCCTCAAAAAATGTTTTTAAAAATAGAACTTGGACTTCCCTGGTAGCGCAGTGGTTAAGAATCTGCCTGCCAATGCAGGGGACACGGGTTTGAGCCCTGGTCTGGGAAGATTCCACATGCTGAGGAGCAACTAAGCCCGTGCACCACAACTACTGAGCCTGTGTTCTAGAGCCTGTGATCCACAACTACTGAGTCCGTGTGCCTAGAGCCCATGCTCCTCAACAAGAAAAGCCACTGCAATGAGAAGCCCGCGCACCGCAACAAAGAGTAGTCCCCGCTCACCGCAACTAGAGAGAAAGCCCGCGCGCAGCAAAGAAGACCCAATGCAGCCAAAAATAAATAAGTAAATAAATTTATTTAAAAAAAAAAGAAAGAAAAGAAATCCTGCCATTTGTAACAACATGAATGGGCCTTGAGGGCACTGTGCTAAGCGAAATAAAGCAGAGAAAGACAAATACTGTATGATCTCACTTATATGTGGAATCCATTTTTGAAAAAAAAAAAAGAACTAATTTTAAGGAGAACAGATTGGTGGTTGCCAGAGGTGGGGAGTGGGGGTGGGTGCAATATTTAAAGGTGGTCAAAAGGTACAAACAGATAAGCCCTGGGGATGGTATGTATAGCATGATGACTATATTTAACAATATTATATATTTGAAAGTTGTTAAGAGAGTAAATATTTAAAGTTATCACAAGAAAAAAATTATATAACTGTGTGATGATAGATGTTCACTAAAATTATTGTGGTAATCATTTCATGATATATACATATATCAAACCATTAGGTTGTACAATGTCTTATGTCAATTAGATCTTGATTAAAATAAGGTAAAATATGATAAAAAGAACTGTTTTTCTTTGCTATAGCCATGTGGGTCTCATGCACATAAGTCTAATTGGCTTTCAGAGCTAGATTTTTTGGGGGGACCCTTTCCTCAAGTGGAAATCTTAGAAGTTGGGGCACTAGATGATGAGTCTAAACCTTTCACTTCTCAGGGACAAGCTGGGAGTTGTGAGATCCCTCCTACTCTATGGCATTGTTCCAGGGGTGTATTTTATGGCAAGAGTATTTCTCAGTCTTTCCTACCCCTTTTTATGTGGGTATTTTCTCATTCACTCAGTATGTAGGAGTCACTCAGCAGATATCTGGATTTCTCTAAGTGAGAATTGCTCCATGTGTGGCTGTAGATTTGGTGTATCTGTGGGAGGAGGTGAGTTCAGGGGTCTCCTATGTCACCATGTTGGACTGAAACTACACTTATTGAATTCTTAAAATCACCATTTTAAAGATGAGGAAATAGACACTCAGACGTTAAGTCACCTAAGAATACCCACTTAGTAAGTGATGCCACTGGGCTTTGAACCCAGATGGTCTGCCTGTGAGTCAGTGCATTTGCTCTGCTCCCAGTTTCTGGAAAGGGCAGTTTGAGACTCATAAACCATCTTATTCTTTTTAAAACAACCCCATGAGAAGAAAAGTTGTCATTTTCAAATTCCAGTGAAACTAAGAAGAGAGGAAAGAAAAGAAGCTCTTTGATCTATGCTTAGGCTGGAACCATTTCAGGCATTTGCTCTAAGTATGAGCTAGAAGGAAGTCACTCATATTTTCTAACCAAAATGAGCTGCTTATGCTGCCAGCTGCTTTCATAGGGACCATAAGAATCCTTTGTACTGTCATTTCTTTGATTAGGTACATATGCATCTTTACGAAGATATGTTTTATGCCTATGACTTGTTTGTATGTGGTATTATGTAGATTTCACTAACATAGTTTTTCAGAAAACTGTTCTAAGTAATACTTAACAAATGTAATCCTCTTAGGAATACTAAATGATTATATAAATGTGAAAATCAGTACCTTTTAGCAAAGTTAGTGATGTGGGTCATCAGTTATAATAAGCTATTGTCTTTGGACACTTGCTCTGCTGATGCAAGTCTTTTAATGATTATGGCTAAGTCAGAGACAAGAGCGGAGCATCTTGAGTGAATGGCAAGTAGTCCATTTTTGTTGGATTTTAAAGTTTATATATGTCAGTAGTTCTTAAACTTGATCATGCATTGGAATTACCTGGAGGGCTTATTAAAACACAGAATGCTGGATCCCACCTCCAAAGTTTCTGATTCCTGTTTTTATAGGTCTCCAGGTGGTACCTGTGAAATTTCATTTCTAACAAGTTCATAGGAGCCGTTGCTGCTGCTGGTGCAAGTATCATATTTTGAGAATGACTATAACAGGCAATACAAGAGTAGTGGAAGTAAAGACTTACAGGATGTGTTAGATCCAGATTGTGGAGAAGTTTCAGTATCAAGATAAACATTTGGACTTAGTCCTGCACGTAGTGGGAAGCCATAGGAAAGTTCTAAGACAGGGAGTGACAATTAAAGCATGTTTTAGGAAGGATGATAGTACTTAAAGATCTATATTTGACTGCTATTAGATAACTCCATATGGATGTACAAAGGTACCTGTCTCAACATGTTCAAAACTAGGCTCTTTTCCCATAATTTTTGTCTCCTTTTATGCTTATTTCTATGTTAATGGCTCCAGTATATTTCCATTTGGCCAAACCAGAAACCTAGGTGTCATCTTTTATATATATATATATATATATAATTATCTTTTTTAATTCATTTATTTAATTTATTTATTTTTGGCTGCATTGGGTCTTTGTTGCTGTGTGCAGGTTTTCTCTAGTTGTGGTGAGCAGAGGGGCTACTCTTTGTTGCAGTGTGTGGGCTTCTCATTGTGGTGGCTTCTCTTGTTGTGGAGCATGGGCTCTAGGTGCACAGGCATCAGTAGTTGTGGCGTGTGGGCTCAGTAGTTGTGGCTCATGGGCTCCAGAGCACAGGCTCAGTAGCTGTGGCGCACGGGCTTAGTTGCTCCGTGGCATGTGGGACCTTCCAAGACCAGGGCTTGAACCCGTGTCCCCTGCACTGGCAGGCAGATTCTCAACCACTGCGCCACCAGGGAAGCCCCTAGGTGTCATCTTTGACTTCTTTTACCCCTGGCATTGACAGCACTCTGTTACCAAGTGCTGCTATTTCAAAAATACCTTTTAAATCTGACTCTTCTTCATTCTTGCTGCCTGTATCATCTCCTTGCTTAGACCATTGTAGAAAGTGCCCAACTTGACTCACATTCTTTAGTCTTTTTCCATCTCTAGTTTCTTTCCATATTCATCAGCTTTTCTTTTTTAAAATACACATTTGATCATGTCACTATAATTTTTTTTAATGGTTTCCTGGTACTTATAGAACCAAGTTTGAACTTTTAATCATTACATACAAATTCTTATACTTTGGTTCTTTCCACCTATCTACCCTTACCTTCTGCCACAGTGCCCTACAAATCCTACACTCCAGCCACACCATGCCCACTATTCACCATTCTTTGAACATCATACCAAGCTTTGTATGTGGTTTGTATTTTATCTATGTTATTCCCTTTGCCTGAGAATTACTTGTTCCTTAAGATACAGTTTAAACATCATGACCTCTCTGAAGCCTTGCATGTCCTCCTCTCCTAGATAGGGTTCATTACATCTTCTGTGTTTATCTTATTAAACTTTATACATATCTGCAGTTTACTTATTATCTGCATTGTACTCATTTATGTAAATGTCAATCTCCTTCACTAGACTGACATCTTTGATAACAGGAACCATGTATCCTCAATGAAGAGTTCATTATTTGATACATGGAGAGTGCTGCATAATACATTTTTGGGTAAATAAATGAATTAATGCATGGAGGGATTTTAGGATAATAGTCTAGAAGCATGGAGACAAGTTAAAGTAGAGTGCTTCCTCTTTGGGGGGTAATAAAATCTAAAACTCAAGTGATTTTGATAGGGGGAAAAACTGAACAGATGAGGAAAACATTGCAGATTGGACTTGGTGATTGACTGATTGCTGTGAGCATGAGAGAAAGCACAACAATACTATGACCTTGAACTACAGTGACCAGAATAATGAAATAGAGAAATCTAGAAATGTGTGTAAGGTCTGTAATTGCACCTCTTTTTTTCTTTCTGATATTGGTCATGTGTGTCTTTTTTTTTCTAGTTTGTTCCAATTTTAAGTTTATTAATTTGATTTATCTTTTCAAAGCATTTACTTTTATTGATTTTATCTTGTTTTGTTTGTTCATTTTCTCTTTTACTTATTTAAGCCATCATTTTATTTCCTTTCTTCTGCTTTCTTTAGTTTTCATTTGTTCTTTTCTTGGTTTCTTCAGTTGTATGCATAGGTCATTAATTTTAGAGTTTTCTTCTTTCTTAATATAACATTTAATGCTATAAATTTCCCTCTAAGTACTGCTTTAGCAATGTCCAACAAGGTTTTGATGTTTCCATTTTATTCAGTGCAAAATACACTGTTTTTTTTTTTCATGATTTATTCTATGACCCATAATTATTTAGAAGTGTTTTGTTTAACTTCCAAATACTTAGGGATCTTTTTCCAAAGATATCTTCTGTTATTAATTTCTAGTTTAATCAATAGATTGAATTGCAGTTAGAGAAAATACTCTATTTCATTTCATTCTTTTAAAATTCATTGAGACTTGTTTTCTGGCCCAGAATATGTTCTTTCTTGATGAAGTTCCATTGGCTCTTGAAAAGAATGGATAATCCTCTGTTGTTAGGTAGAGTGTTCTATATTTGTCAATTAGGTCAAGTTGGTTGATAATGTTGTTTAGGTCTTTCTGCACACTGAAGGTTTGTTTTGTTTGTTTCATTTGCTAGGAAGATTTGTTAGAATATCTAACTATAACTGAAATTTGTATATTTTCCCCCATTTCTATTAATTTTAGCTTGATGTATTTTGAAGCTCTTAGATACCTACACATTAAGATTGTTATATCTTCCTGAACAATTGACTCTTTGTTATTGTGAAATATATCTCTTTATCTCTGGTGTTTTCCTTGTTCCTAAATCTTACTTGTTCTTACTTTAACTGATATTAATATAGTTATTCCACCTTTCTTTTTTGAAGAGCAACTAGTGCCACATTTAATTGTCTTTTAATGTTATCTTCTATTCTTCAAGTTCAACAAAGTCATTTTGGTTCAGGTTGACAAAATTTTCCCCTAACCCTCTAGAATAGTTCAAGATGTAAGGCCTCAGGCCCCTCTCTTCCTCTCTCCTTGGGAAAGATTTGTCTAATTCTTTTCAGTGGCCATGCTGTGTAAAGGAGAAAATCAAGGGAGTAACCAGGAATAACTGCTAGAAACACCAAACAGCAAATAAATGCAAGCAAAGAGATATCACCATATTTCCAGCTTATTTGAAAGACAAAATCTATTCAACTCAAGGCTACAAGTTTTCTCTGAAGTACCTTCAGACCCAGGGAGATGGAGGTGAGAGCGGGAGAAGGGGCTCCTATAGCCTATGGTTTCACTAGTGCTTTATACTAGATTACTATGTCATCAAATAAAGTAAGTGACAGGCCACAGACTTACAGCAGGAGGTCTCACAAGCCTGTCCACCAATAAGCATTCACCTTTCTTTTGAGTAGGGCTTACAGGGTATATATTTTTCCATCCTTTTACTTTTAACTTACCTCTCTGTGTATTTAAGGTGGATTTCTTGTAGACAGTATACAGTTGAATCTTGCCTTTTAAATCTAATCTGACATCTCTGTTTTAAATTATAGTGTTTAGACCATTACAATCAATATTAATACTGATATTATTTGGTATATGTCTACCATCTTACTACTTTTTTTATATTTACCTCTTTTTATTTTTCCCCCTTTTTCTCTCTTTTCCTGCCTTAAAATAATTATTAACTGGGGATTTTATCTCTACCAATTGGCTGGTTTTATTTTTTTAGTAGCTGCGCTAGGTTTTTCAGTATATATCTTTACATCACAATCTACATTCAAATAACATAATAATATTCCTCCCTATCCTTTGTACTTATTGTCATACCTTTTAATTCTCTCTATATATGTATTTTTTATAAATTTATTTAAATTTATTTTTTTTACTTTTGGCTGCATTAGGTCTTTGTTGCTGTGCGTGGGCTTTCTCTAGTTGTGGCGAGTGGGGGCTATTCTTCATAGCCATGCACGGGCTTCTCATTGCGGTGGCTTCTCTTTTTGCAGAGCACAGGCTCTAGGCTCGTGGGCTTCAGTTGTTGTGGCTCGCAGGCTCTAGAGCACAGGCTGAGTAGTTGTGGTGCACAGGCTTAGTTGCTCCGTGGCATGTGGGATCTTCCCGGATCAGGGCTCGAACCCCTGTCCCCTGCATTGGCAGGCAGATTCTTAACCACTGCACCACCAGGCAAGCCCCAATTCTATATATTTTATTAGGTTTTATATTATAAGTAATATAAACAGACAAATAATTATCTTTTAAAGAGATTAAAAATGAGAAAAATGTATCTTTTGTATTTGTTCACATATTTACCATTTCCAGTAATCCAATTCCTTGGTGTAGTTCCATTCTATGTTTCTAGGTATGCTTCTAATTGATTAATTTTTTACTGGTTATGGGTTATGATTTCTCATGCCTTTGCACCTGATCAATTTTGACTGGATGCTAGACCTTGTGAATTTTACTGTTGGGCACTGGATTTTATTGTTGGTTGCTGGATTTTGTTGCATTCTTTAAAGAGTGTTCAGTTTGTTCTGGTGTGCAGTTAATTACATCCATTTTATCCTTTCATGGTTTGCCTTTAAGCTTTGTTATTGTGCGGCTTTATTTTGGAACTAATTTAGCTTCACTACTAATTCATGACCCTTTTTTTCAGAGATCACAATTCTTCACCGTGTTTTGTGCAATATCTGAAAATTATGTTTCATATATTTTTCTGGTTTTCTAGTTGTTTACAGTGGGAGGACAACACCCTTTGAAGGTAATCTTTCATAAGTGGGATTAGAAGTCGTATTTTTTTAATATTGATAGAAGGAAAGCCTTTTTTTTTCAAGTTAACTCATTATTAAACTTGTTAATAATGTCTTCTAAATTTTTGAGATTGTTATCAAATTTGAGAAAACCTCTGTCAAATTTCTTCTTGACTTAGCTAAATACTTCCAATACAGTCAATATAAGACATTCATATCATAATATGACCTTTGGACCTCCATTTTTGTGTCATGATTATGGATGACCTTATACACAGGGTGATAAGAGTATTGCTGGAAGCTAGTCTTGAACTTCCTTGACTAGTTATAATTACTTATACATAAAACGCTGCAGACCATGTAATCCTATCCTACCAAATTCAAGTTAATATATCCCTAATGCAACCTCCTCTTAGCTGGATTCTAATATGCATGTAGGTAAGGAACTTGTGTTCCCTTATCTTCACAGGAATTTTGTCTCTGATTTTACTATCAGTTTTTTTTTAACATCTTTATTGGAGTATAATTGCTTTACAGTGTTGTGTTAGTTTCTGCTGTATAACAAACTGAATCAGCTACATGCATACGTATATCCCCTTATCCCATCCCTCTTGCATCTCCCTCCCACCTCCTTATCCCACCACTCTGGATGCTCACCAAGCACCGAGCTGATCTCCCTGTGCCATGCAGCTGCTTCCCTCTAGCTATCTATTTTACATTTGGTATTGCATATATGTCAATGCTACTCTCTCACTTCGTCCCAGCTCACCCTTTCCCCTCCCTGAGTCCTCAAGTCCATTCCTTACATCTGTGTCCTTATTTCTGTCCTGCCCCTAGGTTCATCAGAACCTTTTCTTTTTTTTTAGATTCTATATATATGTGTTAGCATACAGTATCCGTTTTTCTCTTTCTGACTTACTTCACTTTGTATGACACACTCTAGGTCCATCTACCTCACTACAAATAACTCAATTTCACTTCTTTTTATGGCTGAATAATATTCCATTGTATATATGTGCCACATACTCTTTATCCATTCATCTGTCAATGGACACCTAGGTAGCTTCCATGTCGTGGTTATTGCAAATAGTTCTGCCATGAACACTGTGGTACATGACACTTTTTGAATTATGGTTTGTTCAGGGTATATGCCCAGCAGTGGAATTGCTGGGTAATATGGTAGTTCTGTTTTTAGTTTTTTAAGGAACCTCCATACTGTTCTCCATAGTGGCTGTACCAATTTACATTCCTGCCAACAGTGCAAGAGGGTTCCCTTTTCTCCACACCCTCTCCAGCATTTATTATTTGTAGATTTCTTGATGATAGCCATTCTGACTGGTGTGAGGTGATACCTCATTGTAGTTTTGATTTGCATTTCTCTAATAATTAGTGATGTTGAGCAGCTTTTCTTGTGTTTGTTAGCAATCTGTATATCTTCTTTGGAGAAATGTCTATTTAGGTCTTCTGCCCATTTTTGGATTGGGTTGTTTGTTTTTTTGTTATTAAGCTGCATGAGCTGCTTATAAATTTTGGAGATTAATCCTTTGTCAGTTGCTTCATTTGCAAATATTTTCTCCCATTCTGAGGGTTGTCTTTTCATCTTGTTTATGGTTTCCTCTGCTGTGCAAAAGCTTTTAAGTTTCATTAGGTCCCATTTGTTTATTTTTGTTTTTATTTCCATTTCTCTAGGAGGTGGGTCAAAAAGGATCTTGCTGTGATTTATGTCATAGGGGGTTCTCCCTATGTTTTCCTCTATGAGTTTTATAGTGTCTGGCCTTACATTTAGGTCTTTAATCCATTTTGAGTTTATTTTTGTGTGTGGTGTTAGCAAGTGTTCTAATTTCATTCTTTAACATGTAGCTGTCAGTTTTCCCAGCACCAGTTATTAAAGAGGCTGTCTTTTCTCCATTGTATACTCTTGCCTCTTTTGTCAAAGATAAGGCGACCATATGTGTGTGGGTTTATCTCTGGGCTTTCTATCCTGTTCCATTGATCTATATGTCTGTTTTTGTGCCAGTACTATACTGTCTTGATTACTATAGCTTTGTAGTATAGTCTGAAGTCTGGGAGCCTGATTCCTCCAGCTCCGTTTTTCTTTCTCAAGATTGTTTTTGTTATTTGGGGTCTTTTGTGTTTCCATACAAATTGTGAAATTTTTTGTTCTAGTTCTGTGAAAAATGCCAGTGGTAGTTTGATAGGGATTGTACTGAATGTGTAGATTGCTTTGGGTAATATAGTCATTTTCACAATGTTGATTATTCCAATCCAAGATCATAGTATATCTCTCCATCTGTTAGTATCATCTTTAATTTCTTTCATCAGTGTCTTATAGTTTTCTGCATACAGGCCTTTTGTCTCCTTAGGTAGGTTTATTCATAGGTATTTTACTTTTTTATTGCAATGGTAATTGGGAGTGGTTCCTTAATTTCTCTTTCAGATTTTTCGTTGTTAGTGTATAGGAATGCAAGAGATTTCTGTGCATTAATTTTGTATCCTGCTACTTTACCAAATCCATTGATTAGCTCTAGTAGTTTTCTGGTAGCATCTTTAGGATTCTCTATGTATAATATCATATCATCTGCAAACAGTGACAGTTTTACTTCTTCTTTTCCAATTTGGATTCCTTTTATTTCTTTTTCTTCTCTGATTGCTGTGGCTAAAACTTCCAAAACTATGTTCAATAATAGCGGTAAGAGTGGGCACCTTGTCTAGTTCATGATCTTAGTGAAAATGGTTTCAGTTTTTCACCATTGAGAACGATGTTGGCTGTGGGTTTGTCATATATGGCCTTTATTATGTTGAGGTAGATTTCCTCTATGCCTTACTTTCTGGAGAGTTTTTATCATAAATAGGTGTTAAATTTTGTCAAAAGCTTTTTCTGTATCTGAGATTATCATATGGTTTTTATCCTTCAATTTATTAATATGGTGTATCACATTGATTGATTTGTGAATATTGAAGAATCCTTGCATTCCTGGGATAAACCCCACTTGATCATGGTGTATGATCCTTTTAATGTGCTGTTGGATTCTGTTTGCTAGTATTTGTTGAGGATTTTTGCATCTATGTTCATCAGAGATATTGGCCTGTAGTTTTCTTTTTTTGTGACATCTTTGTCTGGTTTTGGTATCAGGGTGATGGTGTCCTTGTAGAATGGGTTTGGGAGTGTTCCTCCTTCTGCTATATTTTGGAAGAGTTTGAGAAGGATAGGTGTTAGCTCTTCTCTAAATGTTTGATAGAATTCACCTGTGAAGCCATCTGGTCCTGAGCTTTTGTTTGTTGGAAGATTTTATATCACAGTTTCAATATCAGTGCTTGTGATTGGTCTGTTTATATTTTCTATTTATTCCTGGTTTAGTCATGGAAGGTTGTGCTTTTCTAAGAATTTGTCCATTTCTTCCAGGTTGTCCATTTTATTGTCATATATTTGCTTGTAGTAATCTCTCATGATCCTTTGTATTTCTGCAGTGTCAGTTATTACTTCTCCTTTTTCATTTCTAATTCTATTGATTTGAGTCTTCTCCCTTTTTTTCTTGATGAGAGTGGCTAATGGTTTATCAATTTTGTTTATCTTCTCAAAGAACCAGTTTTTAATTTTATTGATCTTTGCTATCGTTTCCTTCATTTCATTTTCATTTATTTCTGATCTGATCTTTATGATTTCTTTCTTCTGTTATCTTTGGGGTTTTTTTGGTTCTTCTTTCTCTAATTGCTTTAGGTGTAAGGTTAGGTTGTTTATTTGAGATGTTTCTTGTTTCTTGAGGTAGGATTGTATTGCTATAAACTTCCCTCTTATAACTGCTTTTGCTGCATCCCACAGGTTTTGGGTAATCGTGTTTTCATTGTCATTTGTTTCTAGGTATTTTTTGATTTCTTCTTTGATTGCTCCAGTGATCTCTTGGTTATTTAGTAGCCTGTTGTTTAGCCTCCATGTGTTTGTATTTTTTACAGGTTTTTCCCTGTAATTGTTATCTAGTCTCATAGTGTTGTCATCGGAAAAGATACTGATATGATTTCAATTTTCTTAAATTTACCAAGGCTTGATTTGTGATCCAAGATATGGTCTATCCTGGAGAATGTTCCATGAGCACTTGAGAAGAAAGTGTATTCTGTGGTTTTTGACGGAATGTCCTATAAATATCGACTAAGTCCATCTTGTTTAATGTGTCATTTAAAGCTTGTGTTTCCTTTGTATTTTCATTTTGGATGATCTGTCTATTGGTGAAAATGGGTGTTAAAGTCCCTACTATTATTGTGATACTGTCAATTTCCCCTATTATGGCTGCTAGCATTTGCCTTATGTATTGAGATGCTCCTATGTTGCTCCTATGAGCATAAGCATACTTATGCTCCTATGCATAAGTATTCACAATTGTTATATCTTCTTCTTGGATTGATCCCTAGATAATTATGTAGTGTCTTTTTCTCTTTAATAGTCTTTATTTTATAGTCTATTTTGTCTGATATGAGAATTGCTACTCCAGCTTTCTTTTGCCTTCCATTTGCATGGAATATCTTTTTCCATCCCCTCACGTTCAATCTGTATGTGTCCCTAGGTCTGAAGTGGTCTCTTGTAGACAGCATATGTATGGGTCTTGTTTTTGCATCCATTCAGCCAGTCTGTGTCTTTTGGTTGGAGCATTTAATCCATTTACATTTAAGGTAATTATTGATATGTATGTTCCTATGACCATTTTCTTAATTGTTTTGGGTTTGTTATTGTAGGTCTTTTCATTCTCTTGTGTTTCCTGCCTAGATAAGTTACTTTAGCATTTGTTGTAAAGATGGTTTGGTGGTGCTGAATTCTCTTAACTTTTGCTTGTCTGTAAAGGTTTTAATTTCTCCATCGAATCTGAATGAGATCCTTGCTGGGTAGAGTAATCTTGGTTGTAGGTTCTTCCCTTTCATCACTTTAAGTCTATCATGCCACTCCCTTCTGACTTGTAGAGTTTCTGCTGAGAAATCAGCTGTTAACCTTATGGGAGTTCCCCTTCATGTTGTCATTTTTCCCTTGCTGTTTCCAATAATTTTTCTTTGTCTTTAATTTTTGCCAATTTGCTTACTATGTGTCTCGGCGTGTTTCTCCTTGTGTTTATCCTGTATGGGACTCTGTGTTTCCTGGACTTGATTGACTATTTCCTTTCCCATGTTATGGAAGTTTTCAACTATAATCTCTTCAAATATTTCTCAGACCCTTTCTTTTTCTCTTCTTCTTCTGGGACCCTTATAACTCGAATATTGGTGTGTTTAATGTGTCCCAGAGGTCTCTGAGACTGTCCTCAATTCTTTTCATTTGTTTTTATTTATTCTGCTCCCTGGCAGTTTTTTCCCCCATTTTATCTACCAGCTCACTTATCCATCCTTCTGCCTCAGTTATTCTGTTATTGATTCCTTCTAGAGTATTTTTAATTTCAGTAATTGTGGTGTTCATCACTGTTTGTTTGCTCGTTTGTTCTTCTAGATCCTTGTTAAATGTTTCTTATATTTTCTACATTCTGTTTCTGAGATTTTGGATCATCTTTATTATCATTACTCTGAATTCTTTTTCAGGTAGCTTGCCTATTCCATCTTCATTTATTTATTCTTGCAGGTTTTTTACCTTGCTCCTTCGTCTCTAACAAATTTTTTTGTCATTTCTTTTTTTTTTATTTTTGATGGTGGTGCTGTATTCCTGTCTTACTGGTTGTTTGTCCTGAGACATTCAGCACTGGAGTTTGCTAGCAGTTGGATAGAGATGGGTCTTGGTGATGAGATGAGGACCTCCAGGAGGCCTCACTCCGACTGATATTTCCTGGGGTCTGTGGTTCTCTGTCAGTCCAGCAGTTTGGCCTCGGAGCTCCCACCACAGGAGCTTGGGCCCAACCTCCGGCCTGGGAACCAAGGTCCCACTAATTTCATTGTGTGGTTAAAAAAAAAAGGAATAAAGAAAGAAAAAAAGGAGCAGTACAATATGAAAGAATAAAAAACAAAATAATACTAGAAAGATAAAAAATATATTAGGAAAAATGATACTATAATTGAAACAACTGCAACAAGGTAAAATAAAACCACAACAGAAAAAAGAAAAAAAAGGGGGGGGGCAGGGACAAACCATAAGGAGAGATCACTAACAAAATATAAAGAATAAAATAAAATTAGAATAATAAAAGATTTATTATGAAAAATAAAAATATGAAAGAATCAGCAACAATGAATCAATAAGGTTAAACAGAACCCCAGTCTAAAAGAGGAAAAAAGAAAAGGAAAAAAATAAAAAAATAAAAAGCCTTGGCTATGGGGGAGGAGTGTAGGCAGGGGTGGAAGTTAGGCAGGGGTGGGGTTTAGGGTGGGACAGGACCTAGGTGGGTGGGGGGTGACGTTTGAGCATGGGGCAGGACCTCTGCTTAGGATCTGTGCAGAAGGGAATTGGCAGCACGTGGAAAGGAGGGCCTCTGGAGTGGGGAGTTCCAGAGTTTAGAGGTAGGGTCCTGAGTGAGGGTGTGTGGGTAGGGTTTAGGCCCAGCGTGTTAGAGGGGGTCTCCGACGAGGTCTCCGAGTGTAGAGGTAGGGCCCTGGGTGGGGGTGTAGGGGTGTGGCTTGGGCTCTGCACCACAGGAGGGAGGCTCTGAACGCAGAGGATTAAACCTGGGAGCCCAAGAGGCTCCCTGGTGCCTAAGTGGACAGGGAAAGCACTGGCCCCGCTCCCTTCCATTCCTTCGTGCCCCTCCCCCACCATCTCCCCCAGGGTCTCCCCCGTCCCCAGTGGACCCCTAACCGTGGGTGAGTCCTGCTGGGTGTAGGAACTCCTCCCCTCCCCCAGCCACCCCTCAGGGGTGCTGATCCCAGAGGTCCGGCCTTTACTTTTGCTTCCCTTTCCCTCCCTCCCACTCCCTCAGGACCCCCATGGCTGGAGGGGGCCTAGATGGGCAGAGGATCAGGCCCGGGAATCTCAACAGGTTCCTGGGGGTCCAAGTGGGGAGGGGAAACCAGGCCATGCTCCCTTTTGATCCTCTGCTCTCCCAATGGTTCCCCAATTTCCCCCTTCAGGTGTGGGAAATCTTCCCCTCCCCCAGCCACCCCTCTGGGCACCAGTCCGGTCCCGCCTCCACTTCTCCTCCCCCTCACTTCCCCCTACACCCCACGTCTTACCTGGTTGCTGGGGGCTCCTCTTGTCCCCTTAGGTGTCCGTGGTCCCCCCACTGGTGTCTGGTAGGTGCCCTAGTTGTGAGGAGATGTGAATTCTGCGTCATCCTAGTACACCATCTTGACTCCACCCCTACCATCAGTTTTTTAAATGCATGATCATTCTATATTATATACAGACTGTAAGGTTTTGGAATTAGCATTCAGGACTATAATCTTGAACTGGAAAAAGATTCTTCTTTTGGCACTAAAGATGGGAATCGGGAACATGTTTTTGGTGTGATTCTTTTTCACAGCTGTCTGATGCTGACAAAAATCAGTTACGTACTAAGTTTCCCCACTTCTGTAGAAAAAAAAATGGATTTACTAAAGATTTGAATTGAGAAAAAAAATCCAGCCTTTTTTTGCAATACATAATCTTCACGATTGCAAAACAAATAAGCAAATACCTTGATGCAAAAGTAGAAAGTAGTCATTTGTTTTTACTTTTATACACAGTAAGTGGTGTAGTTCATATATGTTTGTTGTCTCATCTGTTTGCTCCAATACATCACTTAGAAATAATGAGGTTATAAACTTGATTTTCATAGCAAGGTTTGCTGCACTGTAGCTCCCCAAAAGTAATTGGGCTTTTATTAGTTTTTATTGTAAGTATTCTATTTTTAACTGTATTTATATGAACTGTTTATTAATATTTTTCTCTTTTAGAAAATGCTGAGAATTTCTTTTTGTAAAGAAATGCTTTCTTTTTTTAAAAAAAAAAACTTTATCCATATGCTAACAGTCTCTGTGTTTTATTTATTTATTTATTTTAATTTATTTATTTAATTTATTTATTTTTGGCTGCGTTGGGTCTTTGCTGCTGCGCGTGGGCTTTCTCTAGTTGCAGTGAGCAGGGGTTACTCTTCATTGCAGTGCACGGGCTTCTCACTGTGGTGGCTTCTCTTCTTGTGGAGAACGGGTTCTAGGCTCATGGGCACATGGGCTCTGGCAGTTGGTGCTCATGGGCTCTAGAGCGCAGGCTCAGTAGTTGTGGCACACAGGCTTTGTTACTCCGCAGCATATGAGATCTTCCCGGACCAGGGCTCAAATCCGTGTCCCCTGCGTTGGCAGGCAGCTTCTTAACCAGTGCGCCACCAGGGAAGTCCAAGTCTCCATGTTTTAGGTATGGTTGAGCCAAGTTCCTCATAAAGGACAAAAGGCTTTTTTTTTTGTGCACTAAGTAGCAACACCCAGAGTATAGTAATGTCTGGCTGCTGTTAGGAAGTTTAGAATTCTTTTCCTGTTTTGAATGTTCATTCCTGTTTTGAATTGTTGACTAAGAATACAGACTCATTGGCAGTCTTTTGCTTCTGGATTTCAAGTAACTGAAATTGACTGTCTGTTGTAAGCATAATAGTGAAGGATTCAAAAGAGCTACTGATACCTTTGAGAATAATAAGATTTAAATGCATGAAAAGATAAAATGCTGAGGTGGAGTTCAGAGAAGGGAGAGATCCTTATGACCTCAGGTAAATTCTAAAACTTAAGCTGGGCTTTGAAGGTTGAATAGAATTTGAAGAAGGGCATTCCATTGGGCAAGCAAAAACACCCGATAAGTGTAAAGATAACAAAGTAGGAATATGCAGTCTCCTGCTGAATTAAATAAAATTAAAGTCTCCTTTAATTTTATTTAATTCAGCAACATTTATCAAAAGTTTATTCTCTTATGAGTATTTTGCTAATTAAGAGATACAAAGATAAATAAAGAATGGCCTTTACAACCTCATAGAATTTATCAGTCTGGGAAGTGGAAAATGACATGGGCACAACTACTACGAGAGAATGGATTTCTATGAATAAAATTTTATCATAACCTTTACTTAAATGCTTGAGCAACAGACCTGGAGTCAGAAAGATCTAGGTTTAAAATTTAGCTGTGTCTCTTCCTAGCTGTATAAGCCTGGGCTCATTTGAGTCTTAATTTCATCCATGTCTGTCTTCCATTGCAATTCACAGATATAACTGAAAATGCTTTACCAGCAAACTCATTCCCAGGAGATCAGAAAGCACTGCACTACCATCAGTATAGAGCCTAAGCAGCTTTCCTACCACAGGTTTTGTATCCTGTGCTCTATAAATACTCCGTAAGGCCACATTTACCCAAGTCCAGATTATTGGACTCCAGTTCTTACTACTGTCTACAGGCATTGCCCATTCTCTATCACCAACTAAATTAGATTTCATTGGCCCTGACTATTCTCAGAGCCACACCTTATTTACCATTCCTTTGGAAGTAAGTAGCTCACTAGACTGCCCTAAGAGATCAGGGTCTTGTTAGTTGAGTTTCCTTTAGCCTGTCACCCATGAAGTTTACCTGTCTTGGTTTTCCTAGGACTGAGGGGATTACTGGGACATGGAAATTTCAGTGCTAAACTGGGAACATCCCAACTGAAGCAGGGTAAATTGGTCATCCTACCACCAGTGTGGTCCGGACCTCTCTCCTATTCCTCTAGCCCTTGTTGCTGAAGTCTCAACATATCTTCAGCTTAATCCAAGTTTAATAGTCTTCTTTAATAATCTTAAAACTTTGAGGATTAAAAGATATTTATATATATATATATATATATATATATATATATATAAGAACTGAGTTCTCAAAGTATACTGGTGGGTACTGAGTGAGAATGCCAAGTCAGTTTCAAATTAAAAGTAATACTAGGTTTACAAATTAGAACACCCTGCCACTCAAAAAAATTCAGGGACCAGGAAAGGAAGTGAAATGGTTTAAGTGACAGGTTTATATTATGTCATAGATAAAGCTGAAAAGTAGGTTTTGACCAAGAATTGTTTTTTCTTGTACGTGTATATGTTCATGTTTGTGCACATGCATGCATGCACATGGATATATATGCATGCCTGTATGTGTATGTTTGGGGGGTTAAATGCTATGAAAAAATGTTGGAAAAATCAGTAGAATTAAGGCAATAACTGGATATAACAGGTAAGGAGTAGCTTAATAACTGGAAGAATTAATTAATTAATAGAATATGCTTAATTTTATTTTTATCATAAACTTAAGCAAGCCGTTAGATGTTTTTATTACATATCTATGAGATTACAGTATAAGATAATATCTGATACAAACTCAAATCAGATAACTGGTTATTCCTAACTTAATACATCAATATTGCACAGGGAATTTTGAGATGCATTGTGTAGTTGTCAGAAGTAGAGAAAGAAAGAAGATGACTAGATGCTTTTATTTAGAGCATGTGGGCAACTGATTTTTTTAAATGAGTCTTAAATATCTTCAAATTTTTTATATTGTTTTTCTTGACAACCTTATAATAATTGGTCTTTTCTTGCATTTGATGACAGACTAAACACACTACAACCACTGATTCCTTTCCATAAATGATTTTATAAAATGAAAATATCCCTCAATAGTCAATGAAATGAGTTTCCTAATTTAAAGCTTTTTTTTTTTTCACTTAGAAATAATTATCTATGCTTGAGACTTTCTCACAAGAATTTCTCTATAGAGGAAATGGTACTCTCACTTTGAGGTCCCCAACTAGATTAAAACTACCTTAGGGAAGGGATCATGTCTCTGCTTCCATCCCCATTTTCATGCAGACACTAATGAAATGCTTAGAATTCTGTTGATGTTCACAAAACTGCCTTTTCTATTGTAGTGATTGGGAAGCAAGAAGATCTGAGGGGACAAAAAATGCAGCAATAGTTATACTACGTGGATTTGGGCTTCTGAATCAGTCTCAGGGTGCATATCAGATAATCAGAATAGTAAATTTTGAATCCACAAATTTAGGGGGTTTCTATTACCATATTTGTAGTCCACAGTCATCAGCAAGTATAGTATATAGAGTGAATGCTGAACACACAGTTATTGATAGGTGGATCAAATCCACTCATTCAACAAATATTTATAGGGTGTCTTTTATATGTGAGGCATATTTCTCATTACTAAGGATATAGTAAAAATACCTAGGCTATTGAGTTTAGATTCTAGTAGGGTGCCAGACCAAAAGAAAAAGAGAAACAAGTAAATGCACAATACGTCAGATTGTGATAAGTACTCTGAATAATTTAAAACAGGGTAAGGAAGTTAGGGAGTGATTGGAAGTAAAGGGTGTGGGCCTGCTCTTTGAGATAAGGCGTCAAGCAAAGGCTCACTGAAAAGGTGACATTTGAGCAGGCACCTGAAGGAAGGAGAGAGTCTGCCTTGAAGGTATCTGAGGAAGAACTGTCCAGGCAGAGTGGATGGGTACCAAGGTCCAAGGCAGAATTGCTTGGATATTCAAGGAATAGCAAGGAGGTTAGTCTGGTAGAAGCAGGGGGAGAAAGGGGAGAGAGGCAGGAGATGAGGTCAGAGAGCTGGGGGCAGGGTGGCAGATCTTACAGCGTTTAACAGGTTAAAGTAGGTTTTGGGACATTTGTTACCAGTGAGATACCTTTGGAAGCAAAGGTTGCATTTTCAATTCAAGCACCCTCAAACCAAATTGCCACAAGACTTGTGTTACCAAATTAAGTAGACCAATTTCCATTTTGAATTATTTTTTGAACTTACATGGATCATGCTGTAAGCTTATTGTTATTGACCATTTCTCAGATTTTTATCTTTCACATCTAAAAATATTTGGCTGAAGTTTTTAGCAAATCAGGGCCAATACTTTTGTAAACCCACGGTACGTTATAGAGAGTTTCAAATAGCAGAAAGCCTGTTCTGTTAGCTAGAATATTTTCATTTACTTCAGTTATTTATTCAGCAAGCATTTACTTTGTACCTACTGTATTCCAGGAATTGTGTTAGTTGGGAACAAAGATGTATAAAGGCTCTTTCCTTAAAGAGCTCACAGTCAAATAGGTGAAGCAGACTCACAAATAAATAATTGTACTATGATATGGCAAGTGCCTAGTATTTAGTAGGTGCTTGTTAGATACTTAACAAGTATCTGATTGATAAATAATGGTAGCACTAAGAAGGAAGTATTTAGTTCTGTCTGAGGAAGTCAGGGAAGGAGAAATGATTTATAGTCAACCATCAACTTCATGAGGATAGGACATTGTCTGCCTCTAGTACAGTATCGAGCAAATTATGGGTGCTCAGTAAAAGTTTATTGAATGGATGAATGAATGACTAGATGAGGAGATGGTTGAGCAGCGTCTGAAGAAGGAATAAGATTTGTTTGGGAGGCAGGTGCGCATTGCTGGCAAAGAGAACAATGTGTGTAAAAGGTATGGAGATGTGGAAAAGCTTAATTCTATCCCAGTAATAATTTTAGATTTCCATTTAAAGTACTCTGCCAAGTCCACACTTGAGACATAATTATTTATACACATGCTTCTTTATGGTGTATTTCTTATGAATTGTATGCATCTAGAAACTTCCTAAAACATTATCAGTCTATATGTATATTAGCCAGTTGAAATAGTTACATTTTTAGTATAAAAAACTTCTTTGTTTGTTGCCCAATTTCTTTTTTAAAAAGTATACTTGTAAGAACAACTCTGAAATCAGAACAGATAATATTATCCTAACAATACAAAGATTAATTCACCTGGGCAAACTTAGTGGGGAAAAAATATCAGATTTTGCCATACAGTAAAATGTACCATTTTGTTCATTAGTTGTGCAGTCAAACTTCATCAAGGTATAACAAGCCCTGGGAGTGATTTCTATTGAATGACAAAAGAAGTGGAATAAAATTCATTTAAAACTGGTTCACACCAGCTCTCCTGCATGTACTATAAACTGCTAAGATCAAGTCACAGAACATTATTTTGAGGAGAAAGGGTTTAGTGAACCCTAGAAATTGGGTTTGATTTATGCCAGAAAATCTGCCTTTTCACTGCTGAGATTTCTATGGAAGAAAGCCACAGTCTTTTACCAAATGGTTTCTAAGGAAACGCCTTATAGCACAGCATCTGAAAACAATTTGGTTGTTAATGAGAAATGGTTCTCACGATGGTGGGAAAGTGTTGACTGAAAGAAAAGGCTTCTAGATTTGGCAGTCAGTCTGTAAAAAGTGTTTACTGTTCTACAGTTACGTTCCTGAAATTTCTACATAGATTAAATATTTGTACATCTTATTTCACAGCTGTTCTTGCTTGTAAATATATTCTTTAAAGGAGAAATAGAAGAGTTTTTGTGCTAAAAATACTTGAACTTGCAAATATATTCAGACAAGTTGCTTCCCAGAATCTGTGTGCTCCCTCATTTTTTCCAATCTGTTTTGGAATTCCAGCATGCTAGAATTCATATACATTTGGCATTGAATTATAAGTACATAAAATTAATTTACAACATAAAAGTCTTCCAAAAATCCTAAGATACAGTGAGATATTTATATATTCTTTAAATCTACTTTAAAAATACATTCTGAAATGTCCCATAAGTTGTATGTATTTTACTTCTTTTAAGTTCTTCCTCAAAAGAAATTATTTACAATATTTTAACAATAATCCCTTTATAATAATTTCAAGATTAAATTTTAATATCTAATAAAGCACTAAACCTTGTAGTTAAAATAATAAATGCTAGGATATACACTAATTTCTCTAAATGTACTTATTGAATTCAGGTTCCAAAATAAACATACCTATATTTCCTTGATAACCTTTAAGTTATAAACCCAAAAGAAGAAATTTATACAATAATTTCAAATAGATTTTCATCTGTGGCATGATTCAGAAACACGAATGAACATACGACAGGAACCCAAAGAGTAACCACCACGAGTTCGGAGGAAAATACTTAGAAATACTTCTGGTATTAAAAGTTTGTGACTCAGTGTAAAAATGTAAAACTCAGTTATTGTCACTTGAAAGCCTATGGGTGCATCACTTTGCCATGGCTGTTAACTGTCCATCTGTCCCTTGGTATGTTTTTCTGTTTAGACTTTTGTACAAGGCAGAGTTGCCAAGAGTCTTCTTGTTGTCTTCAGTTGTTTTCCTCATTTGACCCTACCTCCTCCCTCTTTCTTCCCTGGTCTTTGAATTTCTTCCACTTTGGGCAGCTGCTTTCATTTGCAGCTCTGCTTTGGGCAGGGGAAAAATTCTGCCAACAAAAACAGGAAAAATGAGAAAACAAGAAGGACTACAAGTGCTCTGCATGTGTTGCAGCTCTCTGGCAGCCCACTTTGGGGTCTTTCCACTCATTGGGTAGCAGACTGAGAAGGGATCGGCTGCTGGAGACTAACTCAAAGTGACCAGAGACTATCCCAGAGGACTTTTTTTCTCATCTAAGAAAACAAACACAGGGACTTCCCTGGTAGCACAGTAGTTAAGAATCTGCCTGCCAATGCAGGGGACATAGGTTCGAGCCCTGGTCCGGGAAGATCCCACATGCCATGGAGCAAATAAGCTCGGGCGCCACAACTACCGAGCCTGTGCGCCTAGAGCCCGTGCTCTGCAACAAGAGGAGCCACCGCAATGAGAAGCCCGCGCACTGCAACGAAAAGTAGCCCCCGCTTATGGCCACTAGAGATAGCCCACACGCAGCAACGAAGACCCAAAGCAGCCAAAAATAAATAAATTAAATACATTTTAAAAAAAGAAAAGAAAACAAACACAGAAATTGTTTGTGTTGAAAGAAGTTGGAAGGTGTTATATTTTATGTTTACTCACCCAGTCCATACTCTGAGAGCATATAATCTCCATTCAATTTGGTCAGACCTATACTATTGTCAATATTGCTTGGTTACAATAATAATTTATATATTATTTTTGATTGTGACATTTAGAGGGAGGCAATATGACCTTCTTTTCTATTCTCCCTTATTCCCTATAATACAGAAACTCAGAGGGCAGAAACTTCTTTGTTTACCTTTCTCAGAGTGGTATATTATAGACAAACATGTATATGAGAGTATTTCGTAAATATTAGTCCATGAAGAGAAAGAAGCTGTTTTATTGAGCAGTGATACCCTTCTTCATGTAACAAACCTCTAAAGAATGCACTATTTTGTGATAAGGTGCTAGGCCGTTGGGAACACAGCAATGAATAAGACAAGAGACCATGTCCTCCAGAAGATCTCAGTCTAGAGGAGGGGAGGAATATGTACAGGAGAAATTATAATACAATTTTGTATAAATGAGCAAATAATGTTCTTATTGGAACACTTAATTTCTGAAATTGATAGAACTTACCAATTACATGAAAACACATGGAAAGTGCTTAGTGTAGTACCTGGCAAATTGAAAGCACTCAAAAGATGTTAACTATCTTCATTATCATTATCGTCTTTACCTTTCCTATTTCAGTATTCTCATGCCAATATTGAGTACAAATCTAACCCTTCCATGTTTGACCTTTTTCGATCTCACTAACAGAAGTCAGTGTATCTTCTAGTAGAAATGAAATGTCTCATGTGTTAGCATTCCATTGTAACTTATGTTCAACCACAGTTCCTAAATATCACATGTGGTGATAAACAAGATATATGAAAAATTGTCTGTTAGCTGAGAGAAAATGGAAGGCTTTTTTATTTTACTTCCACATTTCCATTTCGGTAGCTTTTCATTTTTGGAAAATATGTACTCAACTGTATAATGAAACTTTTTTATTTAAACGAGGCAGGGTTTGTTGGGTTTGGCTCTAGATGACTGTCTTATGCTGTCATTAATACTCAGTTAACTTCTGAATATTAGAGGGGTTCCTCAACCTTAGCACTATGGACATTTTTGGCCAGGTAAATTTTTGTTGTGTGGAGCTGACCAGTGCATTATAGGATGTTTGGCAGCATCCCTAGCCTCTACCCTCTAGGTGACAGCCCCCTGGTATTTGTGACCCCCCAAAATGACCACAGATAATGTCAAATGTCCCCTGGGGGACAAAATCATCCCTAATTGAGAACCACAGCTTTTGATCATCTGGCCATTGATTTTATGCCTATGGGAAATTGCAGATTGACCACGGTGCAGCTTTTCTTCCAGTATGTGTGGGTCTTCAGTCAGCTGTGCTCCTTCATACATTCAGTGCCTAATTTGTGAGAGGTACTGGCAAACCAAGATGAGTAAGTTTACCCTTGCCCTGTAGTAGCTCTTGTCTCAAAATTTGTAAATTAAGTTGATTCTTTAGGTTTTGTAAACGTACCAAGTGATTCTTAGTAACACTTTGAAGCAGTGCCCTGGACTTATTAGCTAGCTGTAATAAAAGTATCCCAAATCAGGTATTACTATGTGGTATCAAAATACTTCCATAGGCATGGACAACCCCCTATAATATTCTATAAATTTTCATTGAAATTTCTTTGTTTCTCGTGCATGGAATAAATTGAAATTCATAGCTTTGTTTTACTACTGAGATACTGAATTATTTATTTTTTATGTTTATTAAGTCTTTTTCCTCTAAATCTTTTATAAATGAACACTTGTGTTATGGGTTTGCAGGATAATAACAGCACCTGTCCTGATACATAGAATTCTTATTGTTTGGACAGCTGTCTACACTCTGGACATTTGTGCATGCACATTCAACTTTGAAAGAATAATTGTGTGATAAAAAAGATCTTATATACTGTAACTGAAGCTAAACTGAATGTTCATATTTTCAAGGATATAAAAACCTTAAAAAGTAATAATGCTAAATCCTATAATTGAACATTATGATTCATTTAAAATCAAGTATAGAGCAACATACAACATAATATTTAATACTGAATTTGAACTGATGTCAGGCTAATATAGTTAAAATAGTTAAACAGTAATATAAAAAACTACTCTCTAGCAGTGTAGCATCTTCCTGGCATTTATCTAGCCCTTTGTATATGCTTAAGGGATTCACCTCTTAATTCATAAAGCTGTATTAAGAATCTGAATTTTATGGTTCTCTATGTGTTACTAATAAAGAAACTTCAATGATGAATAGTTGTTTTTACTTTTAGTATTTCATTTATCACTGAAGTCTACTATGGAGATTTTTATTTTATAAATCTAGTGTTGTTATACACATATACTTATATGGACATATATAAGCTACTGTTATTGAGTGCTTACCAAATACCAAGAACCATGCTAAATGTTTAGTCTAAGAACCTTAGCAAGAGTTACACAGTCAGTTCCAGAACATGAATCTGAACCCACCCTTGTCTGGCACCAGTGTTCATTTTCTTAATCATTACACCATATGGCGCCATTCAGCATTGTATGAGCACGAAAAGAAATGTGTATTTCATGCAAAAGAATGAAACTGGAGATTGGTTCAAGATGGCAGAGTAGAAGGATGTGCCCTCACTCCCTCTTGTGAGAGAACCAGAATCACAACTAACTGCTGAACAATCAACAACCGGAAGACACTGGAACTCACCAAAAAAGATACCCCACATCCAAAGACAAAGGAGAAGACACAATGAGACGGTAGGAGGGGCACATTCACAATAAAATCAAATCCCATAACTTCCGGGTTGGTGACTCACAACCTGGAGAACACTTATACCACAGAAGTCCACCCACTGGAGTGGAGGTTCTGAGCCCCACGTCAGGCTTCCAAACCGGGTGGTCCCACAAAAGGAGGAGGAATTCCTAGAGAATCAGACTTTGAAGGCTAGAGGGAGTTGATTGCAAGACTTCAACAGGACTGGGGGAAACAGAGTCTCCACTCTTGGGGGACACACACAAAGTAGTGTATGCATCAGGACCCAGGAGAAGGAGCAGTGATCCCATAGGAGACTGAACCAGACCTACCTGCTAGTGTTGGAGGGTCTCATGAAGAGGCAGGGGGTGGCTGTGTCTCACTGTGAGGGCAAGGACACTGGCAGCAGAAATTCTGGGAAGTACTCCTTGGCGAGCCCTCCCAGAGTCCACCATTAGCCCCACCAAAGACCACGGGTAGGCTCCAGTGTTGGGTCGCCTCAGGCCAAAAAACCAACAGGGAAGGGACCCAGCTCCACTCATCAGCAGACAAGAGGATTAAAGTTTTACTGAGCTCTGCCCCCCAGAGCAACAGCCAGCTCTACCAACCACCAGTCCCTCCCATCAGGAAACGTGCACAAGCCTCTTAGATAGCCTCATCCACCAGAGGGCAGACAGCAGAAGCAAGAGAACTACAATCCTGCCGCCTGTGGAACTAAAACCACATTCACAGAAAGATAGACAAGATGAAAAGGCAGAGGGCTATATACCAGATGAAGGAACAAGATAAAACCCCAGAAAAACAACTAAATGAAGTGGAGATAGGCAACCTTCCAGAAAAAGAATTCAGAATAATGATAGTGAAGATGATCCAGGACCTCGGAAAAAGAATGGAGACAAAGATGGAGAAGATAAAAGAAATGTCTAACAAAGACCTAGCAGAATTAAAGAACAAACAAACAGAGATAAATAATACAATAACTGAAATGAGAACTACACTAGAAGGAGTCAATAGCAGAATAAGTGAGGCAGAAGAACGGATAAGTGACCTGGAAGACAAAATGGGGGAATTCACTGCTGTGGAACAGAATAAAGAAAAAATAATGAAAAGAAATGAAGACAGCCTAAGAGACCTCTGGGAAAACATTAAATGCAACAACATTCACATTATAAGGGTCCCAGAAGGAGAAGAGAGAGAGAAAGGACCCGAGAAAACATTTGAAGAGATTATAGTCAAAAACTTCCCTAACATGGGTAAGGAAATAACCACCCAAGTCCAGGAAGGGCAGAGAGTCCCATACAGGATAAACCCAAGGAGAAACACACTGAGACACATAGTAATCAAATTGGCAAAAACTAAAGATAAAGAAAAATTATGGAAAGCAGCAAAGGAAAAACCAACATGGTATTGGTACAAAAACAGAAATATAGCTCAATGGAACAGGATAGGAAGCCTAGAGATAAACCCACGCACCTATGGTCAACTAATCTATGACAAAGGAGGCAAGGATATACACTGGAGAAAAGACAGTCTCTTCAATAAGTGGTGCTGGGAAAAACTGTACAGCTACATGTAAAAGAATGAAATTAGAACACTTCCTAACACCATACACAAAAATAAACTCAAAGTGGATTAGACACCTAAATGTAAGACCAGACACTATAAAACTTTTAGAGGAAAACATAGGAAGAACACTCTGACAAAAATCACAGCAAGATCTTTTTTGATCCACCTCCTAGAGTAATGGAAATATAAACAAAAATAAACAAATGGGACCTAATGAAACTTAAAAGCTTTTGCACAGCAAAGGAAACTACAAACAAGATGGAAAGACAACCCTCAGAGCGGGAGAAAATATTTGCAAACGAATCAATGGACAAAGGATTAATCTCCAAAATACGTAAACAGCTCATGCAGCTCAATATTAAAAAAACAAACAACCCTATCCAAAATTGGGCAGAAGACCTAAATAGCCATTTCTCCAAAGAAAACATACAGATGGTCAAGAAGCACATGGAAATCTGCTCAACATCACTAATTGTTAGAGAAATGCAAATCAAAACTACAATGAGGTATCACCTCACACCAGTTAGAATGGGAATCATCAGAAAATCTACAAACAATAAATGCTGGAGAGGGTGTGGAGAAAAGGCAACCCTCTTGCACTGTTGATGGGAATGTAAATTGATACAGCCACTATGGAGAACAGTATGGAGGTTCCTTAAAAAACTAAAAATAGAATTACCATATGACCCAGCAATCCCACTACTGGGCATATACCTAGAGAAAACCATAATTCAGAAAGACACATGCACCCCAATGTTCATTGCAGCACTATTTACAATAGCCAGGACATGGAAGCAACCTTAATGCCCATCTACAGACGAATGGATAAAGAAGATGTGGTACATACATACAATGAATAATACTCAGACATAAAGAGGAATGAAACGGGGTCATTTGTAGAGACGTGGATTGATCTAGAGACTGTCATACAGAGTGAAGTAAGTCAGAAAGAGAAAAACAAATATAGTATATTAGCACATATATGAGGAACCTAGAAAAATGGTCCAGTTGAACCAGTTTGCAGGGCAGAAATTGAGACACAGAAGTAGAGAACAACCGTATGGACACCAAGGGGGAAAGTGGCATGCGGGGTTTGGGGGGAGTGGTGTGATGAGTTGGGAGATTGGAATTGACATGTATACAGTAATATGTATAAGATGGATAACTAATGAGAACCTGCTGTGTAAAAAAATAAATAAAATAAAATTCAAAAGAAAAAAAAGAATGAAACTGAACCTTTATCTTACACCTTACACAAAAATCAACTTAATATGGATTAAAGACTTAAATATATGTCCTGAAACCATAAAACTCCTAGAAGAAAACATAGGGAAAAAGCTTCTTGGCATTGGTCTGCACAATGATTTTTTGGATATGACACAAAAATCACAGGCAACAAAGGCAAAAATAAACAACTGAGAGTATATCAAACTAAAAATCTATACATCAAAGGAAACAATTAATATGAAGAGGCAACCTACAAAATGGGAAAAAAATATTTGCAAACCATATATCTGATAAGGGATTAGTATACAAAATATTCAAAGAACTCATACAACTCAACAGCAAAAAAACAAATAACCTGGTTGAAAAATAGGCAAAGGACCTGAAGAGACATTTTTCCAAAGAGACACAAAAATGGCTAACAGGTATATGAAAAGTGCTCAATATCACTAATTGTCAGAGAAATGCAAATCAAAACCACAATGAGGACTTCCCTGGTGGCGCAGTGGTTAAGAATCCGCCTGCTAATGCAGGGGACTCGGGTTTGAGCCCTGGTCCGGGAAGATCCCACATGCTGCAGAGCAACTAAGCCTGTGTGCCACAACTACTGAGCCTGCGGTTACAGCCCGCAAGCCACAACTACTGAGCTCATGTGCCACAACTACTGAAGCCCACACGCCTAGAGCCCATGCTCCACAACAAGAGAAGCCACCACAATGAGAAGCCCACGCACCACAACCAAGAGCAGCTCCTGCTCGCCACAACTAGAGAAAGCCCGTGTGCATCAACAAAGACCCAACACGGCCAAAAATAAATAAATAAATAAATAAATAAATAAACACAATGAGATACCACCTCACAGGTTTTAGGACAGCTATTATCAAAAGTACTAGAGATAAGCATTGACAAGAATGTAGAGAAGGGGAAAACTTGTGCACTGTTATTGGAAATGTAGATTGATACAGCCATTATGGAAAACAATATGGGTGTTCCTGAGAAAGTTAAAAATAAAACCATTGCATGACCCAGCAATTCCACTTCTGGGTGGGAAATGAAATCAGTCTCTTGAAGAGATATCTGCACTCTCATGTTCATTACAGCATTATTCACAGTAGCCAAGATATGGAAACAATTTCTGTGTATGAATGAATGAATAAGAAAATTATATATATATATATAGACACTATATATTACATAGTATATATATATATATTACTAATATATATATGAATATTATTCAGCCATAAAAAAGGAATCCTGCCATTTGTAACAACACGGCTAAAACTAGAAGGCATTATGCTAAGTGAAATAAGACAGACACAAAAAGACAAATAGTGTATGATCTCACATATATGTGGAATATAAAAAAATCAAATTCATAGAATCAGAGAGTAGACTGGTGGTTGCCAGGGGTTGGGGAAGAGTAGGGAGATGTTGGTCAAAGGGTACAACTTTTCATTTATAAGATGAACAAGTTCTGAGGATCCATTTTACAGCAGGGTGATTATAGTCAATGATACCATAATCTATACTTGAAATTTGCTAAGAGAGTAGATCTTAAGTGTTCTTACCACACACATAAAACAGGTAACTATGCAAGGTGATGGATGTGTTAACTTGGTTGTGGTAATCATTCCACAATGTATAATATCTGAAATCACCACATTGTACACCTTTAAAAAATCATGTTGTATAATTTAAATATACCTCTCCCATTGCGGAGCACAGGCTCCAGACGCGCAGGCTCAGCGGCCATGGCTCACGGGCCCAGCCGCTCCGCGGCATGTGGGATCTTCCCGGACCAGGGCACAAACCCGTGTCCCCTGCATCAGCAGGTGGACTCTCAACCACTGCGCCACCAGGGAAGACCTATACAGAATTTTTATCTGTGGCTCATAACTCAATAAATCTGGAAAATAAATATGTTTGTTTTCTAAGCTATATTCTGCTCTGAGATGACAACTTAGATGTTTTGGTCTTTGCAATACAAATATACTAGGAGACTTTTGATTTGTTTGAAATAGATTCCAATGATCCATTCTAGCTTATTATGGTGAGAAGAATAAAGGGAAATTTCTCTAATTTCCAAGTTTATTTGAGAGATTTCCCTATTGCCTTAGCCTATCCTCACTCGTCTAAATAGATAGAAAGACAGAATATGTGCGCACAACATAACATTATTTAAATAACCATACTGTCACTGTTCTGAAGTCACCATACTTTAAATGGTTAAAGATACTTGGCTTTGGTTTTGTTAAAACTTATATAAGCCACGTGGCTACATTAACTTTAACAGAAAATTTGAGAAGAGAGGTATTTTAAACAATGTATTTTTACAATGAAAACTGTGTTGATATATTTCCTTATTCATTTTATATAGCAACAATCTTTGGTTCTTTGATAAAATACAATTTAACTTATATTTCCATGCTGGGCATGTATTATAACTTGCTCATTTTGGGAGATAATTTATGTAGCATATTCATATGTGTGTGAAAGAGCATGAGAGAGATAAAAGTGAATCGAACCCTATGAAAATCAAATCTATAAATATTCAAACTTAACAGCTAGATAGTTAAGTCAGACTCACTTAACTGAGAAACTTAGCAGAGGATGGGGTACTACTAATAATAGTACTATTAGTATCATCCTCATTTTACTGATGAGGAAACTGAGACACAGAGAGGTTTATTCAGTACTGCCTCTCAGGGTCTTATCCTTTGAAAAAAAGTGATTCCCTATGAAGTTTCACATGTAAAGGAAAGTGTTACATTGCCACACAAGATATAACACATATATCCTGAAGTGGATATAACCACTTCAGGCAAATTTTTGTTCTAGGCAACTCAGTACAGATACTCCATTGCTTAGTGCCTGATATGCTCTAAATGTCTAAACATCTCTAAATGTCTGTTATAGGATGAATGAGTATAAAAATTTTCTCTTGGACATATACCTGACATTAGGCTAAAAGTGGAAAATATAATTTGCTTTAAAGAAATACATTTTATAAATGACTTATCTATGACAATTATTACAGTAATATTCTAAAAAGTGCCTGTATGCACACCAGAAACTAACACAACATAGTAAATCAACTATACTCCAATAAAATAAATTTTAAAAAAATGTGGCCTGGTCAAGGAATCACTACATTTTCAAAAGTAAATCATTTATTTTCAATCACAGGCCAAAGCAAATGTGTTATTGTCACTTCATGTCTCTCATATAGATATGGCCCCTAAATTATTAGAATATGTGAGCTGTTGAAACCTCAAGGCTTGGTCCCTTAGGAGCCCTGTTCTCTGAGAGCAGGGAGTGTAGTGAAGACCACTTTGGACTGACATTGACATCGTAGCATTGTGGCATATTAGCTGCATGACCATGGAATTCCTCAGTCGTGATCCGAAAATGAGAATAATTATGCCCAGCCATAGGATTGTTTTGTGGGTTAAAGAAAAAGTATATATACTGGCTAACATAAAATAGATTGTATTAACACTCTCAGTTGCAGGCATAAAAGAAATGAAGGAAAGAAGGAAGAGAGGAAGGGAGGGAAGGAGGAAGGAAAAAGGAAAGAAGGAAAGAAGGAAGGAAGGAGGGAAGGAAAAAAATTGGTTAAAATTAAAAAAAAATAATTACCTTTCTTTACCAAGATATTAAGGGTTCAAACAATACTCTCAGGATTTGATCTCAATGCATTTCTTCAGCCTGCTTTTCTTGATACTTGCCTTATTTTGAAAGAAGTTCTTAATGCTGACTCCCAGCAACTCTATATTAACATCTTCCCGATTTCCAATCTAACAGAAAAAAGGGTCAACTCTCCTCAGAAATACCTGCAAAACTCCTGGCCTCACTTTGATTAAATCCACTTTTGCATGTTTCCAGCCCTGAAATAATTGTAGGTCCAGGGAACTTCAATGTTTTGATTGTCCAGACCTAGATCACATACCTAACTCCAGAATCAGGGATGATTTCATCTCCATCCAAAACATAAGGACAGAAGGCACAGGGAACATGGTTCCCCAAAGGAGATGTAGGTAGTGTTATCACAAGAAAGGAGAATGAATGTTGGATGGCAAAATCAGAAAAACAGGGTTTCCCTGGTGGCGCAGTGGTTGAGAGTCCTCCTGCCGATGCAGGCGACACGGATTCATGCCCCGGTCCGGGAAGATCCCACATGCCGCGGAGTTGCTGGGCCTGTGAGCCAAGGCCGCTGAGCCTGCGTGTCCGGAGCCTGTGCTCCACAACGGGAGAGGCCACAGCAGTGAGAGGACCACGTACCGCAAAAAAAAAAAAAATCAGAAAAACATCTACTACATTGGCATTTAATTAAATGGCAGTTATTATTACTGTAGGCATTTTTAGGCCACTTACAAAATTCTATTAAACCCAATATATAAATAATCACTCTATTTAATAACTTTACCCAGAAAATATATTCATATTTCCAACTTGGGATATTACAATAATCCCCTTCTCTTGCTTCAAGGTGGGCATAGTGAGCAAGAATTTCATAACATACCTATGTGGAACTCTCATTTAACTTTTTGTGTGTTTGTGTTTTGTTTTTTTGCTTTCAATACTTACTTCTTCATTTAACTTTTCTGAACCTCAGTTTTCTTGTCATTTTCTAGGGAGTAAATCAACCAATTTTCTTTACTTTTGACCTAGGTATCTCTACTCCCTGTAGAATATAACAGATTATTATCTCATAACTTTTCTTCCTTCCTCTGTTCCAGAAGCCAGAACTTTTTCTTTTAGTAACTTTTTTTTTTAACTTTTTTGGTCTAAGTTATTTTTGGTTGTTGTTGTTTAACTGCTAATGACTGTATAGAAACCACCACTTCTGGTTTCTCTTTTTTCACTTTGACTCTAGAGGGAAAGACAGGGTGCATATAGGTGCTAATTGTGGGCTCTGGAGTATGCCAGGAACTGAAGTAAGGTGCATGGGCATCTTGGATGTTGTAACTGTGGAGTGAGTCATCCTAGACTTTTGCAAATAAAGGGGGAGTTAGGAAAGATGGAGGGAGTTATTTCTCAAACAGATGGATCATGGTATTGAGGAATTCTCAATGCATGGGTAATTGTGCCGAAGAGCAGGGGTCTACAAATTTTTCATAACAACCCTGAGGTGTAGGTAGAGCTATTAGTCCCATTTTGCACACAAGAAAACTAAGGAATAGAGAGACTAAAACTAAGGAATAGAGAGACTAAGTCATGGATTAGTCAGGATTCAAATTGCCTAATTCATTATCAAAGCCTAAATGCTTGAAAGTGCAAATCTCTTCACAAACTTCAGGAATTAAGGCACCTACAAGAAATCTAAGTCCTGGGGTGGTTTGAAACTGTATAAATACCTCTGGATCAAAAGTTTATCTTTTTATTTTCCAGATTCCACTTAAATCTCAGTTACTATTTAGCCTCTGGTATCTCCATTAAAAGGTATTTGTAGCTGGATGAAGAAATAAAGCTTTACATGAACAGCTTCCATAACAGCAATAATTATAGTAGTGACCATATACTGAGTAATTACAGTGCACCAGGAATATGGCTATGAGCACTTTATACTTATTATCTCATTTTATCCTCTCCACAACCCAATGAGGTAAACTACCATTATTTTTACTGTAATTATATAATATTGTTATATAATAAAATGCTTAGAGTATATGTACAGTCATTATACGATATTTATATAATAAAAATACAACTCTGGATATGTGACAAGTTGCATAAATATTTACATGAAAACATGAAGGGGTTAATTAGCAATTATCTCTCTGCAGCCTTTAGCCCTTGAAGAGCTCCTGGGAAAAAAGAGCTGAGCTCTGTCAGAGGTGGTTTCACTTGACTTAGACAGTTTTCTTTCTTCCCAAAATGATTCAGTCTCAGAATTGTTCTTTAATCTTTAATATCTCCATTAAGAAGAGTTTCTGTCAAGTACTTCAAAAGTATACAATGTGAGGGAGCATTGCTGATCCCCTGCTGGTGAGTGAAATAGGGGAGGTAGATTCCTCAGCCAGCCCCTGGATGTGCCCTCAGAAATGCAGGCTGATGTGCAAGCACATGCCAAGAACCCATCTCCTTTCTACCTCGTTACTCTCTTTTCACTGGGTTTCTGTGAGTCCTTTGTAGTCCAACCAGCAAATTACTTTGAGACAAAGGGAAATCCACCACCGGGCCAATCTAGGAATAAATTAGTTCCCTTGCTAAAAAAAATACTTGGGAACCTTTAAATGTTGAACTTGTGGGTCAAAAATTTGGAATTCCTTTCCTCTCAGATTAAAATCTTTTGACTTTTTTTTTGCGGTACGGCCTCTCCCGTTGCGGAGCACAGGCTCCGGACGCACAGGCTCAGCGGCCATGGTTCACGGGCCCAGCCGCTCCGCGGCATGTGGGATCTTCCCGGACCAGGGCACGAACCCGTGTCCCCTGCAGTGGCAAGCGGACTGTCAACCACTGCGCCACCAGGGAAGCCCAATCTCTTGACTTTTTCTGAAGCCATTGCATTAGATTACAGTTTACTTCTCTGCTAATTCGCCAGCTGTGAACTTGGCACCTTTAGGAGGTTGTTCTGTGGTTTAAACAGGGGAGAAAAAAGACTAAGTTGACAAAATGGGTATGTTTAACAAAAATATGGGACCCTCAGTTTGATACTACACTGTTGATGACAGTTGTTTGACTCTTCATAGGCCAGTCATAATGAGACAGGATACTGCATAAGCCAAGACCACACGAAGGAGTGAGGGTAAGTATCAAGAGGGTGTGGAGGAAGTGGGCTACTTCTTCCAACTGTTGTAGTGTCATCTCTTGCCTTTTAAAATATCAGTTAAAGTACACGAAGCCCTGATATATTCAGGGACAGCAGTAACAACCAAAAACTTAGGTTTATTGAAAATGCATTACTTTTTCAGCTTTGTTCTTTCATAGGGACTTGCCCTCTCCACCAAGCTCTCTTTCTCTTTATTTTTTTCTCAAATATTATTTCATGTCATTGTGTCTGGCTTAGTCTATTGGAAAATCCTATGTTCTCTGTAATTTAAGTTTTAAACAACATGTGATTTACCCTGTTATTAAAAAAAAAAATTCAGCTGCCTTCTCTGAGTGGAAGACTGTCTAGTATCCTTAATATTCTTCTATAGAAATTGTGATAAAGGAACAGATAAACCTAAGTAAATCCAGTGTGTAGAGCTCCTTTAAAATGTAGGACCTTGTCAATGGGTTAAAAAGTAAAAGTTTGTTTTGTTCTAAATATCCTTGCTGGGGCCCATTATGCATAATAAGGGGCCACAGCCCATTTGCAAGGCTTCTGAATGAACTCCATTCATTCTGTACTTGGAAATGTTTCTTCAGGCACAAAGAGAAACAATAGTTATAACCTAATTTCTTTGGCACCAATATCAGCAGAGGAAAAGCCAAAAGATCATTATGAAAACTCTAGTAACTTCTCTTGGTGATTATATACTTCTGTATTCATTGATCATATTTGTGTATTCAAATAAACACCTTTTTAAAAGATTATAAAGTAGTTTGGCAATGCTGTAATATCACATTTCATGCACTGAGTGACATTTAAAAAATGGAATGCTTCAAAGTAATTTGCTTATTACAGTTACTAAAGTTTATAAAAAACACACTAACATGCATCCCAAGTCTTTAAGGGAAAAGACTTTGTGTTTTCAATTACTGTATTTTAAAATCTGATTAGAATTCAAACCACAATTTTGTTAAGTAAATCCACTAATCAGTTTCCACATTTATCTGTAGAAGTCAGTGGAGGGTGTACATCTGGAAGTAGCAGTCGTGGTACAGTGCCTGTTAATACCATTTCCAAGTGAACTTTCTTAAGTGCATGTCTGATCTGAGCATGTCACCCCTTGCTCGGTACCATTTGTGGACTTCCCATTGCCCTTGAAGGGAAAGCCCACATCCCACATGACTTACAAAGTCCTCTTTCAGGCTTCTGGCTTTTGCCTACCTGCCTTTTCAGCCTCATCTCCTACCATCCTTCCCTCAGTGAACTCTATTCAGTGGACTTGGCTCTTTCTTCCACATAACGTTGTTTCTGCCTGTTCTTGCCTGGAGCTCTCTCCTTCCCGACCCTGTTTCCCCATTTTAATCTGACCAACCCTTACTAACTCTTGAAGTCTTTACTTTAGTTTACTTTTTCTGGAAGATTTTTAGTTGTCTTAAATAACTAATTAATTGAAAGTACAGTGTATTTGAGGCGGATCGTGTGGGGATTCATTGTTGAATGATAGTTTGGAACCAGATTGTGAAGGACTTTCTAAACTGTGCTTTCAAGATTTTGAACAGGAAAATGATGTCAGCTTTATGTTTTAAAAGTTTGAAGGATGGTTTAACATACCCATGTAATTAATGGTCACTGAACTAGGAAATAGCACACTAATCCTTTTGATGATCCCGTCTTCGGTTTCTCCCAAGCACTGTGAAAAATGACTTGCTCTGATTGCATTCTTGGAGACCCTGCTAATTCATTATTGAAAAATACCAGCTGCCAGTATTTGGCATTATGTTGTCACTTACTTGGTGAGTGATGCTAAATACAATGTTAACGAAAACTCGAATACCGTTGAATATTTAATAATATATAGTGAAGTAGTTTTAAGAGTGCATGCTCTAGAGAGATCTGGTTTAAAATTCTTGCTATACCACTTACCAGCAACAATGGATGTGGACAAGCTATTTAGACAACTTATTTAGCAAAAGAAACTCCAAATGAGGGGTGGAGAGATGGGGCAAGGAAGATAAACCCTAAAGCAGTTTGCCAAGCATGACATTTCTTTGAATTTGAGAGTGTCTTTTAAAAATCCAAGTGAATCTTGCTTTCTCTTCTAACACATTTCTGTTTATTTTAACATAAAAATATTTTTAAGTTGGGGAAAGGGATTAAGTTTGTTGGTGGTTATTGCCTCAAATTTTCTGCACAGTTATTTCTCCAAAACAACACACTATGCTTATCCTATGGCTTGAAACATGTGAAAAACAGACTAAAGGAATTACCAGAAATGTAATTATAAAATCTCATTAGTGCAGAAGTTCTGCATTAATCTTCAGCCACTGATCTACAGTGTTCACTCTAAGACTACGGTATTCTAGGCAAGTTTTTAAAAAATCCAGCTCAATAATGTTACAAAATAAACTCAGCATTTCCCTCCCTCACCATCCCTAAAGCCAGATTATCCTAATTTTCCTGGCTTCACCATTTTTCCAGTTACTCTTATAGAAACCTCAGGAAGCACACTGGCTTATCTCTTTTTCTTATCTCCTCCCAAATACTTTGGTTAAACATTTTAGTCTTTCTCCACAGAATACACCTTATACATACAATTCTTTATTTTTATTTTTATTTTATTTATTTATTTTTGGCTGCGTTGGGATTTTGTTGCTGCGCGCAGGCTTTCTCTAGCTGCGGTGAGCCGGGGGCCATTCTTCTTTGTGATGCATGGGCTTCTCATTGCGGTGGCTTCTCTTGTTGCAGAGCACAGGCTGTAGGTGCACGGACTTCAGTAGTTGTGGCCCGTGGGCTCTAGAGCGCAGGCTCAGTAGTTGTGGTGCACGGGCTTAGTTGCTCCGCAGCACGTGCGATCTTCCCAGACCAGGGCTCAAACCGTGTCCCGTGCATTGGCAGGCGGATTCTTAACCACTGTGCCACAAGGCAAGCCCCGTATAATTCTTTTGATTACTGGTTTTTCTTTTATGTTCTGCAGTCAGCTGTCCAGTTTTTTTTTACTTTTTGCTGGACTGTCGCTTAGATCAGAACAAGTTTCCTCCATTCATTCTTTTTCCCTTTTCATTTAGCCTATGTAGCCAATTCCTTCATTGTCTCATCAGCAAATACAAAATTAAGTATTTATTTTCAAGACAGGCCTTCCTCCACCATATTATGTTGACCTTCCTTTCCAATGTAATCTTTTCCTACTCTCCTATATGGTCCATACTCTACAGCCAAACTGAACTGTCTACTCTTCCCCAAGCACCCTCCAGCTCTCTTGTCTCCAAACCTCAGCACCAACTATTTCCGCAGCCTCTCACTATTGTGTCCATTTTCAAAGCCTATCTCACAAGGCTTCCTCCACCATAAATCCTTGAGTGATCATTCCAACTGAATGTATAGGGTTTCTTTCTCCTCTTGTTTATTCATTCATGGAACAAATATTTATCAAATGTCTTAGGTGTATCAAATGAGAAAACAGCGCTGGGGATTTAGCAATGACTGGGACAGAATTGGAGCCCACCCTAGTGGAGGTTATAATCTAACATAAAAGAAGACTTGATAACTAATTTCAGGTGTCAAGGGTTTTACAAGGGTCTGTACAGCATGTTTAAAAGGGTGTAACTTAAACTGAGAGTCAAGTATGGTTTCCCTGGGATGAGGTGCAGAAAGATATCTGGAGAATGAAGAACTAGCTAGGCAAAGTGGGAGGGGATTAAAGGAATTTGGGGACATGAAAGAGTGTTCTAGGCAGAGCAAACAACATATGCAAAGGCCATGAAGTGGGAATGAGCATGGCACTTTTGAAGAACTGAGGGAAGGCCAGTATGGATAGCCAAATGGATGTAACATGAATAATTGAATAGGAGAAATTGAGATATTAGCAAAAAAGGGATTAATAACACAGGGGCTCTAAAATGGATTGGAACTGAAGAAAGGAGAGAAGGTAGAGAAAAACAGGGAGGGAGTGGAAGAAACAATGCTTGGAGACTCGGATGAGACTGAAGAAAAAAGATAGTGATAAAAGTTAAAGGATGGAACATTTTGGTCAGTGAGTCCCATATCTCATTTCTCATTAAACCTTGTAATACATGCTCACTTCCTGTATTCTGTCATATTTTATAATTATTTATATAATTGTCTTATTCTTGATACTAAATTATATTACCTGGGTTCTTATTATAGGTTAATAGTAATTATTAATAATATGGGTCAGTATTTACAAGTAAAGATTTTTTGCTGCTGTACTCATTTCTTTCTTTGATCATTAAATAGAGGTTTCTTCCCCTCCATTTTATGTTCAAACTCATCTTTTATGTTATTTGGCAAATACTGAATGCCACTTGGTGCACGACATTTTAGCAGGCCTAAAGAAAGGCATCAAAACCAAAAAACAAACTACTACAAAACAATTTTTGAGTGAATAAATGAAGGTATTTTCTTGAGTCCCCTTAATCTTTCAAAATGTAGGAAGTGTTAGTATGTCTAGGTCCATTCACAGAATTGGAAAGAAAATGGGAACTCAAAGGGGACAGAAAATTAGTGGTAGGATTCAGTAGATCAGATTTCCAGCTTCTTAGCACCCTTGATTTTTAGCCTAGTTATCAAACTTTTCTTCATTTCTTCCCTAAGAATTCCTTTTGTTCTAGTAGGATTGCTTCAGTTTATGAAAATGAGTGTATATATTATGCCATTTTCAGAAATGAGTCATTAAGTCTATTATAACCTAAACAAGTGAAATAAAGTACTTTTCACTTAAAGTGTCTTTTTTTTTAACCATTTTTAAAAATTGAAGGATAGTTAATTTATAATGTTAAGTTAGCTTCAGGTGTACAGTAAAGTGATTCAGTTATATATATATACATATATGTATATGTATATATGTACATAATAATAATATATGTGTATATATATATTCTTCATATTCTTTGCCATTATAGGTTATTACAAGACACTGAATATAGTTCCATGTATTATACAGTAGGTCTTTGTTGTTTATCTATTTTACACATAGTAATGTGTATATGTTAATCCCAACTTCTAATTTATTCCCCCTGCCACTATGCACTCTGGTAACCAAAATTTGTGTTTTATTTTGGTAAGTCTATTTCTATTTCATAAATAAGTTCATTTATATAATTTTTTTAAGATTCCACATATAAGTGATATCATATGATATTTGTCTTTCTCTGTCTGACTTTACTTAATATGATAATCTCTAGGTCCCTCCATGTTGCTGCAAATGGCATTATTTCATTCTTTTTTATGGCTGAGTAATATTCCACTGTGCATATATAACACATCCTCTTTATCCATTCATCTGTTGATGGACACTTAGGTTGCTTCCATGTCTTGGCTATTGTAAATAGTGCTGCTATGAACATTGAGGTGTGTGTATCTTTTCGAATTAGAGTTTTCTCCAGATATATAATCAGGAGTAGGATTGCAGGATCATATAATACCTCTATTAGTTTTTTAAGTAACTTCCATACTGTTCTCCATAGTGGCTGTACCAATTTACAGTCCCACCAACAATGTAGGAGGGTTTCTTTTTCTCCATACTCTCTCCAGCATCATTATGTGTAGACTTTTTAATGTTGGGCATTCTGACTAGTATGAGCTGATACCTCATTGCAGTTTTGATTTGCATTTCTCTAATAATTCATGATATTGAGCATCTTTTCATGTGCCTGTTGGCCACCTGTATGTTTTCTTTGGAGAAATGTCTATTCAGGTCTTCTGCCTATTGTTTGATTAGGTTATCTTTTTTTTTTAATTAAGCTTATGAGCTCTTTGTATATTTTGGAAATTAATCCCTTGTCAGTAGCATAGCTTGCAAATATTTTCTCCCAGTCCATAGTTGCCTTTTCACTTTGTTTATGGTTTCCTTTGCTGAGAAAAAGCTTTCAAGTTTAATTAGGTCCCATTTATTTTTGTTAGTTACTTAGTTTGTTTGTTTTTATTTCCATTACTCTAGGAGATGGATCCAAAAAAAATTGCTGCGATTTATGTCAAAGAGTGTTCTGCCTATATTTTCCTCTAAGAGGTTTATAGTAGTCTTACATTTAGTTCTTTAATCCATCTTGAGTTTATTTTTGTATATGATGTTAGAAAATATTCTAATTTCATTCTTTTACACGTAGTTGTCCAATTTTCCCAGCACCGCTTATTGAAGAGACTGTTTTTTATCCATTTTATATTCTTTTCTTCTTTGTTATAGATTAATTGACCATAGGTGTGTGAGTTTATTTCTGGGCTTTCTACCCTGTTCCACTGATCTATATTTCTGTTTTTGTATCAGTACCATACTGTTTTGATTACTGTAGCTTTGTAGTATAGTTTGAAGTCAGGGCGTGTGATTCATCCAACTCCATTCTTCTTTCTCAAGATTGTTTTGACTATTTGGGGTTCTCTTGTGGTTTTGTACAAATTAAAAATTTTTTTGTTCCAGTTCTGTGAAAAATACCATTGGTAATTTGATAGGGATTGCATTGAATCTGTAAATTGCCTTGGGTAGTATGGTAAAGTGTCTCTTTTAATTACATCTTTGTATTTCTCCTACATTTCCATTGAGTCTGATGTCTATTTTCTTTGTATATTTACCTTACTTGGATACAGGCAGGATGTTCCCCATTATTTATTTAGTTAAAAAAATTATTTTTGGCTGCATTGGATCTTCATTGCTATGTGCAGGCTTTCTCTACTAGCGGCAAGCAGGGGCTAATTTTTGTTGCAGGGTGCAGGTTTCTCATTGCAGGGCTTCTCTTGTTGTGCAGCACAGGCTCTAGGCACACAGGCTTCTGTAGTTGCAGCACGTGGGCTCAGTAATGTTGGCTCATGGGCTCCAGAGTGCAGGCTCAGTAATTGTGACACATGGGCTTAGTTGTTCCATGGCATGTGGGATCTTCCCAGACCAGGGATTGAACCCGTGTCCCATGCATTGGGGATCGAACTCGTGTCTCGTGCATTGGCAGGCAGATTCTTAACCACTGCACCACCAGGGAAGTCCCCAGATGTCCCTTTTTTTTCAGTTACATGTTAAATAAACTTACCATATGTTCATTTTCAACTTCATGTTTTAAAAAGATTTTAATTACACAAAGAAGTCATCCACATGACATTAGGGACCCAAAGTTAATGGGAAACAATAGTAAAAATGTAACTCTCCTAAAATATTAGTGATCATCATCTTCCTTTTTTTGTTTTCCTAGGTACACCCTAAGGGTGGTTATTGCGATGAAGCTGTGATATACGCACTGAAAGAATGTGATGCTCATCATATTGGTATGGCCAAGACACATGGGTATGAAGGTCTCTTGGGAGAAGCCATCCAGGACAGTGCCATGAAATGTGAGGATCTCTGAATCATCACAAAATTTTAGCTCAGTAACTATGGCTTTGAAAACACTGTACAGTCCTGTCTGAAATCCTGTGGCTTGGAGTACATAGGTGTGCACTGTAGACATCATTGGTCATTATCATCTTCTTAGAGATTCAACCATTCTTTTATGTATTTCTGGAGGATTAAATAATTTTGGATGTAGTGTGACTCTGAGCATGGCAGATGTCAGAAGAAATATTGTTACGTGTTTGTAAAGAAATAAATTTTATTGTGCTTTGAAATCCCTTTTGATGTTTTCTTATACAACTCCCAGTAACTTAGTTACAAAGTCAACTGTCTCAGATGTGATGTCTTAGCCCTTGCTCAGCTTTTTATGAATTCTTTTGCTATTTTATAATCTTTTGATTCATGTCCGTCCTTAAGTAATCTTTTGTCTTTTTTTCCCATGTATTTACTTTTTATTGACTTTGTTAATGTTACAGAGTTTTTGCACTGCCAAACCATGCCTGAGAATTCAGAGAAAGAAATGTTACAATGGACAGCCTCATCCACCCATCATACAGCATATTAAAACTTGATTCATGTGCATTTTGATAATTTCACAATCTTTTAAAAAGTTGTATCAAGGGTTGGAATTTTTAAATCTCCTGCAGGTCTTCAGATTTCTGTTCCATTAAGTAACATTTCCAGATATTCATCTCAGTTCTTTCCTTAATAATGTAACCCCCAACAAAATTTTGCTGGAAAAAATGCATACTTTTCAGGGGAAATATGTGGCTCAAGGTCGAAGAGATTATTTGTTAAAAGATTTTTAGTTCCCAAATGAACTCTTCAGATTAACCAAGAATCCTTTGTTTCTCAATCATCCAACCTCTCCTTGGCTGGCTCAGCAAGTACCCAAGTACATCAGAACGTAGACATCCTGCCTGCCTTCAAATAATGCCAACGTTATTGCCCAGATATGGTTCGCAGGTCCTGTCAGATGACTCTGTAACCCTCCTAGGAGTGTGATTCCTGCATCAACACTTTTATCAACTCTGAACTCCTAGAGGAAAATGCTCCTGCATCAGGATAGTTTTACTCACCCATTTGCTTCACTCTTGCCAGTAGCAAGTCTGCAACTCTTACACTTGGCAAAGGGATTTTATTATAGAGAAACCCAGACTCTGCATCAAGTGGTCACATGCCACTTTGAAATATTTCTATTAAACCGAAGATACAAAACTAGAAAATTACCAGACTATCTCATTAGATGGAAAGACTTTTCAGTAATCCTGGGTAGCGTCCTGATGTCCTTTTTCAGGACTAAAAATTACTGTATAGTTTAAGCTGTAATTATTAAAAACAGAAGGACTACCTCACCTGTCTTTTGCCCCGACTCTCCAAATGAACAATGTAAAGAGACACACCAGAAGGTTGACGACAGAGCTAGGCTGGGACAATCACTGCATCTACAGAATGTCTAACACCTTAAACATTTGGGCACAAGTGCATCTGGAATTCTTGTCAGAGATCATGCAAGATCCATGAAACTTCAGTGGGTTTTAGGTTGAGGCTCTGCTCTCACTGCCTTGAATTTATAAGGACACATCCGTGACTCCCTTGGCCTGAGCAGAAACCATACTCTTTCCACCACAGTTTACTATACAACTTAGACCTGATTAGAGGAGGCTTCCGCATCACCTGAAGTAGAGCCCCCTGCATCTACTGCCCTTTACATCAAAGGCCATTTGTTTCTACTCTAGGGATTGACATATTCATGAGACATTTCACAATTCTAATGCATGTTTCAGGTTACTTAGCCAAGCAATATGCTCTGTCAAAGAACTATTCCAAGTCAAAGCAAAAAAAAACCCCAAAACCAAAAAAATCCTTAATATGGAACACAGAAAGAGCACTACCCGAATAAAAAATTACTAAAAGAAATAAGATTATGCCCCCCCCCACTTTCCCACTTGGTGACCCGAGTTTGGTTGAATTTAATTTGTGTTTACCTCAGAATACAACCCAAAGTTTAAATTATAAATCACAGCCCTACACAGATTATCTGGACACATCAGTTCTTTTGAGAGCAGCATGTTCCAGAAAGTCTAATACAGCCATGGTGTACTACAGAGTGTTCCTTATGAATGGGGCACAGGACAGGTTAATTAAGGTCACTTAAATCTTCATCTTTTACAGCAGATCAGAACCCAGATGGCTGACTTTCTGCAGGATTTCTGATAGGAATCCAGGAGAGCTGGTTTCAAGTTTCTCATCAGCACTTAAAAGCTGTAACCTTCTTATCCAGACATTGTGATCCACATGAAGTTCACAATGAGTGCAGCAAATCTGAGGTAGTCAACCCTTACGAAGGCTCAGTATCTGAACATAAAAAGATTTTGAAATGACCACTGGCTGCAGTTTTTGTTTTTTTTGTATTTGTAGAGTAATTATGAAAGAACACTGCTGAATCTAGTTCACACATTTATATAACAATGAAAATCCCCCTAAATCCAATACACATAAAGAGCAGTGGTGACACTTTAAACTTCCATAGTGCAGTAGGGCTAATCCCGTATACCGAGCGGTCTGCATCCGTTGTAGATCCAGCAGAGATCAGGTAGATGATGGAAGGCTGTCCGTGGTGGTTAGCTGTGGTCTAGTTACCTTAGAAGGGTTAGCAAACACCATTCCTTAATTGTACTGTGTGGCTGCTTTTCTGATTCTCAAGCACAGCATGCTGGTTGTCTAGCTGAAGTTTAAGGGCCTGGTTTTTTGAAACCTCATCCCTACCTCTAGTTTTGTGTCTTACTACTTCAAAGCTCTTCTCCATTTCTTTATCCCTAAGGGAAAAGAAATGTGATCAGTAAATATTTCTTCTTCACTAGGTTGTTTTGAAAATATCCTTCCTTGAATTAAAAAAAAAAGCCACCCCTTAGAAAAATCTTGAGGAAGGGACAGGAGGGGGAAACTGGTTTATAAATCCTTATCAAAACCATTTTTTAAGGCTTCAGTTGAACAGAAAATATAGAATACTGTACTGAAGCGCTACAGTCCTATTTTCTGTGGTAGCAAATCTGCTGAATACTATTAACTGAAAACCTATTTTGGGACCGACTTCAAGGCAACTGGAAAGTTAACAAGCTGTATAATGACATGGTGATTCCTTCTAAGACTCACTTTTAGCAAATAATAGACAATACATATCTCTTTCTTTATGCATAAAGTAAGGACAACAATTTCCTCATTCAAGTAAAGTTCTACTCATTATTCAAAGACCTCTCCACACTTCTACTTTATGGGAGTGGATCAGATAAAGATGAGTGTGGTGAATCACTGTAGGACAGAGCTGAGGAACAGGTCAAAGTGGAGGTTTAAGTTCAAGCCAGCTGTGCTCTCAAAGAGGCAAAAAGTCTGGGACTTAATTTAAAAGCCACCCTGAAAAATTTCCATTTGATGTAATTTACATTTCTTCCCATATTATTTACTTTGTAAAAAATTCATGTCCCTAAATAAGATGTGGATGTGCCATACGTGGTCATTTCACTCCAGGTAGCATTCATTTTAAATACCTATTCTGGCTTTCTACATGCTTGGCAGTGGACTGCGGGGATGGGAACTGTGTATCACTGTAGATTTCTAGTGGTCCTTGTGGTGCTTTCCTTGCTGTGGTCAACCTGACCCCAAGAGGCCTATACATGCCTCTAGTCATTGTCAGTTCTGGGGTTTCTGTAACAACTACTGGAGCAGGAGATGTTTGTACAGGAGCTGTTTTATTCCAGGTACCTGAAGATGTTTCTACATCACCACCACCACCTCTACCTTCTTCCCGATTATCATCTGGATCTTCTCTTTTTTCATTTTCTTTCTTTTTTTTTTTCTTTTCATTTTAACATCTTTATTGGAGTATAATTGCTTTACAATGGTATGTTAGTTTCAGCTTCACAACAAAATGAATCAGTTATATATATACATATGTTCCCATATCTCTTCCTGCTTGCGTCTCCCTCCCTCCCACCCTCCCTATCGCACCCCTCCAGGCGGTCACAAAGCACCGAGCTGATCTCCCTGTGCTATGTGGCTGCTTCCCACTAGCTATCTACCTTACGTTTGGTAGTGTATATATGTCCATGCCTTTCTCTCGCTTTGTCACAGTTTACCCTTCCCCCTCCCCATATCCTCAAGTCCATTCTCTAGTAAGTCTGTGTCTTTATTCCTGTTTCACCCCTAGGTTTTTCATGACATTTTTTTTCTTAAATTCCATATATATGTGTTAGCATACGGTATTTCTCTCTCTCTTTCTGACTTCATGCTGTATGACAGACTCTAGGTCTATCCACCTCATTACAAATAGCTCAATTTCATCTCTTTTTATGGCTGAGTAATATTCCATTGTATATATGTGCCACATCTTCTTTATCCATTCATCCGATGATGGACACCTAGGTTGTTTCCATCTCTGGGCTATTGTAAATAGAGCTGCAATGAACATTTTGGTACATGACTCTTTTTGAATTTTGGTTTTCTCACGGTATATGCCCAGTAGTGGGATTGCTGGGTCATATGGTAGTTCTATTTGTAGTTTTTTAAGGAACCTCCATACTGTTCTCCACAGTGGCTGTATCAATTTACATTCCCACCAACAGTGTAAGAGGGTTCCCTTTTCTCTACACCTTTTCCAGCATTTATTGTTTGTAGACTTTTTGATGATGGTCATTCTGACTGGTGTGAGATGATATCTCATTGTAGTTTTGATTTGCATTTCTCTAATGATTAGTGATGATGAGCAATCTTTCATGTGTTTGTTGGCAGTCTGTATATCTTCTTTGGAGAAATGTCTATTTAGGTCTTCTGCCCATTTTTGGATTGGGTTGTTTGTTTTTTTGTTATTAAGCTGCATGACCTGCCTATAAATTTTGGAGATTAATCCTTTGTCAGTTGCTTCATTTGCAAATATTTTCTCCCATTCTGAGGGTTGTCTTTTCGTCTTGTTTATGGTTTCCTTTGCTACACAAAAGCTTTTAAGTTTCATTAGGTCCCATTTGTTTATTTTTGTTTTTATTTCCATTTCTCTAGGAGGTGGGTCAAAAAGGACCTTGCTGTGATTTATGTCATAGAGTGTTCTGCCTATGTTTTCTGCTAAGAGTTTGATAGTTTCTAGCCTTACATTTAGGTCTTTAATCTATTTGGAGCTTATTTTTGTGTATGGTGTTAGGGAGTAATCTAATCTCATACTTTTACATGTAGCTGTCCAGTTTTCCCAGCACCACTTATTGAAGAGGCTGTCCTTTCTCCACTGTACATTCCTGCCTCCTTTATCAAAGATAAGGTGACCATATGTGCGTGGATTTATCTCTGGGCTTTCTATCCTGTTCCTGTTTTTGTGCCAGTAACATACTGTCTTGATTACTATAGCTTTGTAGTATAGTCTGAAGTCAGGAAGCCTGATTCCTCCAGCTCCGTTTTTCGTTCTCAAGACTGCTTTGGCTATTCGGGGTCTTTTGTGTTTCCATACAAATTGTGAAATTTGTTGTTCTAGTTCTGTGAAAAATGCCAGTGGTAATTTGATAGGGATTGCATTGAATCTGTAGATTGCTTTGGGTAGTATAGTCATTTTCACAATGTTCATTCTTCCAATCCAAGAACATGGTATATCTCTCCATCTATTTGTATCATCTTTAATTTCTTTCATCAGTGTCTTATAATTTTCTGCATACAGGTCTTTTGTCTCCTTAGGTAGGTTTGTTCCTAGATATTTTATTCTTTTTGTTGCAATGGTAAATGGGAGTGTTTTCTTGATTTCAGTTTCAGATTTTTCATCATTAGTATATAGGAATGCCAGAGATTTCTGTGCATTAATTTTGTATCCTGCTACTTTACCAAATTCATTGATTAGATCTAGTAGTTTTCTGGTAGCATCTTTAGGATTCTCTATGTATAGTATCATGTCATCTGCAAACAGTGACAGCTTTTCTTCTTCTTTTCCGATTTGGATTCCTTTTATTTCCTTTTCTTCTCTGATTGCTGTGGCTAAAACTTCCAAAACTATGTTGAATAACAGTGGTGAGAGTGGGCAACCTTGTCTTGTTCCTGATCTTAGTGGAAATGCTTTCAGTTTTTCACCATTGAGGACGATGTTGGCTGTGGGTTTGTCATATATGGCCTTTATTATGTTGAGGAAAGTTCCCTCTATGCCTACTTTCTGCAGGGTTTTTATCATAAATGGGTGTTGAATTTTGTCAAAAGCTTTCTCTGCATCTATTGAGATGATCATATGGTTTTTCTCCTTCAATTTGTTAATATGGTGTATCACGTTGATTGATTTGCATATATTGAAGAATCCTTTCATTCCTGGAATAAGCCCCACTTGATCATGGTGTATGATCCGTTTAATGTGCTGTTGGATTGTGTTTGCTAGTATTTTGTTGAGGATTTTTGCATCTATGTTCATCAGTGATATTGGCCTGTAGTTTTCTTTCTTTGTGACATCCTTGTCTGGTTTTGGTATCAAGACAATCTGTATCTTTTGGTGGGAGCATTTAGTCCATTTACATTTAAGGTAATTATCGATATGTATGTTCCCATTCCCATTTTCTTAATTGGTTTGGGTACGTTATTGTAGGTCTTTTCCTTCTCTTGTGTTTCTTCCCTAGAGAAGTTCCTTTAGCAGTTGTTGTAGAGCTGGTTTGGTGGTGCTGAACTCTCTCAGCTTTTGCTTGTCTGTAAAGGTTTTAATTTCTCCGTCAAATCTGAATGAGATTCTTGCTGGGTAGAGTAATCTTGGTTGCAGGTTTTTCTCCTTCATCACTTTCAATATGTCCTGCCACTCCCTTCTGGCTTGCAGAGTTTCTGCTGAAAGATCAGCTGTTAACCTTATGGGGATTCCCTTGTGTGTTATTCGTTGTTTTTCCCTTGCTGCTTTTAATATGCTTTCTTTGAATTTAATTTTTGACAGTTTGATTAATATGTGTCTTGGCATATTTCTCCTTGCATTTATCCTGTATGGGACTCTCTGTGCTTCCTGGACTTGAGTAACTATTTCCTTTCCCATATTAGGGAAGTTTTCAACTATAATCTCTTCAAATATTTTCTCAGTCCCTTTCTTTTTCTCTTCTTCTTCTGGAACCCCTATAATTCGAATGTTGGTGCATTTAATGTTGTCCCAGAGGTCTCTGAGACTGTCCTCAGTTCTTTTCATTCTTTTTTCTTTATTCTGCTCTGCAGTAGTTATTTCCACTATTTTGTCTTCCAGGTCACTTATCCGTTCTTCTGCTTCAGTTATTCTGCTATTGATTCCATCTAGAGTATTTTTCATTTCATTTATTGTGTTGTTCATCATTGTTTGTTTCATCTTTAGTTCTTCTAGGTCCTTGTTAAATGTTTCTTGCATTTTGTCTATTCTATTTCCAAGATTTTGGATCATCTTTACTATCATTATTCTGAATTCTTTTTCAGGTAGACTGCCTATTTCCTCTTCATTTGTTAGGTCTGGTGGGTTTTTATCTTGCTCCTTCATCTGCTGTGTGTTTTTGTCTTTTCATTTTGCTTACCTTACTGTGTTTGGGGTCTCCTTTTTGCAGGCTGAAGGTTCGTAGTTCCTGTTGTTTTTAGTGTCTGTCCCCAGTGGCTAAGGTTGGTTCAGTGGGTTGTGTAGGCTTCCTGGTGGAGGGTACTAGTGCCTGTGTTGTGGTGGATGAGGCTGGATCTTGTCTTTCTGGTGGGCAGGTCCACGTCTGTTGGTGTGTTTTGGGGTGTCTGTAGACTTATTATGATTTTGGGCAGCCTCTCTGCTAATGGGTGGGGTTGTGTTCCTGTCTTGCTACACGCCTGTGTGTGTAGGTCGCCAGAGGGCATCTGTTCTTTGCTCAGACAGGACAGGGTTAAAGGAGCCGCTGATTCGGAGGCTCTGGCTCACTCAGGCCGGGGGTAGGGAGGGTCACGGAGTGCAGGGCGAGCCTGCGGCGGCAGAGGCCGGAGTGACATTGCGCCAAGCCTGAGGTGAGCCGTGCGTTCTCCTGGGGAAGTTGTCCCTGGATCCCGGGACCCTGGCAGTGGCGGGCTGCACAGGCTCCCTGGAAGGGGGGCGTGGACAGTGACCTGTGTTCGCACACAGCCTTCTTGGTGGCGGCAGCAGCAGCCCTAGCGTCTCATGTCTGTCTCTGGGGTCTGCACTTTCAGCCGTGGCTCGCGCCCGTCTCTGGAGCTCCTTTAAGCAGCGTTCCTAATCCCCTGTCCTCGCGCACCAGGAAACAAAGAGGGAAGAAAATGTCTCTTGCCTCTCCGCAGGTCCAGACTTTTCCCCGGACTCCCTCCCGGCTAGCCGCGGTGCACTAACGCCCTGCAGGCTGTGTTCACGCCGCCAACCCCAGTCCTCTCCCGGTGCTCCGACTGAAGCCCGAGCCTCAGCTCCCAGCCCCGCCCGCCCCGGCGGGGGAGCAGACAAGCCTCTTGGCTGGTGAGTGGCGGTCGGCCCTGATCCTCTGTGCTGGAATCTCTCCGCTTTGCCCTCCGTACCCCTGTTGCTGTGCTGTCTTCCGCGGCTCCGAAGCTCCCCCCCTCCACCACCCGCAGTCTCCGCCCGCGAAGGGGCTTCCTAGTGTGTGGACACTTTTCCTCCTTCACAGTTCCCTCCCGCTGGTGCAGGACCCATCCCTATCCTTTTGTCCCTGTTTATTTTTTTCTTTTGCCCTACCCAGGTACGTGGGGGGGTTCTTGCCTTTTGGGAGGTCTGAGGTCTTCTGCCAGCGTTCAGTAGGTGTTCTGTAGGAGTTGTTCCACGTGTAGATGTATTTCTGGTGTATCTGTGGGGAGGAAGGTAATCTCCGCATCTTACTCTTCCGCCATCTTCCCGGAAGTCTTCCTCTTTTTTCATTTTCATCTTCTTCCTTTTCACTTATTTGCATTGTTTGAACTCTTAGGCTGCTGTAATCAACCTCTTTTTGCTCAGATTCTTTCCACTCATCTGCATCCTTTGTCACAACCTTGGTGGCAGCTCCGGGGCCCATGGCCTCCCTGCCTGCCGTCCCGCTGTAGCCCAGCCAGGTCCCTGCACCCCATCCTTTTGTCTTTATGTCCATTTGTCTTTATGTCGCTTTTTCATATTCCCATCTCAATTAAGAGAAACTCTCATTCGTGGAGCAATGGCTAAATCTCCACCTCTTTGCTACTTCTAGTCATAGAACTGTGCAAGTATCATGTGATCTGCACCTTGGAGAGATAACCTACCATGAGCTGGAGTCCAGTCCTATGTTGTTCAGGTTAAGAAACTCAGTTGACTCACTAACTAAATCTTGCTTATTAACTGAGGTGCTATGGTTTATGCATTATAATAATGTGAATTTATCCTGTTATTATTTTGAATCAATAGTATGGCATCGTATCAAAGAGACTTTGTTATACTAACATACCAAGTATAGTGTACAGAGTTATAGCAGAGATTTCTAAGACCCCAATGAGTGTAGTATATAGAAAGTACAGTGGATTAGAAATAAGGAGGCCTAACATTCTTATCTGAGTTCTGCTGATATTATCTATGTGTATTTGAGGCTAATTATTTAAATTCTCTGGGCCTTGACAAGAAAGGGAAAAGAACTAGAAGGTACACCCATTCCTTTTTAGAGTATGCTCCAGAATTTGCATGTATCACTTCTGCTCCTGTACCTTTGGCCAGAGCTTAGTCAGTTGGTCACATGTAGCTGGAAAGGAGACTGGAACATGTAGTCTGTAGCTAAAACTTGTAGGATTTTATGACTAAAGGAATTGGACTTTTGAAGGACAACTAACAGTCTTAGTCATTTTCCCCTTTTATTAGGAAAGTAAATGCTCTCTCAGCACCTTCCTTCCTCCCTCACCCCCAGCAGATTTCTGCTTAGGCTGGAATTGGCTCATATGGTCACCTCTAGATGCAAGGAAGCTGAGGAAACAGGAAACAGGATTTACATGATTGGCTTTCACCAAAGGTTTCCAAAATTTCATGGTTCACAGCTCCCTTGGGATCTCAGTAAATATTTTCATGGTGCCAAAAGAAATACGTAAAAGTTCTATTTACAACTTAGTAGCTGTTTGAATAAATTATGCACATAAATTGAAAGAAAAGTAATACCTTTTTCATTCTTAAATAACCATGTGTTGTTAATGGGTATTACCTGTGGGGTATTCCATAGCTTCTCAAACATTGGCGTCAGATTGGATAGTGTCATTTCTCATTCTACATGCTTTTCGTGACATACTTTCTTTGTTTTTTAGTCACAGCAACCACTGAAAATCCAGTTTTGCAATGATATGGCATGGTCTAAAGGTATGTAGTGATCGCATATGAAAACTGTACCCTAAGCTAGTAGTACGTGCTGTCCAACAGATGTTGAGTCCCACTGCGTTTCCCTTGAAAATTAAAATATGCTATTCCCCTGCACCCAGTGAATTTATTCTGGCACCCTTGGAGACTGGGCACACAGTTTGGGAATCATGGGTTTAAACTAATCATCATCCATTTTGTGGGGCTGGACATATTGCTCCCCGTACAAGAATCAGGTTTCTTTTAGAGAAGAAGAGAGAATGGAAATTGTTTAGGAAACTAACAATTTCTGCCTCAGTCGGCCCCAGGCAGACTATATGTTCTTTTAGAACAGAGGGCATGGCTGTTTTTTCATACTGTTTTGTGTGTAGCACAATTCTAGGTACTTAGAAGGAGCTCAGTACATATTTATTAAATGAATGGAGAAATGAAGACTATGTGGTTAACAGTATGGTTGATTCTATCAACCATAGAATGTCAGGTTATAGGAAATTTGTTGTCTGTTGGGTAAGTCTCTATGTAAATTCAAGGGCCTGGACTATGGCTTCCTCATTTATTAAGCTCAGAGCCCAATGATATTGTAGGTGATAGAAAGTGTTGGTTGGATGAATGAGTGAATGTCTCAGTGAGAGCTAGTTCTGTCTCCAAACCCATTACAAAGGAGTTTCATTACACTGATAATGACAAATGCTTATTAGTGAGCTCTCAATATAAATGCCCATGCTGGCTGCTGAGAAAGAAAAATAACCACTCCATCTTATCACTAGAATCTAAGGCTTTCTTTTGTTACCACAGTCACCACTAGAAAAACTGACAAAAAAAGAAAAGCAGAACTTTTCTGAGATATGAGAAGGACTTTTTCTGCAATGGTTTACATTGTCAGGAGCTAAACTGTTTCATAATTCAGGATCATAAAGACTGGAAAGTGACTTTTTAAACAAAAGCCATGAAACTTTATAAGTATGATAGCCATTTGAGCAAAATCTGTCTTTCTCCTCTTTCTTGTCTCAACTCAAATTTATTTTTCTGTGTTTTCATTGTTTTTGCAACAGAGGAAGTCACTGAAGCTCTTTGCCCTTGGCTTCCCTCATAGTAAATTGTATAACTCTGTGACACTCTATAGAAGAATGTGCATGTGCTAGCATGTTAGTTACATCTATGTCTAAAAATTGCCTATAGTTATTTGATTTTTCTAGTCATATATTTAGAAAGTTATGTATGTATCTGTCTCTATCACTAAATCAAAAGTATTTTGAAGGCAGGTTCTATGTCCTTTTCATTTTGGATCTGGTACAGAGTAGGTACCCAGTATATATTTGTTGAATTAGTAAACTATTTCTTATGGAGATTTTCCCAAAAGCATTAAGCAGTGTTTTGTTAAATACTCAGTGTGTGTATGTTTATTTTGTGAGAGCCAAAACCATCTCTACTTTAACTCCTTCAGTATTCCTATAAACTAAGGAAAACCAGAATTTATTTTCATTGTTTTGTAAATGGAAAAATATAATTATCTTTAATGTTGGATACCAAATCTTGAATTTGTACTATGAAAGAAATAAACTAGTTAATATATTTTAAAACCCCTTTTTTTAATATACATAAAATTTTATTTATTTATTTATTTTTGGCTGTGTTGGGTCTTTGTTGCTGCATGCCGGCTTTCGCTAGTTGTGGTGAGCGGGGGCTACTCTTTGTTGCGGTGCGTGGCCTTCTCATTGCGGTGGCTTCTCTTGCTGCAGAGCACAGGCTCTAGGCGTGTGGGCTTCAGGAGTTGTGGCTCGCGTTGTTTCTCTCATTTATTTATCTTCATTGGAGTACAATTGCCCCACAACGGTGTGTTAGTTTCTGCTTTATAACAAAGTGAACCAGCTGGACATATTCATATATCCCCATATCCCCTCCCTCTTGCATCTCCCTCCCCCCCTCCCTATCCCACCCCTCTAGTGGTCACAAAGCACAGAGCTGATCTCCCTGTGCTATGCAGCTGCTTCCCACTAGCTAGCTATTTTACATTTGGTAGTGTACATATGTCCATGCCACTCTCTCACTTCGTCCCAGCTTACCCTTCCCCCTCCCCATGTCCTCAAGTCCATTCTCTACGTCTGTGTCTTTATTCTTGTCCTGCCCCTAGGTTCTTCAGAACCTTTTTTTTTTTTTTTTAGATTCCATATATATGTGTTAGCACACAGTATTTATTTTTCTCTTTCTGACTTACTTCACTCTGTGTGACAGACTCTAGGTCCATCCACCTCACTACAAATAACTCAATTTCATTTCTTTTTATGGCTGAGTAATATTCCATTGTATATATGTGCCACATCTTCTTTATCCATTCATCTGTCAGTGGGCACTTAGGTTGCTTTGATGTCCTGGCTATTGTAAATAGAGCTGCAATGAGCATTGTGGTACATGACTCTTTTTGAATTATGGTAAAAACCCTTTTTAAATAGAAGAATATTTATTCTTTTGTTTGTTTGTTAATGTTTTTCTACCAATGTAATAAAAGCTTTCACTGAGCATTTACTAGATGCAGGTCAATGTCCAGGTGTCAGATTCATGCTGCAGTCAGTTTTACAACCTTAAATTTAATTTTATTTATTATTTTTAATGAGAACTTTTGCAGTTTACTCTCTTAGCAACTTTCAAATGTGCAATGCAGTATTATTATTATTATTTTTAATTGGAGTAAATTTTATTTTTTTAATACATTTTTATTTGTTATTTTTTTCTGAGCACAAAAGAAATACATATGCTCATAGCAAACAATTTAATCATTATAAAAATATTTAATAAAAATACTAGAGATAACTTCTGTTGATAGTTCAGAGTATATTCCTACAATTTTTTTCTGTGGATTTATAGCCACATAATAATATTGTTAAAACTTTGAGGTGCAACATTTTAAATGAAATCATAATACACACCCTAGTTTGCAATTTCTTTTTTTTCACATAATGTATCTAAACTTTTAAGTGTAGAAGATTTTCCAACTAGTAAATATAAAATTTCCTGTCTGCTTAATTGCTGAATCTTGCTTTTAGATGTTGACGGTACCCTATACTCTCACTTAGAATTACTTGTCACAATTGTAATTTGAATTATTATTTATAAAATTGTAGGTTATATACCTGTCTTCCTAAGTAAATTGTACATTCCATGCCTAATGCACACTAACTGAAACATACACATAACAGCAATAGATGCTATGAATGAATGAGTGAATGATGGGCTTCTATCTCAAGACTTTCTTTACAAGGCTTGTGTTCTTACCACATTTCATACTGCTTCCCCTTAGTGGTTTTTTTAAAATATATTTTGAGAATTTTCATATTCTTGCTATTTATGTTTACATTATTTTTAGTTTTGTTTAGTATGTTTTAGGTCAATGTGAAAACAGAGAAATAAGCATTTTAGATATTTAGAAGTATAGGAATAATTATTACATAATGATAAAAATAATCAGCATTTTAAACCTGTAAAGTTATTGGAGCTTACTACTTTTCAAAATTAAAAAGACAATAATAGGGGCTTCCCTGGTGGTGCAGTGGTTGGGAGTCCGCCTGTCAGGGTGGGGGACACGGGTTTGGGCCCTGGTCCAGGAGGATCCCACATGCCGCGGAGCACCTGAGCCTGTGCGCTGCAACTGCTGAGCCTGTGGGCCACAACTGCTGAGCCCTACAGCCTGTGCTCCACAGCGGGTGAAGCCACCGCAGTGGGGGGCCTGCGCGCCGAGGTTAAGAGTAGCTCCAGCTTGATGCAACTGGAGAGGGCCTGTGCGTGGCGGCGAAGACCAAACGCAGCCAAAAATAAATAAAATAAATTAAAAAAAAGAAGAAGACAATAATAAACATTCACAGAGCAGCTTTATTTCAATTTTCTGACATATTTCTTAGCCCATTCTCTTTCTACTCATTCAAGAAGAAAAAGTTTCTAAACTGAAATAATTATATAAATTAAATGATAAATGGCAGAGACTGGTAGTTATCCCCGTGTAGTTTTTCCCAGTTTCTAGAAGCTCAGATTTGTGACCATCTGCAGTGGGCATTCCATTTCCAGCTTGCAACCAGGCATGGTCAGTAGCATGCAAAAGGAAGTGTCTTGTGGCAGTTTTCATGAACATTCTTCAGGAGACAGTGAGGTGTAGGCCCCTTTATTCTTGTCCTCTGACCCTTTTCCTGTTTGCTCCTCTGGAATATGATGCTATCATCTTGGACTATGAGGTTGAAGCCTTGCAGTTCAGAACATCAAGATGCATGGATCCTGGGTTCCTGGCGACATGAGTCACTGTGCCAGTCACGAACAACTTCCTGGACATTTCTATGAGACAAAAATAAATTCCCATTTTTATTAAGCTATTGTTTCTGTCATTTTCTCCCAAACTTAATCTTAGTTAATACAGATATTGAATCTGGAATTTCTAAGATGGTCCCTATAAGCTTATTATTTGCCACACATAACCAGCCCCTACCAATAGCATTTCATCAAAGAAACCATATGCAGCATTACTCCCTATTTATAGATTAAAAAAATAAGGACCAGAGAAGTTTCAATTCAGATTCTAGGTCCAATGTGCTTCGTAAAAGACTGTATTTACATACTAATTGACAAGTAATAAGATAGAATACAAGTCAATAATAGCCTGTTTTTGTATACAGTTCTGTTATTTGTTTCAAGATGTTAATCTCATCTAGTTCCTCAAAAGCACTCTTAAAGTAGGTGCATATATGACAAAACTGAACCCCAGAAAGTGTCATCTGCACAAGGTAACAAAACTAGACAGTGGACTAATTTCCTGGGTTCTAGTTCTTTATGCTTTTTATCATATTGTTCATCAGTCTTTTAAAGCCTCATCAAAAAGTATATTATTTTGCATTTTATTAACCAAGTTTGAGAAATAATTTTTTTCATCTTCATTGTAGACGACAGGACGTCCTTTTCACATCCACATGTGCACAACCGAGAGAAGTGCATGAGCATCAGAGAAGAATTTATTGTGTATTAAATAAAGGTACTGTTTCTCTCTCCCTCTGAGAAGGAGGAGATATTGGAAGGAAGAGTAGAAAAAATATATCTGACTTAAAACACTCTCTTGTTTCAAGAAAACAGTAGTATTAATTGCTACCTATACTCTTGACCTAGCTAATGGGTAATGATGTATCATTTCCAGTCTCAAATGTAAAATAGATAACTAGTGGGAAGCAGCTGCATAGCACAGGGAGATCAGCTCAGTGCTTTGTGACTGCCTGGAGGGGTGAGATACGGAGGGTGGGAGGGAGAGACAAGAGGGAGGAGATATGGGAACATATGTATATGTATAGCTGATTCACTTTGTTATAAAGCAGAAACTAACACACCATTGTAAAGCAACTATACTCCAACGAAGATGTTAAAAAAAAAAAAAAGTCAAGCAGTCCTTTCACTGACCAAAACAATATAATCCTAATTGAAAAATCCACATGCATAAAAAACCCAATTGCTGATTTGAGCATCCTAGCTAGTTGAAGCTGAATTTTTTTAGTGTGCAATTTGCATTTGGGTTCATGCCCTAGTGCACCCAAATTTCAGTATTATTCAGTTTCCTGAGGAACCCATATACGGACAACCTTAGTGAACAATATTTCCTCCACTTCCTATATAATTGTTTAGGTAACTGCTCCATATTGTTGTTGGTGTAGCCTTAGATCCTCTGAAGGATAATCCGTATTTTAAAATAATCTGACCTTGACCTCTTCTCCAATGTACTTTAAAAATAAACCATTTTGGGGGGTCTCTAATAGTTTCTCTTTTGATTTGTCTGCTGTTCTTATTGTTTAGTTTACTCCTTTTTGCTTGTGTGGGATAGGGACTGAATGTTGATTACTGAAAGTTTGGATTCCTTCCAGGCATTTATTCTGGGACAGTTCTCAGTCTGTTAGCACTAAAACCTACCTATTGCCCTGTCCTACCCTTTCCTACCCATAATATGATATACACCCACTCTTTTCCCACCATGTAGTGGGAAGGATGGGAGTTCTTTTAAGAATCTCTGTAAATTTAAGTATACCTAGAATATTTCTGGGTAAACATAAATAAGGCCCAGGGAACTTATTAAGGATAATAAAATTACTTACTGTACTATTTTTTTTAAGGAAATATTTTTAAACCACTTTCTTGCAGTTCCATCATTAGAGTTGCCTCTAACTAAACTTTCCTTAGTAGTCAATTCTTTTTTCAAAAAATTAATTAATTAAATTTTGGCTGCATTGTGTCTTTGTTGCTGTGCGGGGGCTTTTCTTTGGTTGCGGTGAGCGGGGACCACTCTTCTTCAGCATGCGCGGGTTTCTCATTGCGGTGGCTTCTCTTGTTGCGGAACACAGGCCCTAGGTGCATAGGCTTCAGTAGTTGCAGCACTCGGGCTCAGTAGTTGTGGCTCGTGGGCTCTAGAGCGCAGGCTCAGTAGTTGTGGAGCACGGGCTTAGTTTCTCCCCAGCATGTGGGATCTTCCCGGACCAGGGCTCGAGCCCGTGTCCCCTGCATTGGCAGGCAGATTCATAAACCACTGTGCCACCACGGAAGTCCCAATAGTCAATTCTTATACAACTTCCTTTTCCCCTTCTACCGTATGTAGTATTTTACTTAAATGACTTTTCCTGGTATAAATTACATTTGCTTTTTAGGGAACTGGGAGATGTAACTCATTGTAGTCCCCTACTCTTTTTCTACATCCCACTGCTCATTTGAGGGTCCAGATTCCTAGTGTTTTCACTTTCATATTTCCATGCTATGATAACCTGAGTATAGTAAAGTTTTGAAATATAAGTTAGAAGTCCTGAATGTTACCAGATAACCTTGGACCAATCAATGACCTCTACATTTCTTACTAGTAAAGTGTATGTATAATAACTAGTAATCAAATGATCTATATGCTTGTTTGGGCTTGTCTAAAGTCAGAGAAACAGTAATTAAGTACTAGTAATTAATGCTAAAAGAATTACAAAGCAAGGGATTCTCATCATTTAATTGGCTTGGATTGAAGAAAAGGAAGAACAGTTTTTTCAAATATTATCACATGAATAGTTTTAAAAAGCTAGCAACCATTTTACTGAGTATTATAAGATATATTTTCAAAATGTACCTCCATAATTATAGTGATTTTTCAACAGTTCTAACAAAGTAGGTAAAATAAAACCATAATTATATTTAATTTATTAAAAACAGAAAGTAAAGTATCCTCTTTTATGAACCCTTGATTCTTTCCCTTCCTTGCAGACCCAGCTTCATTAGGCATAAAAACTCCTGCAATTATTTCATATCCCCAAAGTTTCTACCTTCTCTGAATTGTTGTATATCTCATGTATCTTATGACACTCATTCTAATCCTTCTTATGTACAATGTTGTAATTGTTCTCTAGAATTTTTTTTAAATGGCTTTCGTCTTCTAAAGTGAATTTTAATTTGCTGGGAAAAAAAAGGACTGTACACTCTCATTTACTCTCAAAATTTTATCTATTAACACAGAATAAATCTTAATAGATAAACTCTGACTTAAATAGCTCTATAGTTCCTTGGCACTAGAATGTATAAACACAACTGATGGGGCAATTCATATTAGTCTATGAAGTAAACAAGAAAGTTAGTTCTGATCAGTTTCTCAAAATTATATACTATTTCCTTCAAAAATAAACTTCTTCTTGACAAATGTAACATTTCATGTAATCTACTGTAGGTTCAAAGCATAAGAATCTTTGACTTATGGAGAGGGAGGTAATAACTAAAGCTTTACAATCATAATATTTTAATTTTTATAATGTTATATATATAATAACATTTATAATATTTTTAATTTTATAATGTTATATATTTTTCAAAATGTTTTCATGTATCTTGCGGGGGGTAGGCACAAAATATACTTTAATGTTACAATACATCATTTAATAATGAATATTAGGGGCTTCCCTGGCGCTGCAGTGGTTGAGAATCTGCCTGCCAATGAAGGTGACACGGGTTCGAGACCTGGTCTGTGAAGATCCCACATGCCACGGGGCAACTGGGCCCATGAGCCACAACTACTGAGGCTGCGCGTCTGGAGCCTGTGCTCCGCAACAAGAGAGGCAGCGACAGTGAGAGGGCCACGCACCGCGATGAAGAGTGGCCCCCGCTCGCCACAACTAGAGAAAGCCCTCGCACAGAAACGAAGACCCAACACAGCCAAAAATAAATTAATAAAAATAAATAAATTTAAAAAAAGAAAAAAGATAATGAATATTAGGTTTTAGCTGAAATTCCTTGAGATCCAGTATAGAATAGTGGAAAACTAGAATCAAAATACTTGGGTTTGAATCCTGTTCCCACTTACAAGCTGTGTGACCTCTGTCAAGTTACTTAACCTCTCTGTATCTCATCTATAAAATATACATAATTATAATAATTGGTTGTAATAATTAAATGAATTAATACATATAAAACACTTAGAATCATGCCTAGAACTTAATTAGAATTAAATAAGTATCTTATTACTATTTTGGGAAAATTTTAATGTATTATTTCTAAAACATTAGTTGAATTTAGATTTATTACAAGTTTTATATAAAAATGGATCAGCTGTAGTTGATACAATAATTTCATTTCTCTAACTACAATGTGAGAAGCATAAGTTTAATCACAGTGTCTTAAACTTTTCTATAAACTATCTCTCATCAAGCATATGGGACAATTTTTATTATTTGCTCATAAAACACTTGATTTACTATATAATTCACTTTCTATTGCTGGATAAATATTTATTGGAACATATTCAAATTTGGTCTCTTTTAATTTGCTTTTATTGCTAAACTGTCTTGGACAAGTTTTTTTTTTGTCAATTAAAACACATAAAAGTAAATATATGTGTTACATATATATACGTATATACCACCAAAAATATATTTTAGGAAAGGTATGAAATCTCTCCAATGTCACTCTATTTCTCCCAAAAGCATCCTTAAATCCCATTCTCCAGAGGTTTGCTACATATTCTCCATGTTTTTTTATATACTATATAAGAATGGTGACATGTCCATATGCATGCATACATGGTACATTTTTTCTCATAAAATAAGGATTATACCATGTCTAATGGTCTTTATGGTCTCATGTTTTTTCTTAATATATCCCATACATCTTACTATATTAATACATACAGATTTATCCTCATTCTTTCCTTTTCATTTTTTGGTGAAAATTCAGAAGCATGTAGAAACATGTACAATTATATATGCAAACAAATATATGCATAGTGAGCATCCAGACATCCATTACTCAGGTTGAGAAAAAGAACATTGCCAGGACGTTGGAAATCCTATCAGTGCCCTTTGAAATGGCTGCAATTTTTATGTTTACCCCTTCATTCATTGAACCATTCACTTATCAACAGATACATAAGCTGTTCCTAAATTTTTGCTATTACTAACAATGTTGTAATGACCATGTTCTATTTTATTTTTACATTCTCATGAAACCATATCTATAGGATGGATTCCTAGAAGTGGGATCACTAGGTAACAGGGTATGTACTTTTCAGATTTTAATAAGGAAAATTCCATTATCCTCCAAAAGTTTTTACAAATTATATTTCCATCAAAAATGTAAAGCTCATTTCCCCACACTTCATACTATCCAAAAGTTATTGATATCAATCTTTTAAATTTTTCTAATCTGATTAGAAAAAATCATATTTATTTTAATTTATATGTTTTAACTGGTGAAGTTCAGCATTGTTTCATATGTTTATTATGTATTTGTACTTTGTTGGTGAATTGCCTTTTATACCCCAAACCCATTATTCTATTGATTTGTATATATTTCCTTACTAATTTGTAGGAATTTTTTATAAAACAGATATATAAATCACCTGTCAGTTATGAGGCAGAAGGATTTTCTTTTGGGTGTAATTTTAAAGTTTTTTTAATGCATCATTGAATGCATGAAAGCAGATGTCTTGAGGTTCAAGAATGAATATTTAATAAACCATTTTTTCACACTTCCATTTTCTCACAGTATCTTAACTTCTCACAGCAAAGGTTATTTAAAGAACATGGAATTTTTTTTAACATCTTTATTGGAGTATAATTGCTTTACAATGGTGTGTTAGTTTCTGCTTTATAACAAAGTGAATCAGCTATACATATACATATATCCCCATATTTCCTTCCTCTTTCATCAAGAACATGGATTGTCGAATCTAAAATTGTATTTATCATTTTGGGTTTCCATTCCTCGACATGCACCTGCATTTTAAATCATTTGCACTTAATTATTTTCATTTCTCATAGGCAGAAGCTGTTAAATTGTTAATTGTTAAGAACAGTATAGTCTGAACTACTATGCATAAAATTAAAAAGCTACAAGGATATATTATACAACATAGGGCATATAGCCAAATTTTATAATAACTATAAATGGAGTATGACCTTTAAAAATTGTGAATCACTGTGTTGTACACGTGAAATTTATATAATACTATACATCAACTATACCTCAAAGAAAGGACCTTATAGTCCATGGATACCATTTTAGAGTTGTGTATCTAGTTTTCCAAAGAAGCAATTTATTACTATACTAAGTAAATCACTATACAGAAGCTGCATATTCCTCAGTAAAGGGGAAATTACATTAGTTTAGAGTTAAGAGTTAAGACTTCAAATCACCTTTCTTAAAGGTTTTTATATATACCACTAACCTTCTCTTGGTATTTTATGTTTCTTGAATCGTTTGTTAAGATTCAACTTTGGATGTGATGGAAAGGTGATAAATATCCTAGAAAAGCTGACAATATTTAAAAATTACTTGAACACTCTATTGTTAATATAAATGAATACTTGCTCCTGTTAGAGAGGAAACTATGCTTGACTTTACTCTTACAAAAAATCAGAAAAGGACATACACACACTTTTGCAAAAGATATTAAATTAGAACCATAGGTAATTTTTCCACTTTTCCTTTTTAAAAATGTTTTCTTTTCTTTTTTAATTGAAGTATAGTTGATATACAATGTTGTGCCAATCTCTGATGACATCTTTTCCTTTTAAATCTATGGATTATATACCTTTGAGAAGCAAGGAATCTATCTTAATTGTAGCCTGGAGATAGGAAAGATATTCTGTCATTTGATAATTTTTAAAATTTAAAATTTCTAACTTGACTAAAATTTTATTTTGGCCTCTATCTATAGAAAAAAGGAAGAATAACATTTTGAGAAATAGGAAAATCTGATCTATAATTTCTTAAGATTATAATATGCTTGGGACTTCCCTGGTGGCGCAGTGGTTAAGAATACACCTGCCAATGCAGGGGACACGGGTTCGAGCCCTGGTTTGGGAAGATCCCACATGCCGCAGAGCCACTAAGCCTGTGTGCCACAACTACTGAGCCTGCACTCTAGAGCCGGCGAGCCGCAACTACTGAGCCCACGTGCCACAACTACTGAAGCCCATCACCTAGAGCTTGTTCTCAGCCACAAAGACAAGCCACAGCAATGAGAAGCCCGTGCACTGCAATGAAGTGCACGGAGCTGTGTGCAGCAACGAAGACCCAACGCAGCCAAAAATAAATAATAAAAATAAATAATAAAATAAAATTAATTTTAAAAAGGTTATAATATGCTTGAAGGTAATTTCTTTTTAAATGTTTTAATGTATTTAATGTTTTTAATATGTTAGAAAAGAAGTGTATTCTCTATTTTTTTTAATCCTCTGCTAATTGTATTCTGTTTGTTGTTTAGTTCACATGCATGAAATAACTAAACCTTGGCAAGAGTTTTTAGCTGGGCTCAGCTTTTTGTAAGCCAAATGATTTTGAAAGAAGATGGGCATTCTTTAGCTTCCAAAATGTTGACTCTGGATTCAGCAGCTACCAAGTAATAATAGACTACCCACTGACTTAAAGGTCAAAATCATAGAATGATTAGAACATCATGATTATGTGAAGAAAAAACATTGCATCAATTAGTGCCAAGTTTGAATTAGATTGTGCTCTGTGACCTACTTTCCTTAGATTCATTTGGTCTCTATGGATAGAACATGTACCAGTATCCTCTGGAAACTATTAGTTATTTAAAATTTGAAGGTTTTAAAGAAATCATATATTAGTGAATCTTACCTTCCTGACAATAGTAAAGGAGGTTAATTTGTCAACAGCTATGTGAAATAAAGAATATTACAGTGTACAAAAACTAAGACAAGCAATACTACTGGAGCCTTGATGTAGGCAAGTATTATAAATTTCACTGATACTTATACAGGTTACACTGGTTGTGTTAGTTTGTATACATATATATAAAACGACAAATGTATATTCATATACATAAAATAACAAATGTATTATATATAATTCAAATGCATACAATTCATCCTTTTAACATGAACAAGTCAGTGGTTTTTAGTATATTCACAGTTGCACAACCATCACCAATATTTAATTTCAGAACATTCTCATCACCCCCAAAAGAAACCCTGTACAAATAAGTCATGCCCGAAAGCTGGTTCTTTGAGATAAGCCTCTGACTAGGCCGACCATGAAAAAGAGAGAAGACACAAATGCAGATTTTAAAGGGATAATAAGAGAATATCAGGCTTCCCTGGTGGCACAGTGGTTGAGAGTCCACCTGCCCATGCAGGGGACACGGGTTCGTGCCTCGGTCCAGGAAGATCCCACATGCCGCGGAGCGGCTGGGCCCGTGAGCCATGGCCGCTGAGCCTGCGCGTCCGGAGCCTGTGCTCCGCGGCGGGAGAGGCCACAGTAGTGAGAGGCCCGATTATCACAAAAAAAAACCCCACAAACAAACCCAGAATATCATTATCATCATTATTAGTAACAACTTTGTCAATAAATCCAAAAATTTAGATGGAATGGACAGATTCCTAGGAAAATATAATTCACTAAAAGTAAAGAAAGAGAAAAAATAGGAAAATCTGAATAGTCTTATAACTATTACGGAAAATGAATTTCTGTCAGCGGCAACATCATTTACCTCTTACCCAAGCCAGAATTAAAGGTGAGACTGCTTCCAGCTATGTACTTCCTTTGTAGAAATCAGAAAAAGGCACTCCTTGAAAATGCACGTAGCTCCATGCCAGGGGACAGGACTTTGTGAACTAAGTGTGTGCTGGATGTCAGCTTCCATGTGCCCTTGTCAGCTAGGGACACTTTGTCAGTGAACATCCTATACAACTGTATGTGGCAGCCCTGCCTTGATCTTCCCCCTTTTTTCTCTTTTCCCCCAATTCAATTAATTCACAAATACTGCCGAGTGTCTCCAAAGTATATCTTTTCCACTCTTTCGACCTTAGCTTAGCCACCGTCATGTCCCACCCTGACTACTGTACAACACCCTCCTGTCTGGTCACTCTGTGTCTACACTTACCTCCTCCAATCTATTCTCCACACTGCAGGTGAAGTGATCATCTTAAAACATAAATCCAGGGACTTCCCCAGTGGTGCAGTGGATAAGAATCTGCCCTCCAATGCAGGGGACACTGGTTCGATCCCTGGTCCAGGAAAATCCCACATGCCGCGGAGCAGCGAAGCCCATGCGCCACAACTACTGAGCCTGCGCTCTAGAGCCTGCGAGCCACAACTACTGAGCCCGCGTGCCGCAACTACTGAAGCCCGCACGCCTAGAGCCCGTGCTTCGCAACAAGAGAAGCCACAATGAGAAGCTCGTGCACCCAATGAAGAGTAGCCCGCACTCACTGCAACTAGAGAAAGCCTGCGCTCAGCAACAAAAACCCATCACAGACCAAAAATAAATTTTAAAAAATTAAATCTTAAAAAAAACCCCACATAAATCCAGTAACATCAATCTCCTGCTTAAATTCTTCAGTGACTTCCCTTTTCACTAAGAAAAAAAATCCAAACTCTTTACTATGAACCACAAGGCCCTGAGTGATCTGACGCTATGTTTCTAGTCTCATCTTGTGCTACTCAGCTCTTTGCCTACTCTGCTCTAGCCACACTAGTCTTATCTCAGTTTAATTAATCTGCCAAAAATCTTTCCTGCCTCAGGCTTTTGCACTATTCTTTTTGGAATAGTAAGAATAACTAGTATTTATTTTGCTCTTGCTACATGCTAGGCACTGTTCTAAGTACCCTCTGTATATGCACACATTTAATCCTCACAAATAAATAAATTTATTTATTAAATAAATAAAATAAATAAAGGTTAAATAAATTTCCCAAAGTCCCACAGTTTGTACTTGATGACACTAAGATGAGCTTCTACACACTCTTTGTATAGCAGCCTCTTCTCATCCTCTAGGTCTCAGCATATCAATTCCATCCTTGGGGAAGACTTCTCTGGCCACTATACCTAAGGTAGGTCTCATTGTTGGTCACCATCTCAGCTGTTAGTCTGTGTGCTTCATAGTACACACTATGACTTATTGTTATTATTTTTATCTTTTTTCTCCCTCTCTCACTAGAATGTAAGCTCCATAAGGACAGGAACTTACTATAGAAACATCAATATGCGAAATGCTTCAAAATACAAAATGATGAAAAAGAATACTCTTTCAGCATCTAGCACATTGTTTTGCACACAATAACTACTCAATCAATGCTACCAAATTAATAAGAATAATATATCTTTCCTATTCAGATACTTACCTGCAGAAGAATAAATCCCTTACAATTTAAAACTAAATGAAACAAAACTACTTTAATTACTCCTCAGTCAGCTTAGGTTTTACTAGAAAAATCCTGCCTGTGCTCAATTTACTGTGAAGATAACCAGACAGGAAAGAATGTGGCTAAGTTCTCTTTTTCATGAGAACTCATTTTGAGATCTTTTTTGATTCTGGACTACATTCCATGGCTTTAGTAATAACAATTATTTCAATTAGTTAGGAAATAAACATCCAGTATTTTCTTTTTGGTTGAATGACTTAATTTAATCTGATGTTCAGCTAAGTTTCTTATCAAAAGTGGCAGAAATTAATTAGCTAATTGAAGCAAAGGGGATTTGTTGAGAGGACATCAAGCTCACAGAACAAACAGAAGACTGGAGCATGGGAAGCTTCCAAATAGACAGGAACCAAAAGGTCCCTCGAGTCAAAAGCCAGAAACAGCCCAACAGTTACTGCTTCATCACTGGTTGGCCTGATCAGGGTGCCACCACAATACTGCCCTTGTCCCCCACCCTTGCATTACTCGTGAAATACAAAATCCCATGAGAAAGCATCTGATTAACCTAGCTCATGTGCTAGACTGCCCAAGTCTCAATTCTGACATTGAAACTACACACAGTTAATTTCCCAGAAGGAAATTGGAGACGTGAATGCTGGGAAGCCAAAAAAAAAAAGAATGTCTTTTATATTTATGTAAGGACAACCAAAAATGTATGTTTTCACCATTTCTTATTTTGGGATTTTAGAACTTTGTTAAAGACATAGATTTTAGGGACTTCCCTGGTGGTCCAGTGGTTAAGACTCCGTGGTCCCAATGCAGAGAGCCTGGGTTCGATTCCTGGTCAGGGAACTAGATCCCACATGCTGCATCTAAAGATCTCGCACGCGGCAACAAAGATCCCATGTGGTGCAACTAAGGCCCGGCGCAGCCAAAGTAAATAAATAAATAAATAAATAATTTTTAAAAAGACATAGATTTTACCCAAATATAGAGATCAGAATATTAGAAGGGACTTTATTCTTCCTCTAGCCAAACACTCTTATTTTGACATAAGCATTAAACAAGAAAAAAACCCTGCGTATTCTCACTGAATAGCGAAATATATGATGAACATTTGTGAATAAGTCATGTGTGACACGAACTTGTCAGAATCAAAAGCCCAGAATGCATCCATGATCTTGGCAGAGGTAGAGGGGTTTGTTTCATTCAGGTCATGACCCAGTCACATTTTCAACCTACCTATTGGCCTCTTCACATGGTTTTCCATGCCAATGAATTTAATTTTGGACCTACTGAATTTGAACTCTAACTCAACATGTCCAAAACCACACTCGTCTCTTCACACCATCTACTTCTCCTGTTTTTCCCAATCTTGATAGGTGTACCACCATTCAATCTAGCCACCCAATCCAGAAACTCGGCACTCATATATGACTATTCCATACTTCACCCCACACACGCAGTCATATCACCAAACATTCTTCCTCCAAATTTCTTTTCAAATCTATGCCTTTCTCTTCATTCCCCCTTGCCAGTGTCTTGGTTCAAATTCATGACATCTGTATTTCTCACCACCTAACATATCTTCCAGTTTTGATTAATTTTAGTAGGTCCCAGAGGCTTTCAAGTTTTGCCCACTGGCTACAATTCTATCTGTATATACCATTGCTTCTTCCCATCTTACCTGAACAACCTGAATTCTGAATATATCCTGTTTTTTCATGTACTCCAGATTTTAATGTGCTGATTCTTTTTTTTTTTTTTTTTTTTTTTTTGCGGTACGTGGGCCTTTCACTGTCATGGCCTCTCCCGTTGCGGAGCACAGGCTCTGGACGCGCAGGCCCAGCGGCCATGGCTTACGGGCTCAGCCGCCCCGCGGCATGGGGGATCTTCCCGGACTGGGGCACGAACCCGAGTCCCCTGCATCGGCAGGCAGACTCTCAACCCCTGCGCCACCAGGGAAGCCCAATGTGCTGATTTTTAATTAGTTAATCTTTCCATCTGCTTCTATCAGGCTTGTTCTCTTAGTGTGCCTGCTAAACTTCTACTCCAGCCTTCCAGACTTTGTTTTTCGAATTTTTTCTGAAGACCTTCCCATCCCAGCCGTCACTATCCCCAAGTAAACTCAAGCCTTTCGCCTGAACCCCCATAACGCTTGTACATACTTCCTTACACTGTTTACTTACTCTCATTATTTGTTCATATGCCTGTTTTTCCTTTTGGATTGGGAGCAGGGACTGTGGCTCATTTAGAGTTTCGTTTTCTCACTGAATTCATTTAGTGCCTGGTACACCACAGGCAACAAAACATGTTTCTTTGGTAAACACATGAAGCGTGTTTCACTGAATGAAACCCCTGGATGAAGATGAGACCTTCGGAAACTCTAGAAGTTGAGAGAGTGAGCATACATCCTGACCCTGTTATGCCTGTTACTCCAGCTATGTAGCTGCACCCAAAGGGGAGGAGCTTCAGGAAAGCAGCCTTCATCACATCTCAAGTTCTGGGTCCTCTTCTCTCTTGCTCTCCCTAATTTTTGTTGCCTTATTGCATTTATCTAGAATACAAACTGCCCTTAGCTCCCATTTCTAGCCTAGGACTTGCCTCAAAGGCTTAACAATGGTCTTGGTTCATTCAGTTGCGAATCTCCGTGTTTCTCCTTACCCAGGGTTTATTCTATCTTCTCCATGCTATCCATCACACTACTGCATGAGCCTTTGACCCCTGGACCATGCCTCAGTGTTGGCTCTCATGGGCCACATTGTTTTTGGGGTCAGGACTAAAGATAAGGACACTTTAGGCAGTGCCAAAATGAGTATCAGTTTAATTCCAAGAGAGAAAAAAAAAAAAAAAAAAGCAGAGTCACGGGAGAGTCCAGAGTGCAGCCTTGCCGGTTTTACCTAGAAACATGTCTTCGTTTTAAAGCCACTTTTCATAGTCTTGTGTACCACATATGTCCACACATGCACGCATTCTTCCTTTCATTTATTCCTTTGAGCACCTACTGAGCTCAATCACTATGCTAGGCTCTGGGGTAAAAAGATTTGAGAACAAAGACATTTTTCCTGCTCTTCAGATTGCCCATAATCTGGGAAGGAGAGATAGTGTCATGAATGGTAATTAGAAAATAATAAAATAAATGTGTCAATAGAAATAAGCACAGGTCCAATAGTAGCAGAGGAGAGGGGGTCTGGAGTCTTAAAGTTGGCAGGTAGTGCCTGACTAAATCCTGAAATGTTAAATATTTCATGCAAGGCGTTCTATAACCTGCCCACTCTATCTTTTCAACTTTATTTCTTTATGCAATTTTACACTCTAAATTCCAACCATATGTGAGCCTACCATGGAAAATGTTCATCAGGAATTTTAGACAGTTTTTATTTGGGGTAGGGGGCATTTTTTTTATAGTAAATGCACACCAAATGCTGCTATGGCGGCAGCTTGTACGTTCTATAAAGTCTCGTAATTCAAGGTTATGAATTAAGATGGATTTGTTTCAGGGAGGAAATTTGATACAATACCTTTGTGTTAAATACAGTCAACCTTCTACCAGCACTATGTATAATCCCAAATGGTAAATAATCTAAATTTAGTTTCACAGGTAATTTTAAAATCATGTATAATTAGATTTAGAAAGTGTTTTTTGCTTTTCTGCTCTACCATCTACCCTAGGAGGTATACCCTATAGGTTTTCCCTTTTTTAGGCTGTCAACATTTAAAATTTAAAATTAACATGCATCTCCTAAACACATGACAGTGTTGATAGGTTTCTGATGATGAGGAAGGAAACTAAGGACTAAAATTTGTCTTGCATAATCCCCACATGAATAACCAAATAAATATAAATGGCTGTTTTATTGTTTTCATGTGTATGTGTCTAGGTACAGGTAGTCAAGATGTGAACAACTTGCAGAAAAATAACTCCTACCAAAGAAGTCTACAATACATGCAATAGCAGTGTTCACAAGTGTGTCTTAGAACCGACCTTTGGGTGGAGTTATATCACTGCCAACGGTTCAGTTGTTGTGGTTTATTCTAACACTTACTGTCACTTTGAACGATTAAGGTTGTTTGATCCAACGTTAGAAGAATGCGTTTCGTGAGAACCAAGACAACATATACTCTAGCTGTCTGGACCAGCAGTGTGCGTCAGACCACAGACAGCTTGCCCAGCCACTTCTTTCCGGTTCTTGTTTTTATCTGAAAAATGGCAATGTTGGGAATTTAAAAAATAGTTGTAAAAGCCCTTAAATGTGATTCTTTATAATCAAAAGTCAATATAAAGAAAAGCATACTTGGTTTTGTTATCAAATATGAAAGTACACAGTATTATTTCATTTTTAAAAGAAATTTAATTATATCTGATGAAATAGCACAGTTACTCTCTCTCCCTTTTGTGTTTTCAACCTAAGAACACTGCCTCTCTAGCCTTCAATGACAAGCATGTTCTAGTTTCCCTTTGCCTGAGACACTCTCCTTGGTAACTAACTGCACTGCTACCTCTATGTCCTCATTTTAATCTCATGCTTCACCAAATGCAGTCCAACTCTGCTCTCAAAAAACTGCTTAGGGCTTCCCTGGTGGTGCAGTGGTTAAGAATCCGCCTGCCAATGCAGGGGACACGGGTTCGAGCCCTGGCCCGGGAAGATCCCACATGCCACGGAGCAACTAAGCCTGTATGCCACACTGCTGAGCCTGAGCTCTAGAGCCCGCAAGTCACAACTACTGAGCCCATGCGCCACAACTACTGAAGCCCAGGAGCCTAGAGCCCGTGCTCCACAACAAGAGAAGCCACAATGAGAAGCCCGCGCACCACAACGAAGTGTAGCCCCCGCTCACCACAACTAGAGAAAGCCCGCGCGCTGCAATGAAGACCCAACTCAGCCAAAAATAAGTAAGTAAATAAATAAATTTATATTAAAAAAAACCCTGCTTAATCAAAACTTGCCAATCCCCCAACCCCATTTGCCACTTTTTGGTCATCATTCTATGCACTTTTTTTGAAGTCTTCAGCACCTCCTAGCTAAGCACTCTTCTCTTAACTGTTAACCCTCAGGTATCTTTCATTCCTCTTTTTCCCCTTTCTATCTGACTCTCAAATTATATTTATGCTTAGAGTATTTCTCAGGTTCCTGCCTTTGGTCCTTTTCTTTCCTCCCTCTATACGCTCACTTGACAATCTTATTTTTTTCCACAGCTTTTTTTTTTTTTACTCTAAAAAGAACTTAAAACAGAAGCAATGAATGTGCATTATAACAATACAAAGAACACAGTGGATATCCAGTAAAAGATTAGTTGTCTTCCCCCTCCCATATATTTTTTCTGTATATATGTCTATAAGTATGTATATGTGTTATTTGCTTTTACACATATGTATATAATATATTCATACATATATGCATTTACATATATATTTTGTTATGAAAGTTGGATCACGTTAAACATTGTTCTACAACTTGTATTTTTTCTTTATAATAAACCATGAATATCTTTTCTAATTGATGCATATGGAGCTATCTAATCCTTTAAAAGTCTGCATAGTATTTCACAGTATGGAAGTGTCATACTTCTAAACTCCTTATGGACATATCCACATGGTTATTCTACCAGCTAATCAAATGCAACAGCAAAAAAAAATATATAATTTTCATTGTTAACTGTTGTGTATCTCTAAACTGTATTCCCTACCTTGGTTAATAATGTCACCCTGAGAAGAGCTTCAAGATGGCGGAAGAGTAAGACGTGGAGATCACATTCCTCCCCACAAATACATCAGAAATACATCTACATGTGGAACAACTCCTACAGAACACCTACTGAACGCTGGCAGAAGACCTCAGACCTCCCCAAAGGCAAGAAAGTCCCCACGTACCTGGGTAGGGCAAAAGAAAAAAGAATAAACAGAGACAAAAGGATAGGGACGGGACCTGCACCAGTGGGAGGGAGGTGTGAAGGAGAAAAGGCTTCCACACACTAGGAAGCCCCTTCGCAGGTGGAGACTGAGGGTGGCAGAGGGGGGAAGCTTCGGAGCCATGGAGGAGAGGACAGCAACAGGGGTGCAGAGGGCAAAGCAGAGAGATTCCCGCACAGAGGATCGGTGCCGATCGGCACTCACCAGCCCGAGAGGCTTGTCCGCTCACCCGTCGGGGCAGGCGGGGCTGGGAGCTGAGGCTCGGGTTTCGGTCGGAGCGCAGGGAGAGGACTGGGGTTGGTGGCCTGAACACAGCCTACAGGGGGTTAGTGCACCACGGCTAGCCCGGAGGGAGTCCGGGAAAAAGTCTGCACCTGCCTAAGAGGCAAGAGACTTTTTCTTCCCTTTTTGTTTCCTGGTGCGCGAGGAGAGAGGATTAAGAACGCTGCTTAAAGAGCTCCAGAGATGGGCGCGAGCCGCGGCTATCAGCATGGACCCCACAGACAGGCATGAGACACTAAGGCTGCTGCTGCTGCTGCCGCCACCAAGAAGCCTGTGTGTGAGCACAGGTCACTATCCACACCCCCCTTCCGGGGAGCCTGTGCAGCCCGTCACTGCCAGGGTCCCAGGATCCAGGGACAACTTCTCCGGGAGAACGCACGGCGCGCCTCAGGCTGCTGCAACGTCACGCCGGCCTCTGCCGCCGCAGGCCCGCCCCGCACTCCGTGCCCCTCCCTCCCCCCGGCCTGAGTGAGCCAGAGCCCCTGAATCAGCGGCTCCTTTAACCCCGTTCTGTCTGAGCGAAGAACAGACGCACTCCAGCGACCTACACGCAGAGGCGGGGCCCAATCCAAAGCTGAGCCCCCGGGAGCTGTGAGAACAAAGAAGAGTAAAGGGAAATCTCTCCCAGCAGCCTCAGGAGCAGCAGATTAAAGCTCCACAATCAACTCGATGTACCCTGCATCTGTGGAATACATGAATAGACAACGAGTCATCCCAAACTGAGGAGGTGGACTTTGACAGCAAGATTTATGATTTTTTCCCCTTTTCCTCTTTTTGTGAGTGTGTATGTGTATGCTTCTGTGTGAGATCTTGTATAGCTTTGCTTTTACCATTTGTCCTCGGGTTCTATCTGTCTCTCTCTCTCTCTCTCTCTCTCTATATATATATATTTAGTATAGTTTTTAGCACTTGTTATCATTGGTGGATTTGTTTTTCAGTTTGGTTACTATCTTCTTTCTTTCTTTCTTTTTTTATTACTTAAAATTTTTTTAAATTATTTTTTATTTTAATAACTTTAATTTTACTTTATTTTATCTTCTTTCTTTCCTTTTTTCTCCCTTTTATTCTGATCTGTGTGGATGACAGGCTCTTGTTGCTCCAGCCAGGCATTAGGGCTGTGCCTCTGAGGTGGAAGAGCCAAGTTCAGGACACTGGTCCACAAGAGACCTCCCAGCTCCATGTAATATCAAACGGCGAAAAACTCCCAGAGATCTCCATCTCAATGCCAAGACCCAGCTCCACTCAACAACCAGCAAGCTACAGTGCTGGACACCCTATGTCCAACAACCAGCAAGACAGGAACACAACCCCATCCATTAGCAGAGAGGCTGCCTAAAATCATAATAAGGCCACAGACACCCCAAAACACACCACCAGACATGGACCTGCCCACCAGAAAGACAAGACCAGCCTCATCCACCACAACACAGGCACTAGTCCCCTCCACTAGGAAACCTACACAACCCACTGAAACAACCTTAGCCATTGGAGACAGACACCAAAAACAACGGGAACTATGAACCAGCAGCCTGCAAAAAGGAGACCCCAAACACAGTAAGATAAGCAAAATGAGAAGACAGAAAAACACACAGCAGATGAAGGAGCAAGATAAAAACCCACCAGACTTAACAAGTGAAAAGGAAATAGGCAGTCTACCTGAAAAAGAATTCAGAATAATGATAGTAAAGATGATCCAAAATCTTGGAAATAGAATGGAGAAAATATAAGAAACGTTTAACAAGGACCTAGAAGAACTAAAGAGGAAACAAACAGTGATGAACAACACAATACATGAAATTAAACATTCTCTAGAAGGGATCAATAGCAGAATAACTGAGGCAGAATAACAGATACATAACCTGGAAGATAAAATAGTGGAAATAACTATTGCAGAGCAGAATAAAGAAAAAGGAATGAAAAGAATTGAGAACAGTCTCAGAGACCTCTGGGACACCATTAAACACACCAACATTTGAATTATAGGGGTCCCAGAAGAAGAAGAGAAAATGAAAGGGACTGAGAAAATATTAGAAGAGATTATAGTTGAAAACTTCCCTAATATGGGAAAGGAAATAGTTAATCAAGTCCAGGAAGCCCAGAGAGTCCCATACAGGATAAATCCAATGAGAAACACACCAAGACACATATTAATGAAACTACTGAAAATTAAATATAAAGAGAACATATTAAAAGCAGCAAGGGAAAAACAACAAATAACACACAAGGGAATCCCCATAAGGTTAACTGCTGAACTTTCAGCAGAAACTCTTCAAGCCAGAAGGGATTGGCAGGACATATTTAAAGTGATGAAGGAGAAAAACTTACAACCAAGATTACAAGACCCAGCAAGGATCTCATTCAGATTTGACGGAGAAATTAAAACCTTTACAGACAAGCAAAAGGTAAGAGAATTCAGCACCACCAAACCAGCTTTACCACAAATGCTAAACGAACTTCTCTAGGCAGGAAACACAAGAGAAGGAAAAGACCTAAAATAACAAACCCAAAACAATTAAGAAAATGGTAACAGAAACATATATATTGATAATTACCTTAAATGTAAATGGATTAAATGCTCCAACCAAAAGACATAGACTGGCTGAATGGATACAAAAACAAGACCCATATATATGCTGTCTACAAGAGACCCAGTTCAAACCTAGGGACACATACAGACTGAAAGTGAGGGGATAGAAAAAGATATTTCATGCAAATGGAAATCAAAAGAAAACTGGAGTAGCAATTCTCATATCAGACAAAATAGCTTTAAAATAGGGACTATTACAAGAGACAAAGAAGGATACTACATAATGATCCAGGGATCAATCCAAGAAAAAGATATAACAATTGTAAATATTTATGCACCCAACATAGGAGCACCTCAATACATAAGGCAAATACTAACAGCCATAAAAGGGGAAATCGACAGTAACACAATCATAGTAGGGGACTTTCACCAATGGACAGATCATCCAAAATGAAAATAAATAAGGAAACACAAGCTTTAAATGATACATTAAACAAGACGGACTTAATTGATATTTATAGGACATTCCATCCAAAAACAACAGGATACACATTCTTCTCAAGTGCTCATGGAACATTCTCCAGGATAGATCATATCTTGGGTCACAAATCAAGCCTTGGTAAATTTAAGAAAATTGAAATCATGTCAAGTATCTTTTCCGACCACAAAACTATGACACTAGATATCAATTACAGGAAAAAAATCTGTAAAAAATACAAAGACATGGAGGCTAAACAACACACTACTTAATAACCAAGAGATCACTGAAAAAATTAAAAAGGAAATCAAAAACTACCTAGAAACAAATGACAATGAAAACACAATGACCCAAAACCTATGGGATGCAGCAAAAGCAGTTCTAAGAGGGAAGTTTATAGCAATACAATCCTACATTGCGAAACAAGAATCATCTCAAATAAACAACCTAACCTTACACCTAAAGCAATTAGAGAAAGAATAAAAAAAAAAAACAACCCAAAGTTAGCAGAAGGAAAGAAATCATAAAGATCAGATCAGAAATAAAAGAAAATGAAATGAAGGAAACAATAGCAAAGATCAATAAAACTAAAAGCTGGTTCTTTGAGAAGATAAACAAAATTCATAAACCATTAGCCAGACTTATCAAGAAAACAAGAGAGAAGACTCAAATCAATAGAATTAGAAATGAAAAAGAAGTAACAACTGACACTGTAGAAATACAAAGGATCATGAGAGATTACTACAAGCAACTATATGTCAATAAAATGGACAACCTGGAAGAAATGGACAAATTCTGAGAAATCCACAACCTTCCGAGACTAAACCAGGAAGAAATAGAAAATATGAACAGACCAATCACAAGCACTGAAATTGAAACTGTGATTAAAAATCTTCCAACAAACAAAAGCCCAGGACCAGATGGCTTTACAGGCGAATTCTATCAAACATTTAGAGAAGACCTAACACCTATCCTTCTCACACTCTTTCAAAATATAACAGAGTGTGGAACACTCCCAAACTCATTCTATGAGGCCACCATCACCCTAATACCAAACCCAGACAAAGATGTCACAAAAGAAGAAAAGTACACACCAATATCACTGAACATAGATGCAAAAATCCTTGACAAAATACTAGGAAACAGAATCCAACAGCACATTAAAAGGATCATACACCATGATCAAGTGGGGTTTATCCCAGGAATGTAAGTTTTCTTTAATATACACAAATCAATCAATGTGATACACTGTATTAACAAATTGAAGGAGAATAACCATATGATCATCTCAATAGATGCAGAGAAAGCTTTTGACAAAATTCAACACCCATTTATGATAAAAACCCTGCAGAAAGTAGACATAGAGGGAACTTTCCTCAACATAATAAAGGCCATATATGACAAACCCGCAGCTAACGTCATCCTCAATGGTGAAAAACTGAAACCATTTCCACTAAGATCAGGAACAAGACAAGGTTGCCCACTCGCAGCAGTATTATTCAACATAATTTTGGAAGTTTTAGCCACAGTAATCAGAGAAGAAAAAGAAATGAAAGGAATCAAAATCGGAAAAAAAGTAGAAAAGCTGTCACTGTTTGCAGATGACATGATCCTATACATAGAGAATCCTAAAGATGCTACCAGAAAACTACTAGAGCTAATCAGTGAATTTGGAAAAACAGCAGGATACAAAATTAATGCACAGAAATCTCTTGCAATCCTATACACTAATGATAAAAAATCTGAAAGTGAAATTAAGAAAACACTCCCATTTAGCATTGCAATAAAATGAATAAAGTATCTAGGAATAAACCTACCTAAGGATACAAAAGACCTGTATGTAGAAAATTATAAGACACTGATGAAAGAAATTAAAGATGATATAAATAGATAGAGAGATATACCATGTTCTTGGATTAGAAGAATCAACATTGTGAAAATGACTCTACTATCCAAAGCAATCTACACATTCAATGCAATCCCTATCAAACTACCACTGGCATTTTTCACAGAACTAGAACAAAAAATTTCACAATTTGTATGGAAACACAAAAGACCCTGAATAGCCAAAGTAATCTTGAGAAAGAAAAATGGAGCTGGAGGAATCAGGCCCCCTGACTTCAGACTATACTACAAAGCTATAGTAATCAAGACAGTATGGTACTGGCAGAAAAACAGAAATATAGATCAATGGAACAGGATAGAAAGCCCAGAGATAAACCCACACACATACGGTCACCTTATCTTTGATAAAGGAGGCAAGAATATACAGTGTAGAAAAGACAGCCTCTTCAATAAGTGGTGCTGGGAAAACTGGACAGCTACATATAAAAGAATGAAATTAGAACACTCCCTAACACCATACACAAAAATAAACTCAAAATAGATGAAAGACCAAAATGTAAGGCCAGACACTATCAAACTCTTAGAGGAAAACATAGAACACTCTATGACATAAATCAGAGCAGGATCCTTTTTGACCCACCTCCTAGAGAAATGGAAATAAAAACATAAATAAACAAATGAGACCTAATGAAACTTAAAAGCTTTTGCACAGCAAAGGAAACCATAAACAAGACGAAAAGACAACCCTCAGAATGGGAGAAAATATTTGCAAATGAAGCAGCTGACAGAGGATTAATCTCCAAAATTTACAAGCAGCTCATGTAGCTCAATATCAAAACAACAAACAACCCAATCCAAAAATGAGCAGAAGACCTAAATAGACATTTCTCCAAAGAAGATATACAGATTGCCAACAAACACATGAAAGAATGCTCAACATCATTAATCATTAGAGAAATGCAAATCAAAACTACAATGAGATATCATCTCACACCAGTCAGAATGACCATCATCAAAAAATCTACAAACAATAAATGCTGGAAAAGGTGTAGGAAAAGGGAACCCTCATGCACTGTTGGTGGCACTTTAAATTGATACAGCCACTATGGAGAACAGTATGGAGGTTCCTTAAAAAACTAATAATAGAACTACCGTACAACCCAGCATTCCCACTACTGGGCATATACCTTGAGAAAACCATAATTCAAAAAGAGTCATGTACCAAAATGTTCATTGCAGCTCTATTTACAATAGCCAGGACATGGAAGCAACCTAAGTGTCCATCAACAGATGAATCGATAAAGAAGATGTTGCACATATATACAATGGAATATTAGTCAGTCATAAAAAGAAACGAAATTGAGTTATTTGTAAGGAGGTGGATGGACCTAGTGTGTGTCATACAAAGTGAAGTAAGTCAAAAAGAGGAAAACAAATACCATATGCTAACACATATATATGGAATCTAAAAAAAAAAAAAAGGTCATGAGCAACCTAGGGGCAAGACGTGAATAAAGACAGAGACCTACTAGAGAATGGACTTGAGGATATGGGGGGGGGGAAGGGTAAGCTGAGACAAAGTGAGAGAGTGGCATGGACATATATACACTATGAAACATAAAATAGATAGCTTGTGGGAAGCAGCCACATAGCACAGGAAGATCAGCTCGGTGCTTTGTGACCACCTAGAGGGGTGGGATTGGGAGGGTGGGAGGGAGGGAGATGCAAGAGGGAAGAGATATGGGGACATATGTATATGTATAACTGATTCACTTTGTTATACAGCAGAAACTAACACACCATTGTAAAGCAATTATACTCCAATAAAGATGTTAAAAGAACAGCAACAACAACAAAAAATAATAATGTCACCTTGCTTCCAAGGGTGTAACTTGAGCACTAGCACTAACATTTCCCCTAAGTCATAGACATAAATTTCACTGTCTACAGAAACATTCCCTTGGGTATGCCGCAGATGCTTCAGACTCTGCTTATACCAAACCGAATCTTCATTTGGTGGCACAACTCTCAACCTAGTAGTTCAATCACAAAACCTTGGAGTTGGTTGTTTCACATCCCGTATCACTGAATTTGTCCAATTTTATCAACTAAATATCTCTTTATTTCATTCTCTCTCTCCTTTCTCTATTATCACTGTCTTAGTAGGACTTCACGGTCTTTCAATCGACCTGTTGCAATAGACTCTTTGCCATTACCATTCTATCCTCACACCCACACTGCCCTCCTCCTCCCTCCCTATCCATTCACCAAGCTTTCATCAACGTGCTCCCCATTTGCCCTTTACTGATGGGTAGATCTACCAGCTGCTACAGAGCTTAGTAACCTTCACTGACTCTTATCTACGCACAGAATAAAGTTCATTCCCTTTAGCTTGCAATGCAGAGACTTTTTATCCCCTACCCAGCTCTCCAATCTCATTTCCCGTTAGTTCTCAGTTCCATGTTGCAATTTATGCTTTTGCAATACCAAAATACTTATACACATACGCACACATACAAATATACACACACACGAGAGAAGTTTTTTGAGACCTCCACATACTTAAAAATGTTAATTCCTCTGTGTGAGATGGGCTCCTGCGCTTCCTTACCTTGAAAACTCCTATTTATTCTCCAAAGTCCTACTCAACCACCGTTTGCTCAATGGAGTCTTCCCTCATTCTCTGCAGAGAAAAATAAATTACTTTTCTTTGTTATTTGTGAACTTTGTACACACATTATTGCATATATATATATATATATACACAAAATTATTCTGTATTATTTATTTTTCTGTATTATTATTTATCTGTTCACTTAATGTCACCCCTAGTTTTTTGATAGTAGGGACCAGATATTAATTCATATTTATATATTTAATATCTACAGCACCCTGGCACAGAGTAAGTGCTCAGTAAATTTTTATCAGGGTAAATTGAGTAACGATTTTATTTCTTTGTCTCCCTCAGTATCTACATCCAGCCAGATAACATCTCTTTACAATGTCACCACCTCAGTTATACTGTCTCTGTTGCATTTCTTTTCATTCCCACGGCTGTTTGCATAGTACAAGAACCAATTACCTTTCATCCATGCATTCAGCAGCACTTGTTATATATGTGTGGCTTGGGGAGTATAGCGTTGTGGAAAACATGGTGTCTGGCCTGGAGATGCTCATGACAACTCTCTGGGGGGACAGACAGACAGACCAATCACTAAAGTACTTCACCACTGGTTTTGCCACCATAATTTTCTTTTAATTTTATGTCCCATTCACAGTTCCCCCGAGTACTCCTCATAGCTCTGATCATATTACTTTTGAGCTCAAAAATCCGGTAGCTTTTTATTTATCACAGAATAAAGATTCAGCATTTAGACGAGCAATCAAGACTCTATGCCTTTTATATACTACTCCAGCCCTCTCCTTTCCTCTCCACTTCCTGATCTTGCCCATTTGTTAAAGATTAATTGAAATTATATCTTTTCCATGAAGTCTTCCAGAATCCTTCTAGGAATAATTAGCATGCCGCTTCTTCTTTTGTTGCAGCATTAATGTGCATCCTTCTTTGTGTTATAATTATTT